>NC_066582.1:75157342-75781405 GCF_024323335.1 Lathyrus oleraceus | reverse complement strand
TTCAGAGGCTTTCCAACGTCAATTGCCAGATCATCCATGCATCTGGTCTTTTCCAGAGCATCTACCAGCCCATGCTCAATGAAGATGTCAGAGAGCAATCTTCCCAGAGGAATGTAGGATCTGGGCTTCATATTGTTCCTTGTTTCTCTGACTGAATCCCTCAGATATCTGAAGAGAAGAACAGGGAGGTTGATTGGAATACCCTTCTGAATACAGTAGAGGATGCACTTCTGATCAACATTTATATAATCTGAAGAGTTGGAGGCTGGACGATGATGGATTGTTCCCAGAATAATCTTCAGCCAAACTCGGAGGTTCTGATGAAGCTCCTTGTTCTTAGATGGGTTTCCTTCAACGTTTGCTTTGAAGATAGTAGGGTTAATGACTTCTGTGATGCGCTTGGACCTTGGAGGAATGTTGTAAATCCTTTTACCTCCAGCCTTTTCCATATTCAGCAAAGAAGCAATAGACGCTTCTGTGATAATGATCTTCACACCCAGAACAAAAGAAACGATGAACTCATCATCAGCATCTGCACATCTCCAGAATTCCTTCACCAGAAGAGGATAGATTGGACCATACAATCTGTTGAAGTAGGTTTCCCATCCTTGCTTGCGAAGATCTTCAGTTAAATCAACGCCATTTCTTTTCAAATTCTCAAAGTCCACCAGCGATTCACACAGTACATCCAACCCTTCAAAGGGAGTTGAAAGATGAATGTGTTGTTCACGTTCCAAAATGTGAGGTTCTTTGTAAACTGGGGTCGTGGTAACATCTACAACCATGGGTGTTTGAGTGTTTGAAGTTTGGGGGTTAGAAGCAGCTTCCATTTGTTGGGAGAAGTCAAAAACTGATTGTTCTTGAGGATTCATGATGAAGATTGATGAAGAAGATGAAGAACTGAGAAGGTTGCAGAGAAAACTTCGAGAGAGGGTTTAGGGTTTAAGAGTGAGTGAGAGTGATAAGTGTGTGAAATGTGAGAAAAGTGTTTATATACTAAGGGTAAAAAACACATGCAAAACGACACACATACCAGCGTTAGCACAAAAACCAAAATAGCACGTTTGGGGGAAGAATGATTACAGCTCATTAATGAATGTCTAATCCCAACAGTAAGCACACTGCTCAAGGAGATTTCAAGCGTTCTGACCTTTGATTTCTTTTGACAGCTGTCTAGAAGTTCTAGGGTTAGACGCATGTTCCCCACGTGTTGATGTATCTGATCTTCAGGAATACCAAAGGATTTCTGAAGATTTCTAACTCAGATATCTTCTTAACTTGGTAGAAGTATCAGAGTCAGAGGCAGAAGTATATTTGTTTTTATCAGAGTCTCATTTTACATGTTCAGAGCCAAATTTTACTCAGGACAATTTTTAATGTTCAGATTTTCTAAGATGAAACGAAATCTATCTTCAGCTAGAGGCTTAGTAAAGATATCTGCCCATTGATGTTCTGTATCAATGAACTTCAGCGTTACTATCCCTTTCTGAACATAGTCTCTAATAAAATGATGTTTTATTTCTATGTGTTTGGCTCTGGAATGTAAAATGGGATTCTTACTCAAACAAATAGCAGCAGTATTATCACAAAGGATAGGAATGTTACTCTCAAAGATTTGGAGATCTTCTAGCTGATGTTTCATCCAGAGCATCTGAGTTGTGCACAGTGATGCTGAGATATATTCTGCTTCTGCAGTTGATAGAGCGATAGTTGACTGTCTTTTGCTAGCCCAGGAGATTAGATTGTTTCCCAGAAGCTGGCAATTTCCAGATGTACTTTTTCGTTCTATTCTATCTCCTGCATAATCTGCATCACAATAACCAGAAAGCCTATACTCTGATGTTTTCTCATACATCAGGCCCAGGTTAGGGGTACCTTTCAGATACTTAAGAATTCTCTTAACAGCTGTTAAATGAGATTCTCTAGGATCTGATTGGAATCTGGCACAAAGACAAACGCTAAAGAGAATATCAGGACGAGTAGCAGTCAGATAGAGAAGAGAGCCTATCATACCTCGATAGAGCTTCTGACAAACCTTGTTGCTTACCTCTTCCTTCTCCAGAATGCAAGTTGGATGCATGGGAGTCTTTGCCGAATTGCATTCAGTCATGTCAAACTTCTTCAGAACGTCTTTAATGTACTTGCTTTGATGAATGTACGTGACTTCTGGAGTTTGATTGATTTGAATTCCCAGAAAGAACTTTAGTTCTTGCATTAGACTCATTTCAAATTCTGCCTGCATTAACTTAGAAAATTCTTGGCAAACAGAGATATTAGCAGAACCAAAAATAATGTCATCAACATAAATTTGGCATATCATGAGATCATTTTCATGATTTTTACAGAAGAGTGTAGAATCAACTTTCCCTCTGATAAAATTTTGTTCCAGAAGAAAATTACTTAAGCGTTCATACCAAGCTCTGGGAGCTTGTTTAAGTCCATATAAAGATTTCTTAAGTTTGAAAACATGTTCTGGAAAATTTGAGTTTTCAAAACCAGGAGGTTGATTTACATACACTTCTTCTGAAATATAACCATTTAGAAATGCACTCTTGACATCCATTTGGTATAATTTTATAGAGTGATTAATAGCAAATGATACAAGAAGACGAATAGACTCTAACCTTGCGACTGGAGCAAAAGTTTCATTATAATCAATACCTTCTTGTTGACTATAACCTTGAGCTACCAGTCGTGCTTTGTTTCTGACAACTTCTCCTTTCTCGTTCAGTTTGTTTCTGAAAACCCATCTGGTTCCAATGACATGAGTGCCTCTGGGTTTAGGAACGAGATCCCAGACATCATTCTTGGAGAATTGATCTAACTCTTCTTGCATAGCTGCCACCCAATCGTTATCTTGAAGAGCTTCATCACAGGACGTAGGCTCAATCAGAGACACTAGTCCCAGAGGAATATCTTCAGAAGTTCTGAAGGTAGATCTGGTTCTAACAGGTTCATCTTTGTTTCCCAAAATCAACTCTTCAGATACGTTGCTACGACTCTTGACTTTCCTTGGAATTTCTGGAGATTTAATTTCTTCAGAGTCTGGAGTGACAGTTGCTTCTGGAGTTTTCTCAGATTCTACCAGAGTGATCTCTAAATCTGCAAACTTTTCAACTAGCTTTGACTTTTCAGGGTCAAGCTTATCATCAAATCTAACATGAATTGATTCCTCCACAATTTTGGTTTCTGTGTTGTATACTCTATAGCCTTTAGAGCGTTCTGAGTATCCTAACATAATACCTTTCTGTGCTTTGGAATCAAACTTGTTTAGATGTTCTTTAGTATTTAATATAAAGCAAAAGCATCCAAAAGGATGGAAATAAGAAATGTTGGGTTTTCTTCCCTTACACAGTTCATAGGGAGTCTTATCCAGAATAGGTCTAATAGAGATTCTATTCTGAATATAACACGCTGTATTTACAGCTTCTGCCCAAAAGTGCTTTGCTACATTAGTTTCATTGATCATGGTTCTGGCCATTTCTTGGAGTGTCCTATTCTTCCTCTCTACAACTCCATTTTGTTGTGGAGTTCTAGGGCAGGAGAAATCATGGGATATTCCATTAGAATCAAATAATTCTTCAAAATCTTTATTTTCAAATTCTCCACCATGATCACTTCTGACTCTAACAATTTTAGAGTCAAATTCTTTTTGCACTTTAGAACAGAAACTGGTGAATACAGAGTGAGACTCACTCTTGTGCTTTAGGAATTTTACCCATGTCCAGCGGCTGTAATCATCAACGATTACTAGTCCATACTTCTTTCCATTGACTGATGCTGTTTTCACAGGACCAAATAAGTCAATGTGAAGAAGCTCCAGAGGCTTGGAGGTAGAAACAACATTTTTCTTTTTAAAAGATGTTTTTGAAAACTTTCCTTTCTGACAAGCTTCACACAGAGCATCTGAAGAAAATTTCAGTTTAGGTAGGCCTCTGACTAACTCAAGTTTAGTTAGCTGAGAAAGTTTCCTCATGCTAATGTGGCCTAAGCGTCTATGCCATACCCATTGCTCTTCGTGAACTGACATTAAACATTTAACATTTTGATCTTTTAAATCAGAAAGATTTATTTTATAAATGTTGTTTTTCCTCTTGCCTGTGAAAAGGACAGAGCCATCGTTCTGATTAATGGCTTTACACGTTTTTTGATTAAAGATTACATCATAACCGTTATCACTTAATTGACTTATGGATAACAAGTTATGCATTAATCCTTCTACATAAAGAACATCAGATATAGAGGGAAGAGTACCATTACCAATAGTTCCGGAGCCTCTGATCCTTCCTTTCTGATCTCCTCCGAAGCCTACGAAGCCAGCGTCTTTAAGTTCCAGGCTTTGGAACATAGACTTTCTTCCCGTCATATGTCGCGAGCATCCAGAGTCCAGGTACCATGACTGGTGTCTGAACTTTGCTGCATAGGATATCTGCAACATAGATAATCTTATCTTTCGGTACCCAGAATCTCTTGGGTCCTTTTAGATTAGTTTTCCCAGAGTTTCTTACAACTTTGGGTCTTCTAGCATTCTTAAATTTTTGTTCTTGTGTGTGTGTGTAATGATATGAAAAAGGAGATTTAAGCTGGTTACTGGTAGAAGTTTTATCAGAATCAGAATCATACCCAATACCCTTTTTATTATTCTGACCTACTCCATAAATCATGGATGCCATAATACTCCTATTTATCCCATTCTTCAGAAATTGTTGAAAGGCTTCTTCATATTTATAAATAATTTCATTTGAAGTTTGTGGTGCTTGAGACAACACTTCTTCTAATTTTAAGCTTTTTGTTTTAGCTTCATCTCTTTCTAACGTTAAAGATTTGATTGTATCTTCATGTGCTAGAATTGTTGTCTCAAGTTCACTACATTCTTCAGATTTTGCTTTAAGAAGGCCTTTAATGCTTTTAACTTTTTGTTTTAATTTCTGAAGAGAGGTAAGAGTTTCTGATAAACATGATTCTAAGTCAGATCTAGAAAGTTCAGAAAATACCTCTTCAGATTCTTCATCTGAGCTGCTGGATGTGGTAGCCATAAATGCTACGTTGGCTTGTTCATCAGAGTCAGATTCTGATGATCCTGATTCACTATCGTCCCAGGTCGCCATTAATCCCTTCTTTGTTCTGAAGGCATTTTTCTTGAAGTTTTCTTTCTTAGAGTTATCTTTCTTCAGCTTGGGGCATTCATTTCTATAATGACCTGTTTCTTTACATTCAAAACAGGTAATATCTTTATTAGGTTTACCTTTTGAAGTTGACTCTGATCTATCCCCTCTGGGTCTTGATCTTCTGAAGTTGTTGTTGTTCCTTCTTTTCCAGAGTTGCTTAACTCTTCTGGTTAGTAAGGACAGTTCTTCTTCATCATCAGAGTCTTCAGGTTCAGAGTCATCAGTGTCTGCAGTTTCTGCTTGAAGAGCCTTGGTTCTGTCTGACTTCCGTCTTTCAGGTCTGGACTTCAGCGCCACTGACTTGTTCCTTTTCTGAGGCTCATCCTCCTCTAGTTCTATCTCATGACTTCTGAGAGAGCTAACAAGTTCCTCAAGGCTGATGTTGTTCAGATCCTTTGATAGCTTCAGAGCAGTAACCATTGGTCTCCATTTCTTTGGCAGACTTCTGACAATCTTCTTAACATGATCTGCAGTCGTATATCCCTTGTCTAGCACTTTAAGACCTGCAATAAGAGTTTGGAATCTGGAAAACATAGCTTCTATAGCTTCGTCATCTTCCATCTTGAAGGCTTCATACTTCTGGATCAACGCCAGAGCCTTCGTCTCCTTGACTTGGGAGTTTCCTTCATGGGTCATCTTCAGAGAGTCAAGTATATCTTTAGCCGTCTCTCTGTTGGTGATCTTTTCGTATTCGTTGTATGATATAGCATTTAGAAGTATTGTTCTGGCCTTGTGATGATTTTTGAACTCACGTTTCTGATCTTCTGACATTTTGCTTCTGGGAACTTCAGCTCCATTTAAGGTTGGAGGTTTGTATCCATCTGTGACAATGTCCCAGAGGTCAGCATCATAACCCAGAAAGAAACTTTCGATTCTATCTTTCCAGTAATCAAACTTTTCTCCATCAAAAACAGGAGGCTTGGCATTGTAAGAATCTTTCTCATTTGAGTGGGCCATTTGTTTTTCTCGCACTGGATCTCTCTACACGGTTAAGTGTTTGATTTGAAAATCAATAACAGAGCCGGAGCTCTGATACCAATTGAAGGTGAGAAAAACAAGAAAGGGGGGGTTTGAATTGTTTGAAAAAATAAGCGCTTTTGCAAAATGAAATCACACAAAGATTTTATACTGGTTCGCTTATAACACAAAGCTACTCCAGTCCACCCGGCCAAGGTGATTTCGCCTTCAACAAGGACTTAATCCACTAATCTTGAAAGATTACAAACAACCCCTAAGAGAAAAGAAAATCTCTTAGTCCTCTCAAGTCTACAGACTACAACAAGTCACTTGAGGAAATCAAATAAAAATAGATACAAGATGTGTAATCTAGAGTGCTTCTAAGAAAGCAAATATTACAAACTTAAGAACAAATTTTTCACTTGATAAGCAACAGCTTAGTGAAAATCTTTGAAGAACAAAGAAGTTTTTCTTGAGCGTGATATAATTTCAGTATAGTTTTGGCTAGTGATTTCTTGGTGTATGCTGAATGAGATTTCTTCTCTATTTATAGGAGTTGAAGTAGAGTTGAAGTAGCGTTGAATCTGTTGGATATTGAGATGTAATTACGCCATTCCATTAATAGCTTCTGCAGTAGACTTTTTCACTTAGAAGTGACTACTTACCACAATTAGTATCTTTTCTCTTGGAAGTGGAGATTAACGTCTCTTTCTAATTGAGGAAATCCGTTTGCAGAACTTTAACTTGGCTTAAACGTTACTTCATCATGATTAACAATTCTGATTAGAGTCTTTGTGTATCTGGAGAAATTGGCTTCTGATGTTATCTCTTGAAAGTTCAGATGACGCTTGATAACTTCAGACTTTGCAGAAGGCATTTGTTCAGAGTCAGAGCTTCTAGACTTTACTTCATGTTCAGATGCTTCTGATATTTTGTAGTTTTGTCCAGAGTCAGAGCTTCTTGAAACGAGATTTCACTTTAGATGCTTCTGATACTTGAGATTTTGCATCTGATCTTGTTTTGCATCTGATGACATCATCAGATTTATTTCTTCTTTCTTTAGAACCCTGCACACTTAGAAACTTTTCGTTAGGGTGCCACTTTTGGTTTCATCCTTTGTTATCATCAAAATCATGGAATCTATTGTAGAACTATTTTTGTTCTTACAGAATGTTCTGTGTACAGGATGTCATGACATTGGGTCTGACATCCTGGAACAATTCCTGCATAATTTCATAATTTCATTTATAACTTCCAGCAGGTACAACCCTATCAGATGTCATGTTATTATGTATGACATTCTGAAACAATCCTGCATGATCATGTCTTTCATTTAAACTCCAGTAGGTACATAACATCAGATTCCATGTCATTATGACATTCTGATACAATCCTGCATGATCATGTTCTTGAACTCCAGCAGGTACATAGGATATCTCATGTTAAGACATCACACATAGCATCTTGTGAACACTCTTTGTTTTACCAAAATTGCTGCCAACACTTAGAACCAACAGACATCATACAAAATACATCTAATGGGAAGTTGCACTTACATACTCCCCCTTATTGATGATGGAAAAACTTGAGACGATGTATTTCGTGTCTTCATGAAGGCTACCCCTGAATGTATGCATCCCAACTTCATCTTGCAGATGCTTCACCCCTTTGACAACATAAAAAAGAGACAAAGGAATCCATGAAAAGTATCTTACATCACACATATACTAATATAACACACATATGTGTTTGCAAAGATAAAATCATCAATAAAAGAACACTCATATAGAATGATGTAAATCTTGAAAACGCCTAAACATAAATAAAAGAAATTTAAGCAACAATGTAACATAGGTTCCACAAATCATGCCAAATAACATATACAATAAACATGAAAAATGAAGGATAAAATTCAATAAAAAAAACTCTTGAGTTGCTTCAAAAGTGACACATTTATGTGACATATACTTTTGATGCTCCCGAATGCTACACACGTATGTTCTCTAGCAAGGCGATTATTTAGATTTATCACCACTCAAACCAAAAACAGAAATGTTATCATAATAATGACACACTACAAGAATTTTTTGACATTATAACATGTTCAAACATATTTCATACTGGAATAGATAAACAACAACCTCACATATATCATGCATGAACTAATAATAGATAACATGCGTATACACAAAGAACATATTTCATGTATGGACGAAGAATATCATGAAGTCACTATAAGCATATAAATTGAAATACATCAATTGAAATTTTGGAAGTGAACATTCATGAAATATTTTATACCTCAAGCATATCAAGCATTTAGGACGTATACAACATGCAAAATTAAAAGGCTTACTTTCATAGATAGAAAATGGACCAATATTACCTAGCGTATGAATTGATGAAGGACGCACTCGTATGTGATTGAAATTCCAAGGAAAGTTAAAGCAAAAGTATATAAAGTGCATGAAACAAATCATATTTAGGCATGATTTGAGATATCAAGTACGCATAATTTCCTTCGAATGTTGAAAAACGGCTCAGTCGCTAGAGGTTTTGTAAAGATATCAACAAGTTGTTTTTTGCTGTCAACATGATCAAATACAACATCTCCTTTTTCAACATGGTCACGTAGGAAACGGTGACGTATCTCAATATGTTTAGTGTGTTATTGTTACACCATATTTTTTGTTAGATTAATAGCACTACTGTTGTCGCACATGATAAGAACATGTTGTAGTTTAATATCAAATTCAAGTAGTTGTTGTTTGAGCCGTAATATTTGAGCACAACAACTACCGATTGTGACGTATTCCGCCTCGATAGTTGACAAAGCAATGAAAACCCATTTCTTGCTATGCCAACTTACTAAGGAGTTTAAAAACATGTGGCAAGTTCCACTAGTACTTTTCTTATCCGATTTGCAGCAGGCAAAATCGGAATCGGTATAACCAACCAAATTACAATCGCTTCACTTGGAATACCAAAGCCCATACTTAGATGTACTATGAAGGTATCTAAGGATGCGCTTTACGGCTTTTAAATGTGATTCCTTAGGATCTAATTGATAACGAGCTCACATACACACGCTAAACATAATATTTGGCCTAAATGCAGTAAGATATATAAGAGACCCAATCATACCTCTATACTTCTTGACATCAACATCCTTACCATTTTCATCTTTTTCAAGTTTCCATTTATAGTCATTGGAGTGTCAATTGATTTTTCATTTTCCGTCCAAAATTTCTTTAGTAATTCGTTGCAATATTTTATTTGACACACAAACATCCCTTTATTAATTTGCTTGATTTGAAGACCGAGAAAATGATTCAACTCCCCCACGAGACTTATCTCAAACTCACCCTGCATTAGATTAGAAAACTCCTTGACTAATTACATGTTAGTGGAACCAAAGATGATATCATCAACATAAACTTGAACTAGAAGAGTATGTTTTCCTTGACATTTAATGAAAATTATAGTATCTACCTTCCCTCTAGAGTATCCTTAATCGATTAAGAACATACTAAGTCACTCAAACTAAGCTCTAAGGACTTGTTTAAGACCATACAAAGTTCGTTTTAGTTTATAAACTTGATTATGATACTCATGATTTTTAAAACCGAAAGGTTGTGAAACATACAATTCCTCATTAGTATATCCATTAAGGAAATAACTCTTCACGTCCATTTAAAATAACTTGAAATATTTGGAGCAAGCATAAGCTAGTAAAAGGTGTATATCCTTGAGGCAAGCAACCATGGCATAATCAATGTCCTCCTCTTAGTTATAACATTTACCTACTAGTCGGGATTCTTTCCTAGTTATCACTTTATTTTCGTCGAGTTTATTTCTAAAAACCCACTTAGTGCCAATAACTTGATAATATCATGGATGAGGTACAAGGTCCCATACATCATTTCTTTTAAACTAGCTTAATTCATCTTGCGTGGCCATAAGCCAATGCTCATCAAGTAAAACATCTTTTGCGTTTTTAAGTTCAACTTATGAAACGAATTCAAAGTGATAACAAAAATTACTTATCTTGGAGCATGTTTTCACGCCTTTGGTGATGTCTCCAAGTATATTGTCGATTGGATGGTCCTTGGAGGTCCTCCAAGCCAAAAGTAGATCATCCACTACAGTTGGACTTTCAAACTTTTCCTTTTCACAATCGTTATCTTCTTCATTCTCAAGTTCCATCAATTTAGGTTGATCAATTCCTTCTTCGATTTCTTTGAGTACGTCTTGTGAAGATACACCTACATCATGAAAAGAAACACCTTTCTCGATATTTCTCGAATAAGATTCATCAAAAGTGGCATGTACCGACTCTTCGACAATAAGTAATCTTTTGTTATAAACCCTATAAGCTTTTCTTGATTGAGAGTATCAAGGAAGATACCTTCATCGTATTTCACATGAAACTTTCCAAGATTATCCTTTCCATTATTTAAAATAAAGCATTTACATGCGAAAACATGAAGATGCGATAAATTTGGTTTTCTACCCTTTAGTAGTTCATAAGGAGTTTTGTCTAAAGTAGGACATATTAGTATCTTATTTAAGACATAACATGTCGTGCTAATGGCATCGGCTCATAAATACTTAGGTAAATTACCCTCAATGAGGATAGTTCTAACCAACTCCTGTAAAACACGATTTTTGCACTCCACAAGACCGTTTTGTTGTGGAGTTCTTGGAGAGGAAAAATTATGCTCAATGCCATGTTTATCACAATAATTCTCAAAAAGGTGGTTTTCAAATTCACCTCCATGATCGCTTCGGATAACAACTATTTTTAAATTCATCTTATTTTGGGATAACCTTGCAAATTGTGTCAAAGCTGAAAAAGTATCATCTTTCCTATGCAAAAAGATAACCCAAAAAAATCTCGAGTAATTGTCTACTATCAAAAAACCATAGTAATTACCACCTATGATTTTTGTCCTTGAGGGACCAAAGAGATCCATATGGAGAAGCTCAAGAGGTCTCGAAGTTGAAACAATATTTTTCGATTTAAATGAGACTCTTGTTTGCTTACCTATTTGGAATGCATCACATATATGCTCTTTTGAAAACTTTATTTTGGTAGACCGATTAATAAATCTTTTGAATTCACTTTATTTAGTAAATCAAAGTTGACATAAGCTAGGTGTTTATGCCATAACCAAGAGTCTTCAGTCATGGTCACTAGACACTTAGTTCCTGTCAAGGATACGTCGTCTAGGTTAAGCATATAGAAGTTATTAACCCTCAAGGCATTAAACATAAAATCTTTCTTTTAATTGTGTTAAAATATGCAAAAAGTATTTGTAAAAGTTACTTTAAACCCATTGTCTAATAATTGACTAAGGCTAAGAAGATTATGTTTAAGACCTTCAACTAACATAACATTGGACATAATAGTAGACAAGGGATTACCTACACTATCTTTTACAAGTATGGATCCCTTGTTGTTGTCTCCATAGGTAATAAAACCCTTCTTCTTTTGCACAAAGTCAATGAATAGATAGATGTCACCCATCATATGTCTTGAACATCCACTATCGAGAAACCACATTTTCTTCGTAGAGCCAAGACATTCAACCTATAGAATCAAATAAGAGTATTAGGTATCCAATTTTCATTGGGTCCTTGAGAGTGAGTGAAATAAAGGTTGAATTTGGGAAGCCATTAGAAAACACCTTTAGGAACAAATAGTCTCTTAAACTTTCATTTTTCAATAGTTTGGCCTTTCTTGCAAAAATAGTGACAAGATAAGTTATGATGAGATGTACTTTTGCTATTTGAATCCTTTTGAACATATTTATACTTTTTATATGAAGGGTTAAAAAACCTTTTAAACTTTGATGGATCAATAGAAAATGTAACCTTTAGTTATAATGCCTTGTCTAATTTAGCTTTAAGAGTATTTACCTCTTTTTTGCCAAATGTGACAAGTTTCACAATCGAACCATGAAGGTTCTTCATCCTCATTCTTATCTTTTTGAATATATACCATAGATTGCTGTAGAGCTTCCATATTCTTTTCGGTTTCTAAAACTTTAGATTCCAAATATGAAAAGATTATTTTGTTTGAGGCTAACTTTTTAAAAGCATCTACGGCTTCTCTATGAAGATTTTCAAAAGCCTTTTGTAATTGAGAATAAGAAAATTCATTAATAGGTTCAAGTTTAGAACAACTTACATTCTTCTTCTTCTTTTTGTTGGCCATGAAGTAAAGCTTAGCCGATTTATCGCTTGAACTTGCGCTTTCATCACTTGAAGAATCACTTTCACTCTCTGAATCAATATAGGCTCTTTTAGACTTTCTAGATTTCTTGTGACAGCCTTTCTCTTTGTCTTTCTTGATCAATGGAAAATTTGGATTATAATGACCTACTTTTCCATAATTGTAGCATGAACCTCTATGTTTACCCTTCTTATTCTCATCTTCCTTTGAGGATTTCGATAAATTTCTAAAGTTTATTAGGTTCTTGCTTGAGTGCTTGACTTCATTTTTCCTTATGTACCTATGGTACCTTTTGACGAACAACCCCATTTCTTCATCATCGAAATTCTCGTCATCACTTGTTTCATAATCACTTTGCTCATTGGTTAAGGACTTCACACTTGAAACCTTTAGAGCAATAGACTTATTTTCTACCTCATTATCCTTTCCTTTCTCCTTCTTTATCTTCTTCTCATGCTTTTTCTCATGTTTTTCCAAACAAGTGAATACTTACTCATGTTCTTATAGCTTGCCAAATAAAGTTGCGAGATCAAGTATTTTAAGATTATTCGCTTCTTTGATTCCGGTGACCTTAGGTTGCCATTCCTTATTAAGACACCTCAAAAATTTATTAGTAGCAATATCATTGGAAATAGGCTTACCTAGAGCATTCAAATGATTTATAAGATGTGTGAACCTCTTTTGCATGTCGGTAATGGTTTCACCATGCTTCATACGAAATAGTTTAAACGCTTGAGTTAAGGTATAAATTCTAGCTTGTTTGACTTCATTAGTTCCCTAATGGGTAACTTCTAATGCGTCCCACATAGCTTTAGCTGTTTTGCAATGGGAAACACGATAATATTCATCAACACCAAGTGCAGATATGAGAATATTTTGTGCCTTCCAATCATGTGACCACAATTTCCTATCATTATAACTCCATTGTGCTTTTGGTTTTGGTACGAAGACACCTTTTGATCAATCACCATTTGTTCTATAGTTATTATCAATTTTAACAGGTGAAAATAGGCGAGTTATTTACATTTTTCATATAGTTTAAGTCGTTTTTACACCTTCTTTTACCGTTAATATCATTTAATTGTTTCACTGTTTTTCATCAATTTATTTCCATTTTTCGCATTTTATGCTTGGGTTGTGTGTTTTTACTATTTTCACGTTCAAACAGATCTTCAAGTATGATCAGATGCAAAAACCAAGGAGAATCGCGAAAACTCAGAGAAGTATTCCCACACTCTAGCAAGCTTTCTACGGCCACCCGTAGCACCTACTACAGGCCGTAGCAGAGAGGTCTAGAACAAAATCCAAAATCCACAAGAAATAGTGGTTTGCTACGGCCACACGTAGCACCTTCTACTGTCCTTAGCAAACATAACCCCCAGAACCAGTGGCATGCTACGGCCACCCGTAGCACCTGCTACTTGCCGTAACAGAAAGAAACAACCAGCTTCAGTTGACAAGCCAGGTCTAGTGACATGCTACGGCCACCCGTAGCACCTGCTATGACCGTAGCAGGCAGGCATGTGATTTTCGGAAACTTTCCTTTTTAGGCCATATTTGGAAATTATAGTAGATTAGACTATTTTTCAGACCTGATCTTATTGTCCAGAGACATTTGATTCGCTAGGCGAATCTGAAAAAGGGTATTTCTCTATTTAAAGGAGATTACTATCATATTTGAAGGGACTTCTTTTTTGAACAACAAAAATACAGAGAAAAATATTGAAGAACACAAAACCTTTGGTGGAAGGTGGATGTTCATGAACGAAGCGATTGAGGATTCAATTTCATCTTAGTATCTGTAATGTCTAAATTTTGTATTTTGTTTTCATTGAATATTATGAGTAGCTAAACCCCCCAATGTTAGGGGGTGTCCCTGATTTGGATCTGTAATGACTTTGAGTTTATATTTGCAATGACAATATTATTTTTCATAATTACTATAATCTTGTGATGTGGTTAATGCTTTCTCTTTCGGAACAATTGAGTTTGTTATATGATTCTCAATTAGGTTATACCGCCGTTGGTAATGCTTTCATGAGATTATTCTACAGTACATATTATCTAGGACTAGGGATACCCTGTAGGAACCAAATTATTCTCGATATAATAAGGCTTAATTTCATCGATAATTTTCTATGGACATAGATATTAGGGTTGAATGATTAAAGGTTTTCTCACCAAGGCCTTGGGAGAAAACACCCTTGAGAACTGGTAGTACTTAATTCATATATGTTGATGCAATAGCGACTCAGAGTTGTTACAGGGAAAAATCACACACAATCCCTAGAATATTACTCTATCTTGAAAACCCTTTTTCAGCATTATTTATTTTATTTGCAATTATTTTGATACAGTTGAATCAAAAAACCCCAACTCAAGTTTTTGTTTAATTGAACAACAATTAGAACTCAATATTTACGAGCAATCCTTGAGATCAACATTCGGAGAATTTTCCTCATTATTACTATAAAGGCAAAATAATACACTTTCTATTTTTCCGATCAATTTTTTGGCGCCGTTGCTGGGGACTGTTAAAGATAATAGAGTTCATAGATATATTTCAATTAAAATTTTGCTGCTTTGTAGCTAAAAAATTTATTTTTCAGTTGTTTTTTATTTTTATCTTGATCTTTGTGGCCATTTTTTATTATTGCTAATCTTTGTCTAATCTCTGTATGCGAGTAAAACCCTCAATTGATTTTACTTTTGACGCAGAACCAGAAAGAACTTTGCACGCTAAGCTCAGACAAGCTAGGAAAGCAAGACTGGCTGCCTCTGAAGCAGAAATTCCTGCTTCCGAACAAGAAATAGTGATTGAAGTTTCTGAGCACTCAGATACAGAATTTGACAAAGAAAGAGAAGATCCAATTATTGCTGAACCACAAGAAAGACTTCTTAGGGATTATGGAGGAGGAAATTCCCCATTGGAACGTTTGACTATAGTGAGTCAACCAGTGAACGTTCCAAACTTTCAATTGCACCCAACAACCATCCGTCAGCTTGAAAAGAGGCCTTTTACAGGAAAAATAAATGAAGATGCAAATAAACATTTGCAAAGGTTTCTTACTAGGGGCACTACTTTAA
Organism: Lathyrus oleraceus; assembly: GCF_024323335.1. NCBI lineage: Eukaryota > Viridiplantae > Streptophyta > Magnoliopsida > Fabales > Fabaceae > Lathyrus > Lathyrus oleraceus. Next base: position 75,765,955 of record NC_066582.1, on the reverse strand, counting down.
AGATTGAGGGGCACACTGAAGATGCAAAAAAAATGAGAATGTTCTCGTTCACTCTAGCTGAAGACGCCGAAGAATTGTTTTACTCATTACCAGCTGGAAGTATTACTATGTGGGAACAAATGGAAACAAATTTTCTGAATGAGTATTTTCCTGCTTCTGTTTGTATTCGAAAAAGATAAGATATTGTGAATTTTAAGCAGAATGAAGGGGAATCATTGAGTGATGCTTACAAGAGATTCAAAAGGTTACTGGTTGCATGTCCTACTCATAATTTGGATCAGACTGAATAGATGCAGATGTTTGTAAATGCTCTTAGAATGAAGATCAAACAACTTATAAATACAGCTGCCAGTGGCTCATCCAATTTTACAACAGCTACTGGTATCAAGAAGATCATAGAAGCCATTGCTGCAAACGAACATTTGGAGTTATATGACCGGATTGTGAGTAAACCAGAAGGTGTGATTGATTTGAAACTTGCCAATCAGGTTGTGCAGATGGAAGACCAAGTTGCTGCTGAAGTTGAGAGAAGACTTAAGGCTATGAATATAGGTACTCAACAAATATCCCAAGTTCAACCTGTTCAAGCTGTTAATTGTGAGATCTGTGGAGGACCCTATTTTTCCATACAGTGTGTTGCAACCGCGCAACAAATTAAAGAGATAAAATTTCTGAAACAGAACAACCCTTATTCTAACACTTATAATCCAGGCTGGAAGAATCATCCAAATTTCTCCTAGAAAGATCAGCAAGGGAATGTTCAAAAGCAGGGTCCCATTCAATATCATAACCAACCACAACAATTTCAACAACAACAATAATATCCTCCACAACAACAACAGTATCAGCAACAAGCACCCAAAAAGGCCGACTGGGAACTTGCCATTGAAAAGATGGCAGCTCAAAATTCCTAGTTCCAAGAAGAAATAAGAAATAATTAGAGGAATATTACTGCTTCTATCAAAAATATCGAAGTTCAGATGGGTCAGATAGCACAACAACTCACAAGTCAAGCTCAAGGCATCCTTCTGAGTGCAACAGTACAAAATCCGAGACATCATGAGAATGTTAATGTTGTCACAATAAGAAGTCAGAAAGTTGCTAAAGATGAAGAAGAAAAGGCAACAAAGGATGACCATGTCATATAGGTAGATCTAGAAGTGAGAGAATATAATAAAGAAGAAGAAGTTATACCACCAGTAAAACCAATTGAAGAGAAAAATAAAAAATACGTTAAACATATGATTAAGTTACCCTGCTCTCAGAGAGTGACAAAGAAGGATCCAAGGGAGACAAACTTTTAAAAATTCATCACAGGGTAGGAAAATTCATGAAAGAGGTAATCTTTGAAAAGAGACCAATAGAAGAGGGGTCGGTAGCCTTAAATGAAAACTGTAGTGCAATATCACTAGGTAGGAAAATCCCAAACAAGCAGAAGGATTCTAGAGCGATCACAACCCCATGCACTATATGTAGCGGTAAATTCATGACCATCAAGCTATGGATAAGCTTGACGTCAATAAAACCAGAGTCGCCACCGCGCTTTTATTGTTTCCAAAGGAAAAGGGAAAAGTACGAACAAAACCCAAAGATAAGAAGTTTTCAAATCAAAACTAATAAAATTCCAGAGATTACAGGTAAGGGGGTTGGTTACACAGAGGGAAGGTGTTAGCACCCAAAGTGTCCTAGGTACTCCTAGAGAGCCTTTTTTTATGTGTATATGTGTTTTTTGGTCTAAAAGATGCTTGAGAAAAATAGAGTGTGGGGATGAGAAAAGAATTCATTGATTATATTTTGTTGTTTGGCAAGACCTTCGGACTTGGGCCTACGTACCAACATAAAAATGAGGGATCAGAACCTCGTAGTTCGTGGTAACAACTTCAAAATGAGTGAATTGCTTTGAATCAAAAGTTTAAATGAAAAGGGGAAACAAAGGGCCAAAAATTTGAATGAGGTTGTTAGTTCTTTTTGTCTATTGAAACTTTAAGTAAATATGATTAGATTTATTTACAAGTTTGATTTAGGAAAAAGGAAGTTCAAAAATTCAATGGCATAAGGCCAAAGTTTCTACTTGAAATAAGGTCTAAGTTTGAAATCACAAGCAAAGAAAGTTTTTGAAAATGGGGAGAGATTTTGAAATTTAAGAAGTGAGAGTAGATGAAAAGGCTGCCCTAAGCACAAAATTAAAAGTTAAGAGTTGAAAAGATCTGACCAATGGGATGCAATCAAACAGACAAGAATGTCATGTAGAAAACCCACTTTCCCTTTGGACTTTGAATCAAGCAATAATCAACAAGCAATTAGAAATATCAGACATCATGAAGATCAAGGAATTAAATAACGATAGCCACATCCAAGCAAGCAAATCCCATAGTTGGCGGTCTTCTTTATCTTCCCATGTATCAGATGAAATATTCCTTGATCAACTCAGGAGAAAGCATCAGACATAATATCAAAATAACAATTAGCATCAATACAAAGTAACAGATGAAAACAGGGTCCTAAGACTTGCATCAGATGAAGGCCCAGTTCACAATCACTTGATTTCAAAATGTTGGCATTGGCCAAGTCCTTTTTGCACAGGGAATGTTGCCTAATCCTAAGTCCAAAAGTTCAGATCAAGATCAACAGTCCACCAAACACCTATTTAGGGTTTTTGTTGTTTATTAAGTGTTTTAAGGTCGTAAGACCACAAACAAAATCAAAATGCACAAACAATATATACAATCATAAGATATGGCTCAAATGAGCAAAGTAAAAATGGCATAAACATAAACACGTTAAATGAAATGTAAATGGCAATGAATGATAAATCACTGAAAATTAAATTGTATAAAGTAAATGACTTGAAGGTAAAGAAATATTAATAAGAGTTAGTCAAAGGTTAGTCAAAGTTTAATTGAATGTTAGTGGTGTTTTGCTTTTTTATTGATTAAGTCATTCTTTGGAGAACACTCAACCATCCATTCACAAGCATGGATCCTTGAACCAAGACATCTTCCATAGGAAGGAAAAAATACCAAGTTCCCACACAATACCATGAAGGATGGGAGACTTACAATATCACTTACTAGAATGTTATGCCTTTAGGGTCAAACTTAGCTCTATGTTAAGCAATCGTAATTGGACTTATGTAGAAGTTACAACTATCTGAGGTCGGGCAATAGAAATTTAGGTGTTAATGCATGTTAGAGATTTGGTATGATGAACCAAACTCCTAAGACATACCACACACTAAAAGAAAAGATCAAGAGGGATGGACATATCTCATCCATACTTGTATTGGTTCATCTGACAAAAGGTCATTGATGAACCAATTAGCCTTAGGACATTTGAGATTTCATTGGCCAATTAAAGGAATGGGAAAGAATATGGATGAATATGAAGGGGGAGGGGAAATGAGAGAAACACAAATTGGTCATGGGAGGAATTTTATCAAATTAAAATCATTCATTCATTTTGGGAGATGAAATGTACATTTCATCAATCCCCTAAATCCAATGATTTTATTCCAACAAAAGTCAAATCAACCTTGACCAAGGCCCAAATAAATAGTCAAACATCACAAGACCATAAAAATGACTCAACATAATTTTTACACAATTAATCAATTAAAAATCAAATTAAAAATGTATTAGAATTCAATTTAATTTGGTCAAAGTCTGGTGAAAGTCTGATATATTTTGGATTAAAAATGAAATTATTATGAATTAAACAAAATAAAGCAATTAAACATAAAATCGGAAATTAAAAAGAAAATAGAAAAAACAAGGGCCATCAGATCTCCCTCATTAATTGAGGTGGCAGATCTGATGGCCAGAAGCGCGCATTCCACCAACACTCGAGTCAAACGTGTGGCATATGTGGTAATTACATTGGATGATCAGGATTATAACGTGGAGGGAAGATCCGATGGATATGAGCAATCCACCACACCACCAGAGCTAGGGCTCAGGTTGTCTTCTCCGGTGGACCTCACCGGACTGGTCCACTACCAACCACCATGAAAATGAAAAACAAGGACATGGATTTAAAGAAAAAAGGCTCAGGAGCTCGAATCTGGCCTCAATTTTCTCCAATTCCAAGTATATAAAAAGATACAGGGGTTTGAATTTTGAGGATCATGAACTGTGTTGCTTTGATTTGACCTCAAAGCAACTCAATCTTGTTGCCTACATTGGTAGGACTTCAGCCAACCAAAAATCACAAAGAATAGTGAAGAATTGAGAGAGAATCGAAGAGGTGAAGTTTTTGAAAATTCACCTTCGAGGGAGCTTCAACCTTGCTTGATCTTGATTCCAATTGTCCTTGGCTTGGTTTCAGATTCTTGTAAGAGGTGATTAGGATCAAAGAAAGACTTGGAATCTTGGAGTTTCAATCTCAAAACAGAATGAGATTTGAAGCTCGATTTTCAAATGAAAACCTTCAAGATTATCCTTTAATGGTGAGGGTTTGGATTGCAGGTTCAAAGCTTGGGCATCCGGTCCTCAATTCTGAGCCATGAGGGTTGTATTTATAGCCAATATTAATTTCCACACACTTTCAAATTTTGCCAAATTTAGCAATTTGCATTGCATGCTTTCATGGACGTGTGATAGGCCCATCAAGTGATGTATTCGGGTCCAAAAATGCTCGTGTACAATGTTGAAATCATGTTGTATGTCCATGTATTTGAATTTGAAATGTCAAGGTGAAATCTATCCAAATTGTCCTTTGAAAAGAACTCATACGCAAGTCCTTCATTCCTTGGTCAAATGAGGTGATCTTGGACTTTTTGAAAAGGTGAGATCAAGGGGAACAACTTTCATGTTTAACACTTTTCCATTTTAAGCTTGGATCATGATTCATTTTAAGATGGAAGTTTGGAAAATCAAACATGTTTGAAAATTTTCTAAGTACAAAGTCAAATATTCACTTCTCCCACCTTGAATAGCTTTTGCTATGGACTTAAAATGGGAAAAGTTCCTTAATAAAGTTTGTACCTTTAAAACCTCTTCAATTTGGTCACAAATTTGACCTCATTTGGATTTGGCATGAAAGAGTTATGCATTTTAGAAGTTGAGGAAAATCACTTGTTCAATGGTAATGCCCCAAAAGGACCTATAATGTTTCCTCTTAGCACATTCATTTGCAAGTTGAATTTGAAATTCTCACAAACATAAAATTTTAAAAAGACATTTTTAATTTGACCATGGAACTTTAATGGCTTTCATATCATAAAAATTGAGCAAGTTATGGTCCTTGGAAGTTGACCTCCTAACTAGGGTTCAAACAAAATGACCTATAATCTTTCACCATAAAAAATGACTTTCCAATCAAAACTAGATCTTGACTTAAACATGAAAGTTGTTTGTAGTCTCATAAGGAGTAACTTTGCTCTTGGAATAATTTTCATATGACAAAAGGTGTAGAAGATAGGGTCTAGGGAACCCCAGTTTTGACCAGTTGACTTTCTCTAGTCAACCACCATGAACCAACTTGCAAACTTGACATTATCTTGCTATTTGGGACTCATGGAGGATCATATATGCATACGTTGATGTAATATGAAGTATACCTTGAAATATTTGATCAAATGTTGAAGAAACTTGCTGAGGAAGTCACACAAGATACCCAGATGAATTAGGGCTTCTAAGGCAAACAAGCTTCAAACTATTGATGTTTTCTTGATCAAAATGATATGTGAAGACCATGGGAATCCATATATGATGTCTAGAACCAATTTAAACCATATCTTGATTAGTCTTCTTGCATTGAGGGTCTCAAACCCTAGGTATGAGCTTGATGAGGCATTGGTGGATGCACACACTACCTACAAAAGCAACAAACTATACATTGACATATTTTTGGTATTTTGGTTAGTAAATAATAAAAAACAAAGTATGATACAATCAAATGTGCTTGTTGACCTCTCTCAATACAAACCCAATGAATGAGGGGTAAGGAGGATTCCAAAGTGTGATCCCAAAGTCAATGCATATGATGAGATAGCATGAGGGATCTTAGGGCCAAAATTAGGGTCTTATACTATAAAAGACAGAAATTTCAAGAAGGTACTACATGGTTATGGAGCTAGTGTTAGTCTGATGCCATTGTCAATCTACCAAAGGCTTAGTATTGGAAATGTTAGTGATACAAGGACAAATCTGAAGTTTGTAGATCACTCCATAAAGAATGCATATGGGATAACGAAAGATGTACTGGTGAAAATAGAGCAATTTAGTTTTTATGTTGATTTTGTGATCATAGACATACCTGAGGATGAAAAGACACATATCATTCTTGGTCGACCATTCATGCGGACAAGTCGATGCAATTTCGACATAGACCACAGTACACTAACTTTGAAAGTTTATGATGATGAAATAACCTTGAATGTTCTTGAAAATAGGAAGCTAGAGGTGGAAAAAGAATATCACTATCAAGTAGGCATGATCAGGACAGATGTGAAAGGCCAAAGTGACATGCCAACATCAGAAAAAGTCTCCAGAAGGCCATCTCAACTGGTCTCACCTCCATTAGCAATCCCGAGTGGAAAAACTCTTATTTCCATTCCAAAAGCCATGAGAAAGAAAAGAGAGCGACAACGAGGTAAGGATAAGAAAGTCGGAGAGGACTTGTGGCACAAAGGAATCTATACCTCTGAAAAAGATGACTTTTTAGTTTTGAAAAAGAAGTGCAATAAGGTGTGGAAGCTGATGTATCCCCCATAACAGGGGGAATGAGGTGCCAAGCTAATGACGATAAAGGAGCACTGCTTGGGAGGCAACCCAAGGAAAGTATTCTTGATTTTTATTTTTAGTTTCAATTTTATATTAATTTATGAGTTTTGTTTGCTTTAAGTAGTTCATTTTCTGATTGTTTACTTTCATCTAGTAATATGATAATTGTAGCTTTAATGGTTGTGTGAAAAGTACCCAAACTAAAGGCATGTGCCTCCTCTATGCATGTTAATTCGCCAAGATATTTTTATATACCTCTAAATGATCGGATTGGTTTAATTGAGTTGGACTGAAAGTTTAGCAAGTTTACCACAACTGATTGAGAAGCCACATCGAGTAAGAGGTACTATGGAGGTTGTCAGCTCTACCCAACATGGTGAGAGCAGAAAAAGCCAAACACAATGTACATCATAAGAGAGCATTCATGTATGTCTTTATCATTCAGAACTTGCGTACGTTCTTTTCTGATTTCGGGTGCATGATTACACACATTGATGCATGTTTTTTCTAACTCTGAGCGTTTCTATCCATCCTTTCTATTATTATTCATTGTTAACCCAATTTGAGCCTTAACCCAATTGTTTGTTTTAAAAACCACATCATATTAACCCATGGCCCAAACACTTCCCTACTATGTTCAGAGTATTCTTGTGAGTTATCAAATCCATGTTCATTCTAAGTTCGGGGTTGTTGTTGGGATAATAGCCTTTAAGTTTGGGGTTGTTGTGCTTACTACAAATGAGGGCACCTGATGATTGAAAAAATAATAATAAGAGAAGAAAAAGAAAAGATGAAAAACTGAAAAATCATATTGAAGAGAACCATAGAAAAATAATCATCATGGAACTTGAAAGAAGGAGAAGTCAGCGGATATTGAAAATAATGACAAATCCAAAAGTTGAATCCTTGATAACAGTTAATCCATCAGAATGAGCATAGTGAAGATAACAATCGTATTGACTCTGAACCTTAGCCTACTTTTCCAAAATTATCCTACCGTAACCCTAGCCTAGTTACAACCATAAAGACCTCAAGTAGTGTGTGTGTCATGCACCTTGACATCAAAAGAGAATTTATTCAAGCCTATGGGATGGTATTGTATACTATGAATTTTAAGTGTAAAACAAATTAACACCCAAGAGATTTGGTGAGAGTGTGAATTGAGCTTACAGGTGAAGTAGTACTTTCAAGTGAATGTGTGGTCAATCAATCGACCCCGGTAATCCAACAAAAACCAAAGGTATCAACACATGAGGGTCATAGAAGATCTTAGAGGTATGATGGTATGTGAAAAGTTTTTTATTTCATTTGAGAGTGACATGAGTCTTTGTACTTAAAGTTGCTTGAGGACAGGCAACAAGCTGAGATTGGGTTGTGATCAGTCACCATTTGTTCTATAGTTATTATCATTTTAAAAAGTGAAAATAGGCGAGTTATTTGCATTTTTTGTATAGTTTAAGTGGTTTTTACACCTTATTTTACCGTTAATGTCATTTAATTGTTTCACTGTTTTTCATCAATTTATTTCTATTTTCCGTATTTTATGCTTGGGTTGTGTGTTTTTACTATTTTCAGGTTCAAACAGATCTTCAAGTACGATCAGATGCAGACACCAAGCAGAATCGCGAAAAATGGAAGAAGTTTTCCCACACTCTAGTAGGCTTGCTACGATCACTTGTAGCATCTGCTACGGGCCGTAGCAAAGAGGTCAGGAACAGAATCCAAAATCTATAAGAAACTGTGGTTTGCTACGGCCACCCGTAGCACCTGTTACTGGCCGTAGCAAACAGAACCCTTAGAACCAGTGGCCTGCTATGGTCACCTGTAGTACTTGCTATTGGCCATAATAGAAAGAAACCTCCAGCTTCAGTTGACAAGTCAGGTCCAATGGCCTTCTACGGCCACCCGTAGCACCTGCTACGGTCGTAGCAGACAGACGTGTGATTTTCGGAAACTTTTCTTTTTATGCCAGATTTGGAAATTATTATGGATTGGGCTATTTTCATACCTAATCTTATTATCCAAAGACATTTGATTGACTAAGAGAATCTGAAATAGGGGTATTTTTGTATTTAAAAGAGATTACTATCACATTTGAAGGGACTTCTTTTTGAACAACAAAAATACAAAGAGAAATATTAAAGAACATAGAAGGTTTGGTGGAAGGCGGATGTTCATGAACGGAAGCGATTGAAGATTTCAATTTCATCTTAGTATATGTAATGTCTAAATCTTGTATTTTGTTTTCATTGAATATTATGAGTAGCTAAACCCCCCAATGTCATGGGATGTCCCTGATTTGAATCTGTAATGACTTTGAGTTTATATTTGAAATAACAATATTGTTTTTCATAATTACTTTAATCGTGTGATGTGCTTAATGTTTTCTCTTTCGAAACAATTGAGATTGTTATATGATTATCAATTAGGTTGGACCGCCATTGATAATGCTTTCATGAGATTATTCTACAGTATATATTACCTAGGACTAGGGATACCCTGTAGGGGCCAAATTGTTCTCGATATTATAAGGCTTAATTTCATCGATAATTTTCTATGGACATAGAGATTAGGGATGAACAATTAAAGGTTTTCTCACCAAGGCCTTGGGAGAAAACACCCTTGAGAACTGGTAGTCATTAATTGATATTTGTTGATGCAATAGTGACTCAGAGTTACGGAAAAAAATCACACACATTCCCTAGCATATTACTCTATCTTGAAAACCCTTTTTCAGCACTATTTATTTTATTTGCAATTATTTTTATACAGTTGAATCAAAAAACTCAAACTCAATTTTTTTTTTAATTGAACAACAATTAGAACTCAATATTTATGAGCAGTCCTTGAGATCGACATTCGGGGAACTTTCCTCATTATTACTATAAAGGCAAAATAGTACACTTTCTATTTTTCCGATCATCTTTACCATTGGTTATTGTAATTTGATTAGGACCATCGGGACGTCCCATACACCCTTATCAACTGAGTTGATATGGATACACATACAAGCTTTCCAATAGTCATAGTTTTCACCAGTAAAGATGGGCATTCTATTGTACGCCCCTTTAGGTTCGGTAGCCATTTTCTAATAAGTGAATATTTAAGCACATAATTAACCGGAGCTCTTGATACCACCTGTTATATGAAGGAGGCTTATCTAGAGGGGTGTGAATAGATCCCAAGTTTTAAAAAATTATAAAATTTGTTTTGAAGAATTTAACAGTTATCGGAAGTGATCTGAATCGTATCGTCTAAATCAAACTGCTATCGAGAAGCTCGGATATGTGTATATGAAAACCAATTGAAGATAATGATAAACAAATCAATCAATATGTTTAAAACAACAATCGTTTGAATGATATAGCTAAAGGTGAAGGCTACTTCTAATGACAAAATACACAAAAACTTAATTGAGAAAAGTTATCGAACACCTTGTGTGCAATCAATTTTGTTTAGAATTTTCTATGGTTTTGTTGATTTGAAAATACAACTACAGTCTAATGGATTGTAATGAACACAACAAAATCGTTTTTAAAATATTATCAACAAAAGTTAAACCAAACGTATTGATCACACAATCTACGAATTCAATAATTTACAAATGAAAAGTAAGAGAGATAGAGAGAGAGTACACATGGATTTTTTTAGCCAGTTCATCAATCGTGCTCGCTCTGAGTAGTTCTTCCCCCAATTCCAAATGTAATTGAGATATTAATCTTACTTTGCAAAAGATTGTTTACAAGAGAAAAGTAACAATCCAACCCTACAAACCCTATGTTTGATGTTGGTCCTAACTTATTCTCTTCCCTTGATCTGAGCTTGATCAAGTCACCCAACAATACCAATTTGATCTGCCGTCTCACGCTACTCCTTTGCAAGAAACCTCGTTCTTCAGAGCTTTCACTCGATCGAATCCAAATTGCGAATTATTGTCACCCAAGATTTACCAAGATGATCCTTCGGTTACCATTACTCCTTTGAATGAACTCACTATTCTTCAAAGCTTTCACTCGGTTGAATCCAACTTGCATAATCTTGTCCAAAACCTTCAAATCACCAATTGATCTTAAAGGAAAACTCCAACTTGGTTTTCTTATTTTAAGCCTCAAAGATTCTCAACCCAATTTACAATTTAACAACCTAAACTGGACGTTATCAACTTTGATTCTAGATGACACTCAAACAAAAAATGATTATGTATAATTTGCTTGTGTGTATGCATAAAACATATTTTGAAGATGAAGAGAATTATTTGTATATTCATGGTTTCGTATATTTCAAATGATGCATGGATGTGGTATATATATATATATATATATATATATATATATATATATATATATATATATATATATATATATATATAATATATATATATATATATATATATATATATTATATATATATATATATATAATATATATATATATATATATATATATATATATATATATATATAATATATATATATATATATATATATATATATAATATATATATATATATATATATATATATATATATATATATATATATATATATATATATATATATATATATATATATATATTATAAGTTGGAGGCAAAAAGGAATGCAAAATATTTGAAAAAATCATGATGTTTTGGAAAAATGCATTGTATGTGTCGACCTATGTAAGTCATGTGTTGACACTTTCAAAGTATGTTTCGAATCATAGAAGAAATTTTTCCTCTATGTTTCGACCTGAAACCCCTCCACAATCGGCACATCAAAAAGACGCTACAGGTTTTAAAACTCATCAACATGCGACTCATATCTTGCATGTGTCGACTCATAGAAGAAATTTTTCTTCTATGTGTCGACCTGTATGTTGCATGTGTCGAAACATATATAAACAAAAACTACATACTTAAAAACTTAACAACATGTGTCGACTCATACAACGTATGTGTCGACGCATAAACTTGTGTCTTGCATAAAAACACATTTTTGCCAAGTATAATCATTTCTAACCTTTTCTAAATCATTTCCAAAATGGTTTTATACTTCATAATGCTAAGATGCACATTAAGACGTAGAGGATACCGTCCAACATACATAAACGCTAAAGTATCATAGTTTTGACATCATACAAAATACATCTAGCGTGAAGTTGCACTCGCATCTCTCAATTACAACTTTTGGACAGAAAAATTGTAAACCCTCTCTCAACTACAATTTTTGGACGGAAAAATTGCAAAAACTCTCAACAAACTATTTTTGAACGATGTGAGACTTGGATGGACGTGAAAAAGTAAAACTAATTATCTCTATTTATATTAATACTCTAATCTATTTTTTTTCTACTACCCGATGTGGGACTTGGATGAATATACTATTTGACCCAACAATCTCGTCATGGACACTTCAACAGAGCACGCCGCATGACCATCTTGTCAGGAATACTTTCAACAGAAGGAGATGATCCCTTACTCGAACCAGGCTCAAATATCAATGATGGGTCATCATGAGAGGGAAACATTTACATTGGATCAAACACTTACCTAAATGTCAAAGACTCACCCAAACAAATGAGAAAGACACATATTCACCCAAAATCTTAAGGTGATATTTGTATGGGTTTGTTTATCTATAAAGTGATCAACTTCCATTTTTCTAAACAACGTGGAACTTAAAACTCAGATTTATTTTTCAACACAACTCATATTTATTTCTTAACAAAAAGAATTTTTTTTTTTAAAAAGAAAAATAATATAAAATGATCGGAAAGATTTGAAATGAAAGAACTTTTGAAGATCAATTTTTCTTCGTATCATATAATTAGTCTAATTGAGATAGTTAAACAGGAGGGAATGAGTATGATAACTCAATTGGTATGTAATAGTTAAAATAGATGAGTATAAATCTTTGATCAAAGATTCAATTCGTGACAACAACATTTATTTGTATTTTGTTCATAATTAATTAATATAAATAAAATAATTTAATATTTATAAATCAGCAATAATTTTATGAGATTTTGGTGGTGTTAGATAAAGTCTACGAATCTAATTTATATTGTTAATATAATTTAAATATTAAATTTAGTAATAATATATGTTCCTTTATTATCTTAAACCAAATTCTCTAATAAATTTTTTTCTTTATTCTTCTTCTTCTAAACATACCAAAATATGAGAAATCACTAGAGTTATAAAATTAAAAAAATCTAAGAATTCTTAATGATATTTAGATGGTAAAAATGATTGGGTCCACATGTTTTTGAGCAGAGGATCCAGCCCGATGGTAGACAAAAAACATTAAAAGCCATTAATTGGAATTTTGTCTTGTGTGATATTTCCAAAGACTCTCCATACTACATCCAGCAAACATTTGAAATGAATGAATGTTTAGTTTTCCAGGAAACAAAAGAAAAAACCAGTGGCTGTGGAATGGTTTTCCTTGTGACTGTACTGATCTCTACTCTCATGTGTCATCATGATGTAGTGGACATGGTTTATCAATAACAAGAATGCAATAGAATCAAGTACTTCCATTTTTGGAGGTTTATAGGAGGTGGGGAAGGGTTTGTTGGATGTAGAAAATTACCATATCAACATGGAGTGTGAAGTTGTAAACACATGGGATGTTTAGTAATATATATATTTATGATGAAAATTATTGATATGCGATGTGTCAAGTGGCAATACATTATTACATAAACAAGGGGGATCATGAATGAATATGTAGAAAGAGATAATGGATATATTTGGCATGCATAAGGTAGGGTGATGGGTGGTTCAAATTGATTAGGGTACAAGAAGGCAAATGATCTCATCTGTTTCTATCTTGTTCATGACAACAATGACAAATAGTGTAAGAAATAATGTCCCAATGAAAAGGTCTAGGATTACATGATTCTTGTAAAGATAATGTTTATAACACTCTTAATTTCATAATACATTATAAAATGTGAACCAAATTAATATTACCAAATTAAAATCTTGAATAAATAAATGAAGATTTAACATTATTGCGAGTTGCTAGAATTACAACGAATTACTATAGTTTAATAAAAGTTATTGATTTTTTTTCTATGATGTTAATGTTTTCTATTATCAAAAATCCCCATCCTTATATCCATTTATTAGCAATAAGTTATTTTAAAAATTTATTTAATTAAAAATATTAAATTATACGTAAAATATCTATTTTTTTCCCTTAACTATACTCTTCGCTTTAGATCGGTTCTTTAATTTTTTTTTCACGGCAAATTTGTCTCTTAACTCTTTAAAATATGTCATATTAGTCATTTTTGTCTAATTTAACGATTGATTTTTGAATTTTTTTTTTTGCTAATTAGACGAAAATAACTAAGATGATACGTTTTGAAGAGTCAAAGAATTAATTTGACATAAAAAAATATTAAAGGACCAATCTAAACTCAAGTGTATAATTAAGGAGAAAAAAGTTTTTTTCCTAAATTGTATGTCATCTCTTAAATCTATCAAGATTATCTACTAAAATTATATAAATAAAAATCAAGAAATCTCTAAAATACAAATAACATATATGAGCACTTCGATAACAACATAAAGAGAGAGAAAAGAAAGGTAAAAACTCAAACTCCTAAAACAAAATAAGAAGGCAAGAAATAGACACAACCAAAGAAAATCAAAATCACATATTGTTTGGGAATTTTTAAATAATCCATACCACATAATTTCATAACATGGTCAAGCCAACTTTAGTACTAGGCTTAGTTCGTAAAGTGTTAATCATCCCGAGGAACAAAGAAATATCTTTAAAAATAATCAATTACCACCATAGACACTCAAATATCTTATATTCAAAATTAGATGTCACTGTAGAATAACAAAGATATGTGAAGTGAACTTAGTGATTAGTGAATCCTGAAGAAAAAAACAAGAGATTCCAACCGGTTCCACTAAAAAGGTTATCTTCTATAGGTATCATATCATAAAGAAACTATCATAAAAGATTATCATCTTAGAAGGATCTCAACTATTACAAATAAGAAACCGAAGGAGACCAACTTCGTTTTGTTGGAATGTCCACTTAAAATATAGAATAAAATATGATAAGATATGTTAATTTAATCGGATCAAAATAACCATAGTCTCAACTTGAGATCCCAAACCGAAATTCCGTCCTCCCAACGAAACATATTCCTAACTTTTTGATCATACTGAACATAAATCTGGAAAAGTATTGGGAACATGGATCTCAATAAGGTTGTCTCCATCCAAGATTCATCCCAAAAAGAAGTGATAAGTTTATTTCACGTCTTCCTAGGCACATCATCCACAAACCACTTGGTTATGGCGTCAAAATCTGAGCATATGAGGAAAAATCCCCTTCCACCAAGTAGATGATGATCTGAAACCGAAATATCTTCCCTTAATAAGGGAGGTGACAAATCAAACATCATATATCGCATAAAGGTACCTTGATAAAGGCCAATATTATCAAGTATTAATCTCTAGAAGGTTATAGTTGACTTGGAGAAGAGCACAAATGTCTAAGTCTCGTCTACTTTTCGGCTTGTAGACGACATACCACTTAACCTAATAAATTTTTTATTCAACTTTAACACCTCCTTTAAAGCCTGGATATCCTCTTTCAAACCTTAACTCTCATTTTAACGAAGGATAAAAAGAAGATAGGAATTGAATTATGAATCAATTTGAAAATGATCACTATCCTAAAATGGAAACAATAGTCCCAAGAAAATATATTTTATATTGTGATTATTTTGAATATAAATCTGCATTTGATTAAAAAAAATTCAAGAAAAATTTGGAAGATGTGAATTAACAAAGTTAGTTATATAACATCCTCAAATATATGTGAAATATTTGGGGGAAGTTTAAAGTAACAAAGTGATATGAGTGTGTGATATGAGTGTGTGATATAAGTGTAAATAACTTAAACATAAATTAAAGAATAAGGATTAAAATATCAACACACAAGAATTATTATGGTACATCTAAGGTAGGTTATTTCATTTCTCACTAATGTACACAATGTATTCTCTTAGCCTTATCGGACTTACATTGACATAAACTAAAAAAAAAATGAAATTGGGGATTATTTTATATTGTGATTATTTTGGAGAACCAAAAGTAAAAAAAATGAAAATTGGAGAATCAAAATTCCGGATTTGAAAATAGGGGGACCAAAAATCATAAAAAATAAAAATAAGGGGATCAAAATTGCGATTAAGTCAATTAAAAATAATAAATATGGTGAGCATCATGAGTATTTGATCATATCAAAAGAAAAACAAATACGCAATACACAAACTACGCGTAATGTAGGTCAATAAAACAAACAATCACAAACCCAAACCTAAAAACGTTGTTCACCGATTTTATGCATGGTTAAGAAATTGATTCAATTGATCTGTCTGTAAAATTGAAATTTTATTCTAAGCGCAACAAAACTGGTTTCCTGAAAGTTTTAAAATGTCTGGACAGAATTAGGGTATGATACTTAGCATACAACTTCTCGTCCTTTACGGTTGTTAACATAACTCTCAGGTGTTCTTCATGTTCTTCGTCTGACTTGGAACACACAAGAATAACATCTATGAATACCACGACAAACTTATCCAAGTAGGGATGCAAAAATTCTATTCATATATTCTATGAATATCCCTGGCACATTAGACACAGCGAACGACATAAATGAATACTCATAATGAACGTAACGAGTTCTAAATGCAGTCTTAGGTATATCATATGACTTCACTCGAATTTGATGGTAACCTATTCTCAAATCAATCTTGCTAAACACACATGCTCCAACCAACTGATCCATGAGGTCGTCAATCTTAGGAAGAGGATACCTATTACTAATAGTAACCTTATTCAACTGCTAATAATCCACACACAAAATCATGCTCCCATCTTTCTTCTTAACCAACAACACTGACGCTCCCAATGGCGATACACTAGGTCTAACAAAACTTCTTCTCTAACAGATCTTTTAGATGCTTCTTCAACTCGCTCAACTCTGATGCAGATATTCTATATGGTGTCGTTGACACAAGTCTAGTACCAGTTACTAAATCTATGGAAAATTCCACTTCACGCTCCCACAACAAATCACTAATATCCTTAGGAAAAATATCAGGGAACCCACACACAACGGGCATATCAACAATCACAACTTCGCTCTCCACTCTCAAGGAAGTGAATATCATGAGTACCTGATCACCCTATTTTGATAAAAAAAGTATTTAGGAACTTGAAAAATGGATATATTTAAAATGCAATATCTTGTTTCAAATAAATATATATGATATTTATTTATCAAGGACGCACTCAGAATATGTTGGTTAAAGATAGTAATGAACTGGAGTACATTTCATATTAAATAAAGCTTAAAAAATTTGAGCTTAAGAACTCGAATATAATTCATGTATTCTCTCTTAACGTCAAAGGCTTGCAGTTTGTCGTACTTATATATGAGGTGAGGATCAATTCTAAGTAGGAGGTCTCATATGACTGTTGGTACTTTCTAGATTTACATCCTTAACTTAAGAACATTAGGATCACTTCAAACAATTCCTTACATAATCTCCCATATTTCAATGGTTAAAGGTGTGCTTACAAGAAATAGACAATAACAACAACAAGAAAAATAATCAAGTCTTATCTCGCTAAGTGGAGTCGGCTACATGGATCAACTTTCTAAACCATGCTTTTATCTAAATTGTTAATCTTGTGATCTTTCTTAATGACTTCTCTTATAGTATTTCTAGGTCTTCCTATTCTTCTAGTTGTTTGACTTTTCTCCATTTGATCTAATCTCCTTACCACAGAATCTACAAGTCTTCTCTATACATGTCCAAATCACATAACTCTATTTTCCACCATCTTCTCTATGTTTGAAAATAAACTTAGGTGGTTTGGGTATGTAGAGAGAAGACCTGTAGATTTTATGGTAAGCAGAGTATATCAGATGGATAAGCTAACCTAGGAAGGATTAAAATTTGGTTTAAAAAGATTGAACCACCAACCTTCCCAATCATGGACCATTACATCTGCCAATTATGCCAAAACTTATGGTGTAGCTTACTAGAAAGAGAAAATGATTTTTTTTATTAAAGATGTGGATTATTATATTTGGGAAGCTATGAAAAATGGTCCATTTATTCCTACACATCAAGTTAATGATGTGACAGAAAACAAACCTAGAGGTTTATGGACCAAGGAGGATATAGAAAAAGTGTTGTACAATTTTAAAGTTAAAACCATCATGACTACCGATTTAGGTATTCATGAACTCTTTTGTGTATTTTAATGTAAGACTGAAAAATAAATGTGGGACGCCCTTCAAGGAACCCATGAAGGCACAACATATGTAAAAAAGGTTAGGGTCAACACATTGACCCATAGGTATGAACTATTTAGAATGAAACCTGAAGAAAATATCCAAAATATGAAAAAACATTTCATTAATATAGTAATTTTCTTAAGAAATCTCGGTAAAACTTTTCAAAATATGATTTAATTAACAAAGTCCTTAGATTCTTAAATCGTGGCTGGAAACCTAAAGTCATTGTAATTTTGGAATCTAAGGACTTGTTTTCTATGAATTTGACTACTTTGTTTCGAAAATTGCAGGAACATGAAATTAAGCTAAACTATCTTGCTAAAAGAGAAGAAGGTGTTAAGAAAAATAAAATTCTTGCACTCAAAGATGAAGAAGTCAAAGAATCAGAAAAACATGAAGACATAAATCTGTTAGTCCATAAGTTTAAAAAGTTCATAAGGTACAAAAAATAGCCTCAAAAATTTCAACATAAAAATAAAGAAAGATTATCCTTTGTGCTAATGTGCTTCCTGTGTAGAAAGAAATGTCGCATAAATAATAATTTTTTGCAAAACTAGAAGAAATTTTAAAGATCCAAAAGCCTAATTGTTATGTGACATGTTCTCAATTAAGGATTTTTCTATTTCTGGGATTTTATCAAAAAGTTCTCCCCACTAGTGACATCTAAAATATTTCTATCCTTAGGTATCAAGCCTTTGTAGATATGTTGATTGAGCAATTGTTCACTAATCTAGTTTTCTACTTTTGGGGTTTTATAAAAAAGTTTTCCCCACTAGTGGCATCTAAAATGTTTCTATCCATAGGTATCAAGCCTTTGTAGATATGTTGATTGAGCAATTGTTCACTAATCTAGTTTTCTACTTTTGGGGTTTTATAAAAAAGTTTTCCCCACTAGTGGCATCTAAAATGTTTCTATCCATAGGTATCAAGCCTTTGTAGATATGTTGATTGAGCAATTGTTCACTAATCTAGTTTTCTACTTTTGGGGTTTTATAAAAAAGTTTTCCCCACTAGTGGCATCTAAAATGTTTCTATCCATAGGTATCAAGCCTTTGTAGATATGTTGATTGAGCAATTGTTCACTAATCTAGTTTTCTACTTTTGGGGTTTTATAAAAAAGTTTTCCCCACTAGTGGCATCTAAAATGTTTCTATCCATAGGTATCTAGCCTTCGTAGATATGTTGATTGAGCAATTGTTCACTAATCTAGTTTTCTACTTTTGGGGTTTTATAAAAAAGTTTTCCCCACTAGTGGCATCTAAAATGTTTCTATCCATAGGTATCAAGCCTTTGTAGATATGTTGATTGAGCAATTGTTCACTAATCTAGTTTTCTACTTTTGGGGTTTTATAAAAAAGTTTTCCCCACTAGTGGCATCTAAAATGTTTCTATCCATAGGTATCAAGCCTTTGTAGATATGTTGATTGAGCAATTGTTCACTAATCTAGTTTTCTACTTTTGGGGTTTTATAAAAAAGTTTTCCCCACTAGTGGCATCTAAAATGTTTCTATCCATAGGTATCAAGCCTTTGTAGATATGTTGATTGAGCAATTGTTCACTAATCTAGTTTTCTACTTTTGGGGTTTTATAAAAAAGTTTTCCCCACTAGTGGCATCTAAAATGTTTCTATCCATAGGTATCAAGCCTTTGTAGATATGTTGATTGAGCAATTGTTCACTAATCTAGTTTTCTACTTTTGGGGTTTTATAAAAAAGTTTTCCCCACTAGTGGCATCTAAAATGTTTCTATCCATAGGTATCAAGCCTTTGTAGATATGTTGATTGAGCAATTGTTCACTAATCTAGTTTTCTACTTTTGGGGTTTTATAAAAAAGTTTTCCCCACTAGTGGCATCTAAAATGTTTCTATCCATAGGTATCAAGCCTTTGTAGATATGTTGATTGAGCAATTGTTCACTAATCTAGTTTTCTACTTTTGGGGTTTTATAAAAAAGTTTTCCCCACTAGTGGCATCTAAAATGTTTCTATCCATAGGTATCAAGCCTTTGTAGATATGTTGATTGAGCAATTGTTCACTAATCTAGTTTTCTACTTTTGGGGTTTTATAAAAAAGTTTTCCCCACTAGTGGCATCTAAAATGTTTCTATCCATAGGTATCAAGCCTTTGTAGATATGTTGATTGAGCAATTGTTCACTAATCTAGTTTTCTACTTTTGGGGTTTTATAAAAAAGTTTTCCCCACTAGTGGCATCTAAAATGTTTCTATCCATAGGTATCAAGCCTTTGTAGATATGTTGATTGAGCAATTGTTCACTAATCTAGTTTTCTACTTTTGGGGTTTTATAAAAAAGTTTTCCCCACTAGTGGCATCTAAAATGTTTCTATCCATAGGTATCAAGCCTTTGTAGATATGTTGATTGAGCAATTGTTCACTAATCTAGTTTTCTACTTTTGGGGTTTTATAAAAAAGTTTTCCCCACTAGTGGCATCTAAAATGTTTCTATCCATAGGTATCTAGCCTTCGTAGATATGTTGATTGAGCAATTGTTCACTAATCTAGTTTTCTACTTTTGGGGTTTTATAAAAAAGTTTTCCCCACTAGTGGCATCTAAAATGTTTCTATCCATAGGTATCAAGCCTTTGTAGATATGTTGATTGAGCAATTGTTCACTAATCTAGTTTTCTACTTTTGGGGTTTTATAAAAAAGTTTTCCCCACTAGTGGCATCTAAAATGTTTCTATCCATTGGTATCAAGCCTTTGTAGATATGTTGATTGAGCAATTGTTCACTAATCTAGTTTTCTACTTTTGGGGTTTTATAAAAAAGTTTTCCCCACTAGTGGCATCTAAAATGTTTCTATCCATAGGTATCAAGCCTTTGTAGATATGTTGATTGAGCAATTGTTCACTAATCTAGTTTTCTACTTTTGGGGTTTTATAAAAAAGTTTTCCCCACTAGTGGCATCTAAAATGTTTCTATCCATAGGTATCAAGCCTTTGTAGATATGTTGATTGAGCAATTGTTCACTAATCTAGTTTTCTACTTTTGGGGTTTTATAAAAAAGTTTTCCCCACTAGTGGCATCTAAAATGTTTCTATCCATAGGTATCAAGCCTTTGTAGATATGTTGATTGAGCAATTGTTCACTAATCTAGTTTTCTACTTTTGGGGTTTTATAAAAAAGTTTTCCCCACTAGTGGCATCTAAAATGTTTCTATCCATAGGTATCAAGCCTTTGTAGATATGTTGATTGAGAAATTGTTCACTAATCTAGTTTTCTACTTTTGGGGTTTTATAAAAAAGTTTTCCCCACTAGTGGCATCTAAAATGTTTCTATCCATAGGTATCAAGCCTTTGTAGATATGTTGATTGAGCAATTGTTCACTAATCTAGTTTTCTACTTTTGGGGTTTTATAAAAAAGTTTTCCCCACTAGTGGCATCTAAAATGTTTCTATCCATAGGTATCAAGCCTTTGTAGATATGTTGATTGAGCAATTGTTCACTAATCTAGTTTTCTACTTTTGGGGTTTTATAAAAAAGTTTTCCCCACTAGTGGCATCTAAAATGTTTCTATCCATAGGTATCAAGCCTTTGTAGATATGTTGATTGAGCAATTGTTCACTAATCTAATTTTCTACTTTTGGGGTTTTATAAAAAAGTTTTCCCCACTAGTGGCATCTAAAATGTTTCTATCCATAGGTATCAAGCCTTTGTAGATATGTTGATTGAGCAATTGTTCACTAATCTAGTTTTCTACTTTTGGGGTTTTATAAAAAAGTTTTCCCCACTAGTGGCATCTAAAATGTTGCTATCCATAGGTATCAAGCCTTTGTAGATATGTTGATTGAGCAATTGTTCACTAATCTAGTTTTCTACTTTTGGGGTTTTATAAAAAAGTTTTCCCCACTAGTAGCATCTAAAATATTTCTATCCATAGGTATCAAGCCTTTGTAGATATATATTGAACAATTGTTCACTACTCTAGTGTTGAGGATAACTAGACATTAATTTTTTGAATTTCATTAAAAACTAGTTCAAAGATTCTTTGTCAATTTATCTAATGCCGCATATTTCTTTTTTAATTGAAGCAACTCTTAAGTCAGAAAATAATATTTTTATGAACATTTTCTTCAAATTATTCCAGCTTGTACATGAAAATGGTTGAAGGTAGTACAAATAATCTTCCAAAGCACCTTAAAGTGATAATGGAAAGGCTCCTAACTTGATATGGTCATTTGTAACTTCCTCGGGCTTCATGTGGTGTAGAATATTCTACTTGAAATTCCTCCAAGTGTTTATGGGGATCCTCACCTAAAAAACCGTTAAACTTTGGCAACAAATATATCAAATAAGATTTAAGTTCAGATTGCATAACAACTTCAAGATATTCATTACAAAATGCATTATAAGTTACACCAGGTAAGCTTCAACCATATTATAATTTGTAAACTCAGAAGCAAATAAATTAAAACTAAAAACAAAATCACTTTCACTATATCTAATGTGAGTAATAGTACTAGCTCTAAACAAGTCTAAAATATGAATGAGAATGTCATATAATATAAGAATAAAATAATGAAATAAAGGACTTCAGGTCATTTCAACAATGTCCATATTACTAAAATCGAAATTAAAATGACAATGATTAAAATAAAATATAAAAATTATAAAAATATCATTAAAATGTTCGAAAAAATCAAATAAATAATATAATAAGATAAGAAAGGAATATAAGAAATTAAAGAAAGGAACAGGACTTGAAGGAACAGGAATATAAGAAATAATATATTTTAGA
The DNA here is from genome assembly GCF_024323335.1 of Lathyrus oleraceus. Classification (NCBI taxonomy): domain Eukaryota; kingdom Viridiplantae; phylum Streptophyta; class Magnoliopsida; order Fabales; family Fabaceae; genus Lathyrus; species Lathyrus oleraceus. Next base: position 75,743,152 of record NC_066582.1, on the reverse strand, counting down.
GTACAAATATAATAAGATAAGAAATTAAAGAAATAATATAGAAACCTCAAGTTTTGACAAAACAGTTGGTCAATCCTGGATTTATTCGGCCACTAGAGAAAGCTGTATCTTTGTTTTCTTTTCGTACCAATTTTGAGTTATGTAATTTATCTTGTTATATTGTCAAACTGGATTTAAATTATACAATGCTTTGAGCTTTAAGAGCATCCAGCCCAAACACAAAATAGCTCAAAATAGAATTTTTTTCAGCAAGGTATGAAAGCTAAATATTTGACTCATAAACATTCCGAACTAGCTCCGACATAAGCATAAAACTTATATAATTTTCTCTTAGTTCAACTTGTGACATATACATCAAATAAGAACCAAAATGCAATTTATTTTGAAAATAAGTAAAAAAAATAAACTTAAACTTAAATATGACTCAAACTCAAAAATATATTAAAATATAAAAATTTAACTCAATCAACTTTCAAAAGGTTGAAGTACAAAATTAGAAAATATGTGTTAAAATATATTGATCAAAAATCAGAACAAGAAAAAAAAATAGATATATGATCAATTCTCAATATTAATTTACTACTTCTCATCTTGATATTATATTTGTGTATATTTTCAAGAAAACCCCAAAAAATCACATCTCACTACTGTCAAATTAATTATAAGGTTTCTTACTAGTCCACTAGTATCACAAAGGAACATATTAGGCTTTGTAAAAGTAGCAGTGAAACAAATCATTTCTTATGAATTCACTTCTTTTATATATATATATATATATATATATATATATATATATATATATATATATATATATATATATATATATATATATATATAACAATTGTTAAGTGATGATGATATTAATCTTGAAACTGTTTTGATTAAACGTCGAAATACTAGCGTCATAAATCTTATTAAAATTTTGAAAATTCATTCTCAAACAAAATACATAGAGATTTGACATGATTTTAATAGGGATCATGTTGAAAAAAAGGGAGTTCATAATTGAATTTGTAAATTTATTTAATCAACTCGTATATATTTTATTAAATTTCTTCCTGAAGATAATTTGTTTTTGACTTAAATGCACTTTTGATATTCCTATTTTGATATTTTTTAACTTTTAATCCCTCTATTTTTAAAATCAATTTTTTTGTTACATCACTTGAATTTTTGATAATCTCTTCTAATTTTACATACGTGACAATGATGATTGAGACACAATTTATTTTTGATGAGTTGACAATGATAACTATAATTATTTAATATTTAATATTTAATATAAAATAAATTAATTTATAATTGATTGTTTTAATTAACTTTTTAATAAATTTTTGTTTTATAATTATTCATAATTTAATTAATAAATTATAGATATTTTAAAAGAAATTGATGGAGCTTTATGCCCAAACCACTTCAACATCTCTCTAGCACACGGAAGACAACATGCTTAGTTTGAATTGATATTTACATGTACTATTTATAAACAAATCAATGTGTAACTTTAGTCTTCTTTAATGTTTTTTTTATTTAGTTTTTACTATGGAATTAAAAATCTTAGCAGCTTGACTTATTGTTGAATTATGTGATGGATTTCTGCTAGGTACTCTATTCGCATTAAAATTAGTTTTATGAAAATGCATTAAGTGCAAAGATTTTTTTTAACAGGTCAAAGATTCAAAATATAGTAGCAGCATTAACAACTGATTTCCCATTTTAACTTTAAGTTTTGTGATCCTTAACATCATAAGAAACTCACCCTAATTACGTTTCTACTCATGGCACTGTGAGTGTTTCAATATTCAACATCTAAAGAATTAAAAGTTTGATAGTAAATCCATTTTGCTGGTATCATAAAGCAAGCAACTCTAGGCATAGCCACATGTAATCTTTTCTCCAGCTAATCTTTGTGAATATGTGTATAGAAAATATATTTAGGTTATCTAATATATAACTTACCATCTTTTTAGAAAATCTTTATGAGTCTTGACTTTTGTATCTATCTCTTCAGCAACCAACAACATACGTGTGCAAATTTGGAATCAGAAACAAAATTAGGAAGAATAAAGAAAGAATCTATGCACCTAATAGAATTTCATCAAACTAATTCTAATGTTAATAAAGTACTTTTAGCAGGAAACCATCACATAAGTCAACAATAAGTCAAGCTGCTAAAATTCTCAATTTCATAGAAAAAACAAAAGAATAAAGCATATTTGTTTTAATATTGAGATGTGAAAGAAGACCAAAGTTTCACGTTGATTTGTTTGTAAATAATATAAGAGTTTGTGTATCAAATACATACTAAGTATGTTATTTTAAGTGGACTAGAGAGATGTTGAAGTGGTTTAGGTTTAAGGCTCCATTAATTTCTTTTGAAATATTTATTAATCTATTAATTAAATTTCAAATAAATATAAAACAAAAATTTATAAAAGAAAACTAATTAAAATAATCAATTATAAATTAATTTATCCTATAAGAAAATATTAAATAATAAATAATCATAGTCATCATTGTCAACTCATCAAAAACAAATTTTTATAAGAACATTAAAAGTTAAAAACATCAAAATAAAGGGATTAAAAATGTGTTTAAACCTTTATTTTTCATAAGAAATAAAATTGGAATATTGAATCACTCTTGAATTAAATAAATTGCTATATGTGCTTATTTACGCTCTATGTGTTGGTGCACAAGATAGAAGATGGAGATGAAGATGAAAAGAGAGAAAGAGAGACAAAAAATTTAACTAACTTTTGAATGAAAGATGATGCTATGCAATTCTGATACATAACTTATTTAAATACAAAACTGAAAAATGTCATGTAGACAAAATGATAACCTACGCTAGCTGAGCAATGCACCTTCTGAAAACTTAAAAATAACTAAAATTCGTAAGTTAACACTAAGATTCTGAGCACCAACTTCTCATCTACATTGAGTAAGGTTCTGAAGCCTATAGCTTCTGAACAACAACACTTCTGAACTATGAATTATATTTAATCATCCCTTAATTCATGTTCAGCTAACTAAAATCTATAACACTAGTTTCATCCCTCAAATGGATAAAGTGTTAAGTCTTGACAAATTTAGTCAGCAAATCTGCAAGTTTCTTCTGAATACTATAGTGTGCAACTTCTAACACTCCATCCTGAACCCGATTCCTCAGAAAATGAAACTTTGTGTCAATATGCTTGCTTCTTCCATGCAGCACTGAAATTTTGGCAAGACTTATGGCTGATTTGTTGTCAATCATCAGCTTCACAAGCTTGTTCATTTTGATCTTCAGATCCTACAACAAATTCATAAGCCAAATAGCTTGACACATAGACAAAACACTTGCAATGTACTCAGCTTTACAGGTTGACAATGCAACCATTGGTTGCTTCTTGGAGTACCAAGAGATAGGATCTCCCAGATACTTGAATAAATATTCATAAATACTTATTTTGTCAACTTTATCTCCACATCAATCAAAATTTGAATAGCACATCGATTCTAATTCAGACTTAACACCAGAAGGAAAAAACACTTCATACTTCAGAGTCCCCTTAATATACCTCAGAATCCTGACATCAGCTTAGTAATGTGACCACTTTTGTTTTTGTTCATAAACCTACTTACAATTCCAATAACGTAACAAATTTCAGGTCTGGTGTTACAGAGATATCTCAATGAGTCAACGAACTATTTAAAAGTTGTAGCATCTACATCATCATCCTCAACATCAGAATCCAACATGTGATTCGTTTCAACTGGTGTGATTGCAGTCTTGCAATTTGTCAGCTTGAATCTCTTCAAAAGTTCAAGTTCATAATTCATCTGATTCAAAATGATATCCTTCTCATAGTACAAAATCTCCATCCCTAGAAAATATATCATATTTCCCAGACCAGTAATCTCAAATTCATTCATCAGCACCTTCTTGAACTTCATTATCTCATCTGAACAACTTTCTGTCAACAATATGTCATCAACATAGAGACACACCAGAATCATATTTCCTTTAGAAGTATGTTGAACATAAATTCCATACTTCATCTCACACTTTCTGAATCCTTGGAGCTTGAAAAATGAATCAATTTTCAGATTCCAAGCTCTAGGAGCTTGTTTCAGTCATACAATGCTTTATGTAACATGTACACATTTCCTTCCGGATTATTTTTCATAAACCTAGGAGGTTGTGACATGTATACCTCTTCTTGAAGTGGATCATTCAGAAAGGCAAATTTTGCATCCAAATGTATCAGAGACCAATTCCTATTTGTAGCTATATCAATCGTCAATCTTATCGTTTCATGTTTATCTACAGGTGCAAACGCTTCAAAGTAATTTAACTCATATTTCTGTAGAAATCCTTTTGCGACTAACCTTGCTATGTGCTTTCCAATTGATCCATTTGGCTTCAATTTCACCTTGAAACCCCATTTGAAACTGATGGCTTTCTTGTTCTTTGAAAACTCAGTCAACTTCCAAGTCTTGTTTCTTTCTATAGCCTCAAGTTCTTCTTTCGTGGCCTTCAGTCACACTTTATTCTTAAGTGTTTCTCCAACAATAACTGGTTCAAAGTCTACTAACATGGCACACTGAATAACTTCCCCTTCAGAGTATATCTCAGTATCTTCTAACATGTCATACTCTGCAAATCTCTGTGGTATCTGACGAATTCTTTATGGTCTGGTTTTAGAGGCTGGACCACCTTCAGAAGCTCCACCTTTATAAGTTCCACCTTCAGTAGCATGACCACCGTCAGAGGTTAGATTACCACCATATTCTGGAGTACCATCAGAATCTGAATCATCATTAGATTATCCTTCAGAGTCTTCTTCAGCTTCCGAGTTACTATCAGACTCTGACTCATCTTTGGACTTATAATCACCATCAAACTCTGACTCATCTTCAAAGGTAGAATCCCCTTTAGAGACATATTCTCCTTTAGAGTCATAAATATCTTCAGAAGTTAACTCAGGTGTTAACACTGCACCAGAGTTTGATTTCGACTCGTTGTTAGATGCCCAAAAGTGCTTATTTGAGCTATCAAATGTGGGCATCTTTCACTCGTTTTTGTTGCTAAAGTGTTCGAAACCGCCTTTGTTTTAGATGAATTGCAATACAATGTTAAACGATCTTGGTACCTTTACTTTGTGCGTTATTGTGCAGGAATTAGGCATGAAATAATAGAAAATGAAGGCACAAGAAAGTTGGCAAAGGGACCAAGAAAGGATGCATTCATCAGCTTGCTCGCTAGGCGAGTGCTGGGGCGAAGTGCTCGCTAGGCGAGCACCCAGCGAGGTGCCAGCGAACATCCCCAGAATTTTACAGTAGCAAACATCAACATACTCGCTAGGCGAGCACCCAGCGAAGGAGGTAGCGAACACTCCCAGATTTGGTGAAAAGAGCAACCAACACTCACTCGCTAGGCGAGCCACTAGCGAGCTCCCAGCGAGCAATTCCAGTAGCAAAACCACCTAAACTCGCTGGAGCGAAGGTGGAAGTGTGGGCTTCGCCTAGCGAAGGTTTCTTCGCCTAGCGAACATGTTAAATCTGGACTTTGATATTTCTGGACGCAGGTGCCTCAGGTGCCTCATTTTGGGGCTCGCTAGGCGAACCAATCTGCTCGCCTAGCGAGCATGACAGCTCAGACAGCAGTAGTATAAGTAGATGGGGCTACTTTTTGGAAAGTATCACTTTTAGAACTTAGATATTTTCAGATTTTCTTGGGATCATACTTGGTGACCTAGAAACCCATTTTCTTCATTTTTCTTCATCTCTTACCAAGATTCTACAAAAAGAAGGTGGATTCCCATCCAATCTTGATTCTTCGACTCGGATGTTAATCAACCTTCAACCCAGACTTGTTGTACAAGCCACCATGAAAATGAGTGGCTAAGTTCTTCATTTTTGTCAAGGTTAGATGTAGATGATCATAAGCTTTGTATGTAAATGGGATGATCTTCATTTGTAAACTCTTTAATGATGAATATATGATGAAAACTTTGTTTTATTGAAAACTCTTTGTGTTGGTTTATGATCGAGATATGTTTACCAACTCTTTACCTAGGTTTTCATCCAATCTTGTTTGTTAGCTAGAGATAGTAATGAATGATTTTGTTCACCATAAAGTTGAACCAAAAAGTTGTCATTTTGATAGATTATGTTAGAGATAAACAATGGATCAAAATGGGAAAACCCACAATGTGTGTTAGAGATAAACACATTGGGAGGACTTTGTGAAATAGTTTATCATCTAAAGGAGTTTATGAGTCTTGTTGATCGAACATATACATGCAAAGTGATCGTCGAACCCTAACTTTGACAATATTTCTCAAATCTTAAAAACCAAAACTTTTACCGTATTTTCTTACTCTTTTATGCAAGATACCGTGACTAAAACCAAAACCCCCCCTTGTTACTACGAGTTAAGAATTAAAACAACTGTCGAAAGGCGGCGATATCTCACAATCCCTGTGGAGACGATAACAAAAACCCGATATACCACACCTATACCAACAAAATGGCGTCGTTGTCGGGGATTGTGAATTGATATTGCGGGCATCGCAATAGTTGCTTAATTTTTAGCTTTTGAATTTTTTGACTTGTGCTTGTTAATTTGTTTGGTTTAGTGTGCAGCTATCGTTTTATGCAAGGGCAGATTCCTGAGGACCAACTTCTTTTTGATCATGAGATCGAAAGAACCGCAAGGAGACTGAATAGCAGAACGAGACGAAGGAGGCAACAAGCTAGACAACGGCAAGAACAAGGAGAAAGTTCTTCTACAACACATACACCACCTTTCATACCTATCATGGATCAACCACCACAACCACCGCCCATTTCCACACCATGTGTCAACAGTCCAAGGAATACTGCTCAGTTTGCCAACCACACGGGAAGGCAAGCCGAGATGAAGACGGGAACTCTTAATTTGCTATATGGAAGTCCATTCACCGGAATGGACCATGAAGATCCCTTTGCTTTTCTCACCAAATTTTATGAGATAGCATTGGCGGCCGGAGTTGATCAAGCTCAAGAGCTACCGTTGTTCAAAAGATTATTTCCTCATGCTTTGCTCGGCAAAGCCAAAGATTGGTACTTGGATCAAACACCTGCAGTCATGACAGATTGGAACGTGTTGGAAGAGAAGTTCATTGAAAGATTTTTCTCCCACAACCGTTTCATGGAATCCAAAACGGCAATCTCCGTGTTTTCACAAGGGACCAACGAATCATTGAATGAGGCATGGGAAAGATTCAAATCCATGCTTCGGAAGTGCAAAGGGCACGATTTTGATGAATTGACGCAAATCCACATTTTCAAGAATGGCCTCCAACCGAATTGCAAGACTTTGTTGGATGCTACCTCGGGTGGTTCTTTGTTGTCTAAAAGTGCCAAAGAAGCTACAGATATCATTAACAGAATGGCTCTAAATGACCTCCAAAGTCAAAGTAGAGGCAACACTTTGAAGAAACCGGGAGTGCTTGAACTTGGGACGAACGATGATATTCTTGCCCAAAACAAACTCATTTCACAATAAGTCGAACTCTTAACTCAAAAAATAAAAGAGTTGAGAGAACCTTCAAAAGCTAAACAAATAGCTTGTTGTGAGCTGTGCAAAGGTGAGCATGACACCGGGTTTTGTCCACCTCCCGGGTTCGAAGAAGTGAACTACATGGCGAACCAACGAGGCAACAACAACAACAACCGTACCAACTACATCCTCAAAATCAACAACAACACTTTCAAGGGAATCAAGGGTTCCAACCAAGGAGTAACTATTACCATAACCAAGGCTATGGGGGTGGTTCTTCTAGCCGTCAAAATCCTCCCCAAAATCCTTATCAACCTCAACAACCGCCGGTCGTGACATCAAAGTTAGAAGAGACATTTACCCAATTTATGCAAATGTGGATGGCTAATCAAAAGAGCAACGACGCGGCAATCAAAAATCTCGAAACTCAAGTCGGTCAACTTGCTAAGCAACTAGCGGAACAACAACCCGGACCTTCTTTTTCGGCGAACACGCAAACAAATCCTAAAGAGCATTGTAAGGCGATAACGACGAGAAGTGGAAAGGAGTTGGTTAATGAGAGTGAAAAAAGAGAGAATGATAAAAATGAGGAGGAGAAAAAAATAAGGGATAGTATTGATGGTGAAGTTGGGGAGTGGAGTGAGGAAGAAGTTGAAAAGGATGAAAAGAATGGTGAAGTCGAAAATAAAGAAACTGTGGAAATTGAGAAAAACGATAGTGATGAAGTGAAGGTGGAGCCAGTGAAAAAGAAAAGAGCGAGGAGTTCTAGAGTTGCTAAAGGAAAGGAGGTAGTGAGCGCTACTCCAATCCAAAACCTTCCGTATCCACATGCTCCATCTAAGAGGGAGAATGAACGGTATTATGCCCGGTTCATGGATATTTTCAAACAATTGAAAGTGAACGTTCCGTTTGCCGAAGCATTGGAGAAAATGCCTAAGTATACAAAATTCATGAAAGACATACTTACAAAAATACGGAGGTACACGGAACCAGAGACAATCTTGCTTGATGCACGATGTAGTGCCATCATTCAAAAAACTCTCCCGAGGAAGGAATCCGATCCGGGCCGAGTCGCTTTACCGGTAACCATTGGAGACACCTACACGGGTAATGGCTTGATTGACTTGGGATCTAGCATCAATTTAATTCCCCTATCCATTGTCAAAAGATTGGGAAATGTTGATATCAAACCTGCAAATATGACTTTGCAACTAGCTGATAAGTCTACCACTTCACCATATGGAGTGGCTCAAGACATGCTAGTGAAAGTTGACAAATTCTTCTTCCCGGTTGATTTCATTGTTATTGATATGGAAGAGGACGATGATGCTCCACTTATTCTTGGCCGACCATTCATGAAAACCGCACGCATGATGATTGACGTTGACAACGGTTTGATGAAAGTAAGGGTCCAAAATGAAGAGGTAGCCTTCCATCTTTTTGAAGCCAAAAAGCATCATAATGAGAAGCATGACTCTTTTCGAATCGATGCCACCAAGGAGAATCCAGTGGAGGTCGCAAACCAGGTTCATGTTTCTAATCCTTCCGAAAGATTTCTTATCGGAGTCTACAAAGTTTCGACCAAAAATAAAGGAAAAGAGATGGAAGCATTGTTGCATGAATTAGAGGCTTGTGGAGAACTTGTCTATCATGAAGAGACAAGGGAAGGCTTGGATATGACAAAGAAAGTGGAGGAGCCAAAACTAGAGCCAAATTAGAAGTATGTGTTCCTTGGAGATAACTGTACTAAACCGGTAATCATCAGCAACTCTTTGTCCACAAAAGAGGAGAATCAATTGATGCGAGTGCTGAAAAAGAAGGACATTGTCAAACTAGTAGATGCCGGGATGAATGGTTCTATCTCCGATGGTGAATGGGTGAGCGTTGTGCAAATAGTTCCGAAAAAGGGTGGTATCAGATTTTATCGAAGGTTCATCAAGAACCTCTTGAAGACAACAAAGCCCTTGAGGAAGTTGCTCAACAAAATGGATCACGGAAGCTCAAACAACAAAGTGGATCGCGGGAGCTGCACAATTTCTTTGGATGCTCCTCAGTGAGCATCGAACCGTCGAGCTTATCCGACGTTAAACAAGCGCTTGTTAGGAGGCACCCCAACATTGTAAGTATTTACAGTTCTTTGTTATGTTGTATTGGTGTCCATTTTGAAAAACCTTGCTGAATGTGCTTCACCTGTTGTTTTGAAAAAAATGTAATGTTGTCATGCTCGCTAGCACCTCGCTAGGCGAAGGCAGTAGCGAGCTTATTCGCTATCTGCTCGCTAGGCGAAGCAGCAACGAGCGCTGCGTGGCAGCACTTTATTTCTGTTTCACAGGGCCACTCATTTGGGCCCAAACACTTGTTATTTCGTTTTTTTAAGTCTGAATGTAAAATCACACTTACTCTCACTTGCTCACACTCACTCTCTCACATTCCATCTCACACAAACTCTAACCTTGCATTGCAAACCCCACTGTTGCATTCCAAACTCATTCGATCTCTCAAACCAAGTTTGTTCTATCTCATTACTTTATACTTTCACTTTGTAAATTTCTGAAGTATATGTCATTTAGGGTGAATTTGGGGGAATGGGTACATTAGGTTTTGCATATGGGTGTAGATTTGCATGTACCTTAGAACGATGCCTTTCATGATAAATCATTTTGTTCTGAAATAGATACCATGAGACCTTGGGTTTTTTTGAAATTTCAGTGTTAACAAGGAAGAACCCAAAAACCCGTAAGATTCGCTAGCATCTCGCTAGGCGAATCAGTGGCGAGCTTTCGCTGCCACTTCGCTAGGCGAACCTGTAGCGAAGCTTCGCTAGGTCCTCGCTAGGCGAAGCAGCAGCGACCATGACAGTAATTGGATATTCTGTTTTGCTTTCTAATTTGTTTTGTGTTTGTGTTGTTTCCTCTCTATGTCTTTGCAGATGGTATCCAAGTCCAGCATTTCGAAAAAAAGAAAGGTCGGGAGCACTTCCCGTATCGTGCCCATACAGTTCGACACCGACAAATTTGTCGGGCCAAAGCAAGCGACTAGATATATGGCTTTGGAGAAGAGAAAGATTTTGCCGGAGAAAAGGTTCATAATCAACCCAGAAGGCACCTACCGAACATTTGCCGGGTTGATTCATAGTAAAAAGTGGGACCGGTTGATATCTCCCCTTGAGCATTACGACATCGAAACAGTGCGTGAGTTCTACGTGAACGCACTACCTAATGATGACAAGCCATTCACATGGACGACTAGAGTCTCCGGTCGTACTGTTGCTTTCGATCGGGACACAATTAACCGTGTCTTGGGTGAACCGCTCCATCTGGGGGAAAATGAGAGAGAGACACCTACCATATGGATTTGAGGCTTCACCGGGATACCGATTCGATTTCTGCTGCCCTACTATTTGAAGGGAAATCAGTTGAGCTGAATCCATCTGGGGTTCCGATGAGATACCATAGAGAAGACATGATTCCCTTGGCTCAACTGATCCTTTTGTTGGTTCTGACAAACATAAAACCCAAGTCTCACACCTCCACCGTGTCGATCCCAGTGGCACATCTGGTTCACTGCATTCTCACGAACACTCAAATCGATATGGCTAGGATATTTGCTTTAGAGTTGAAGTCCGTGATTGAGAGCGGGCTAAAGTCGGGGGCACGAGTTAACTGTCCCCTCGCTTTCCCGTGTCTCATCATGGCATTGTGCCAGCATGCGAGGGTGAAGATACCCTTCCGGAGTCAAGTAAGGATCCCTCCGGCCATCGATGACAGATATGTAGCCAAGTACTGCAAACCGAAGAACTTAAGGAGTAGTTCAGCAGCTGCTGATGCTACCGGGACTTCTGATGGTCCTGGTACTTTTGCTCATGGATCAGATCCTTTCCAGCAGGCTGTCTGCAACTACAATTGAGATTAGATGGCGACAACTCAGCGCGCCATGCTCGATATTCATGATTCTAAGCAGCTGTTACAGTTGCAGGTGCGTGACCCCTCCGGTGAGCATTCAATGATGACACGTGAGCAGTTTCTGCAGAACGCTAGCTGGCCTGTGGACAGGCCTGTGTTCGGAGAGGGGGTGGGTGTCGGCGCTTCTCGTGCTGGTGCTTCGGGTGGTGCTGAGGATGATGGTGATGACGATGATGATGATGATGCTACCGGTTCTGAGGCCGGTAGTGATGAGGGTTCTGAGTCCTTTGAGGGCTAAGTTTGTTTTATTTTATTGTATTTTCAGATTTGTTGTATTTTGATTTTGGTTATGTACTTTTGGGGTGTTTTGTCCCCCATGCACATTTTTAAAATTTTTAAGTAATGAGTATTGTTTATGTTTTTAATTTGTGTGTTTGGTTTAAATTTCTTTTTGTTTAATAAATTTTTGGTTGATTGAGTGTCAAACCTTCTAGATTGGTTGCTTCTCAAAGAAGTATTCAATGAAGGTGCATCCGAGCTTGGATGGCAATGATAAAAATAACAAGCGAATAATGCTAAGGTACATGGTTACCTTCGGTTAGAATTTTAGAATGCATTAAGAATTTTACTCCGTTTTGTAATTGAATATTGTTCTTTTTGCAACATAATTGAATGAATGATTCACTTAGGACTTAGAACCACAAATTGTGAGGAAACCTCTATTGTACACTTAAATGCTGGATTCTAATAGACCTTGTTAATTCATTTAATTCATGCTTGGTCTTTTATTATTGTGAATTTGTGGAAGCAATTAGAAATGATCAAGGCGCTTGTTTTTTTTATTGAGCAGAACTAGTTCCAAATACAACTTACCCGTGAGCAGAGAGAGTATTTGTTAACCCCTTTGAGCTTAAACAGTTGAATCTCGGCTTAAAATAAAGCGAGATGTCAAAATTCTTTTTTCTCGAAACCCGGAAAATTTTGATAATTGTTCTTTTGCCGTAAAAAGTCAAGAACATTCACTTAGGGTGAGTAAAAGAAATAAGTTGGGGAGAACGAAAATGAGAATCGGTAAGTGCCACAACTCTTGAAAAATCGAGCAAGCATTGGAAAAAAAAAATAGAAAAGAGAAACATTTGTTTTGTGAATATGATGTGAAAAGAAAAGAAAAAAAATAGAGAAAATGAAAATGAATGCTTTCTTGGAAGAAAAATAGTGAAAAACAAATTTTGAGTTGTGAAATAAGAGTTGTGAAGGTTTCAAATGAGAAACAAATGGAACGAAGTTGAGATGTGTGAATAGTGTATAGTGAATGTCTCTTTTGCATCGGCAATTTCGTTTTCAATGGCCTTAGAAATGACCCTTGTTTGTAAACCTAACCAAGCTACAACCGAAAAGTCCTTAGTGATCTTCGTGCTTCCGCATTTTCATTTATAATTGTTAGACATTGTATGAATTGAATTGATTTCTTCATTGTTTGTTGGAGAGAGAGATTGTCCCCGCGGTTGCAAACGCGTAATTTCTTCAATCCTTATTCGAAGAGGAGAGATAGGGTGATTCATTCAAGATAATATTGTTGTGGATAGATACATATTTCGCATTGCTATTAAGTTTTAGTTCTTGTGCATCATGTTATTCTAACCATTGGGAAACTTGTATCTGGTTGAGTCTCTTGTGTTTGAGTCGTTTTATCCAATTTCGGAGAAACCTTTTTCTTAAAGCAAATCCTCTTGTCCTTCAAGAGGCATACTTTGCTTGAGGACAAGCAAGAATCTAGTTGGGGAGAGTTGTTAGATGCCCAAACGTGCTTATTTGAGCTATCAAATGTGGGCATCTTTCACACGTTTTTGTTGCTAAAGTGTTCGAAACCGCCTTTGTTTTAGATGAATTGCAATACAATGTTAAACGATCTTGGTACCTTTAATTTGTACGTTATTGTGCAGGAATTAGGCATGAAATAATAGAAAATGAAGGCACAAGAAAGTTGGCAAAGGGACCAAGAAAGGATGCATTCATCAGCTTGCTCGCTAGGCGAGTGCTGGGGCGAAGTGCTCGCTAGGCGAGCACCCAGCGAGGTGCCAACGAACATCCCCTGAATTTTACAGTAGCAAACATCAACATACTCGCTAGGCGAGCACCCAGCGAAGGAGGTAGCGAACACTCCCAGATTTGGTGAAAAGAGCAGCCAGCACTCACTCGCTAGGCGAGCCACTAGCGAGCTCCCAGCGAGCAATTCCAGTAGCAAAACCACCTAAACTCGCTGGAGCGAAGGTGGAAGCGTGGGCTTCGCCTAGCGAAGGTTTTTTCGCCTAGCGAACATGTTAAATCTGGACTTAGATATTTCTGGACGCAGGTGCCTCAGGTGCCTTATTTTGGGGCTCGCTAGGCGAACCAATCTGCTCGCCTAGCGAGCATGACAGCTCAGACAGCAGTAGTATAAGTAGTTGGGGCTACTTTTTGGAAAGTATCACTTTTAGAACTTAGATATTTTCAGATTTTCTTGGGATCATACTTGGTGACCTAGAAAGCCATTTTCTTCATTTTTCTTCATCTCTTAACAAGATTCTACAAAAAGAAGGTGGATTCCCATCCAATCTCGATTCTTCGACTCGGATGTTGATCAACCTTCAACCGAGACTTGTTGTACAAGCCACCATGAAAATGAGTGGCTAAGTTCTTCATTTTTGTCAAGGTTAGATGTAGATGATCATAAGCTTTGTATGTAAATGGGATGATCTTCATTTGTAAACTCTTTAATGATGAATATATGATGAAAACTTTGTTTTATTGAAAACTCTTTGTGTTGGTTTATGATCGAGAGATGTTTACCAACTCTTTACCTAGGTTTTCATCCAATCTTGTTTGTTAGCTAGAGATAGTAATGAATGATTTTGTTCACCATAAAGTTGAACCAAAAAGTTGTCATTTTGATAGATTGTGTTATAGATAAACAATGGATCAAAATGGGAAAACCCACAATGTGTGTTAGAGATAAACACATTGGGAGGACTTTGTGAAATAGTTTATCATCTAAAGGAGTTTATGAGTCTTGTTGATCGAACATATACATGCAAAGTGATCGTCGAACCCTAACTTTGACAATATTTCTCAAATCTTAAAAACCAAAACTTCTACCGCATTTTCTTACTCTTTTATGCAAGATACCGTGACTAAAACCAAAACCCCCCTTGTTACTACGAGTTAAGAATTAAAACAATTGTCGAAAGGCGGCGATATCTCACAATCCCTATGGAGACGATAATAAAAACCCGATATACCACACCTATACCAACAAAATGGCGCCGTTGTCGGGGATTGTGAATTGATATTGCGGGCATCGCAATAGTTGCTTAATTTTTAGCTTTCGAATTTTTTGACTTGTGCTTGTTAATTTGTTTGGTTTAGTGTGCAGCTATCGTTTTATGCGAGGGCAGATTCCTGAGGACCAACTTCTTTTTGATCCTGAGATCGAAAGAACCGCAAGGAGACTGAATAGCATAACGAGACGAAGGAGGCAACAAGCTAGACAACGGCAAGAACAAGGAGAAAGTTCTTCTACAACACATCCATCACCTTTCATACCTATCATGGATCAACCACCGCCCATTTCCACACCATGTGTCAATAGTCCAAGGAATACTGCTCAGTTCGCCAACCACACGGGAAGGCAAGCCGAGATGAAGACGGGAACTCTTAATTTGCTATATGGAAGTCCATTCACCGGAATGGACCATGAAGATCCCTTTGCTTTTCTCCCCAAATTTTATGAGATAGCATTGGCGGCCGGAGTTGATCAAGCTCAAGAGCTACCGTTGTTCAAAAGATTATTTCCTCATGCTTTGCTCGGCAAAGCCAAAGATTGGTACTTGGATCAAACACCTGCAGTCATGACGGATTGGAACGTGTTGGAAGAGAAGTTCATTGAAAGATTTTTCTCCCACAACCGTTTCATGGAATCCAAAACGGTAATCTCCGTGTTTTCACAAGGGACTTTGTAGAGTTATACTCACCTCCACCGTCAGTCCTGAGAGCTTTCAGCTTCTTACCACTCTGTTTTTCATCCTTCACCTTGATCTTCTAAAACTCAGCAAATACCTCATGCTTAAACTTGATGAGTGTTACCCATGTCATTCTTGTGAGCTCGTCCACAAACGACACAAAATATTTGTTTCCTCCAAGTGAAGGTACTTCAAATAGTCCACAAACATCTGAATGCACTACTCGCAAAGCATGTTTTGCTCTTGGGGCTACTTCTGATGAAAATGGCAATCTAGGTTGCTTTCCTTTCATGCATGTATCACATGAATTTTCAATCTTCACAATCTTGGGAATGCCATATACCAACTTCTTAAAATTCAGATGCCTTAAGCTTCTAAAATTAAGATGCCTCAATCTCTTGTTCCACATCTCACTGTCACCTTCAACACCTTCTACACTAAGACATTTAGTTTCAGATGTCTCTATATTCACCTTGAATGTTATGTTGCTTCCCTACTCATATTGCATAATTAACTTGTGATCAGAATCATACAACTTCAAGAGATTCTTCTTCATAGTAACTGAGAAACATTTCTCGTCATGCCAGGAACATACCAAACATCCTTGATCAGAACAGTTATAACATTCTTTACCTTGACTTTGACATTTCCCATACCTTCAACATTTAGGTATTTATCATCAGCACATCTGATCTTTGTCCTCTTTCTATAGTCAAAATCAACCAACCATTGTTTGTTTCCAGTTAGATGATTTGAGAAAACAATGTCCATATACCACCAGTCTACCAAATACACACCATCAGATTCACAAGCCATAAATAGCACAGGTTCATCATGAGAATCTCCTCTGGCTATGTTTCCTTCTTCTGATTTCTTTTTATTGTTTGACCAACAGTCAGCAGCAAAGTGGCTAAACTTCTTACAACAGTAGCATTGAACATTCTTCTTGTCAAACTTCTCATTTACCTTCTAATGTTTCTTCTCACCATAATTGGAGGCTTCTGACTTCTGAAAAACCACCATTATGTCTCTTCTTGGCTTCTGACCAAGACTGCTTCTAACTCTTCTTCCAAGAAGACGCCTTCAGAGCCAGCTCTACCTCTCTTTCAGAGGTTCTTTCAGTCAGACGCAACTCTTGTGCCTCTAGAATTCTCTGCAACTCTTCAACCCTCATGGTGCTTAGGTCTTTATAATGTTCAATTGCTACAACAATGTCATCAAATTGAGGAGTAAGAGATTCCAGTACCTTCTCAATGATTACTTGTTCTGAAAAAGTTTCTCCACAAGATTTCATCTCATTAGTGATCAGAATCACTCTAGAGATGTAATCAGGTACCTTCTCATTGTCCTTCATGTTGAGATTCTCATACTGTTTACAAAGAGACTGAAGTTTCACCTTCTTCACTTATGCATCACCGTCGTAGCACCATACCAGTGTGTCCCACGCATCCTTCGCCGTCGTCGAATCAGCGATTTTCTCAAACATGTTTGCATCCACACATTGATGGATGTAGAACAACTCCTTTTGATCTTTCTTCCTCATTTATTTTTGCACGTTTCTTTGTGCTTCCGTCGCAACCAGAACATAACCGTCGTTGACAAGATCAAGAATGGCTTGAGCGCCAAACAACACACACATCTGAATCGACCACTGATTCCAATTCTTTCCATCAAACACTGAAAACTTTGTATTCAAGCTACTGTTTCTTCCGTTCATCTTCGATTTTATGCACATAAACTCACACAAATCTCACCAAACACTTGTATTTGTCAATCCCACAAAATCAATAAATACGATTCTTTTACGATTTCGATTGTGCATTTAACACGAATTCAAGAAATAAAATCAATCACACACGCCTCACCGTACACTCATGTTTCCCTGTGAATTTTTCCTGTGAATCGAACCGGAGTTCTAGATATCAGTTATTGGTGCACAAGGTTTCTTTTTGCAAGTTTCTTTGTGCTTCCGTCGCAACCGGAACATAACCGTTGTTGGCAAGATCAAGAACGGCTTGAGCGCCAAACAACACACACATCTGAATCGACCACCGATTCCAATTCTTTCTATCAAACACTGAAAACTTTGTATTCAAGGTACTGTGTCTTCCGTTCATCTTCGATTTTATGCACTAAAACTCACACAGATCTCACCGAACACTTGTATTTGTCAATCCCGCAAAATCAAGAAATGTGATTCTTTTACGATTTCGATCGTGAATTCAACACGAATTCAAGAAACAAAATCAATCACACACGTCTCACCGTACACTCATGTTTCCCTGCGAATTTTTCCTGTGAATCGAATCGGAGTTCTAGATATCAATTGTTGGTGCACAAGATTGAAGATGAAGGTGAAGATGAAAAGAGAGAAAGAGAGAGAGAGAGAGAGAGAGAGAGAGAGAGAGAGAGAGAGAGAGAGAGAACGTAACTAACTTTTGAATGAAAGATGATGCTATGCAATTCTATTACACAACTTGTTTAAATACATAACTAAAAAATGTCACGTAGGAAAAATGCTAACTTACGCTAGTTGAGCAATACACCTTCCGAAAACTTAAAAACAACTATAACTCATAAGCTAACACTAAGGTTATGAACATCAACTTCTCAGCTACGCTGAGTAAGATTCTTATGTCTATAACTTCTAAACAACAACACTTCTGAACTATGAATTATATCTAACATTATGTACATATTTCTCATTTTTCTATATTTTATTTTTACTTGCAGCTAACAATATCTTTCGATGAATGACATAGTAAATGCAATTTCCTCTTCAGATTATTCCACAAAGATATTCTTTAAGTCTACTATTCCATGTAAGAACTTACTGAATTTAACGAATATAATATATTCTTCATCATTGTGTTCCTTCATAAGTAGGTCAAAATGTTCTCGTCTATATGTGAGGATAATATCTTCTTGGACAATCATTTTCAAAGTATATTGTAGACACAACACTTATTATCATTCATCTTTGTGCTTTTACACTTTGTATAGATCTTTAAAGCGTGTAACATAAAACTAATTGTGATTTTTGTCACATAAATTCAAGTTCTTACATCATATTTATCAACTATAAGATTTAACTTATTTCTTGAACCTTATATAAATTGCCTTACGATTGAAACACTTGTGTTTTAATATATTCGTGAAGTTTGTGATGCTACTGTTATAGTTTATGGAGATATGATTGTGGATTCTTTCTCCACGTATCATTCACTTATTCAAATGGACACCATACTTAAAACTAGATTTGATTTAAAATACTAATTTCATAAATAAAATATTTTTGGCGATACAATTGGAAACCGAGGACATATTTTTCATAATGTAAAATGATTGTCATAATCTCACTTATGATCCTCAAAAAGATATTTTTGTGCTTAAAATAATAGTGAACACATCGGTACCTGTTGAATTCAGAAGAATAGGTACAGATCATCCAAACTAATAATATTATTATTTAATATTATG
The DNA here is from genome assembly GCF_024323335.1 of Lathyrus oleraceus. Classification (NCBI taxonomy): domain Eukaryota; kingdom Viridiplantae; phylum Streptophyta; class Magnoliopsida; order Fabales; family Fabaceae; genus Lathyrus; species Lathyrus oleraceus. The sequence continues at coordinate 75,724,241 of NC_066582.1, read as the reverse complement.
TTACTTTTAAATATTATTTTATTTTAAAATAAATTAAAATTTTAAATAATTTTTTATTAAAGGTATTATACCAAGCAAAAACTTAAGGATGTCAGAAAAAATTACCTAAAATAGTTTGGACGAACGACAAAATAAAGAGATTAGAAGGTTGTCTTAAGTTTAATAAAGATGAAGAAAACTATTTTACTCTTTATCATAATCTCATTCATCTATGTTGAATTGTAATTTTTTGTGGCGAAGTAGGTTGTTCGACAAAAATCATAAAAATGCTTAAATATATAGTATGTCAAAATGTATAATATGTCGAAGTGCATCTCGATAGAAGTTGTTAGACTTAGTTTTATTTGTGTTTTAGCTGAGTTAGTTAGTTTGTTAAGAGATTGTTTGGGTTGTAAGAAATCTCAATCTATAAATAGGGGAGATACCCTATTATTGATTAAAAAAACAAATTTTGAAAGTGAATAATTGCAGTTTGCAAAGTTTGAGAGCAAAGTTTGCAAAGAAATCTACATCTTGTCTTTTATAATTAATGATCATTTTTACTATATTTTAATTTTAATCTCTTGTAACATAGATTTATATTTTTTCAAATATTTCTCATTTACCCTTAAGATTCGTCGATCAATATCCAACTCCTGAATTTCGTAGGCATTGTTAATAAACGTTTGGATTACTTGAAATGGTCCTTCCCACTTTGGTGATCATTTTCCTAAAGTTTGATCTCTTCGATCCATAGATAAAATTGCCTTCCAAACGCTATCATTTATCGCAAAGGTTTTCATCTTAATCCTTTTATTGTAGACTTTGGCCACACACGCCTTTTGTCGGATCAACATGTCTATTGCAGCCAACCTTTCTTCGTCTAAATCAGTTAGTTCATCGAACAACAATCTCCAATACTATTCCGACAGGATGTCGTTTTGCCGTTGCACCCTAACTAATTGTAAACAAATTTCTGCTGACAACACATCATCGTGCCCAAATCAAACGGAAAGGCGTTGAATTCGTTGCCTCTTTTGGGGATGTTCGACAAGCCCATAAATTTTGGTCTAATATTTTGTGCCAGTTCTTAGGTTTCTTAGCAACGTGTTTTTTTATTAAACCAATTATCACTTTGCTGACTGCCTCGACTTAGCCATTTGCTTGGGCGTAGTAAGGCGTTGAAGTAACCAACTTGAACCATGTTTCAGCAGCGAACTCTTGTATCTTTTGACCCACAAAAAATGAGCCTTGATCTGTAGTAATGCTTTCAGGAATCCCAAACCTATACACGGTGTGTTTTTGAATGAATTTGATCACAGCCTCTTGATCCATTTTTACCAAAGGGATAGCTTTTATCCATTTTATGAAGTAGTCTATTCTGACTAGGATAAACTTTTGTTGTTTCGACGAGGTTGTTCGAATTTCACCGATGACATCTAATGCCCACCCTCGAGAAGGCCAAGGCTTGATAATTGCATGTAACTCGTTGGCTGGTACATGTTGGACGCTTGTGTGCATCTGACATTCTTGACACCCTTTGGCGAAATCAATACAGTCTTTTAACATACTTGGCCAATAAACACCTTGTCGAAATAATAGCCATTTCATTTTATGGTCAACTTTGTGTGCCCCACATGTTCCACTGTGTACCTCAGACATTGCCAAGTATGCTTATGTATCTCCAAGGCACTTGAGCAACACTCCTTCTGGAGTTTTCTTCAACAACTCATTTCTCAGTTGTACATAGCTTAAAGCTCTATACTTGATTTTCCTATCAGTGTTTCCAACTGGATTTTCTAAGTACTCTATGATTGGTTTTCTCCAACCTGACTGTGACAAATTGTCAATGGCAAAAACTTGGTGTCTTGCAAAATTTCCGAAAAATTTATTGTCGAAGACATCTGCGCCCCCCCCCCCCCCCCCCCCCCCCCCACCACACACACAATTTTGGGATTGCCATTTTGGGTGACGGCAAGACGTTCGACACCATCTTTTCTTTTACCTCAATAAAATCCTTGAGCTTTTATTTCGATACCTTGTACCCATAGGAAATTTGTGCTAACTCGTTGGCTTCTTGATTCTCCATTCTGGGCACATGCGTGATACTGACAACCTCGAAGCACTCTAATAATTGTGTCGCAATTGTGAAATACATCAGCAGATTTTCTTTAATGCACTTGTATTCTCGTGTCATTTGTCTGATCACTAACTCTGAATCCCCTTTTATTTCGACCTTCTTGGCCCCTAAGTCCCTTAAGATTTTGAGACCAATTATTAGGGCTTCGTACTTTGCTTCATTATTGGAACATTTTTCGTCGACTTTACATTTGAACCTTGTTGGAATGTCTTGTGGGGATAATATTAAGATCCCAACTCATGTTCCATTTCTGTGACTTAACCCATCGAAGTATAACCTCCAAGGGTTCGTGTCCATGTTTAGTGATGGTTCGACTATAACGTGATCTACAATAAAGTTTGTTACTATTTGGCCTTTCATAGCCCTCAAAGGCTTATATGTTAAAGAAAATTTTGTTAATGCTAGTGCCCATTTCCCAATTCGACTATGTAGAATGGGTTTAGACAACATGTGTTTAATAATATCACAATAAGACAAAACATAAACATCAACTTATTTAATATATTGCTTTAATTTCATACATGAGAAGTACAAGCACAGACAAAGTTTTTCAATCAGATTGTACCTAGTTTCAGCATCTATCAAAAATCGACTGAGGTAATAGATGGGTCTTTCGACACCACTGTCATCCTCTTGAGCTAACATACTTCCTATGGTTGTATCCGACGCAGCAATATACAAACTTATATTCTTATTCCTACTAGGTGGTAATAAAATGGGAGGCTTTGTGAGGTACTTCTTGATGGCGTCTAAAGCCTTTTGTTGCTCTTATCCCCAATGAAAATCACCTTCCTTCTTGATCTTGAGTAGTGGCGAAAAAACCTTCGTGTTACCACTTAGATTTGATATAAATCTTCTCAAAAAGTTTATATTTCCCAACAAAGACTGGAGTTGTTTCTTTGTTGACGGAGGCTTGAGATCCAAAATTGTTTTTGTTTTGTTTTAGTTGATCTCAATGCCTTTCTTGTGTACCACGCAACCTAAAAAGCCTCCTGCATGTACACCAAAAGCACATTTTAATGGATTCATTTTCAATCTATATTTTCTCATCCTCTCAAGTGAGCGTCGAAGATGATCCAAATGATCATGTTCATATGAAGATTTTATCACAATATCATCAATGTATACCTGCATAAATTTTTCAATAAAATCATGGAATATGGCATTCATGGCTCTTTGATAGGTTACTCTGGCGTTTTTTAAACCAAACAGCATCACAATCCATTCATATATTCTCAAAGCTCTAGGACATTGAAATTCCGTCTTGGGAACATCATCTTCTGGTATGAGAATTTGATTATAGCTAGAATAACGATCAAACATACTCAAGTATTCGAAGCATGCGGCTGAATCGACTAGCATTTCTGCCACAGGCATCGAATACTCATCTTTTGGAGTAGTGTTGTTTAAGTCTCTAAAATCTATACAAACTCTAAGAGATCCATTCTTCTTAAGAACAGATACTATATTAGCTAACCATTCGACATACCTTGCAGTTCTGATGAACTGGCTTTTGAGGAGTCTTTCGATCTCCTGCTTAATCTTTATTTGATTTCTGGAGCAAACCGTCGAGGATGTTGCTTCACTGGCCGTTTTCATAGTTGAATAGGCAATCAATGCTCCACCACACTTTGATTCAGGCCAAGCATTTCTCCATAGTTCCAAGTAAAACAATCTTTATATTCTTTCAATACTTCGATCATTTTAACCCTCATCTTTGACCCAACTTTAATGCTTATATATGTTGGTCTTTTTGTGACTCCATCTCCTGTATCAGGCTCTTCGAGTGGGTCTTGCGCTTGCATTCTCTGCACCTCGTTCAATGGGTTTTTCTCAAACCCCAAAGGCTCATTGTCATAATTGCAATTATGCCTCCGACTTTCTGAAGATGTTGTTTGGACTTGTAGGCCATCTTTACATTCTTCAACTTTGGCTTTGATAGCCAAATTTTGTAGTTTCTCAGCTTCTAGAGCCGACTTTCTTTTATTCTCAGCCAAATAGGCCGAAATCCAAGTCAAACTTTCTGACTCAGCAGTCATCTTCATCGACTACAGGCCATCCCGTATGTGGAATTACCATTTCTAGCTCCATTTCTTCTTCAGCATCCCAGATGAATCTGTAGTCGGGATCGAGATTCAGGACACGGCCTGTGTTGACTGAAAGTGTAGGACCCTGATTTGTCATCACAAGGCGTGATGTTTGCCAAATGTTGGTCGAAAGATTTCTTCGAGCCCTTGGCCTCATCGATCCTATAATAACTCTGGTCATCTTTTATGTTTTCAATGATTTCATCATTTCTCCATATTATTAGTCTCTGATGTACAACCGATGGTACTGCTCCTGTTCCATGGATCAATTCCCGTCCTAGGAGCAGGTTGAAATTTGTTCTAGAGTTTATTACCATGAAGAGCATTGATGGCATGGTTGTACCAACGGCTAGATCGACTTGGATACCCTTAGTATGTTACTGGTTTTTCCCTCATAGTTGGATAAAACCATATTGTGTTGTCGAAGATCATCATCGCATTTCCCATCTTATTGAACAAAGTGTAAGGCATCAAGTTGACAACTGCACCGCCATCTACGAACACTTTGTTCACTGCTATTCCGTAGACCTTTGCCCTTATGAATAATGGTTTCAAATGGTACATCATCCCTTGGATAGGCCTTCCGAACATGGCTTTTTTCTCCTAGACCATGCCAAATGTAATATCATAGTGGTTTACCTTCAGCAGTTTCGTTTGGCATGAAGTCCTCATCTGCTTTAGAGACTTCTGACACCATATCATATTCTGCAGGCAACACTGCCACAATACCGCAGTTAACGACGAAATCTTCATCATAAGTTTCGTCATTAGTATCATAGTGCATATCATCATCGAACTCTTCATCGGATTGGGGAAACCACATACCTTCAGCAGTTTCGTCTGGCATGAAGTCCTCATTTGAGTGAAGCGTGTTCTCAGGTTCTTTCTCATTCCCGACCTGAGATGAACATTTCATACTTTGAGATGATATTATCGCTTTCCTTCCCGCAGGGCCAACATTCATGGCTATTGTCTGATTTGCCACGATTTTCCCTTTCTTCGTCCACACTCCTTTTGGGAGTTGTATTTCTGTCCAGAGGTTTCGACAGACTTCAACTGCGAAGTCGAAGCCTCTTTCCCAGCTTTTTCTTGTTTCACTAGTGACGCCTCCATTGCATTCTGGTCATGGGGTTTTTTCCCTTGTAGTTAGGAGAAACCACATAACCTCTTGGTTCAACCTTCTTCTCTGGAATCTTTGCTTCTTTTTCCAAATTGAGCACCCTCCACTTTGGCCTCTTACCCCCCCCCCCCTTCTGGTTTACCGATTCCACCCATTTTTCTTGTGGGATATTCGATGGACAAAGGAAAATATTTGGTCGAGGCTGCTGGAATTGCCTCATGTATTCTTCATTTCAGCGTGGTGCTCCACGTTTGTCGAACACAAATCTGGGGATGATAGGTTTCTCTTCTTTATGTGTCTTCTTTTTGTCAGCTTCAAATCTTTCAGCGACTCTCTCGTCGAACACAGCGTTACACCTTGGGCATAATACCTCTTTTGACCCACTCACTTTACATTTCTCCTGGAAATTTTTCAGGTCTTCACTCGCTTGAGGATAAACCATTTCTAGTTCATCTGCAGTTCTCTTGTCGAAACCATCAGTAGTTTCAACCATTAATACCTCAAAGGATTCAGCTAAAGACTCAGCATCCATAGACTCCATGAGACAATCAGTAGTCTCCATCATCATGCATTCAAAAGGTTCAGAGTATAAGGCTTCTTCAACCTTGTTGGTATAGGATTAGGTGTCGGGTTTTTGTTATCGTCTCCATAGGGATTGTGAGATATCGCGGCCGTTCGACAATTGTTTTAATTCTTAACTCGTGGTAACAAGGGGGGTTTTAGTTTTAGTCACGGTATCTAGCATAAAAGTGTAAGAAAATACGGTAAAAGTTTTGGTTTTTCTATTTGAGAAATATTGTCAAAGTTAGGGTTCGACGATCACTTTGCGTGTATATGTTCGATCAACAAGACTCATAAACTCCTTTAGATGATAAACTATTTCACAAAGTCCTCCCAATGTGTTTATCTCTAACACACATTGTGGGTTTTCCCATTTTGATCCATTGTTTATCTCTAACACAATCTATCAAAATGACAACTTTTTGATTCAACTTTATGGTGAACGAAATCATTCATTACTATCTCTAGCTAACAAACAAGATTGGATGAAAACCTAGGTAAAGAGTTGGTAAACATCTCTCGATCATAAACCAACACAAAGAGTTATCGATAAAACAAAGTTTTCACCATATATTTATCATTAAAGAGTTTACAAATGAAGATCATCTCATATACACACAAAGCTAATGATCATCTACATCTAACCTTGACAAAATGAAGAACTTAGCCACTCATTTTCATGGTGGCTTGTACAACAAGTCTCGGTTGAAGGTTGATCAACATCCAAATCGAAGAATCGAGATCGGATGGGAATCCACCTTGTTTTTGTAGAATCTTGCTAAGAGATGATGAAAAATGAAGAAAAAGTGTTTCTAGGTTACAAAATATGATCCCAAGACAATCTGAAAAATATCTAAAAAATGCTAAGTGTCCTTTCCAAAAAGTAGCCCCTGCTACTTATAGTGCTGCTATCTGAACTGCTATGCTCGCTAGGCGAGCAGAATGGTTCGCCTAGCGAGCCCCAAAATGAGGCACCTGAGGCACCTGCGCCCAGAAAATATCTAAGTCCAGAATCCACATGTTCGCTAGGCGAAGAAACCTTCGCTAGGCGAAGCCCACGCTACCTCCTTCGCTCCAGCGAGCTCTGAAGGTTTTACTACTGGAATTGCTCGTTGGGCGCTCGCTAGAGTCTAGCCTAGCGAGTAAGTGCTGGCTGCTCTTTTGACCAAGTCTGGGCGTGTTCGCTACCACCTTCGCTAGGCGCTCGCCTAGCGAGTTTGCTGACTTTGCTACTGTAAAATTCTAGGGTTGCTCGCTAGCAGCTCGCCTAGCGAGCACTTCGCCCCAGCACTCGCCTAGCGAGCATGCTGATGAACGGATTCTTCTCTTGGTCCCTTTGCCAACTTTCTTGTGCCTTCATTTTCTATTATTTCATGCCTAATTCCTGCACAATAACGCACAAATTAAAGGTACCAAGATCGTTTAACATAGTATTGCAATTCATCTAAAACAAAGGTGGTTTCGAACACTTTAGCAACAAAAACGAGTGAAAGATGCCCACATTTGATAGCTCAAATAAGCACTTTTGGGCATATAACAACTCTCCCCAACTAGATTCTTGCTTGTCCTCAAGCAAAGTATGCCTCTTGAAGGACAAGAGGATTTGCTTAAAGAACAAGGTTTCTCCGAAGTCGGATAAAACGGCTCAAACACAAGCGAATCAACCAAATACAAGTTTCCCAATGGTTAGAATAACATAATACACAAGAACTAAAACTTTATAGCAATGCGAAATATGTATCTATCCACAACAATATTATCTTGAATGAATCACCCTATTTCTCCTCTTCGAATAAGGATTGAAGAAATTACACGTTTGCAACCGCGGGAATAACCTCACTCTCCAACAAACAATGAAGAAATCAATTCAATTCATACAATGTCTAACAATTATAAATGAAAATGCGGAAGCACGAAGATCACTAAGGACTTTTCCGGTTGTAGCTTGGTTAGGTTTACAAACAAGGGTCATTTCTAAGGCCATTGATAACGAAATTGCCGATGCAAAAGAGACATTCATTGTACACTATTCACACATCTCAACTTTGTTCCCTTTGTTTCTCATTTGAAACCTTCACAACTCTTATTTCACAACTCAATTTTTGTTTTTCACTATTTTTCTTCCAAGCAAGCATTCATTTTCATTTTCTCTATTTTTTTCTTTTCTTTTACATCATATGTACAAAACAGATGTTTCTCTTTTCTAATTTTTTTTCAATGCTTGCTCGGTTTTTCAAGAGTTGTGGCACTTACCGATTCTATTTTTCGTTCTCCCCAACTTATTTCTTACTCACCCTAAGTGAATGCTCTTGACTTTTTACAGCAAAAGAATAATTATCAAAAATTTTCGGGTTTCAAGAAAAAAGATTTTTGACATCTCGCTTTATTTCAAGCTGAGATTCAACTGTTTAAGCTCAAAGGGGTTAACAAATACTCTCTCTGCTCACGGGTGAGTTGTATTTGGAACTGGTTGTGCTCAATAGAAAACAAGCACCTTGATCATTTCTAATTGCTTCCACAAATTCACAATAATAAAAGACCAAGCATGAATCAAATAAATCAACAAAGTTTATTAGAATCCAGCATTTAAGTGTACAATGGAGGTTTCCTCACAATTTGTGGTTTTAAGTCCTAAGTGAATCATTCATTCAATTATGTTGCAAAAAGAACAATATTCAATTACAAAAAGGGTAAAGTTCTTAATGCATTCTAAAATTCTAACCGAAGGTAACCATGTACCTTAGCATTATTCACTTGTTTATTTTTATCATTGCCATTCAAGCTCGGATGCACCTTCATTGGATACTTCTTTGAGGAGCAACCAATCTAGAAGGTTTGACACTCAACAACCAAAAATTTATTAACAAAAGAAATTTAAATCAAACACACAAATTAAAAACATAAACAATAAGTATTACTTAAAAATTTTAAAAATGTGCATGGGGGACAAAACACCCCAAAAGTACATAACCAAAATCAAAATACAACAAATCTGAAAATACAAAAAAACAAACTTAGCCCCCAAAGGACTCAGAATCCTCATCACTACCGGCCTCAGAACCGGTACCATCCTCCTCATCATCATCATCATCATCATCACCATCATCCTCAGCACCACCAGAAGCACCAGCACCAGAGGCACCGGCACCCGCCCCCTCAACGAACACAGGCCTGTCCACAGGCCAGCTAGCGTACTGCAGAAACTGCTCACGTGTCATCATTGAATGCTCACCGGAGGGGTCACGCACCTGCAATTGCAACAACTGCATAGAATCATGAATATCTAGCATGGCGCGCTGAGTTGCCGCCATCCAATCCCAGTTATAGTTGCAGACAGCCTGCTGAAAAGGATCGAATCCATGAGCAAAAGTACCAGGACCATCAGAAGTCCCGGTAGCATCAGCAGCTGAACTACTCCTTAAGTTCTTCGGTTTGCAGTACTTGGCCACATATCTGTCATCAATGGCTGGCGGGATCCTCACTTGACTCCTGGAGGGTAGCTTCACCCTCGCATGTTGGCACAATGCCATGATGAGACACGGGAAAGCAAGGGGACAGTTAACTCGTGCCCCCGACTTTAGCCCGCTCTCAATCACGGACTTCAACTCTAGAGCAATTATCCTCGCCACATCAATATGGATATTCGTCAGAATGTAGTGAACCAAGTGTGCCACTGGGATCGGCACGGTGGAGGTGTGAGACTTGGGTTTTATGTTTGTCAGAACCAACAAAAGGATCAGTTGAGCCAAGGGAATCATGTCTTCCCTATGGTATCTCATCGGAACCCCAGATGGGTTCAGCTCAACTGATTTCCCTTCAAAAAGCAGGGCAACAGAAATTGAATCGGTATCCTGGTGAAGCCTCAAATCCCTATGGTAAGTGTCCCTCTCATTGGCCCCCAGATGGAGCGGTTCACCCAAGACACGGTTAATTGTGTCCCGATCAAAAGCAACAGTACGGCCGGAGACTTTAGTCGTCCATGTGAATGGCTCGTCATCGTTAGGCAGTGCGTTCGCGTAGAACTCACGCACTGTTTCGATGTCATAGTGTTCAAGCGGAGCAATCAACCAGTCCCACTTTTTGTTGTGAATCAACCCGGCAAATGTACGGTAGGTGCCTTCGGGGTTGATTACAAACCTTTTCTCCGGCAAAATCTTTCTCTTCTCCAAAGCCACATATCTAGCAGCTTGCTTTGGCCCGACAAATTTGTCGGTGTCGAACTGTATGGGCACGGGACGGGAAGTGCTCCCGCCCTTTCTCTTTTTAGAAGCGCCGGACCTGGATTCCATCTGCAAAGACATAGAGAAGAAACACACAAAACCACATAACAGATTAGAAAGCAAAATACTGTCATGCTCACAAAATACTGGATTCATCTAAAACAAAGGCGGTTTCGAACACTTTAGCAACAAAAACGAGTGAAAGATGCCCATATTTGATAACTCAAATAAGCACTTTTGGGCATCTAACAAACCTTCAGAGGATCTGAGTCCACTTACATCTTTGGCCTTTCGCCAAATTCAAGTATGCCTTCTTTCAACGCTTTATGCAGCAAATACATGAAAAGAACGCATTGATAAGTTTTATGACCAAGAAAGTTATGAAACTTACAAAAGCCCATTTTCTTTTTCTGTTCTAGAGGGGGATCCTTTAAACCCTGAGGAACAATGATTTGACCATCTTTAACTAACAAATCAAAGATCTCGTCACACTTAGACACATCAAACGTGTAGGTGTTAGCAACGTATTTATCCATTTTTTCTGCTTCGATGGGACTTTTTCCATTTGATGGTTTTTATACTTTACATGTGTAAGGAGGTCCAAGCTTGAGTTCAGCCTCGTTGACCTCACTTTCATCGACAAACTCTTCATCGTCAGAAGAGTATTCACCAACTTCTATATAAGACACTTTCTCTTTCTTATGGTATCGACCAGTTTTGGTCTTTTCGGCTTTCAAGCGTTCGATGTGTCGAACCCTATAAGATAATTGCACCATATCCCTCATATATTATGTATTTAACTTCTTTCTAATAGAATAGTCTAGACCACCTGTGACTATTTCGACTAATTTATGCTCAGGGACTTGAGTAAAGCATCTAGGTTTCAAGAGTCTAAACCTGTTGAGGTATTGACCGAATGACTCAATAATCTTTCGTTTGACGCTGGCTAGTTCTTTCAGACTTATTTTCGATTGTCCCATGTTCATGGAACAACCTCTCTAACTGCGTCCAGTTTGGATGGATTGTGGAGGTAGCATTGTAAACCAAGTGAACTCATTTTTTGTAAGAGAACTTGGAAAGTATTTCAACTTCATATCCTCATTGTTTGCTATGTCGCCAACTTCGGTTTGATATCTTGCAACATGTTCGACGGTAGACTCTTCGGTGTCTCCGGTGAACTTGGTGAATTTTGGAACCTTCCACCCCCTAGGTAATTCTATTTGTAAAACAAAATCTGGTAAGGGAGAAGAATATGTCGGCCTTTGTAGGCCTGGGTTTATCCCGTTTCGGACTATGATCCGTTCGACAATAGCTTCTATGTTTTTCTTATCATCCATTGCCTCTTGTTGAATTTGCCTGACCATATGGTCGGGATCCTAATTTATATTAACTAACACAACGGGAGGCCTTCGGGCCACCCTAGATATTGGTTCGACCTCCTGGTATTCTTGCTCAATCGTTTTGTTGACCATCTCCTCATGTCGGACCGGGGTTTACGGTCGAGGTAGAGGTGGGGGAGTCTGACGAACTTGCTCTCTGGGAGCCCTTAGGAAATCCCACATTCGGGTCATCTGAGTTGCCAATTGTTGGTAACTCTGAGTCTAATCCTGAATTAAAGGTCTCAGTATAGTACTCATTTGCTGAGTCAGCATGTGGACCATTTCGTGATTGCTTTCATCCATTTGTTGTCTCATGACTCCAACAGAACTTGATGTAAAAGTTGGGATTGACTGAGACGACAATCTTAAACATGAGGGTCAACCAAATTAGTTTTCCAAAGATCCTAATTCCTGGTAGCGTGGGAATGGTGACGATGGAGTTTCGCCAAATATCGAACTGGTATTATGCATACTTTCCATAAAATCAGTTGGCACTCCCAACGTTCTATACATGGGCACTGTAAAACTGGGCATATATTACCCTGAAGTCCTCATCATCACTGGCCTTGGAGTTTCATGATGATTCGGTCTTAAGATTGGTCCACTATATGTAGTCAAAACCGCAGATATAGTACCGGAACCAACATCAGTTGCTTGTGACACAACTGTATCTCCTCCCGGAGACGGTTCTTCGCTCGTATTTGGGCGTGGTGATACCATTTTACCACTACATAGTTTCACATACTGAACACAACGTGTCCCACCGGGTGTGCCAATTTGTTCGCAACGCGCGAACAATCTTTAGCCTTCCTATCAAGGTTTACTTGCAGGACCGGCTACAAAGTCCTAGACTAATAATGTGTTGAGTATATGGTGTGTTTGTTGGTAAAATGTTTGGATCAATAGAACAACAAGTAAAAATATTTGCAAGAAAAGGTGTAGCAAAAATGAAAGAGTAAAAGCAAGATAAAGACGTAAATGAACAAAACAAATGAAATGACTTGATAAGTTAAATGGTTTGAAAGTAAGTGTGGAAGCAAGTGTACATTTTTGCAGGAAATTAACTCTTTTCTCTTAGACGCTTGATACTTCAAGTGGTTTCCTACTGCAATGTTACAAATGCCCCCTTTAGAAATGAAAATCACATCTATTTAAATAGTAATAAAAATAACTGCTAGGTGGTTGTTTGTCCAATTACTCTCCTATCCAACTTTTGTATCATCGTGATCCCTCCTACACATACCTTTGTGTCTTTGGTTGTCTTTGTTATCCATTGTTTCCATCCACTGCCATTAACAAACTATAACCACGCTTAACCCTGTGTGTCTTCTTAGGGTGTCCCATTAATCATAGAGGTTACAAATGTTTTGATTTGTCTCACATAAATATCATCACTTCACAGCATGTCATCTTTGATAAAACACAGTTTCCATTTGCCCACATGCCTTTCCTACCTCTCAGAGCATATGATTGTTTCACTAATGACTTGCACCCATCTATTGCCCATCAATGGACTAATCCCAACTTACAACCTCTTACTAGTGACCATCCTATACCTGACCATCAGTATATATCACCCACCAGACCACATCATTCCTCTCCTGCCTCCTCCACCACCATGACATCCTTCTCCCCCTCCACGAATACACCCAATACCTCCTCATCACCTACACCATTGGCCCAGCCTACACCGCATACTAGGACTATGGCCACATGTAGCATACGGGGTATCTACAAAGCCATAAAACACTTTAACCTTTTTGTTACCATTGATGATCTGACCATCTCACCACTTCCCCAAAATCCCAAACTAACCCTATCTGACCCAAATTGGAAATATGCAATGTAGTTTGAATTTGATTTTCTTATTAGAAATAATATATGGGATTTATTTCTACGGCCTTGTAATGTTAACATTATTCGTTGTGCGTGGATTTTCTGTCATAAAAAGAAATTTAATCGTTGTTTTGAGTGTTACAAAGTTCGTCTTGTAGATGATGGCATGTCACAAATTGCAAGTATAAATTATGGTGAGACATTCAGTCTTGTGGTCAAACCGATAACTATTTGCATTGTTCTCATCATTGCTATGTCCAAATCATGGCCTATTCATCAGCTAGATGTCCAAAATGCATTTCTACATGGTGATTTTCATGAGACAGTCTATATGCATCAACCACTGGTTTTTTGTGATCCTCACCACCCAGATTATGTGTGCCGCTTGCGAAAATCATTTTATGGTCTTAAGCAAGCGCCATATGCCTGGTACTAGCGCTTTGCTGACTTTGTCTCCACCATTGAATTTCAACATAACACTTTAGATCACTCACTCTTCATCTACTATCGTGTCTTTGACATATCTTACATCTTACTTTATGTTGATGACATCATTCTTATCACCTCCTCCCATGATCTTCGGACATCCATCATGGCACTCCTTTCCTCTGAGTTTACTCTGAAGGATTTGGGTTCACTGAGTTACTTCTTAGGCATTATTGTCACCAGACATGAAGGTGAGATTTTCCTCAATCATAGTACTTATGCTAGTGACATTATTGCTCGAGTAGGCATACCTCATACAAACCATCTGCCACTCTAGTTGACACTAAGCAGAAGCCCAGTATCTTCGACGACACTCCGTACGATGATCCCACCTTATATAGGAATCTTGCAGGAGCCTTGCAATATCTTACTTTCACCCACTTTGACATCTCTTATGTTGTTCAGCAAGTGTATCTTCACATGCACGATTGTTGCATCGACCACATGTTTGCCCTCAAACGCATCTCGTGGTATGTTTAAGGCACCTAAAACTATGGTTTACATCTGTATTCATTCCCAATTGAGAAACTTGTCTCCTATACTGATGTTGATTGGGGTGGATGTCATGAAACCCGTCGTTCCACCTCTGGCTATTATGTGTTTCTCGGTGACAACCTCATTTGCTAGTCTTACAAACGATAACACGCGCTTTCTTGCTCTAGTGAAGAAGTTGAATACAGAGGTGTTGCTAATGTGGTTTCTGAATCTTGTTGGCTTCACAACCTTCTCTTGGAGCTTCACTACCCATTTTCTCAGGCTACTTTGGTGTACTGTGATAATGTTAGTGTCAACTCCCTTTCTAGCAATCCCGTGCAGCATCAGTGTATAAAACATATTGAGATGAACATTCACTTTGTTCGAGAAAAGGTCGCATGAGGCCAAGCACGCGTCCTTCATGTTTCTTCTCGTCACCAGACATTTTCACCAAAGGTCTACCTCGAGTTCTTTTTGATGATTTCTGAACCAGTCTAAGCATTTGCGAGCCTCTCGTTTCGACCATGGGGTGTGATAAAATAGAATATTGTTTGTAATTAAGTTTGATTCTCTATAATTATATTTGTAATTATTTACAATTACTCTCCTAGATTTTACTTTACCTATTGTACATATATATATATATATATATATATATATATATATATATATATATATATATATATATATATATATATATATATATATATATATATATATATATATATATATATATATACTCTTGATCATTATCAATAAAATTCACGTATTGATTTCCTTCATTATGACTAACATTGCATGAATCATAACAAATTGTAACATGATTCAAGATATTGCACAAAAATATAATTCAACTCAAAATCACTCTAATAAGACAATTCAATCATTTTTTTTTACGAATGAAAGCTTTAGCGACAAAAAGTGGAGCAAAAATGATTCATAGGAGTTGAAGATACGAAGAAAATTGAATATCATGTCTTATTGTTGCCCAATTATGTGAATCGAGGCACGATCCATGAAGCAAACAATAGTGTGAGCCTATAAAAATATTATGCCGTGATACATGAATTAGTGATTTATTTTTAAAATAACCACTTTTTTCAATAATAATACAAAAATAACCATAATTTCAAGTTATTTACTATATAACCACTTTTTTTTAAAAATGAACTAATGTGCCATTTGCTACGGCGCATGCATTGATGAATTTGCACTCATGCGCCACTGCAATTGACGCATGCATGTAAAATATAAGAGCATGCGCCACTGCAATTGGCGCATGCATGTAAAATGTAGAAGCATGCGCCACTGCAATTGGCACATGCGTGACTACTCTTTATTTTTTTACATGCATGCGCCAATTGCAGTAGCGTATGCTCCTACATTTTACACGCGCCAATTGTACTGGCGCATGCTCCTACATTTTACATGCATGCGTTAATTGCATTGATGCATGCTCTTACATTTTACATACATGCGCCAATAGTAATGGCGCATACTCTCACAAACATGGTTAGTTTGGTAAATAAATTAAAAATATGATTATTTTGATATATAATTTAAAAAAATTAATTATTTTAAAAATTAAATCTGAATTAGTGGTAAATTGCAAACTACAAATATTTTATGATTTTCTACATAGATGAGGAAAATATATTCTTTTTGAGACGGTCAAATATGTTATTAATTCAAATATATATTATCCAAAAATTAATTATAACTATATATGAAATGATATTTTAATTATAATTATTTAGTTCTTATTGGTCTTTATTTAGTTACTTATACTTTTTTTTCTTCTCAACATTTTAAATTTTAGTTTGAATTATAAAATTAAGACAGTTTAAAAATACATTTTAATTATGTCAATTTGTTTTTCTAATATCATTAATGAAGGATAATTTCGTAGAATTTTTTTTAATTTTTTTATTGAGATTAATTACTATACATTATCAGTGTAAAAAGTTTTACACCATCGATTCATCAACATCATCCGTTTGTATTACTTTATAAATTTTTAAAATAAAAGTCAAACTTCTTTTAATCCGACGTCTATGATTAACTGACGGTGTAAAATTCTTTTACACTGTCAGTGTATTTCAATTAAACTCTTTTTTTATATCATAATTATTATATTTTTTAATACATGTAAAAAATCAAAAATAATTTATAATAAAAGAATTGAGGAACTAATAAATATTGAGTATTTTCGACTATTGGATTAGGTGTCTGATCTACTTCTTTTTCTTTTCTATCTATTATAATTAAATATTTGATTTCCAATAGATGTCTTATGTATCCTCACCTCACAATTTAAACTTTTATACTGGACATAAGATTATTTATAAAGTCGAAAAAATATCTATTATATCCTTTATTTAATATTTCAGCATCTTTCAAATAAACAATTCTTTTATCATAGAAGACTCGTTCTACTAATTCTCCAGATATCATGTTGGTGAACATGATATTTTTTTATTAAAATAATTGTTTAATTTTTCATGGACAAAATGATCATAACTATTTCAAAGTATACAAACTTGATTGAACGAGTAAAATGTATTAACTTTATTTTTTACAATTCTTTATATAGTGAAGTTGTTCAAAATCCAAACAACAATCCTTCCTATTTTTCCGCCCATTACTATGGCACCAAAAACGCCACACAAAACATAAAAAAAGGTACAAAGTAGAGCTTCCTATTCAATTTCCAAAATGTCGTTTACCCCAAACACAATACCACCCCATTTTAGGACATCAAATCTAATCAAAATGGTTATTTTGTGTTTCTCTTCTTCCCCGTCTTGGTTTTGGTGCTGTTGTTGTTGCACCTTCTCCAAAACCAATTCCGTTACACTTTTTATCTTCTCTCCAACCAACAACAAAAATAACAACCCTTTACCTTAAACTTTAAAAAAATCTCATCTTTCACTCCAAAAGTTACATAATTTGATCATCGATGGGGATATTATACGGAATGGTGGCTAGGGGAGAGGTCGTTTTGGCTGAGTTTAGCGCAATTCAAAGCAATGCAAGTGTGGTTGCGAAACAAATACTTAACAAGATTAATCAAGGGACTGATAATTACAATGATAGCAATGTTTCATTTTCACATGATCGTTATGTTTTTCATGTCAAGAGAACCGATGGCCTCACGGTTCTTTGCATGGCTGAAGAAGCATTCGGAAGTATGCTTCAATTTCTTCTATCTCGCTTTCTTTCTCTTTACCAATATTGATTCGCGCTTGAACGAAACTTGTGTTTCAAATTACTGCAGGAAGGCTTCCATTTTCGTTTCTTGAAGATATTCATAATAGATTTGTGAAGACATACGCACGCGCAATTGTTTCGGCTCCTGCATATACCATGAATGATGAATTCTCAAGGGTTCTTAGCCAACAGATGGATTATTATTCTACTGATCCAAATGCTGATAGATTAAACCGTCTCAAAGGTGAAATGACTCAGGTGATTAATTAACTTCACATTCATCTATTTGTAGTTGTTTACAGTGTTCCATATAATAGCATATGTGGTGTGATGATTATAGGTGAGAACCGTTATGATTGATAACATTGAGAAAGTGTTGGAAAGAGGGGGTCGTTTGGAAATGCTGGTTGAGAAAACTTCAGCAATGAACAGCAATTCAATTCGTTTCAAAAGTCAGTCTCGTCGATATAAGAATAACATGTGGTGGATGAATGTTAGGCTAACGTAAGTGTCCAGTTTCTAATGTTGTGGGTTGAGCTTTTCAGCAATTTCTAATGTTTCTTTCGTCTATTGTTTTTGCAGGGTTACACTAATGATTATTTTTGCTCTCGTCTTTTACATTATACTCGCATTTATGTGCCATAGTCCTTTGTTGACTTCATGCTGGAGATAAGCTCTCAACGCTATGATATGTCTTTTTATTTTTTGCAAACTTTTTTGACCAATAAGTGTATACTAGGTCAACCAAAAATGGAATATTCATACTTTTATTTATTGTGTTCCAAACATTTATCAATGATATACTACTCTAGACTTGAGCATGTTTTAGAAAATTGTTACACAATGTGGATAGTTTTGATTATTGATATTGTTACAATGAACGCCATCACACAAGTTTAAATCCAGGATCTTACAGACGTGTCTGTGCATTGCAAGATGCAAATTGTTTAGTACTGATCATAGTATAAATTATTTTACAACTATGACAGATCATTATCACTTATCAGTAATGACCAGGTGATGGAAACTTCTTACTTTCTTAATTAGAATTATACCATAAGAAACCTTTAATTTATAGGAATTTGCAACCCCTAAATATAAATACAGAGCAGTCCAAAAGGAAAAAAAAAATGCTGTACCTTTACAAGTAAAGAGAAACCTTTTATTTAATGAAACTCATCAACAGCGAGCCAGTCATTTGATTCATCTTCAGAATCTTTACCTTTTGAACGGATGGCTTTCGGCCGGCCACCTCTCTTGTTTTCGTGTAGCTGAACCCAGCCACTTGAACCTTCGGGTGATGAACCCCTGAAGACCTCCCCGTGGCTTGATAGCCTATTATCAGAGCTATAACTTCCATATTCCTCCAAGTCACTGAATGAGATGTCTTCTTGATGCTTTGTACAGGAAGTCAACGAAGTAGCATCAATATCTGTATCTGTCAGCCATTTTTCACTATTGATCGTGTCATCAATTTCTAAACCCTTTATTGCACTTGTGGCGTCGGTCAACATTTGGTTTTGATCAAATGTGATACTTTCTGTTCCACTGTCTTCCCTACCCTCTTGATGTGTATCCATAGTACCTGATTTTTCGCATTCTCCAGCATGTGTATCGTTCCTCTCTTCAAGTTTCCGTAGGAGAACATCTCTTGCTTCAACAATCTAACAAAATAAAAAGAGAAAAACATGTATGTGTGATATAGCGTATACTTAAACTTTGTTAGAAGAGAAACGGGAGGAAATGGTTGGGATAGGGAGGTTTTAAAAAATCCCCAAACCATTTCCTTCTGTTTTAAAAACTCTCCCATCCCGAGCAAGTGAGAGCTAATTATAAACCATCCTCTCCCAAACAAGGCCTTAGAAAATATTTCCATCCAAACACCTAAACATAGAGTAAAAGCCATAACAATCTATAAAATTATCTTCAATTACAGAAATGTTTGGTGCAATTGACCAAACAATTTGACAACATTTAATATAACCATGTTATAATGAGAGAATGCTATCAAATAAACAAGGACAGACACTAACACTGCAGAAGAAACTTTTGCCAATAATCTATGATATTTTATCAAAAAGACAAAAAGATAGCCAGACCATGCATAGATTGGCAACAGATAACAGCACTAATATTCAGTTTTCACTCGCATACAACAACACAAGCTGATTTAAAGAATAAAATAGTACAGAGGATCCCTTCAATTAAGCATGTAAAAATAAACTAAAGCATAACTTGTCATCAAGAGCATATCGCAAAGGTTATATGAACATCATACCACAATACTTCACTTATAGTGCGGTGTTCTCCTGGCCGCTACAAATTTTATTACGAATGTATACTACACGTGTTCAGCAAACCACGCAATAGTTTGTGGTTTTCTAATTCACAATAACCGACAACGAAAAATACATTAAACATGTTTCAGAGTATTAATGATTGAATCTGACTGACATGCATGAATAAAACTCAGATAAAAAGCTAATGACTGCAAACACATCAAAGGAATTTAAGTATTTAACACACGATTGGCCTTGCTATTCATATGAAACAATTGAAAGTAAAACAATATTGAATAAACATGGCTTGCCTTTGGGGTCGATAGGCATTCGAAGTCATGCTGATTAAGTCTTGGAAGTATTAACAAAAAATAGATCATCCAAAACTTTTCCACATTCATGTAACTGCAAAGGTTCATTCTAAGTGTAACAAATTCAGGCACCAGTTGTTCTATAGCCAGTGCATGTTCTCTCTGAGAATTGGAAAGGCTGCAATCTGCTGAGAAAGAAATCAAATTTCCATATTAATATCTGCCAATCTTATATATTGGGGTGGTAAATACAATAAAGCAAAAAACACTCATTTTTCTTCATTTTTTGCTTTATCGTATTCATGTTATCTAAAGAATCAAGAATTAAACCATTTATTTTACGTGAATATTTATCAGTATATGTGCTGAGAAAACACAGGCACTTTGGACTTTATATTGACAGGAAGTGTGAACTAGCTTCACAGAGGAAATAATTTATTTGAAAAATGAGCATTGCATATGTTTTTTTTATATAAATTTCCCTAACATAATGCTAAGAGGTTGATTTCCAAGAATACAGTATTGGAAATAAAAATGACGTGCAACTCAGAAGTACTAAAATTTGCAAATAAAACTGCATTTTGTTATATAGCAGCAATAGCATTAAGGATACAACACAAAAATAGTAAACAAATAATAGTAAGAGTTATCCATGAAACATGTCATAATGAGTGAGACAAAGCTTCAAGTCTTTCTAAAATTTGTCAAGCACTTGCATACGAACCGTGTGAGTTGTGAGCCTAATAGCTTTTTTTCTCAAAATTGGGGTAGAGAAAAATATTATTATTAACGGTGGCACTAAAGATCATTATACAACTGCCCGGGTGGAATTTGAATTTTGTCCTTTTAAGTTAGAATGTCAAACTCTTACCACTAGACTGACACCTCCAGAACGAGATACATTGAAATCATCTCCTCAGTAAAATTTAAAGAAATTGACATGCCATTTATTCTTTAGATAGTCTCAAGTAAGCATGCATTCTCATGTACCACCATTATCATGCCAAGCACAACAACCCCAACAATATAACTCTCCTAAGACTTGTATAAGGGGCTTCCCTTTCTTCTACTATGTTAAGATAAAACAAAATGTTGCAGCATCCAAGAAGAAAAAAACAGTGTAGCCAGAAAAAAGTAGTACTACCTCTGTTTTAAAATGACGGTCGTTTAAGGTTTTTGCACACAGATTAAGAAATACAATGATATTGTCTTAAGATATTACACTTTGACTAAATTAACCATATTAATACCTTGGAAGTAGTGTAAAGAGTAATAGTTAAAAGACATAATTGGAAAATTAACAATCAATTCTACATTGAAAAGTGAGACCGGCAGTCATTTTGTTGTAAAACGACAATCATTTTGTCAAACTCTTACCACTAAACCGACACCTCCAGAACAAGAGCTTAATAGCTACTCCCTCCGTCCCAAATTATAAGACGTTTTGGACATTTCACGTAAATTAAGAAACAGAATCAATGTTGTATGGGAAAGAAAAATTATGTCTGACTTTACAATACTGCCCTTCATTTATTATAGATGAAAAAGAAATTTAAAGAATTGGAAAAAGAAATAGTAATAAATGATAGAGGGTATATTGGGGAAAATGTCATTAAAGTTGCATTGGAAATGTAAAGTGACTTATAATTTATGACAAAAAAATTTTGGCAAAAGTGACTTATAATTTAAGACAGAGGAAGTAAATAACAAAAGATACATTTTCAAGAATAAAATGCCAAAAAAATTGATAAATTAAAGTTGTCTCCTCCGTAAAATTTAAAGAAATCGCATCCCATGTATTCTTTAGATAGTCCCAAGTAAGCATGCATTCTCATGTGCTGCCATTATCATGCCAAACACAACAACCCCGATAATATAACTCTCCTAAGACTTGTATAAGGGACCATAAATTGCAGCATCCAAGGAAAAAAACAGTGTACTCTTCACATTCAAAAAGAAGAAAAAAAAGTAGTTTTTTTAAGGGTGCAAGAAAAAGTTCAGACTTAGGGGAGGTTGTTGTTGCCCTGCTCTAGGGTCATGATGCACTAATAGATTACCTACCACCAATGAATAATTACATGTAGGAATTGAACTCGAGACCTTTTTGTTAACATTGCTTTTTCTTCAAGGAATTAAATTCAAGACTTATTTGTTAACATTGCTTTATCTTCAAGGAATTGAACTCAATACCTTTTTGTTCACATTGCTTTATGTTTACCAGATAAGCCTACCATTATTGGCACAAAATGATTTCATATACAAACCAATTTATTACTTCAACAAACTCTGTAAGCACATTTTACGACCTAGCATTCATCATTTTCACTAGGTTAAATCATCAATTACATTTGAACAAATTCAATAATCTATATTAGTTTCATACTTCTGCATAAAGAAACAACTCAGCTTAAAAAAAATCCAGCAATTAAAAACAATCACAATCTTTTTCATAATCAGATTATCAGAACAAATATCAAAGAATAAGGATGCAAAGTTGAAGTACCATTATGGAGTGGAAAGGGGAATTCAGTCCAACACTCAGGCCGAGTGGAAATTTCCTTCACGAAACGAACAACATCCTCCGTCGCTCCAGGGACAGCGCCACCGTCAACCTCTTCATGATCGCGCTCGGGGAGCAACAATTGAGAAGCTAACTTGGAGATTCCGGTAACGGCTTTTCTCGGGGAGAGAAGTGAGAGTGAGCTTCGGAAACTTCCTCCGATCTCCACGAGATCGTTCCGGATTCCAGTGAGAGTTTTCGAAGATGGTGCGGTGGACTCGCCGGAAGAAGAGGAGGAAGAAGAAGAAGGAGGTGGAGCGAGGAAGTTGGCGACGCCGCGGAAAATAATTGATAGGTCATCCTTGACGCCGTGATCGACGGCGGTGGAGAGCGGCGGCGGAGAGGAATTGATGACGGCGGGGTGAAGATTGGAAGATTCTGGATTAGGGTGGTTGGAATTGAAGAGCCAAGACATTTTTTTTTCTTTTAATTTTTTAAATAAATAAAATTGCTAATTTTGTTTTTATTATTTGAATTTGAAGAATATATAATATGCTACTTTTTCTGCGGAATATTGAGAAGGGATTCAATTTGAAAAAGAGAAAGAAGAAAACGAATGAATCAAAGGGTTTTCGAAATATGCGGAGAAAGAAGTTGGGGGTGACGGAAGACTCGGTGAGAGAGATAGAGAACGGAAACTTTTTTCTCAATAAAGGTAAACAACTCAACCTTAGCTTAACTAACTTTGTTTAAGCTTCACATAAGAAATTAAATTATTCTCACCTTGTCACTCATATAAATAAAATAATTAATTTTATGTAGATTAAAAATGTTTGGTCACTCTTATCAACAAAATAATTAATTTATGTAGATTAAAAATGTGTGTTAAATTTAATTTATTTTTAGCTATTGGATATAAAATAAAATAAAACACAAATCTTTGACCGCAAATAAGTGTTTTTCTCTCTAATCTTTTTGTTCGTTTTGTGCCTTTGTTGTTATTTTTGTTGCACCACCATCATCATAAAACGAAATCGATGTTACTGTGTTGTATAGTCATTGACATATACAGTTGAATAGATATGTTGATTGTACTGATCTAAATCGAGCATGTCCGGAAGACTCTGACCCATTGCTCAATGTAACCAAATTTGTAATCAATCCGCTCAGGCACAAGTTGTTAACATTCATAGGCGTTTACTCTGGGTACAGGAGGATTCCCAGGTTCAGACTTAATAAGAAGGAAACGACATTCATGATCAAGCAAGTCAAATACAATACAAATGGACACCTTTTAGATTGGAGAACGCAAACACAACATGTAACACCCTAAAATTTGATTAATATATTTAATCAAATCATTTGTGTTTTATTTAATTATTTAGTATGTGATGCGCTTTTAGTGGACTACAGTGAGTGTAACACCCGAAACTTATATAAAAAAAAATTAATCGAGAATTTAAGGTGTCGCCATGACAACCAACCAAAAACTCCTCAATACATTTAACGACAAGCAGCGGAAAATCATGTCATAATAACTTCGCAATTAACGCATTAAACTTCAAGTCACATAATTCGACATTAATTTAAAACATAGCAAAACGCCATGTTCCCAATGTTATAAGATCAGAGTACTAAAACCACTAAATTACGATAAAACGATAAGTAAATGAAGGTAATCTCCAAGAAGCTATCTTTCACTCACAACAACAAAACTTTACTCCTGATTATCTACAAGATGTTCATGGTAGACAATATTAAGCAAAAGGGGTGAGAAATAAGCTTCGATATAAATAGTGTAAAGAATGCAAAGGTAGATAAATATACAACATATCATACACTTAATACACAACCAACACCATCACAATCTCGCACTCATTCCACAACAATATAAACATATATGCAATGCAACTCACGATACAACGTGATACTATGCATGTGGAATCAACTCAACATTTGGTTCTCTCAAGAACCAGGTCCCCCCTTCTGAATCCATGAACCCCCCTTGTGAGCTTCAACCTACATGCATTTATACCATAACCAACATGCATTTATACAAATAGCAATTCCCCTTCTGCACTACTATTCACCAATCATAATAACAATGCATACAAGCATACAAATAGTTCCTCATTCTGAACTATTTATCATCATATCAACCTACATAATTAATCACCATATAATCATGCATATCACAATAATACTAGTCATTTTCACAACATATAACATCACCAAAACAACGTCATACACATTCCACACAACTACTACACCACGTACACAACATGTAAGTAAATCAATTATTATTCACCAATAACAATTCCACCATGATTAATTAAACTCATAATAATTAATTAACAACACCAATAAAGATAAAACAGTGGTCAATCATTGGCTAAACCATAAAACAACATCAAAATCTGAACCAACATCTTGAACTACACAAACTAGGACAATAACGCTCCTTCTGACAGCATGGCGGGTAGTCCGTTACCAGGGTGACGTCCGTCATCCTATCTAAACTCTCATCCCGTCATTCTAATGATGACCGGCTTAAAAAAGAAAGTTTGGAGACCATGACGGTATCCCCAGGGACGGAGCCACGTGTGGTGGTAATGGGGCATGTGCCCCCACTATATTTTCAAGAAAAATTTAACATTATTATATATTTATATAACAATTGATAAAAAAATATTTATTTTAAATATAATAATCTATCAAATAATTTAAAGAGTATTTTTCTATGAATTTATAATTTAAAATTATATGATATAAAAGTAAAATTACATCAAAGTCTTTTAGATTATTTTTGTGTAATAGATTGATTATTTAAGTTTTTGTGTATAACAACTCGATCCTTTAAGTTATCAAACATGTGTATGGTTAGTCTTTTTTAACAGTGTGAATGTGTAAAGTGTGGATGCAATTATTTTGATAGATTATGAAAATGATGAATTTGCAACCAGAAATATAACTGTCACAAATTTCTAAATGTTCTAAATATGAAGAAAAAAGATTTGAAATCAATCTAAATGACCAAGTTGTTATAAAAAAAACTTAAATGACCAATTTGTTACACAAAAATAATTTAAAAGGATGTAAATATATGAATAGTTATTTAGGGTTCCATTTGTGAATTATTTATTTTAAAATTTAGTTTTGAATTTAAAATGTATTCAGTTAAAATATAGTTCAATTGATTTTGTATTTAATTTCGAAATAATATTTTACTAAAAGGCTCTTTTTTTAAATTGTTTTATATATTTTTATTTTTATACTAAGATATCATTATGAAAAATTACAATCAACTTCTTATATTATTGTCAGTTACTTATATTGTTGTTGATAATAAAATTAAAAAGATTACATAAATAAAAAAGTTTAATTTTATTAACTTTTTTTAAAGATAAATTTTATAATATGATATAGATTTATAATTTAAAATTCTATTCGTCGTAAATATATTATGCTACTAATTCATAAATTAATATATTGTCCCTAGAACATAAAATTTTTGGCTTTGTCCCTGGGTATCCCTCGTCATAGTGCTGACGTTCGTTAGCATCTTAAGGTGCGTGACAGTAAATCCGTCATTTAGATGACGCCCGTCACCCTGCACCAGAATGAAAAAACACGAATTTAACCATGAGAGTTCTCTTGAACTCCAATTTTGGCTTTCCAGTCATCCCAACACGCTTAGAAAATTATACCACACATAATATTATCATTTCAACATGGCTACATCACATATTTACACACTTTATTATTCAATTTCATGAAATTCACAACTAGGTTTCAAACCTTCAAAACATCAATAATGACATACATCACATAGACATAAAACATAATTTCACACACATGAATTTAGTCACGAAAATCAGATAACAACACACTCAATCATCAATTTTCAAATTATCATACCACAACACAATTCATAACAAAGTTCGCACAATTCCTAAAGAGAGTAAGGGTCCATCTTCTACCCTTTAATGCAAAACACCAATATAAAAGCACCCCCCCCCCCCCCCCCCCACCTCAAACTCCTAGCAAGAAAAGTTTATAATTTGATCAAGGTTAGTGGTTAGAGTTCTTCCCTATAGCCTCATTTTTTTTCAAAAACTCTCACTTTACATATTTTTTTCTCAAAAGTTCCACTAACATTTATTTATCTATAAAAACCTATTTTAATATTAGTGATTATATTATAGATCAACTCTTCTTGTAATTCTCACCACTTCCCTCATTTTCTCTTAACTCCTATTTTTCACCCAAAAACTTATATTTCTATTTTATTTTAATTAATTGAAAACATTTATTAATTCTAATTATATTTTATTATTTTAATCAGTCTATCAATCCACCAATACTCTCACTACACCCCACCATACACCATAAACACATACAACTCATAATATATTTAATTAAAAGTGCATCACATACTAAATAATAAAATAAAACATGAATGATTTTATTAAATAGATTTGTTGATATTTGTAAATATATAGTGCTAAGAATATTTGTATATAGAATAGTCTCACATTGACTATATCATCTAATTAGTTGTAATCTCTTTATATATAATAAAATCTCCGTAGTGCTTTTCAAGACACACGGTTTATTCAAATGTCTCTTAGTCTCTTGTATTTCAACATGGTATCTAGAGCCTACTGAGAGACAACCCATCACCATGCTTTACCCGATTGATACATTGTCTTCTGGTGAGAAATTTTTGGCAAATCGTGTCATAACTCCGGTTTGCCTTTCATACACTGTCGTGACTCATTTCGACATCAGTTTTCAAAATTCTTCAGTCACCACCGCACTACCACCACCATTGCTATTATTCTCGGCGACCTTCCAGCAAACTAACCATACCGACAGAAGCGCCTCCTTCAATCCAGTCATTCCCCACTTCACCCAATTCCTCCCCGAGTCTTCGGATCCACATGTTTTGTACACAATCTCTCTCATGGTCTTGATATACTATCAGTTCAATCACTAAAGTATGTATTTCTTGGTTATCGTCGATCCCTAAAAGGTTATCGTTGTTATTCACATATTCTACAATAATGCCTCATATCGGTCGATGCTACCTTCTTTGAGTTTGTTCCATATTTTGAGTCCAATCACGTAACTCTAGAATCCATTTAAGAAAGTACTCTCACACCTTTTTCGGCAGTTATTAATGTTCCGGCTACCATTATTCCCCATCAGTCTATGGCTCCTAACCCCCCCCCCCCCCCATACACACACACACTTCCTGACCACTTCAAACATATCAGTGTCGTCACTCAACGCCTGTCGTCCATGTACCTGAGGTCATACATGTCCCTGAGGTCATTGCAGACTCTCCTCTGACACCTCCGTCATCACCAGATCCAATCCTGCAACCTGAGTCTGATCTTACAATTGCCCTTCGAAAAGGTATACGTCAAACATGAAATCCTTTTCCATGTTGTATTGATTTATGTTATCATCGTCTTTCCCCTTTGCAGTATACTTGTTTGTCTTTTTTGTCTTTTGTTTCTATTCCTAAAACTTTAGGTGAAGCATTATCTCACCTGAGTGGAGGTGAGCAATGATTGATGAAATGTGTGCTCTTCAAAATAGTGGTACATGGGAACTAGTTTCTCTACCCCCTAGGAAATCTTTAGTAGGTTGTTGTTGGCTTTATACAGTGAAGGTTGATCCAGATGGTAAGATTGGTCGATTTAAAGCTCGTTTGATAGCCAAAGGATACACTCAGATTTTTGGAATGGATTATAGTGATACATTCTCGCATGTAGCCAAGATAACATTTGTTAGACTTCTTCTAGCCATTGCAGTCATTCGACATTGGCCTCTTCATCAAATTGACATCAAAATTTCTTTTTTACATGGTGATCTTGAAGAGGAAGTATATATGGAGAAACCACCTGGTTTGTTGCTCAGGGGGAGTCATCGAATATGGTGTATAGGTTACACAAGTCTCTCTATGGTCTTAAGAAATCTCCGAGAGCTTGGTTCGGCAGATTCAGCACTGTAGTACAACAGTTTGGTATGGTCCATAATGAAGCTGGAAATTCTTTTTTTTATCGTCACTCAGTCCAATGGTGTATTTATCATATTGTGTATGTATATGATATTGCCATAACTGGTAGTGATCAGCAGTATATACTCCAGTTAAAACAGCATCTCTCGAATCAATTTCAAACAAAAGATCTTGGTAAACTCCGTTATTTCTTGGGTATTGAGGTAGCCCAATTAAAGATGGTTTGGTGATTTCTCAACGGAAATATGCTATGGATATTTTGGAAGAAACAAGTTTGTTAAATGCTAAACATACTCATATGGATTCAAGTGTCAAACTACTACCCAATTAGGGGAAGCCTCTATCTGACTCAGGAAGGTATACGAGATTTTATTTTTAAGGATACATGAGGGCATCCCCCCAAAATCGAAGTGAAACATTACCACGGAGAAGTAGGGTCCGAGTAGTTTCTACGAGATGCCAATTTTTGCGTTCGTCTACCCCATTTTGTTGAGGTGTGTGAGAGCAAGATATTTGATGGAGAATACCATTGTGTGACATAAAATTTTGAAATTATTGAGATAAATATTCACGGGCATTGTCACTTCTTAATGCACGGATACACACACCGGATTGAGTTCATATTTCTTGATAGAATTGTCCAAAAATATAAAATAATTCAGATCTTTTCTTCATTAAAAATAACCACGTGCAACGTGAAAAATCATCAATAAAGGTGACAAAATACTAGACTCAAGAGTACAGACAGTATGTGAGGGACCTCAAACATCAGTGTGAACTAAAGCAAAAGGGAACGAAGCTCGTTTATTGACTCGATTGGGAAACTGACCACATTGAATAATACATGACCTAAATATGTGTTTATAAGTGAGGGTAGTCCTCACTCTATCAACTGGTTTAAACCGGTTTTGTAGAGTTAAGTTAAGCCTAACCATATTTTTTTAACATGATATCAAGAGCCTCATTTAAGATCCGGTGGACCACCTACTATGGTTTTCGTTATCGAGTCATCCACAATTTATTTCCATGCTCCAATTGTCTAGTCCTGAGCATGAAGGGGGATGTTAAGAGTCCCACATCGGATAAAATATGGATTGAATATGCGTTTATAAGTGGGGGCAATCCTCACTCTACCAACTGATTTTTTAGGGTTAAGTTGGGCTCAAACACATTTCTTAACAAGATTAATCAAATTTTGGGGTCTTACAACTCTCCCCCACTTAGAGAACTTTCGCCCTTGAAAATTACCTGAATGAAACATAGTCGGATACAAGTCTCTCATATGATTCTCTATCTCTCATGTCATACTTTCACCAGTAGGTCTCCTTGCCTCTCAAATGCTTCACTTCATGATCCTCTACTCTTAAGGGAGATGTCTCAACGATCAAGTTCTCTCTAACTTGCACATCGTCCACTTGAATCACATGAGACGGATCAGGAATATACTTCCTCAACTGGTACATATGAATACATCATAAAGATTCGAAAGAAATGACGGTAATTCAACTTTGTAGGTCATTTCTCCTACTTGCTTCATAAGTGTTTCTCTCTATTTTCTCTTTCTCGATATTTATTTTCTCTATTGAAATTTTTTCAGCATTCGTATTAATACTTCTTCAATGAAGTTCATCAGCTTTCTCAATTCTATACGTCCTCTTTATATGGATGATGAATAATACCATTGGATGATAGAATTGGAAACTTCTTCAATTCCATAGATGTAATAGTGGTACAAGGTTGAGTCGTAAATCGTGGATAGTGGTGAGAAAATCTTTGATAGTCGTTGTTAGTATAGTCTTGGGAATATCAGTGTATTTGTCCTTTTGACTTTTCCTTTAAATTATATTATCTTCTAGAAAATTCATTCAGTCATTCTCTCTAAATCATCGGCTTCGTATATGAGATGTTTTGAAGCTTGATCAAAGTTCAGATCCTTGAAGGTCAGACTTCAAAGTCTAGTGAAAATGAGGCTTGAATATATCAGATTAGATTTGGATTGTTTACTTAAGAAACATTGACTAGGATGTCCATAATTGACTATCAATTTAGCACTTCTTTCTATTCTAACCTTGGTTCAGAATCTAATGGTGTCTAGAGTCCAGGTCTGATAATGTTCAAAGTCTAGGGTCTCTTTATCTAGAATATGTTTTGCCTAGCTTTGTTCAGCGTCTGACTTGTTCAGATTTTGCTATATTCATTATCTGTCTTGTTCAGAGTCTGCTCTATTCAACATCTGACTTGCTCATATTCTGCTCCATTTAATATCTGAATTATTCAGAGTCTGCTCTATTCAGCTAATTATTAGAGTACAAAATTGTTCTTTATACTTTATTATCATCAAAATTTAAGGATTATAGATGTAAAACCAAACTTGTTCCAACAGAATGTACTTAGAACTCTGAGATTTTACATAACATCTATTATCAATGAATTCAAATACCACATCATTATCCTTAGTAAATTTGGAAAATGATAGAAGATTTCGTGTAACACAAGGAACATGCAGAATGTCACTTAACATTAGAGGAGAATGACACACAATTTTAAAGATGACATTAGAGGTGCCTATGCATGTAATTGTTAAGGATTGACCATTAGAAACACACATTATTTGGACCTGAATACGGTTGCTTAGCATGCAAGAAAAGTGCATAGGGAGTAAGATTGTGAGAAGCACCTGAGTCTACAAACCATGCTTGCTTCTCAAGAAATTCAGGTAAGAAATACTCATGCATGTGAGTCGTCATTGTTATAGCTTGCGTGTCTGATGTATAGGCATCAACTTGATCATTCAAGGAAGAAGGTGCAAGCATGTTTTAGGAAGTGGTTGTTGGAGTGAACGTTTCATCAAACCTATGTCAACAATCTACTACATGATGGCCATATTTGTCACATAATTGACATGTAGATCTCAAGCTTGAGGAGGAACGTCCTTGGCCACGCCCTCTGTCACGATTCATGCATCCTCGACAATGATTACCTGCTGAAGTTTCACGCACACCACCTGGTTGAGAATATGTGTGGCGAAAATTTGTTGACACATTCAAAACAGCTAATTTTTGCCTAAACTTGTCAAGTTGAGCTTCTTGCACATAAAAAAGTGTTTCAACATCAAAGAGTGAGAGAAGTTCATGGCTACCATACATTTGCATAACAAAAAAGGTACTCTTCAGGTAAGCCATCAAAAACTGAATCAATTTGATCTTGTTAAGTGATGGAATCACCAACTTCCAAGAGAGAATTAGCGATAGATTTCACGGCCAGAACATATTCATTTACAAATTTGTTACCTTTCTTCATTGATTTCAGTTCAACACGCAATTGCCTCACACGAGCTTTCATGTGAGCATTAAAGTAACAGTGAATTGTGTCCCACACTTTGAAAGCATGCTTGCAAGCAAGCACTTGAAGTAATACTAACTCAGAGATTGTTGAGAGGAGTCAGATGAACACGATCTGATCTTGTACGATCCATGCCTCATATTCTGCAGACACATTTTCATCGATGTGATCTTGTTCATTTTTGAACTTTGGTAAAATCTGAGGGTTCACCACTAATTTATGCACTTTATGAGTGAGGATAACCCCTTCAACTAGCTTATTTCAGATGAGATAATTGTTCTCTTGAAACTTGATAGAAAGTTTCTAACCGAAATGGTAAAGTGGAGTTGGAATGGAGGTATTCCCGAAGACCGTAGGAGTTTGAATTGGTGGTGCAAGCGAGCCAACGGTGCTTTCATGTGAATACTCTACCATGGAAGCTTAAGGATAGAAATGGAAGACAAAGGGTGATTTGTTGAAGCTAATCGAAAAAAGTTAAGAGTTATTAGATATTTGTTAGAGAGCGAAAAATACCGTAAGCGGTGAATGATAGTATGATAGATTTGAGTGAATCATATTTAACTATGTTTGAATGATTGATTCATTTACAGTGTAGCATCCTTATATAATCCTTATATAATGCTTACATGATGATGATGGTGCACAACCTACATAGCCATGCACATATTCTCATGCGTACGTGCTTCATGATGCAAAGCTTTTGTTCTATTCCTCTAATATTAACTTGTCTTTATTTGATTTTAAACATGACTTACTTCTAAAAAGAAAGAGGCTAAAAATTAAGAATTTGTAGAAAGTAGAAACATCTTGCAAAATATAACTTTACACAAAGCAATGAATGAAAAATTGTTCCTTACACCATATTTACTCAGTTCTCAGACTTGACATATATTTTCATCAGATAAATGTTGGTGTGAAAAACACAATGAATATAGTTGCCACCATATACATGGAATGGAAACCGAAAACAATACATTCCAATTCATCTAACCAATCATTAGGGATAAAACAAATTCTAAGTCTGATAAACAATTACCTTGTACATAAAAAATCATATAGCCAAAACCCTCTTCTGATATTTATTCATAAAGAATTTCACTCTAGCTATCTACGGCACACACGGAATCTATGATACAAATTTGTCCATTCTTCACAAACACGGAGAGTATGTGTTTTTCGCGGATTTGTTGTCCACAAAAGATGTTTAGATGAGGCCTGTATATGGATTGTATGATTGAACTGGCATACCTGAGCCATAAGGATGAACTGCGGCTCCGTAAGTATTTCCAAAAGGATTTCCAGATGGTTGTTGAGGAGGCATCATCATCATTTGCTGTTGCTGTTGATACATGAAAGCCTGTTGCTGGTTGGACATAGCTGCCATTTGAACTGAAGGTGGAGCAGCCATTCTATTAGAGGCGAAAAACGGATCGTGCATTGCAGGTTGCATCATGCCTCCCGCCGGTGCTTGCTCCCATGGATTATAGCTAACGTTTTGGTTGTTTCTTCTGAGTGCGTCGTCGTATAGGCTGTCTAGTGTAAGCAGGTCCAAACCTCCGGCCTGAATACCGAATAGGTAATCACGCTTATTAACAGAAACAGAAAGCATATGTGCAAGCAAGGATTTTTACTGTATTTCATTTATATGCATACACAAATTGCACAGCAGATTTAAAAAGGGGCCGAAGGAAGATTGAAGAAAAAAGCATACCAATTTGCTAGCTGCTGTAGCACTCTCGTTCGAACTAGGAGCCGTAACAAGTGCCAATTCCCAACCAGTGGTTCCATTTGCATGATTTAAAACAGCAGAAGGTTGTTGATCAGCTGAAACCACCATTAACAAAACATTTTATGAATTGTGGACAAAACATCATATATCTAATTTCAATATCCAACACAAAACAGAAATAGGAAAGCGATGCTGGAGCATAGTTCATTTCACATGATTATTATCCTCTGATATCTTAAGAAAAAGAAGTCGAAATGTAACAAATTACCGACGGGAACGATGGCTAAAGCCAAGGCATTCTTCTCATCCAACTCTGCAGCAGCTGGAACAGAATCCTCCATATTCTGGAATCAAATAAAAACGAGAGAAAAAAAAAACTTCAGTGCAAGTAAAAGCAACCATGTTATAGATAAAGCAACCGTAATTACCAAAAACACGGTACACAAAAAAACGCAGCAATTACCAAAAGATCAGGTGGTGGTTGTACTGGTGGTGTTTCCACTTTCACAGGTTCAGGCTGTGGAGGGGGAGAGAGAGAACGTTCCTCCTGCACTTCTGGTTCCTTTTTATATTCAATAGCCAAAACTTCTTTTGGAGAGGCAATTTTATTGTCAATGGACTGTCGTAAATAAAAATCGAAGCACCAGTTAGTATAAGTTTTTAAAGCGTACGAATAATGACTTCATCAGTATAGAAAAAATGTTTTTAAGTTACACACGTGCACTTCATATATAAAGCTACAAAGATTACAACATAAAATAGTTACTGATGTTTATATATATACCTGATCCTTGCGAACTATTACTCCCTGGGGAGCATCTCTCACATAGTCTTCCATGGCTTGCATAAACGATGACGGGGGCTTCAATATCATCAATCAGTTCATTAAGTATTATATTTCGAAAAAATAATCGAAAAAACTGGGTGAAAACAAGTATGGTATATGATCTAACCAACCTGCTCAACTTTAATAAACTTCTCTCCGCGTCCAATATCAAGATTGCGGCATATTTCATAAAACTCTGACAATCTCTCAGCCTGAACTCATGTAAAGCATTTTTAAACATAACTTTCTGGATACATGAATGAATTGAATAATAGAAAACAAGAAAGTTGTCATAAGAAATACCTGCATTCCAACCCTTCTGTATATATCAAGAGCTTTCAGAGCATCTTCACGTTGCATCTCGAAAAACTGTCACAGTCACAACAGTCTCGTAAATACATAGGAGGTTGCATTAAGCTTCAAATTCATGAAGAAAATATACCTTATCAATCATATTAACAGTTCCATCACTAATAGCTTGATAAACTTTAATGCTTTCTGAAGCAACCTGTTTGCAATGTAAATGTTCAGAAAAGTGATGGAAGCAAAAACAAACGAAAAGATTGAGTACTGTTAAACAATTGACCTACCAACGAGAGAGCCAACTGAATCACAAAATTATGTACAGCTGCCCCTTGTGGCTGCAACATAGAAAATTTACAAAACAATTGGTATGATATTAATACCGCTGTCATTATAAAATATGTTCATTAAAATCAAACCAATTGGATCAAAAGCTCACCTGGCAACTAACGACTCGATAGAGAAGTTGTTGTAAAGCTGGCAAGTGCTCTAGCAATTCTGCAGTATCCAAATCTTTGGTCCTCTGACAAAGTTTACAATTGTTAAACTTTCCTTATTCAAAAAGCGTGCATGATGTGTGTGATGTGACGAAATAACAATCACTATGAAGATTAGAAAAGAAGAAGAAAATATCTTACAGGACGATCTGCCTCAATGTCATACTTCAACACACGAAAACATTCCAACCGTTCCTCCAAAAATAATGCATAAGTGCGAACCCATGCAGAATAATCCCATGCTGAGCAACAAAATAACAAATGAAAGCAAAGTCAATTAAGATAGTTGTTAAATTTATGATATGATCGATGATGAGGATAAAGATAAGCACCATTTGGACTGGAGTCATCTTTAAAATGAGCCATGTTGAGCATATGACTTCTACTTCTTCCATAATTAATGAGTTCTTCGTGAAATGTGGGATCCACCTCCCTCAGAGCCCGGTGAATGACGATTAAAGTTTTCAATGCAACCTATAGATAAAACCACTTTCAATAAACCAAATAAAACGACACAAACACATTCGCAAACACGTGCTCAGTATTGAATTACGTGAGAACTAGTAACTGAAAAAAATAGAAGACAACTGCGGAAGGTGTCATATAAATATTGCAGTTTCAGAACGACAGAACATTCATGTTTCTTAGTATTCTAACAAGGTTAGGCACAACACTTACAGGGTGATGAATAAACAGATACAGAAAGCCATGAAAAACATGTCTCAGCAGATTTTATGTTTAAAATGTTATCTAGATATTCATTTTTTTCCCTTTCCTATTTGGCTTTTTAAGGTAACATGTGATGTTCATTCAAGCCACAATCTTCAGCTACGAGGTTGTTGAAATATAGGCAAACAGACAATTATCGGTGTAGTCAATTGCGGGTCGCGGAAAATGGAATTCTACTACGTTTCAATGCAATAGTGCCGCTATAGCCACTAATTGACAACACTTTGTACTAAATAGTGCATCATAAGACATCAACGATTTGTTCAAATTCGGCTACGCCATAGCGCCACTATTTGACAAGATTGATAATAAGTAATAATTCATAAAAATTTGATTACATATTCCCAGCCATTGAGTGAATACATTCGAAACTTTTTATTCCATATATGTAAAGGATAAAATGTAAGTCTCGGTGCACGTACAGCCCAGTTATGTGTCTTTGATAATCGTCTGGCAAGAGCATGGATGCAATAGGCAACATCAGCCCTAGGTCTCGTAGCTGAGATCGCTGAAAATATAGCTGCAAAAGACATCACAGAAACATTTCAAATTAAACATAAAGTCTACAAATATACATAAAATAGTATAAACATAAAGTAAGTGATAGTGTGGTAAACAGATCACAGCAATTATTTCATGTACAAACAACCATAAATTGCATCCAAGTGTACAACACCACGTCCGCAGCGAGCGAATAAGTGCGATGTCTATGGTTCAAAACACGTGACAAACAAATCCCCGAAGGGACGACGCTAATTGGCATAAACCCCGAGAGAATTACATCCAAAAAAGGAAACAATACATAGGAAATCACAAAGACAGGAAGCGAACACAAACCTCGAATGTGTTTTTCCTTAGCTGGGCGTTCAACATGATTTGTGGCTCTAACTATAGCAATGTCCAACTCCTAAAAAACAGTAAACCAAGTTGAAAACAAAAACACAAAAAACATGATCCCATTCAACATAGTACATGTTTGGCTTCACAGTAGCCAGTAAGTACATCGAAATCACTGCGGGCCACATGATTCATCCAAAATCACACTTTAAGAGTTTCAACATAATGAATCACAAAACTCACCACCAATTCATCTCATCCTAGAGAGATTGTTACTGTACCTTGTAACCACTGTTGACTTTAGCCAATGAAACTGTCGTGGTATCCTTAAGAGCTCCAAGTGCTTTTCTCAAACTATTCTGCGTTCCACCAGACATGTTTTTTTTTTCCTTTCACAAATCCAAAATTCTAACAAAACAAAAAAAAACATTGGTTATTCAAAAATGAAAGAATGCTATGTTATTCTAAAAATATTCTAAAAATATTCTAAAAATAGAAGAGAAAGTAATTTAAATATGTAAAATAAAAGTTGATAATAAGTAGTAGCATAATCAGATCCAAGTAAAGAAACATTAATCACCGACAATAAAACAATCTCTGAGAAGTTGAAAATTGAGAAGAATTAATAAATAACCGAACAAGATTCTACCTTAAACCATGAAATGAAGAATTGAGACATAACACAAGAACAAGAAGAACCAGAACAGGATCATTTAATTTTGATATTGAAATAAAATAAATAAACAGCACATTGTTAAGAAAAAGCGAGCTCACAGAAAATTGCAGGAGTGAGTAAGCTGTTGAGAAAGAGAGAAGCAGAAGCAGAAGCAGAAGCAGAAGCAGGATCTAAGGGTAGAAATTGAAATTTGTATGTAAGCGTAAAAGGTGAAGGTTTGTGAAAGAGAGAAAAAGAAGAGGAGAGAGAGAGAGAGAACGGAAGTGTGGACAGAGAATATGAGCTGCTTAGTTTGGTTGGTCGTCGGCGTCTGTGACGTTATTTTTAATATATATATTTATATTATTATAGTTGCTATTGTTGTTGGAGTTGGAAAATTATAAGAAAAACGGAATTGATGATAGAGTAATGAAGAGGTTAATTAACGTGTCAGAAATACGGTGTTGTAAGAAGCTGTACTCCAGTGGGTTAAATTCAGATTTCATCTCCTGCTTTTGTCTTTACCTTCCACAAAACGGCCCCACTTTTTTTTTTTTTTTACAGTTTTTCTTTTTCACTCTTAATATATTTTTAAGTTAGTTCTATTCTTGTAAAAATAAAATATAGTCAAAAGAGCTTTAATCATAAAATATATTTTTTTAATCATTTCTATTTATGTGTTAGATGAACCACAACAAAAGAGCTTTAATATAGTCAAAATTAAATAATTATAAAATAAAATACTGTTGCACATTTAAACCCCTTCTAAATTTGTCACCATAGAATTTTAACTAAACTTAAATTACCTCACAAAGACACCAAAAGTTAAGTTATGAGATGATTATATATATATATATATATATATATATATATATATATATATATATATATCGAAAATAATTTTTATGAAAAGTTAATCGTGTTTTAAATTTAAGTGAATTTTTTTAATTTAGATAGAAAAAAAACTATTGTAAAAGTATGAGATATCTAAAATTATAAATTTGTTTAAATCATTTTTTATTTAAAGCTTTTTATTAAAAAAAAAGTATAATTTTTAAATTAAAATATATGACATTGTATTAATCAATTAAAAAAAAACTAAAACAATTTAACAGCTCAATAACTCTGTTAACTCTTGTAACCAACTTCTTCATGAAATCATCTACATTAACGTTGTCCTAACCTCTAACAAAGATGTCTAGAAAAATTGACCGATATAGTTGAAAAATCCATCTATATAAACTCATCAGTCTCTTCAATCTCAGGACAACCATTCATTTT
The DNA here is from genome assembly GCF_024323335.1 of Lathyrus oleraceus. Taxonomy (NCBI): domain Eukaryota; kingdom Viridiplantae; phylum Streptophyta; class Magnoliopsida; order Fabales; family Fabaceae; genus Lathyrus; species Lathyrus oleraceus. The sequence goes on along the minus strand of NC_066582.1, from coordinate 75,685,432 downwards.
CTGCAGATCTATATTCATTCTCAGACTGCAAATTCAGAATTTACTCTCTCAATTCATCTTCTCCAATCTCTTTCACCTCGCCAAAGCTCTCTTCCCCATTGAAGCAAGTTTCACCTTAAAACTTATCACAATTTGAACTAAGCCTCCTTGACTCTACATTACTATCACACTCGCATAATCATCAACAACAACCAGTCCAAAATCCTACATATCATTTTTGAGCAAAAGAGAAAGTTTTGTGCAGAAGAGGAAGTTTAAAGGTTCAAAGTAGCCTACCTCTGGTTTTCTTCATCTTCAGATTCCAACAAATTCCAAGACAATCCTTCGTCTTGCAGGTCGGTGAATTTTTATTTCGCCTCTGTTTGCTAAAATTTTGATACTGAAATGTAGTTCATGTTGAGGAAAATCAAAGCCCTAAGGTGGAGTGGCTTGATTCCTCTACTCCTCCATTTAATTTTAGTTTTTGATAGTTAAGGTTAATAGCTTTTCTGCTCCAATTTGAGGAACTGTTCAATCTTTGGTAGAAGTTGATTAGAGATTAAGAAAAAGAAGGTTGAGAGGAGTAGATTGATGGTGATATTTGGTTGTTCCGGCCAACTCTGTCGCCTCTAGCGCGATGGAGAAAAAATTTCAGTGGAGGTGCTCTTGAGAGAGAGAGAGAGAGAGAGAGAGAGAGATGACATGAATCATAGTGTGTAGAAGAAAGAATTCTTGTTGCTGAATTCCCCCCCCCCCCCCCCCCCCCTTGCCATTTTCGGATTAGACTTAGGGCCATAAGCCCATGGTGTTTTGCATCCATACACCCATGTTTTGCTTAGGATACCTATGTTGACCCCAACAATAATACCTTGTGTTTAGGCCTTATCTATTAGGCCCAAAGCCTGCACACTCATTGGTTTATGCACCCCTATATAATTAATTGCTATTCCGTTAATTTTTGTTTTTTTAATCCTTTTGTCACCTTTTTCTACCATTTTTAGCTCATGTCTATACACATTTTAATTCATGGTAAATTCATAGAAACTTCATGAATTTGGTTAATTATACTAAATTCCTTTCTTAGAATTTAATTGAATTCAATATTGGAGTTTCTTTAATGCTTCATGAAATTCATTAAAAAATTAGGCTAACTTGTTTAATCCCAATTTTTAGAGCCTTGTTAATTTCTTACATTTCCATATGCTTAGTGTGTGCTTTGACGTGTTCACCCCTTTGATTAGTTGATCAAGTTTATTATTGATTAATTAATTACTTTGGTAGTCGGCCTTTTAATAATTTTCATATTTTCCCCATATTCATTCAAGTGGTCATAGGTCTCTTGATCACTTGATTGGGTTGCACCTTGGCACTGGCACTGCACTAGATCGTTCAAGTTCAAGACTTCCTTTGCAAGATTCTGAAGATGGAAACGACATAAAGGTCTTGATCGTTGTTGTACTTCATTCACCCTTTTCTTTTCCTCGTTCATTTAAGACTAAAACCATTTTTGCAAATAAATTTAAAAAAAACACTTAAAAATACGATTAGAATTATATGCCATGAACTTTAAGAAACGGAGAAGGATGAGAGGGAGATATTCATATCCTTGTTCGGAATATCTTTGGATACGGTATGTTTAACCCAGTTATTCAAAGTATTCACCTTCATTTATAAACTTTAGTGCAATTCAAATCAAGACAATCTTTTTCATAACTAAAATCAATCACAACCCATCAAACTCAATTTTCCGCCTTAGGGCATTCAAAACCTTTTCACAAAGGACATGATACTTCTGTTCTACCGCGATACAAACAACGCTTAAGTATCCCACGCACGAGCATACAAGCAACGTTTAACTACTAGAACACGAACGCTAACATCGTTCAATAAAAATAACCAACAAACACTTATTTTCTACCCCGAACTACGGAGCTCTGATTTTCTCATTGCATTATGGGAATACGTAGGCACAGGATTGTGAAATCTTGGCGAGCACACTAATTAAAACTCTTTTTTCTTCCTTTAGTAAGTAACCTTTAGATAGTAACACACATTCGCGCAAATAACAATCAAAATGGTTCATGTTGGGTACAACGTGTGTGAGGGATGCTAATACCTTCCCCTTACATAACCGACTTCTTTACACATTTCTTTTCCCCTAGGGTCTTATTGATATTTCCCTTTCCTTTGGAATAAATAAAGTTTGGGGACGACTCTATATTTTTTGGTGGCAACATTAGCAAGTATAATTGGCGTTCATACTAGGGCCCTGGTAAAATTGACATGGGCCGCCATTACAATACTCAACTAGATTGTTGTCCTCATGTTTAACCCATATGTCTATCATGGTTAACAAGAAGGCACCAACTCTAGTCAAAGAGGAGTTCGACAACAAGGAGAATGCCACTGCAGAGATGTGCATTGCCTTGGACGACTTATCCCTCTAGAACCATACTTTGGAAGATATCATCCTCCATATCCAACAACTCTGACAGGAGGTTGAACCTACAAGAAATGTTGAAATATTTGACCCCTAGCCTCTCCCAGATGAAGTATGGGAGGCGCCGATGTCGGAGAATTTCAAGCCATCCTCATTGGCTAAGTTTGATGGACGCACTGACCTATATGAGGATGTTTCCTTCATCAACACGCGTATGGCTATCATTGGAGATTTTGATTCCTTGAAATTCAAGCTCCTCTCTGGAACCTTCAGTGATTCGACCCTAAGATGCTAGTCACAGCTCACAACAGTCACATAATAATCATTACATCTCACCCATCAGAGACAAGACGATGTTCAAGTGAAGAAGAAAAAATGTAGAGAGCTTCACGCCTTTGAACACTTATCGTGAACAAATATGGAAATAATTATTCCATATGCACGACATTCTACAACCGCCAATGCATGGCGCGAGTTCCATAAAGTCAAGGAATCCATAATGAGGATTATCATCAGCTCAAGAAGGAGATAGATCATATGATCCAAGAAGTCCATCTAAATAAATATATCAAGGGAGACAACACATAAAGTACATGAGAATCCAACTCTCAACGACAAGATGCTCCTATGAATCTCAGATCCAAAAAGGTTTAAGAACCAAGCAAGGGTTGGGGACATAACTATACGCCACCCTTAATATCATTGCAGGAGGATTCGTCAGAGGGGGAGAAACTAGTTTCGTCCATAGAAGATATGATTTCCAAATCCTAACCAACGAAAGCTCGCCTACCAACTCTGATTTGGGCGAGGTGAAAGCACCAAAATATGATATCACCTTTTCTGAGAAGGATGTTGCAGGAATCCACCTACATGATAACGACCTCATGTTTATAAATTGTAAGGTGTGACGATAGGGAGATTAAGAGGGTGTTGGTTGACCAAGGATGTTCTACAGACATCCTCTATTGGGATGATTTTGAGAGGCTTCACCTAGACCTGGATGACCTCAAAATTTTCTAAGGATCATTGGTGGGATTCTTTGGTAAGCAGGTGCAGTTGAAGGGTTATATTACCCTGAAGACCATATTTAGAGCATATGAGAATGTCAGACAGATCAAGTAAGGTACTTGGTTATGATTGCACTTTTCTCGTATAATATGATTATAGGGTGGCATGCTTTCAACCAGCTTGGAGCCAACTTGTATACATTATACCTTTTCATGAAATACCCACTCCCAAATGGGAGAGTAAAGGTTATCCAAAGAGATCAAGAGATCTTCCACAAGTGTTACGTAGAGAGTCTGAAGCTGAAGAGGACTAGGTTCATATGAGTGAATATTATCGGCGTGGAGTTGGGAGCCAAGCCATGAGAGGCGACTCCTGATGACGACAACATGGTCGTTCCACTCTAGGAAAGCAAGAAGGTGATAAGAGAAGAAACTTATTAAAAACTTTTGATTATTTAGGCATTAATCCATATCTTATTTAGTTTCATTTACTTTTTTGGTTTGTTTAAGGGGAGATGAAATCACTGCCACTTGTATGGTTAAATTCGTGACATTCATTCTTTTGAGGGGGGGAACACTCTTTTCCCCTGGGTTGGCAATAAGGTGCATGCGTTTTTAATGAGGCCTCTCACGTTATCATATAAATTGGAAATATTATTGCTTTCATTTGCAAGAAACTAAAGAGCTAAAGGAATTGTAGTGTTAAATTTGTAAAAGTCCTCGCCTAGGGCGATGCCTTTAGATCACCATAGAAAGGGCGACGATAAAATATCACCCAAAGGGAGGTATCACCTCGCCCCGTGATTTTCCCATCTCCCCTACATGGGAAATATAGGATAAGACGTTTCTTGATTAGAGAGAAATTTAAGGTCATTAACTGATCCACGACTCCCTTGGAAATAAGGATTCATCTGTCCACCATTCATTGAGTGGAAGTGGCCCTTTCCAAGAAAACCATAGGCCCTAAAGGCCTCTATAAATACATATCCCATAAATGGGAGAAGGACATAGCCTAATCCATACACATTCTCTATAACTTAAAGATCATAACACTCACTATAGTCTCAACACATGACTGCATGTAACTATATGATTGCTACCAAGCATCATCAGTAATCATCAAAGCCTTACGCCTCATGTGATTAGGTCTCTTAAACTACCTCAAAACACCACCATACAAGTCTTCCTGCTATCGTGGGCAAGCCCTAACCACCATATCGTGTTATAAACCTACTAAGGCCTCTGAGTCTTCATGCCCTTGCAGGGGAACACGCACACCTATACTTTTTGACCAGTATAGTGGTGCCCACCATGGGGCCCTAATAAAACTAACCTGGGCCAAACTCTTACTCTAGCTCTCTTCATCTTCCCTTCAAAGATGGCAGATAAAATGATAACCTACAATGCAAACATCAACACCGGAGGCTTCGCCGATGGAGGTAACTCTAGATCTTCACGAAGGAACTGCGCAAGGCATGAATTTGTGGAAAATGTAATATCACATGGCTTCCCTAAAAGCTCTCATCGGAAAACAAGGGTCAATATCATCTTTTCTGAGGAGGATCCTCTAGTCGTCAACCCTCACGATGATGATCCTCTAGTCATCATTTTTCAACAAGGGAACTGGGACATCAAACGCGTCTTGATAGACCTTGGTAGCCCTACTAGCGTCCTATTTTGGGACGCCTTCCAAAAATTGCAACTCAACCTGAACGGAATAAAAAGTTCAATTTTTCTTTGACAGTGTTATCAGGAGAACAAGTACAAATAATGGGCCACATAACCTTGGAAACTACATGTGGATAGGGAACTAACACCAGAGCGATTGGCGTCAGCTACCTCATTATGGATGATGTATCACCATATAACATCATTCTTGGGTGACTGGCTATCAACGCCCTGGGAGAAGTCATTTCCACCATGTACTTGACCTTGAAATCTTTGCTCCATGGCGGACGAGTTGGTACAATCTGAGTGGATCCACAAGCAGCTCGTAAATGTTGCATAAGTATCCTAGAGACATCAAACTTTATTTGTATGCCTCTATCGGAGAGGCGAGGGGAAATAGAGGATAAAACCCTCAAAAAAGATACGTGCACGGGAAACACAAAAAAGAAGATAAGGAATTGGTCTCACGACCAAGACTTGGGTTCAGAAGTCAGTTACGCAAGGGGGAGGTATTATCACCCCTCACACACATGGTACTCCATGGGAACCATTTAGGTTGTTAACGTATGTGGGTAGTTATCATGATTATTATTTTATTTTTAAAGAAAAAGTGAAAGAGAGGAATTTTCGTTTTTTATTATTGTGCTCGCCAAGGATTGTGGCCCTTATGCCTACGTATCACTCATCGGATGATGAGGAATCAGAGCTTCGTAGTTTGGAGTAGAAAATGTTTGTGTATTTGATTGATTTTACCTTTGAGAAAAGGGTTTTCGGGATGGGTGCCCTAAGACACAAAAATTAGATTTAATGGATTGTGTTGATTTTACCTTGAATAAGGGTTTATGAAAAGAAGATTGTTTGTGATTAGATGGCACTAAAGTCTAGGTGTGGAGGTGAATATTCTAGACAACAAGTCAAGCGTCTTGCGTCCAAAATAATCATAGTGAGGGTAGGAATTCTCCATTCTCACTCATTCTTCACCACTTAAGACTCCTGGCGTACAGTATTAATCATAGTTATTAAGTGTTTTAAATTTGATTAAGAAAATGCCACTTGACGTTGGATCAAGGGTTTGTTTATTTGATTAAGTAATTTGGCTAATGCAATATGAATGTAAAGTAACCAATAAGAAAATAAAGGGTCTCATTGTAAGGTAGCCCAAGAGAAAGCCTTGTGTGTGCAAAAGTGGTCTAAGCTAAACAAAGGATAATGGTCTTACAAACATGTCTCCCTAAGGTGGTACCATGATGTTATTCTTACAACCGGAATGTAAGTACAGATGAAACCCAAAGTTCATAAAGTATCACAAAGGTAATGGAAAATTCCTCCAAGCAAAGGTCCTAGGATGAGATCCTCTAAGTCCAAGTGGATTAAGTGAAATGGATTGTTTTTTGGTCTTATAATTTTATCACGTTTTTGTTGTTTTTAAGTGTAATGATAACAATAAAGTAAAGACAAATGATAAAGTATGCATGATGAATTTGTATAATGATGATGATGATGATGAGTATTTGAATGTAAATGACATAAAGTAAATAACAATGACAATAACAATAACAAAAAGTTAGTTGTAATCAAAAGTTAGTAAAGTTAAGTTAAGTTGGTATTATGAACAAAATGGGCTAACCCATGAGGATTATCTATCCTTAGGTCAATAGATTCAAAATATGGCGCATCAAGAGATAAATTATCAATTGATGGAATGTATAGAAGATGATCAATGGATCAACTTACCATAGATTTTTAAAAATGAAAGTTATTCAACCTCAAGTCCATCTATCAATAGATTGACAAAAGGAAGACTATAACAAACCCAAGGTTGAAAGTGAATGATTGATTGAGTTATTAAGTTAGCAAGTTATAAGGACAAGGAAAAATATTAACAAGGTAATAAGAGTTCGTGTATGATATAAACAAGTAAGTATAAGATGTTAGTGGGTTAGTATAAACCAAGAGAAATAATAATGTATCAGATAAAAGCACAAGTTAGCATTTGTACAAGTAATGCTTCATCCACAAGTCAAATGACCCAAGTTGTTTGAAATAGGGGCAACCTATCCATGCTTCAAAGTACCATGGATGAACACTTGATCATTCAATAGTAGGTTTGAAGTATGGAAGGTTCAATCAACCTTAAACCAAACAAATCATGATCAAGGTGGATTTCATTAGCCTATGGATTCAAGACTCCATAAGTCCATAAATAATTAGCCAAATGAAATGAAACAAGGCACCAATAAATTCTAGAGACAAAAATAGTGGGGGTCCATGTTCAAAATATTTTCAGAATAATAAAATAAATGGGATAAAAAAATAAAATGAAAATGGAAATAAATGGTAAAATAAATAAATAAATAAAAACAAGTGAAGTGAAAAATAAAACCAAAGGGATGTACACGTTGGGGTTTGAACCCACTGACCTTGGGGTCATTAGGGGATCAACCCACTCTCCCATTAGGCCAATCGCTCACTTGTGCAAGCAAACACGCTGAAACAAATAAATATTAAAAACAATAAATAAAATGGATGTGCACGCTGACCAACCAACCAGAGTGGGACACAACACAATTTCAAATTCAAAAAACGCGCAAACGGTCATCTTCTTCCTCGAGACAACTCAAAATCAAACTCCAAAAATCCATGTTTTCAACCAGATTCAAGCATGGAGATAGCTTGTGTGATAAAAAAACAAATCATCCTCCACACTAATGAGCCATTAATTGTCTTTGAGTGTGGAGTATTTCACCAAGAACCCAATGAACAAACTTAACCTAATTTAAAAATTAAATGATGGAAATGGGATAATCAAAGGTACAAGTTTAGGGTTAATGATCAGAGATGAATGGAAATTTGTTTGGATGATGGGGATGAAAGGAACTACCTGATTAGAATAAACTCAGGAAGGTATTCTGAGGACTTGGCTCAGCTCAAATGAGGCTTGGGGAAGATGAGTTAGGGCTTTGGAAAGCTTGAGTGGAGGTTAGTGAAGGTTTATGTATGGTTGTTTGGGATTGAAATGGTTTGAAACTCAAAAAAGAAAACTTTGTTTTCAAAGCTTTAGTAGAGGTTCTTTGGCTTGGAATGCTTGGCAAATGAATGGGACACCTTCCCCTATTTATAGGGAAGGTGTGCGGATGGTTAGGTGAGGGGAAATGTGAGGTTTTATCAGAAATGTTGAGAGGCTCGAAGCATGCCTTGGGTGGACTTAGGGAAGCATGGAATAACTGTGTTCTGACCTTGCTTGCAGCTCACATCACTTTGCCTCGGTCCTTTGAATTGATTTGGAACAGGCAAGGGTCTTGTTTTGGCCTGCTGCAGATTCCAATTTTTGCCAATTTGGGAAAAATCTGTTTTTGCACATGGGGTCGGGTTTTGATCCTTGGGATGCTTTGGCTTCCAAGTTGACTTCCAAACACACCAAAATACCATATGAAACATGTTTGGGGATCATTGGGATCAAATTGGGTTGATTTAGAGACTTGGAAAATGGATTTGCAAATTCTGAGTTGGACATGTTCTGTTTGTGAATCAGAGTGATCACCAATGTTTGAAGTAATGCCAAATGAAATTGGCTCATGCATTTTGTCTCAAACTTGTGCCATTTGTTCCTTGCTATGTCCTTGATTAAATGAAAAAAGAACCGGGTCAAAAGGGTTTGTGGTTTGGAAATGGCAATGTGCCAAATTAGTGGTCTTTGTCAGGTTTTAGGGCATGGTAGGCATGTTGGACTTGCTTGGCCAATAAAAAAATTGAAGCCCTTCCTCAATGAATTAGATCTTGGACCTTGAAACAAAGTTGGAGAGGAACTTATTTAGTACATTTTTCTCGAAGTGGAATTTAAAAATCTTGTGAAATGAGAAAATTATGGTCTTTGGAACTTCCCATAGGCCATTCTTGCCAAAATGCAACCAACCAACATGACCTAAAAATGAGATTTTGTGATTTCTTTATTTCCAAGGCACAATAGTAGATGTTTTAAGCTCATATGATCATACCATGATAAGAAATAAGATTTGGATCTTTGTGGGATGATTTTAGGTCAAGTTCATGAGTGGATAAAGGCATTGAAAGTTGAGAAATCATGACCAAACCAAGTACTTGAAACATGGATTGAATGGATGTTTAAAGGATGAATTTTGATTGTAATGGACATAAAATGATTTGGGAGGAATGGTAGGGTGATTGGATGATTAAAATGAAGCAAGGTCAATGATCAAGGGATCCCCAAATTAGGGTTTCTTGAGCAACATATTTTTGTCAAGAACCAAAGCCAGATGGATTAGGGTTTAAGATGCAAGGGTCACATTGAGATGTTTAAAAGGAGCGGGGTATGATTTTTTTTTGGATTTGAGGGATCCTCAATGGCATGGCTAAGATCCATAGTAAATCATGACTTGTACAAGTCAAATGGGGTCAAGAGCTAGGGTTTGGTCCTTGGGTGACCAGATGAATCTTGAAGCTTCTTTAAAAGGGGACTCACCACCCAAAATGGGTTTGGGGAGTGAGTGAGATGACTTGAGTGATCCTCCAAGCTTTGTGGGATGCTTGAGGATGAGATTAGGGTTAAGGTGACTTGAGCATACCTCAACATGGCCTGGGGGTCTTGAATCTTCACAGATGAATCTCATGCCTTGAATTTGTGGATTATTGTGGATTGTTAAGTATATATACATATGAGATAACATGTGTGATATGTATGCTCATGGATTAGGGTTTAAGAAGGTGATATAGGATAGGGTAAATTTGAGGGTATGACAGCTGACCCTATTTAACCTTCTCGAATATGAAGGTATGGATATCAACGACTTCCAATACATTCATGGTATGAGGGGATTAAATACTAATATGAGTAACCGGAAAATTTCCCTGATGGGGGTAGTAGTAATATGAGTTGATGAGGATTATGCATGGTTATGATGATTATGCATGCAATGCGATGTATGCAACATAAGTATCTTTTCAATGAGAAAAGCTCGATGTCAAAACTCCAAGAAAACGAAAGGAAGAAAACTCTGCTGGGGAATGAGGAGATCGATAAAAGGAAAAGGATGACTGCCCCTAGCAATGGTTGAGGAGAAAAAACACGGTGATTCCCAATAACGACTGAAACACCTAACTCTGATGGGGAAAATATAGATTCAGTGATGATTCTCAGCAACGGCTGGAATACCTGACATGTATTGGGGATCGACCAAGTGAATTTAACGATGATTCTTAGCAACGACTAGAATACCTGATTCAGTGGGGAATAATAAATGAGTTCAAACGATGACTCCTAGCAACAATTGGAACATCTGACTCATGTGGAGAGAAATGACAAAGTACGATGATGATTCTGAGCGACGGCTAGAATACCCGACTCTGTGGGGGAAAGAAGTCGTTTAGTGACGATTCTCAACGAAGGCTGGAATACCTTACTCGAGTGGGGGTAAATTTCTCAAGAAGGTAGTGATGATTCTCAGCTACGGCTAGAATACCTGACTCTGCTGAGGAATATACATAGGTTCATTGATGATTCCTAGCAACGACTAGAATACCTGACATCTATTGGGGAAAGAATCAACTAGTTCAGTGATGATTCCTAGCAACGACTAGAAATACCTGACTTTAGCTTGGGAAGGAGTTCAAAGATGATTCCTGGCTATGAATATCTGACTCGGCTTGGGGGAATGAGCCCAAAACACCTAGTGTCTAAAAAAAGGGAAAGTGCAGTGACAATTCTTAATAACGACTAAGAATACTTGACTCTGCGGGGAAGAATGAAAATATGGTGATGACTCCTAGGGGATAGAAGAAGTACAATGACAATTCTTTAGCGACGGCTAGAATACCTGACTCTGTCTGGGGAATTATTTTGAGAACGAATGTTGACTTTACTGGGAAAAATCCCTAACAACAGTTGGGAAATTCCGGATTTCGATGGATCGAAATTGAGTATAAGTTGAGGAGTGAATTTTTAGAAAATATTTATGATGCGATGTTATGTATGCGAGATGTTGATGCATGTTTGGGCTTTCGCATGGAAATTTATTAATTATTAATTTGATATTTTATATAGCAATTTTATATATTAGTTAGTATTAAATTTTAAATTTTAAATTTTTTTTTTAAGATTGTGTTATATGAATGACTACGATGTACTTAGAGCTTTATATATCAAGTTAACAGTAGTATGTTATTTTGAGAATGATCAATGAAATCAAGTATCTTTTTTATTATTTTATTTAACTAGTTTTCATATTTGTTTAGTTTAACGTTGTAGCTCTCTGTCCATTAATCTTTGATCCTTAATTTATTTTTTCTTGACTATTATGAGATTATTTTATATAGTCATTCAAATAGTTCTAGAAAATACCAAGTTTGGAGGAGATATATCTCCAACAAGTGGCTGAAAAAAGTGGTAACATTTTCTGCGAAGTGTGGTGGTATCCATTAATCATATTGTACTGATAGTGATAGTTTGAGAGTTTTAGGTGGCTATAAGTTTCTCAATAACTAAGTACCTTTAGGATTACTCAATCTATATTAAAACTCTTGATTAAAAATAAACAAATAGCTTAAATAAAACTCCACAATAGCACTATTGATTAAGTCCAAATAACGAATTAGAGACTATAGTGTATTATATTTCTAATTTATTGACTAAATGTAATAAAAAAGGGGTTAACAACTTTTTGAAAAATGATTAGTTATGTGGTGGGAAGGTCCTTTTGAACGCACTCAGAAAATGATTGCCACCATGCATGCACTAAGATTAATTATATTTTAAATATTAAAGATGATAAAATGAACCAAAGTTTGTTGTGGTTTTTCAATATGAGAGCATGGTTTGGATGCTTATGAAACTCGTGAAGAAAACAAGTATTTCTCACTCTTTTATTGAGAGAGCATCAAATTAAGTAATTTAATGATGAGTTTGGGATTCACCTGCCTATAATCTTGCTAAGTTATCACAATATAAAATTAATGAATTTCTTAAGCACATGCTATCATGATTTCACTTATACTCTATTCTTCATAAAAGTTAGTATTTGACAAATTCTTTAGTTCAAGAATGAGAAATAGTTAATGATGGAATGCAGTAGGATTCAAATGTGGGTGATTGAACTTTTGATAAGGGGAATGATACGGAATTGACGGGTTAACATTCTAAACTTGATTTTAAAAAAATAAGGAGAAAAAGAGATAATAAAAAGACCGGTAGATAAATCCGTCATAAATAAGAGTCAAATTTTCTAATATCTCATAAATAAAATGCATGAATATTTAAATATTTATTTTTTTAATAAATACAATTATGAGTTTAATGATACTTGTATCTCGTGTCTGTTAATAAATTATAAAAATTATTTAAATATTATTAATTTATTATATTTTATTCTTTTATCTTTAAAAAAACTATTTATTTTTTTAATTTTGTTTAAAGAAAATCTTTCACATTCCATACGAATCATATTTGATCATTTCATATCTAAACTTTTTCTATACTTTAGATTTCACTTCATTAATTCCAACGTCCAACCAATAAATATCATCATTCCTTAGTCCAACCAATGTCTCTCTTTCTACTTCAGTGTCGTCAGCTCTTCCACCATAACTCACAATTACAATATCTTTCATTTTTTTTTTTGGTTAAAAATGAAACATATGGATATTATATTTGGATGTTATTATGTTTTGAAGAATATTAATGTATAAAATTGTGTTGTTAAATTGAGAGTGAATTATATACACTACAAAAAAAATTGTATGTAGTCACTTGATATTCACGTCACAACGTGAAAAATCACTTCACAACATATTTTTTGCGACGTGAACTTTCACACGGCAGGAGTACGAGTGACAACTCTATTTCCACATGAAAATCATGTCGCAACTTTGTCACGTGAGAATCACTTTACAATATGTTTTTCAGTTTTATCTGAGGTGATTCAGAGTAGTAGGATGACAGATAAGGGGACAATGGCTTGCGACATGATTATCACGTGGCCAAAAAATTATATTATTTTTAAATATATATATATATATATATATATATATATATATATATATATATATATATATATATATATATAATTTATTCTAATTTTAATATTTTGTTTATATAATATATTTTGTTTTTGATTATCTACCATAAGAATAAAAATCAAAATATAATATATTATGTTTTTATTTAAAATAAAAAATATAATATAACAAATAATATATTACAAAAAAGAATATATTATAAACTTATATTCTGTTTTTATTGAAAATATAATATACTATGAAAAATAATATTCTAAAAAATAATATATTTTAATAATATATTATGAAAAATAATTTTTGATTTTAAAAGAATAATATATAAATAGAATAATATATTCTGAAAAACTTAAATTCTGTTTTTTTATAAAAAAAAATCTGTTTAAATATATTAATAACTATATATTTATTTTAATAATATTCTATGTTTAAAATAAACCCTACATAATAGATTTACAATAACAACCAACAACGCAATATATATTTAAATTTGAAGAAAAAAATTAAGAAATTTTTGAAATAAACATGGCAGTCAAATGTTCCCCATCAAATCAGTATCCCTCATTTTTTTTCCAGTTTTTTAATTTCAAGTTGCGACGTGATTTTCACGTCACAACTAAAATTTTAAAATTTTAAAATTTTCCTCCACCTGCTAACTGTGCACGTCCGACTTCTTTCACTTAATTTATTTTACTTTTAAAGTTGCGACGTGATTACCACGATACAACATTTTGTTTAAAATTATTTTTTATCTTTTCCATGTGTTAATCTGTACACGCTTGACTTCTTTTACTTTTTTATTTTATTTTTAAAGTTGCGATGTTATTAACACGTTACAACATTTTAAATTTTTTATGTCTTTCTCATGTGCAAGCAATAATCTCAATTTTTTAATAATAAAAACATGTAGCCACGTGATATTCACGTCACAACTCCTTTTTTTTGCCACGTGATTTTCACTTCACTCTATCACGTGGTTGGAGACAGTTTTTCTTATAGTGATGGATGTTAAGTGATAATATGTTTTTTGTGTTTTTAAAAGAAGCTGAATTTCTTTTTCAAATAATAATTTTAGAACAAAAAAGTTATCCATGAATATTGTAAATATCGGTGGATACCTCAAAACCCGCAGATTAGCAGCCCAACGGATACCCACACATATATGGAGCAGGTATGGATATTATATTTACCCAACAGGGCGAACAAATATATCATATTATTCATCCCATGGATATCCATTTACATTCCTAATCAGAAGTAGTATGAGTGAGAGAATGAGTAAAATACCTCAGTTTTGACACGTAAGACTACTACTGAAAAGACATTTCAACCATGGTTCATAAAAGGATATCATTACAGTTGATCAACTGTGGTAACGTGAGGTGTGATATTATGTACAACTTTATCACCACGGGCAAGAAATCGTAGTAAAAATCCAGTAGCGCGTTACATATGACTACGGTTGTGAAAAACAATCATAGTAAAATGATGAGGTCAGTGATTCGATACCCAGTGCTAGAATTTGATAATTTTTAAATATTTCACCATAATTGAAAGTTACAACTGTAGTGAAAGACTTAGTGTACAATATTTCACCACAATTATAACTAGCAAATGTTGTGATATGTATACTTGAGTTTATTATAACTTATGTGGAATGCTTATTTCGCCAACACTACGCCAAAAAAGACCTATGAGAGCGCTTTTTTTGGCCTTTAAAAGCGCTTAAAAGCGCTGCCGTAGGTGGCGCTGCTATAGGTTTTAGCAGCGCTTTTTGTTTACTAAAAAGCGCTGCTAAAGGTTGTCAATAGAGAGCGCTTTTTAGTAAAAAGCGCTGCTAAAGGTGGTATATAGACAACCTTTAAGAGCGCTTTTTACTAAAAAGCGCTCTCTATTGACAACCTTTAGCAGCGCTTTTGAGTAAAAAGCGCTCTTAAAGGTTGTCTATATACCACCTATAGCAGCGCTTTTTACTAAAAAGCGCTCTCTATTGACAACCTATAGCAGCGCTTTTTAGTAAAAAGCGCTCTCTATTGACAACCTATAGCAGCGCTTTTTACTAAAAAGCGCTCTCTATTGACAACCTTTAGCAGCGCTTTTTAGTAAAAAGCGCTCTCTATTGACAACCTTTAGCAGCGCTTTTTACTAAAAAGCGCTGTCTTTTCCTCTAGTAAAATAACAAAACGCTGCCTTCAGTTTAAGCCTACCATTTCAACCTGTAATATTTTTTGGGAATAATCCCATAAACCTGTAAATCAAGCCTCTCTAATTCAAGCATTTGGAGTCATAATTCAAGCATTTGTAATTTTTTAAACCAACACAAGCAAACCAACACAAGAATGAACACATTTGGAGTCATAATTCAAGCAAACCAACACAAGGATAGATAGGCACTGAACACATTTGGAGTCATAATTCAAGCATTTGTAATTTTTTAAAGCAAACCAACACAAGAATGAACACATTAATCTATCCATGAAATTAAAGATATCACTAAAATTATAAAGAACTATACACAAGTCAAAACTAATATGTTATACGGCCTATTTGGAGTCATAACTAATCTGTTAAAAATATAAAGAACTATACACTTGCCAACCAGAAACCATTCTTCATCAAAGTATTCATGTTATTTTGAAACCATTATATACTAATTAATCTTTTCTCAATAAAATATTGACACAATTCCTCCTTGATTTGTTCCAACTGCAGTCTCGTGTAATGAGCACACTTGTATTCATCAAAGTACTACATAACAAAACATAATATGCATGATTTAGTTAAAAGTAATAAATAATATGAAATATTCGATAAATATTAAAACAAATCCTAAGTTATAAATCCATACCGTGATTGGAATCTCTATTTGATTCATATTAATGATTTCCCTCATAAACCTCATTACAAAGTATCCGCAATCGATACCGTTGCGCTGTAGAGGACACTACATAGAAAAATAAATAAGAATGTATAGTTATCTTTTCTTATCAAGTAGCATCACTATTATAAGCAAAATTGTGAAAATTAAAGTACCTGCACTTTTATCCACGTAATGTTGCTGGATTTAGTACGTGGTACTCGAGCTTGTCTTTGAGATCGGAACACTTTTATTGATCTAACAAAATAAAAACATATATTTAGAACAATCTCACATAAATATACACGAATATTTAGAACAGTCTCACTTACGTATCAACTAATTGCTTCATATCCGGATAATTTGTCCATTCACCATCTTCACGGGTCCCAATTCAGTTCTCATTCCCATGTTTACCATGTCCTTCCTTACAAGATGTACATGCATTTGCTACTTGCTAGTTATGATGCAGCATCCATTCATTTTAGGGAATATCTAATTGTGAACTACTAATATCATATAATTAGTTATGCATAAAATGACCCATTTAACTTCAAGTTCTCAAGGGTTCAGCACTTCAGCTTATAGTTCTCAATATGCACTCCTAATGTTATACCATAAATGCCACCAAGAAATTTAAGGGTAGTGATTGAAAGAGATTTTCAGTATATTTTTTAGTTTTTATTAAATTATTCTCAAATTATGAATATGTAATTGTGTGGAAGCTGGAACTGATCAAAAGGACAGATAAAATCTCCCTTGTAAAAACATTAGGAAAGGCGCGTAAATAACAATATAATTTATTAAATATAACTTACCAAACCAGTATGACCCATCTGACCACATTTGTAACAAGAAATTTCTCCCAGTATTGCATCAGCAGTATTGACACAGCACAAATGGCCAAATGTCTTGCAGAGATAACATTGAATCTCCTAATCAAACAGAAGAAAGAAAGAAAGAAAGAAAGAAAAGAATCACTGACTGAGCCATTCATATCCAATGTAAGGCACTATTCTAATGAAAACTAAACCAAAAACCTCTAGCAAATTTGTAATATATGACAAAAAAGAAAAGAACAACCTTGAGATCATCCGGTGAATAATCATTCCTGCATGAAAACATATCATGCCCAGAATTCCCACACTTCAAGCACACCGTTAAGCTTTTAGGAACACGTGCCGACATGTGCTTCTCTGGACAATCTTTGGCACGGTGGCCACCTTTCTTACAGATATAGCAATTCGTCTACAGAAACATCAAGCAGATCTCAGTATAAACACTTTTAAACCTTCGGAAGCCAATAGGCAAGCAAACATACCTTAGTACATTGCTTTGCAACGTGTCCCAAACCACCACATACATAGCACGGTTTCATCCGCTTCGCTTCTGTACAGTTTACAGCAGCATGACCTTCCTCGCCACAATTATAGCATGCTCCCCAACTACTATCTGGAGGGTCAAAATATCTTGGACCCCGCTGATAGAAAAGAAACATGAAGTGATATACCCAACTAAGCATTCCTCAGCTTACAGTATTTTGAAAATCAATCAATCACATTTCAGATCAAATATATCAACTCACAAGCAGCTTTCGCAGAACCACATTGTCGCCTATCTGACCCGAACTTGCTTCCAGATCCACGGACTCACGGTTCTCTGTAGTTTTGATTATCTCTTCCACCTCTTGATCTGCAGCTACAATAACCTACAGAAAAAAGAAAAGCATTACAAAATATCCAATGTATCTCACCCAAATCCTAGAAACTAAAAAACCTCAAAACTTAAATTAAAAACTTATACAATGCAATTTTTGAACTAATTTCCCATTTTCAGTACAATCATAATCTAATTGATTTCCAAAGGAGTAGTTTGTGTGTCTATTCCAATTTATCAAAATACGCTAAGAAAATTCAATTCTATATAAAATCAATAAAAACAGAAGAAAATAGAACACTTTTTCAGAAATTAGAAGAAACCAAACACAGCATAAGACGTACACTTGAAAACCCAGAGTCCACCATTAGCTTCGTCGTTTTCTTCTCTTCCATCATTTCCCAAGCAGTGATCCCACTCGACCCATCCAAAACGCCGTCGCTTTGCATCACCTTGAATTCAGATTGCTGCGATGGCGAAACAAGAGAAGAATCAACGCCGTTTAAAACGGCGTCGTTTGTTGCAAGCTTTGCCTCTCGCGCTCGTAGGGCCTTTTCAACGATTCTGAGACTCAGATCTTGATTGGCTTCGTCATCATCATCATCGCTACTGAACACGAGTGATGGCGTGGAAGCGCCGTCGAGATTGTCGGTTGCTTCGCCGACTTGTTCGTGCTCTCTTGCATTGGCTTTCGACTTCTCCTTCTTTCCCATGCCGCTCAGAATTCAGAGTTCCGAAGTGTAAACCCTAATCAAACGCAGGTTCGATAATTTTTACGGTGAACACTTCGATAACTTGGGATTTAGTTGGATATCATACCTCGTCCAATTAAACAATAACATTGAACGTACGTCACTTTTTATATTTACTTTTAAGAAAAACAAATCAATATTTTAAATCAACTTTTATTGAAGGTAACAGTACTCAATTAATTATATAAGTATTTAAGAATTCGCCTTTTTTTTACATTAATTTTTAAAAGATAAAAACACGATTTATTAAGAAATAAGATTTTTAAAATCAATATTTTCAATTAAATTTTTAAAGTAATCATGATTCTATCTATTTTTTAAATTAGATTTATTATAATTTTTATAAATGACCTATGAGAGCGCTTTTACCATGAAAGCGCTTTCATAGATGTGAGACTGAGACCTATAAGAGCGCTTTTACCTTAAAAGCGCTTTCATAAGTCTGAAACCCATGAGACCTATAAGAGCGCTTTTACCTCAAAAGCGCTTTCATAAGTGTGAAACCCATGAGACCTATAAGAGCGCTTTTACCTTAAAAGCGCTTTCATAAGTGTGTGAGACTGAGACCTATAAGAGCGTTTTTACCTTAAAAGCGCTTTCATAAGTGTGAAACCCATGAGACCTATAAGAGCGCTTTTACCTTAAAAGCGCTTTCATAAGTGTGAAACTCATAGATGTGAGACTGAGACCTATAAGAGCGCTTTTACCTTAAAAGCGCTTTCATAAGTGGAGACCTATAAGAGCGCTTTTACCTTAAAAGCGCTTTCTTTACATACGCGAATTTTTTTTCAAGCTATTACAGCGCTTTTTTTAAAAAGCGCTTTCTTTTTGGTGCTGCCAAAAGCACTTTTTGGCGTAGTGCAACAACTAAATAAATATTAACTTTTAAATCTGATTTAGAAATTAATAGTATGAAATATTGAGTTATATTAGAAGAACAAGTTACATTAATCAATGTTTTTCAAGCTTTCTACAACCAATTACCCACATATCTCTTTAACAATTAGAATTTGGTTCAATGCTTATAACTCTTCAACCAACACTTCATTTACTACTAGTTCATTATGCAAAGTATTAGTTAATTGCAAAATGAAATAGTAAAAAAGGAAGCGTTGATTGAAAAATTAGAAGTATTGAACCAAATTCTAAACGTTCAAAGAGCGAGAGATAATGGGTTGCAGAAAGCTCACAAAAGATTGATCAATGTAAGTTGTTGTTTTCTAACATAACTTATTTTTTCATATTATTATTTTATAATTCAATTATAAATATTATATATTCAATGAGGGGTTGTAAAAACACTCAAACCACATACGATATAATAAACTATCTTTTAGGATATGTTGAACGAACAACATGATAACTGCAATGTACAAGTAATAACATTATTAATATAATAAACAAAATATAAACATTAACATACTTATAAAACACATCATACAATAACAACAACTTTTATTAACATACCTAACTAAAACATTAACATACTTCAACAAAAAATATCTAAATTAAATCATAAACTTGTGAACAAAACAACATCATTTATGAACAAACAACAACGTTTATCTACAAAATTATAAACTAACCTTAACATAAATTTATCAAACATACCTCAATAAAAACATTTATTATCATACCTAACTAAAACATCAACATACTTCAACAAAAAATATGTATTACAAATCATAAATTTATGAACAAAACCAAATCATTTATGAAAAACAACACAAATAACAACTTTTATCTACAAAATCACAAACTAACCTTAACATAAATTTATCAAACATATCTCAACAACAACATTTATCAACATACCTAACAAAAACATCAAGGTATTTCAACAAAATATCTGTAAACAAAATCATAAACTTATGAACAAAACAAAATCATTTATCAATAAATAACACAAACAACATCATTTATATTTAAAATCATAAACTAACCTTAACATAAATACAACACATTTATCAAACATACCTCGGCAACAACATTTAGCAACATACCTAAGAAAAATATCAACGAACTTCTACAAAAAATATGCCAACAAAATCATAAACTTATGAATAAAAATAAATCATTTATCAACAAAAAATACAAACAATATAATTTATCTACAAAATAATAAACTAACCTTAACATAAACACAACACACTTATCAAACATACCTCAACAACAACATACATCAACAATAACTTAAAAAGTTTACATACCTCATCTTACAACAATAAAATAATGGAGTTTTGAAGAAAAAAAAGAATTACACACGTACCTTTACTTCAAAAGATTTGTGGAAAACGAAAAAACAAAGAAATGAGCTTGCTTGTTTTGTGACATATTCCTTTGATTCATACTAGTTTGAGAAGTTATGTCGAAGTTTTGTGAAGTTAGGATGCAATTTTGAGAGATTGGGACAACGCGAGAAAAGTTAGGGTTTCACACTTACAACGCAATTTGTTATAAAGTGAATGAAGTTAGCTTATATAGGTAAACTATTTCACAATGGTTGATGAAACCAACCATGGTGATATGTCATGATATTTCACCATGATTCTAAATTTTGAATGTGGTGACAAATTTTAATTTTTTATTTAAAATAGAAATAAAGGCAACACACACTTTTATTAACGAAAAACACAAAA
Source organism: Lathyrus oleraceus (assembly GCF_024323335.1). Classification (NCBI taxonomy): domain Eukaryota; kingdom Viridiplantae; phylum Streptophyta; class Magnoliopsida; order Fabales; family Fabaceae; genus Lathyrus; species Lathyrus oleraceus. The sequence goes on along the minus strand of NC_066582.1, from coordinate 75,664,409 downwards.
ACTGCAGGTGTTGGATTTCGAAACGTGTCACTCTTAACATATCACAAAGGTTGTTAATTGTGACTTGATTATATGTATTTTTACAAAAAAGGCTCCTAATAAACATGTATTACCTCGGCTGGATATGTGATAGTGGTAAGAGATTGTACGAAAAGTGTCTTTTGTAGTAGTGTAAATAACTTTATACACGAAAGAAGGTAAAAACCTCTCTAGGTCACCCTGTGTGATATGCAAAGAATCCTTATATTAAATTTGCCGGAAATCAAAAATCTGAGGATGACAGTCAGGTGTTAGCCTCCTGCCTACATGATCACTCGACCTTCAACAATCTAGCGTTCATGCCTTTTGAATGGGCTTTCACATAATTGAGCTTCTCCATTTTTTAGCCTAAGGTCGGTCCATAAAAGTTACCCCTGAGATTTCCATTGAGTTGCTTATTGGGCCGTTTTCATCCTCTACCATAGTGTTCCCGACAAGCTCTTGGCTGGTACGAGTAGAAAAGACTTGGCGAGTGGGAGTAAGTGACATTGGGAACAAGCACATTAAATACAAATCTTGACACTAAATAGTTTCATGTGATCGCTTTTGTATGTGGCCCTAGACCCCTAAGATAGGCGTGGCTTTGTCATTTAGGGTGCTCAAGTGTCATTACAATTTCGAGGCAAATCCATATGTTAAATTTTTTCTTCTTATCTTTCTTTAGTTGTAATCATAGGATTTCCTACTTTGCTTAAGTATATAAAGGTTATTTCCTATTAAAAGTTATGTTTCCACATTTCTTTGTTTAAACCATCTCTCTCTCTCTCTCTCTCTCTCTCTCTCTCTCTCTCTCTCAAGTTCTGATTCTCCTTCTCTGAACCCCATCGACACTTCTCTTATCCCTATGTTTCTCTTCTAGATTTTATGATCCATTTTGGCCTTTGGAATCTTTTAGTGGTTCCTTCTTCATTGCTATCACTTCATTTCTTCAATTTTTCCATATATCACTTATATCTCTCTCATTTATTGTTCTTGTTTTATGTTTTTTTCTCATAGAAATGACCAACCTAAGATATGGACCTGCAAATTTTATAGATGTATCTAGTTGCAAAGATAGAAGTGAAGCCTCGTCCTGTATATGAGCGGTACAACCAAAGGTATTAGGCGTTGCTCCTTTGACAACTACTCATGAATGAATATTTTGGAGGGGAGGCTGGTCACTTATGAGGAATGCATGTTATTGTACTTGTAATAATAATTTCCCATGATTATTTTGTAAATTCCTTTTCTGATGAATGCTACTTTCTTCCTTCACATGATATTCTATTTGTTACTTGAATGATTTTATTTCATCACATATTTTCAAACGATTTTATTTCATCATATAGTCTTGAATGATTTTAGTTCATCATATAATCTCAAATGATCTTATTTCATCATATAGTCTTGAATAGTTTTTTTCATCATATCTTCGATGCGATCGGCCTAAACCCGGGCTTGCATTGACCGGGTTGAGAGCTAAACTTTACTTTGATGTATCTAAGGATCCTACTTGACAAATGGTCGGTTCCCCTTCCCTGTCCCCAAGTGAAAACATGGTTCGAGATCTACATATCCAGGGCTCACCACCTATTGCTTCGAAGTGGCTACCTACCAAGAAGGGTGCCCATTGCAGCTCGTTTCTTTTGTTTTTATGTCTTGTAGCGTTGACCATGTGTCATGTTCTACATTAGGAAAGATAATATTACAATTTAATGAAGATTCACTACGACAAATAACATTTTTTATGATGAAGCTTTCACCTCGAACATGTCAAAAATCGAGCGTATAAGTACTGGGAGCGACATGTTTGATTTTTTAATTAAAAAATCAACCTTTTCCCTCGATTTTATAAAAATCTGAGATAATATAGCTATAAGTGAGCACCAGATTTTCTCCATAAAAAACCTATTACCTCGGTGTTTTTGAAAACCGAGAGAATATATCTATAAGGGAACACACTTCAAATCCGTGTAACTGCATTTAAGGGTTTTTCAATGATTTCTCACTTGACACCTTTCAATCATCCTTTCTTTTCATAGTTAATTTATTTTCATTTTTTTCTTGTTAATTAGTAATTCTAAAAAAATTTGTTATCAATAAAAATGAATAGGCAATAATATGAAATGAAATATTTCATTAATTTAAAAGAGAACAACAAATAACTATTCCATATTCAAAATTCCGACTCCACTCAACTTCAATAGTATCACTATTAACTATCTTTAACTAAGAAAAAAGTTCATAAAGAACTCTTCTATATGGTATGATGAAATTCATTTCCTCTCTAGAGATGATTATCATTTTCTTTAAGAAGTTAAAACTGGTAATAAGAAGATTAAATTTGATGTTATTGGTAAGGAATAACAAGAGATGTTTGTCATTCCAAGTAAGCGATTCCAGTTGTTTCTCTCTTGGACGGAGATTTGACTCTAGAAGTTGATACAAATTTTTTCCAATTGGTAGTAGAGTAGCAGGACTACTGAGATTATCGTAGTTGACATAAATTTGGCGAAGGTGATCTGAGTAGACATTGTTGAATATATAATGTTCAACACAACAACTTTCCTCTTCACAGTTTATTGTCTTAGCAATAAGTGACTGAGTAGTTGTGATAGGAGAGCCATTGACATATGACTGGATTGACTCAGCATCATGACCAGATGGTCCAATGGAGGCATTTAACCAAAACTCTTTAACGAGATTAATGTAGATGGGTTCGTGAAGAATGTCAAAGTAATCATTTAATGTTTGTTTAGTTTTCCTTAGATCAAAATTTTTGTCTTTCAAATCATCGAAATCGACAAACTTTTCATTGATAATGAACAAAAGATTTTCATCTAAGGTTGTTGAAGACATTTTTGAAGAAAAGAAAAGACTTTGAAACTAGGTTTGAAGACACAAAGAGTTGGAAATGAGACATTGAAACTAGGAATAATGTTTAAATAAAGTGGAGAATAGGAAGTGAAACAATTAGAGAAGCTCAAACGCCACCTTGAAAATCCAAAAGATACGTTACGTTTTTTAATATGGATGACCATTGGTATTCTAGTGATATGATTCCAATGTGCACCATAATTTTTTTATAGAAATAGAAACCACATATTACCACGATTTTTAACAAAATCGATGAGACAATCAACTTATTATCTCAGTTATTCAAAAAATCCAAGAGGAAAATAATTCATGAACTTTTTTTATTATTATAATTTATTTATTTTTGTAAACTAAATGATATATCTCGTCGGTTTCCTTAATAACCAAGAAATAAAATAATCAGATTTTACTATAAAAGCACTCGTTAAACATATTTTACCCTAATTATAACTTATATGTAGCCGCTCCAAACTCTGACACATCATTCTTTTGGGATCCATCTCACAAAATGGTGTTGTTGTTATTGTTGTTGTATTTAAAAACTTGAAAAAGTTCTCTATGATGGATTGCAAGTGCAGAAAAATATTTTTTCAATGTTGGAACAAATAATTCCTTTAGAAGTTGGATACATTCAATAGTTGGAACATATAACTCCTAGAAATTGGATGCGTGTAATATTTGGAACATATAACTTCTTACACCAACATTCTTCTTTTGTTGTATTATTGTTTTTTAATATTCTAGGTAAATAATGTAATTTTTTAAATAAAAATATCATGTTCACCTCGATTTTTAACAAACCCAAGGGGATAACTTAGCGTGATAATTTTAGATATTGATCACCGTCCTTAAACAAATCTTTACCGTCAATTTGATGATTATCAACACTCAAGACACTACCATTCGTGATCCACGTGAAACCTAAAAATTTTCCATTATAAAGATGTTCTAATATTTATAGTTGATAAAGAAGCATCATGAAACGCTTGAAACTATCTACATCTTCCACTTTAACTTTTGCCATTAAGAGTTCTTTATGATGGATTGCAAGTGCAGAAAACTATATGGGTTCAAAGTTTGTGTTTTTAAATATTCATTTGAGCATAAAATCATTTATTTTTCTAACTCTTTTTTTGTTTTATATCAGTAACAAATAATTGCAAGGTGAAACATTTAATCTTGCCCAAATATCAAGGGGTCGAAGATCCAACATATGATCTTCAGGGATAAACTAATTTTTATTTTAATATTCTGTATAAACAATGCAATATTTTGTGTAAACATTGTAGTTTGTAAACAAATCATTTGTATTTATTTTCTGGGTAAATAATGTAGCGAATTTCAATTAAAAAAACAATTTATTTTACCCATTGGTTTTATTGTAAATCGAGATGTATGAAGTGCTAGTTTTTTAAATAATAAAAATGCAAATGCTGATGTTTGAACCCATGTGTAAATTAATTTATCCCTCGGTGTTTAAAAAACTGAGGTGATAAGTCGTTACATTTTATGACGCCTTTCGTTATCTCGGTACTGAAGCCGAGGTAAAATATATTTCACATTCGAAATTAGAAGCATTTTTTGTAGTAGTAATTATTACGTTATTTAATTCAAATACATTACGTCATATAGCCCTTTCTTTTTGCAAGTATACACACTCAAAACTAATAGCAAGTGATAATAAAAAGTATTGATCCCTCGAGGAAGAATAATAAATAATTGATGGTTGTCACTTGATCATAAACTAGAAGTCACAACTTGGAAGTAAAGATTTTTAACATTGGACTAACATGTTGGGACAATGATCAATTTAATAACTTCACCTGATGTATAGATATGATGTGAAATGTTGTGCCAGATGAAGCCAAAATATGAACTAGTGGTATATTTCTACAATGTTAAAGTATATGCATTAATTCATTATGCAGAAAATTACTAAGCTTCGTAATAGTCTAGTCAAATTTCATTATATTCCTTTTAGAGCTAGTAACAAAGACTAAACAACCAAAAATCTTTAAAGATGCAAACATGGATAGAGTTAAAAAAAAATATAGTGAAAGGAGTTTTCTATTGCAAGAACTTTGATAGGATTCTATAAAAGAGAGAATCAATATGAGATACAACATGAGCACATAAACAAGATGGTAAGTATGCTTGAAAAATTAAAGAACAGGCAATGTCTAAGATGTGTTGGTGTTTTCTTTCCATTATACAATTTTGTTTTTGTGTATAAACTTAAGAAATTTGATGAAGGAATTCATGATGTAAAATAATTTATAAAATAAAAAAGAATCATAGCCATTATAAATATAAATCATTTTGATACAAGTTTGAAATTGGTTTTTAATAAGAGACATAAAGGATTTAACTAAAATAGGGGCCTTAAGCTTCAATCTCATTAGTAAATGAAACAAAATATACTGTGATTAGTAATAGTTTAAAAATATTTATAACCTAATAGGGAAGGGACAAAGAAGGGATCCTGTGTATCTATATGAAAAAGTTATAAACATTTAAGGATGATATTAGTGTTATCGTGAAATATAAAGCATTTTTGTTTAGCATGAAAACGAAGTATGAGTGGCCATTGAAGGATTATTCATAGAAGAGTGTAAGTGATGGACATTGGAATAATATTGTTGAAGGAGTATGCATGGAAGAGTCATTTTCAATTTCCATTAAAGAAGAAATGAAAGAGTAGGTTTGCATACGAAAAGAGAAGATTCACAACAACAACAAAAATTAAAGAAAAAAAATACATAAAAAATCATAGTCTAACTCAAAGAGGGTAAAAAGAATGCATATAATATATTATTATAAATATCATTTGAATAAACTCTCGTTCTTATTAAACTTATATCAAAAATAGATTTTACAAAATGAGTTCAATTTGTTTATAAGATTATGAATAATTATTTATGAAAAAAATGACATAATTAACCTAATAAAATAGGAATAGGTCATCTCAACTAACAGAAACTTACTATATAATCGACATAGATTTAAGTTCGATCAGATTTTTTTTAAATAGAAAAGAGTATACAATTCTTTTATAAATATATTTAATTAAAAAAGTCAGGTCATTAATCATAAAAATACTTTTTAAATTATAGACTGATCTATTTAAATAAATATAAATAAATCTATTATTATTATTATTAAATTATATTTTATACTTTGTATTCACATATCAAAATAATAAAATTTAATTATTTTAGAGAGCTTATAAAAATAATTTAAAATTTTATATGACAATATTATAAATTATTTTCATAAATTCTCTTAAATAAATAGTATCACAAAATTTACGTTATTAAGTAAACTTGAATAAATCAATACAAATAAATATTTAGTCTCATTGATCTTTTAATTTGTCTGTCTATTTAAGTATTATTAAAATTACTTATTTATAAATGTAAATGAAAAACATTTTTAAATAGATTAATAGATTAATCAAACATTTAAAAATCAGACTCAAATCTAAAACTAAATTTATGATAAATTATAAATCAGACTCAAATTTTAAATTTTTTAATACGAACAGACTCATTTTAACAAAATCTACCTCGACTTAATCTATCGATTCTAACAAACTTAAAAATTAGATAACAAATTTAAGCAATAATTTATTTATTATTAACAATTAACAATTTCTACATCCTTAACAACTTAATATCTCATTTATATATAAATATAGATATAAACTTATTTCTCTTTAGGTCGCACGTGCCGTCTGTGCTATAGCATCGTGCCCTAAGTTTTGGAAGGTCTGTTTTTTTTTTTAATTTCTGAAAAGATACATTTTACACTATTTATCTCAATTACTATTATAGTGAATATAATTCTGAAATAATTAATTTTATTTCTTATCATCTTTATATATTGAATTTAAAGAAGAAAAATGTTTAGTATTTGAGGTGAGCAGAGTCGGTGGGATGTGCAGCTATTATGTGATGGATGCAAGCTGGAAGACAACAATTGGCCATTTTGTGAAGATAGTGAAATGAACCAACCAGCTATTCAAGTTCTAATAATTGCAATTCAATCCTTGTAAACAAATCAAATTTATATTTTACACAACATGTCTTAGGTTGAATAAAGGTAATTAGAAACATCCTTAATATATGATTATGATTATGATGTGTCAAATTCATCCAAGAAAGAGATCAATATTGACCCCAATTTTGCATTGTATCTGGACATATTTTAGTCCAAAAACAATAGAGTCGTTAGCTTCGTCAAGCATACATTATAAAATTAAAAGAGATGTTGAAGTATCCAATAATTGAGTAACAAACATTTTTTAACATTGAGTTTAGAAAGCAAGTGGAACTTGATAAAGTTTGGAAGTGTCAAAATTAGTCAAAAACAAGTGGAACTTGATCATTTTCACTAATTTTATTTGTATTTCATGTTTATAACATTATTAATTGAAAAAAAGACATGTGAGGATTCATGTTAGATGTGGAGCGTCAAATATCCTCATCATTTACAAAAATAATAAAATAATATTAGATTATGTAAACCACAAATTTTACCAATAAGATTAGTTTTATCTATAAATACTTCAATGTAACAATCAATCAAAATTAGTCTATTTTTCACAAATTTATACTTTATATTTGAGTTTTATATTTTACTTATACATTTCTTTTATTTAATAACTTATCGAAAACCGACTACATACTTAATATTCGATGTAATTGTTTAAAGTGTAAAGAAAATCATAATTGAGAGTTGTTAATCGATCACTAGATTAACTTTTTAACTTGACAACAAATTTGAAATTATCCGATTGATCCATCTAAATAACCAATAATTATGAATATATTATTTATCAAACATCAACTTGATATAAAGATATGTGACATCCGTGTATAACGTCTCTCAACAACTTCCTCGCATTGTTAAACCTATTATCTAAAATGAGGTTCAAAGATCCATGGAGTTGGAGATAAATTGTGTCAATTTCGAGTAACTATGTCACCTACACCATTCTAGGAATCCAAGAAAACTAAGATCAAGAAAATATTGTACTTCAAAGCCAACTAATAGTTACAATGATAAAGACCCTTATAGGTTCAATTGATCCCATATAGAATGCATGTACCTTTAATTTCTTTAAAATTTTAATATAGCATTTTCGTCATGGCTAATTTTAGAGAGAAACTAGTAGTAAGTGATATGCCTAACTAGGATAACCTTTAATTTGCATAACAACATATAGTTATGAGACCACTTATCAGGACATCAAAATGCCTCATTTATTATAATTCTATATTTTTTCTCGTTATTTTTATTGTTTTTAAGTATATTCTTTAGGTTAGTTTTATTTTTGTTATTTTTAATTTTTAATAAGGCATAATTTTATTTTATTTTTACTGTACAGATTATAATTTGAGCTACGAGTATCTAATTTATGCGTTTTAATATATGTTGAAAAATTGAAAGAAAAAGCTACAAGTTTTATGATGAAATTAAAAATCAATTATGAGTGTGGAGGAGTCAAATTATTAGTTTTTATGTCAAACTTAATTAAATAATTAATTTTTTGTCCGAATTTACGTTTTTCCGATCGGGTGCTCTTAGAACCCGACTTTCTTGTATTATTTAAGAAAACACACAATGCTACTGCTATGATATTCAATTTATACGGAATTATAATAGACGACTACAAATTCTATGGAGAGATAAACGACTAAGATCGATCTACTGAATTCGGATTCCATCAAACTTTGAGGTTATTATAATTTTCAATTCCTTTTCAATTTTGTCTATGAATCTCGTTTGCTTATTTCGATTTCTTATAGAATAGATTGGATTAAATTCGATTGATGCATTTCGTTAATTCCGTATAAACTGTTTAACTGTTTCGTTAATTCGAACTATCTTTAACTATTTTCTTAATTCGGCAATTATGAACGTAATTCATATAGTATTCATGGCGCTTGTTTGGTCGATGATGTAATCGAATAGGAATCGAATCCGCTTAGGAAATTTGACATTATAATAATTAATGATAAGTCGAAAATCAAACCAATAGATTAACTCACTCATCATATTTGTTTTCAGTTTATCTATTTACGATTAAAGTTTCTGAAATCTTGAAACACCCATTTTTCCGCTTCTATATTCTACGCTTTATTAACTCGTTTCTGACTATATTTACGATAACGAATCAAATTGATGTCATTTTTGGAACTCTGTAATTTTAATTAATTTTAAAATCTATTAAAACTATATATTTTTGAATGTTCATAGTTGCATTTGAAGCACCATAGTCCATCATATGACTCTATAAATTATTGTTTTAAATTGATCCGAATTTTTTTAACTAAGTGACCAAAAAATTCATATTCCACCTGATGTAGTGAGACAAATTGGTTAGAAAGAAGTATTTCCCTGCAAACTAAGAATATGTTGTATTCTAGAGGAAATGTCTTTGGCCTAGTAGCAGAAACACATAGACCTTTGTTGATTATTCTACTAAGATTAGTTGGTGGTTATGTTGAAGCGTCCTAAGGAAAAGTTAAATACAACTTTTTTTAACATTATAAAATGTCAACATTTCATTATTTGAATGTGATTTTATAAAACAATTAATGTTTGAATGTTTTAATTCAAAAAACAAATTCATTGTCATCAAAGTTCCTTGGGCGGCGGATTGAAAATTGACAAAGTTTGACTTGTAACTTGTTTTTGACTAACAACATACTGCCCCCAAATTTCCTAAGAAAACAGAAAACTCACCCAAATACATATTTAGTGGCATGCAAATAAGTTATGTTTTTAGTAGAAAAGAAATATCGTAAAACTATTTTCATATCACTTATTGAATATTTTCATAAATCATCATAACAAATTTATTAATACAACATCAAAATATATAATAAATCATTTTCACAAACTCTTTGAAAACTTATAAAATAGGTGTTTTATTCCATAGTAAAAAATATACCACGTTCTTATTGGATACATCTTTTAAAAAAAAATAGTATTTTTAGTTTTCATAAAAGTTGAATATTTATGACATTTTTTCTTTAATTTTCTTTACAGAGAATTTTTCTTTAATAGAAATTGAATATCTTATCATCTTTGGATATAAAACTATTTTCCCAATCTTCCTCTTCAAATTTATTTTAACAGTATTATTTTTTTATTGTTTTAAAAATAAAACTAGAAAAAATTGTTTAAAAATATTAAATGATGTGTTAGTAAAATGTCCTAAAACTATAAAGTATATTTTTTAGAAATAGAACTGGTGATAAAATTTATCTTAAAAATAATTTAAATATGCGGTGCTTTAGCCCATTATAAATTTATTTTATATTTTATCCTATTAATTTCCCACTCAGTCCCTATCTCAAAATAAAATTTGAATAAAAAGAAAAATTATTAATTTACTATGCATCACTGTTAAGAATGTGTGGTTTGGGCCTAACTCAACCCTACAAAACACATGCCCCCACTTATAAACACATGCCCACCATTTATTTCCACGCTCCAGATGTCCAGTCCTGGGCGTGAGGGGGTGTGTTAAGAGTCTCACATCGGACAATATATGGCCTGAACATGTGTTTATAAGTGGGGCAGTCCCCACTCTACCAACGGTTGTAGGATTGAGTTAGGCCCAAACCACACTTATAAACACATGTTCAGGCTATATATTGTCTGATGTGGGACTCTTAACAATCACATTTGCAAGAAACTCCTGCTTCAAAAAGATTGTCAACTTTAATTTTTAATATAGTTTTAAGAGAGAAATAATATATATTATTTTACCATGTGAATATATATATATATATATATATATATATATATATATATATATATATATATATATATATATATATATATATATATATATATATATATATATATATATATATATATATATATTATATATATATATATATATATATTATATATATATATATATATATATATATATATATATATATATATATATATATATATATATATATATATATATATATATATATATATATATATATGATATTAGTATAATAAATTAATAAAATTTTATTGTAAGATAGCATAAAACTATTTTATATTATCATTAGCTTTAATTTCTAATTTTAATTATATTATTTAATTAATATCATGTGCATTACTTTTTCTTTATTTTATTTTTATAATAATAGACTATACCCATAACTGAATAAAATATTTCTATTATTTAATTCATCTTATCACCAGTTCTAAATTTATTAAAAAATCGTCAAACATCACAAACGTTATAAAATAGATAACATATATATTAGTAGAAACAGTTTTATTATATGCTACGAATTCATCAAACTGGTTTTGTGCATGATTAATTTAAGGTAATTTTCTTTTTTTCATTCTTATATGTTCTTCAAAACTTTTAGTGAAAAATAAAAAATATTCTCTATTTTTAGAGAAGTATATGCAAACGTATTTATTTTTTACAAAATGGAACGCCAACGAATGAGACACCTCAATTATACATTTTTTTTGTTTGGAGTTGCATCTTCAAATATTCTCTTGATATATTCGGATATGCATATCTGAAAGTAGTTCAGATGCTTCAAACTAGAAATAGAGATAGTATGAGCAAGATTTAGAAACAAAATCAACTTGACATTAAATAAAAACACACAACATTACATAGATAGTTGTTAACATAAATTTAACATTACAGATTGTTATAAACGGTTAGTCCATGATGTTGCAACATATTGATAATATTGTCGGTTGATCTTTCAATCTTCGCATCCACTTCAGTCGGACCCTTTGATGTGTAACGGTAAAATGTACTCCACATGACATGTAAATCTCCATCTGTCTTCAGTTCAAAGTTGGTGAAATGTATCTTCCCTTCGTTGTCAAGCGATAGTGAACGATACTCGAGCTTGACAACTCTTCAATTTTTTGGATATTGCAGGAAAATATTTAGTTTGGATATCAGATCGGCGAGAGGTGTGTCATCGGTGACCCTAAATTGAAACGGATGCTTTAAAACACACAAATTCAAGATGGGGATATGAATTCATTATCTGCTTGTTGGGTGTTTTGTAGAAAATATGGGTTGAGAGACACCTTATTTATACAAGTATTTGGTCACTTTGGACCTTAGAAACTTTATCATGTCATCAAGCTATTTTTCGGAGATGCATCTCCGATTAAACCCTGATTTTTTACGAAAAAATGTGTTTACAGATATGCATATCCGAAAAGTTCCTTGATGGTTTTTTTAAATAAGTATGAGGTTTATTTGGATTTTTTAAATAAGTATGAGGTTTATTTGGATATGCATATTCAAAATTAGCATGAACCAGAATCAAACCAGAACATGTGTATAAAAAAATAAAAAATGCAAACCATAAAATTTATAAACTAAAACAGTCGACATTAACACCATCATTGCTTAATATATATTACTTAGGTATTAAACCGTATCAAGATTACATCATTTACGATAATATATTCAAAAAAGTGTATCGATTACAATCTAAAATGTCTCAGAAGATGCATCACCGTATAAATCTACTACCGGTTCCTCCTTCAACTTTTTCTCATTTGATTCTCTTTCAAGCTTACTCAATTTGGTGAACTCTTTCATCCTTTTCAAAAAATGAGTCGGCCAAGTTTCCTCCACTTTTGTATAATGTGTCATCCACTTCAATGATGTGTTTGGTATAGGACACCCTGATTTCAAATAAACTTCAACAAAATGTAGCGATTTTGAAAGTCACCCAATACACATGATGTGTCCGGAAAGAAATTTAGGTGGGCCACTCTGAAGTGGAAAAATGTCTTCGAGAAACCATATCTTGTTAGATCGATACACACTATGTTATACGCATTTGCTATAATATGGCTCACTTCAAGGAGGCGCATCCATTTTGAAAACGGTGTGAGACTGTTAATACAAGGAGTAAGAGCATCATGAATTGCATCAAAATGTTATTTTTTTCCCTATAGCAATGCGTAGAACTTCCTATGCATCGTTAACTCTTTCAAAAGTTGTTGGCGGACAAGAAAGTGATTCTCTTCTCCTCTACCGAGTAAGTCGGATATGCCCGATAATCGCAATTACCATCATCCTTAACATTTACAATATGATCAATGTCCTTGTGCTTAAAAATCGACATTTCTTCAATGAAGATGATTTTGGGTTTCGACGGTGAAGGAGATGGTTTGCTAATGCGAGCACCCTTGTAGACACATTTTTGAGATTTCGGTGTTAGAGAATGCGAGAAATGTGAATCAACATGTAATGAAGTACGAAGGATGATGTTAAATCGGTGGTTTCTGGATAGACAATCTTCCTTAGCTACTCTTTAATATGCAATTTCATGGTGTCACCAGCTTTAGAAAATCTAGCTTGGATTAATTCCCACTCGGTCATGATAGTTATACCTTCTTTACCATCCTTCATCACACCATCGTCATCAAATCAGAGCCTTTTCTAGTGATTGTACACGTCATCCATACGGTGCACCGATTTAACATCATCCTTCGTCTCATCTAGTTTAACATCATTATTCACTTCATCCAATTTTACATCATTACTTACAGCAGCTTTGGGAAACATATTCGGGTGCATCATATCTAATACAAATCAAAATAGAAAAATGGTTTAAAAAATTCATAGTGACAGGCAACTTCGGAGATGCATCTCTGAAACAGTTAGCATGTGAATTCAGTGATGTATATTCGGACCTAACGTTGATTTTTTCAGCTCAAGAACAAGATTAATGTAAGCAACGGGGTATGAAATGAATGAATTTTACCTTAAATTGCAGCTTCTTTTGCTTTCTTTGATGTGATAAAAGACAAGAATGATGATTTGGAGTCAAAAAGTTGATTGAAAATGATTTTTTTAAGGGTTTTAGGTTATTGAGGAGGTATGGAGTGTGAGAGAGATGATCATGCAAGGAGGCCATATATTCGATTTTCCGCTTGAGATTTTCGGAGATACATCTTCGAAAATATTACTGAATATTAAATGATAAACCATCTTAACGAAAGTGTTTTTTAAATGGCTTCAGGAGTCTTTTCTGAGATGCATCTGCAAATTCACCCCCGAAATCTTTGCAGATGCATCTCTGGACTAAATTTTGAGGAAAATGGGATTTGGTGCGTTTGCATATGCATCTCTGAAATTACTTGAGGGTATTTTTGGATTTTCATATGTGCGACCTACATCATAAGGGTGGAAAAAGAAATTGCCTAACTTAAAGCACTTTGATAGCTTATCTTATGTTGGAGAGGATTGAAGTTTGTCTTAACCATAAGAGAAGTTTGAGGAATCTTCCTGCGACCCCAAGTTGTACCTGGCACCCCTCTCCCTAAGGGGTTGTGATTACATTTTTGCCATTGCTATAAATTATCGATTTTTTAAAACATTTTGGTAAATTTTGGATTTTTCATGCAGTTATCGAATATTTCGTAAAATTTTCCGTTTGGATGTAGAATTACCTGATTTATTGCAAAGTTACCGAATATTTTGCAAAATAATGTAGAAATGTAAGACATTTTCAAATTTTTCGATAAAACTTTAAGGTTTTTTAGAAAAATTATGAAGAATTACCGAATATCTGAAAAACCCGAAAAGAAGTTACCAGATATTCGAAAAAATCCAAAAATAAATTAAACCTACCGGATTTTTCAAAAAATTGCACTAAAATTTCTGTAAATTTGAAAAGTCTGGTAGGCATTACTGAAATTTTTTGAAAAAGATTTTTTTTTGTTTACTTTTTTAACAAAGTTAAGAGGATAAAACATATACATATAATGTAAAGGTGTTATGATATCATTACAAAATAAATTATGTCGACTTCCTAACTACTTCTTTCTCAGTGCCTCATACGTCTCGCACATGCTGATTTCCATGCTCTTGCAACTTCATTACAGTTTTGTCTCTATCTGTCTATGACGAGAGGCAAATGACAATTGAGTTTCATCTTCACATACACCCCATGATTGTTGTTAACAAAATCTACTGCAATAATTTTATGTTTGCTTGACGCTATGCATGGAACTATCACTAATGGGAAGAATGTGATGTTAAGTTTCATGGACAACGAGACCAGTATAACATTGTATCTAGAAGAAATAGAGTAACTCATATCAGGAATTATCATCCATTTTTCACGAACATGCACACCAAAGCCATCAACTCGTAATGCACCCCTAACTTACGTCATCGTGTCATAAAACAAATTGAAATATAGTTGATGGTGTTGATAAACTTCGGTATATAACTGCGTCAGAATCAAAGGTCAAGACTCTTCGCGCCATCCAAATAAAGTTGCAATAGCCTGAAAATCACAAGTTCCATCGTCTCCAACATCAACAATGTCATCAATGCACTGATGCAAGAAAACAGAAAACTGAGACAAATATTTTAGTTTTGAAGACACGTTATGCACTTGACTTTCAGTTGATTTTATACATGATCTCTTCGTACTTTGACTTCCATGCGGGTCTTCAACATACTCTCACTATGAAGGATCACGATGCACATCACTCTCGTCGCCCTTTTTACTCTTCTTATTTCCCTTCCTTGACTTGTACTTCACTGGTGGTGGAAAAACTCCGTATTCGAATATCTGATGTTGTTCCACATGTCCATAACATGCTCATGCCTATGTGATTTGACATACTTCTTACACTTTATACTAACATTTTTTTTAAAATATGGAATAGACATAGCAAATGAGTTAAGTTTGGAAACACAACTTCCACAACATTCATCAACGTCAGTTCACGGCCAGTAACCAAAACATTTGGTAGCAACTTCTCATAAGCGAAAAACTCTTTTAGATTTTCAAGTGCTCACGTGAAATTTTCCTCCCTTTCATGTTCCATAGATGCAAAACCAACTGAAAATGTCAATTTAGTGGATGTAACGCCAACAAGCTCAAGTGATGATAGTCGATACCTGATTTTTTTGTACATACATTAAATCACCAACAATCCCCAATTGTTTCTGAAACAAATCAATTAAAATAGAAGCATTTGGCATAATAAGTACCTGTTTGTTTTGTATGTGCAATAAAAAATCAACACAAGATGAAACATGTTCAACAACTTCACTTAATCAGGGTGCGTCCAAAAGATATCAGCAATAACATTGGAAGAGTCCATGTTTCTTATCTAGTACATGTATTTATCTTCATGAATACGACTCAACAGATATTGCATTTTAGTAAACAAACCGATCTTGCTCGCATTGTGTGTAGACCTGGATAACGCTCGTTAGGTTTTCTATATCTCTATCTTTTAAAGCAACAACTATGTATTTGGGAGCCATATTATATTTGGTCATGTCATTCACAAACTTTCTTTCATGATCTTTTAAACGATCTAATATGACATTCCCATTTAAGTCCTTAGCTAACATATGATTGTGAAAACCACATCTGACTGTAACCTTCCAGCCGCTTCCACTTTGCACAAATCTCAGCATAAATGGGCATTCTACTTTCATAGTATAGTTCCCTACAAACACATCGTAACCTTTCAATCGCTTCCACTTAGAACGGATCTCAGCATAAATGGACAATTCACTTTCATAGTATAATTCACTGCAACCACAACCTTCTTCTTATAATTTCCTCCCCTCTCACAATCCATAATCAATTTATCTTTCATCCCTCTCATCCCATTTGCGATATATGAACTAGTAACAACAACAATATCATGTTGTTTAACAACGGACGGCGCCTATGCCAAATCATCAATCCGATAGGGGAATATCTGACATTTACAAAGTATACAAAATAAATTATCAATATACGAGATGTCATAAACAAGGATTGCACAATTATGTAAAAAGTAAATATTTGTGTAAAACATATCGCAACAGTGGTGGAAAAACTGAATAAAATCCACTTGGAAACCATCAGAAACAGGACCGCACAATTGAAGCAGACTAAACTACGAAATTTTTGTCTATGCAAAAGATCTGGTATTACCGGACTTTCTAAAAAATCTGGTATTTAATACGTTTTTCGATTTTTCAAAATATTTATAATGCTTTCCAAAATTCCGATAAAAATTCAAAAGATTTCCATATTTTGGAAACCATCAGATACAGGATCGCACAATTGAAGCAGACTAAACTACGGATTTTTTGTCTATGCAAAAGATCTGGTATTACCGAACTTTCTAAAAAAATCAGGTATTTAACACGTTTTTTGATTTTTCAAAATATTTATAATGCTTTCTAAAATTCCAAAAAAAATTCAAGAGATTTTCAAAATTTTCCAAAAAAATCTGATAAAACAGCATAATAATTTCAATAGAAATTTTTTTTTACCAAATATTTTAAAACAACTACCGGATATTTTAAATTTGTACAGTTTTTTTTTTTTTAGGTGTCTAGGTACAATTTATTGTGGTAGGAACATTCATCAAGAAGTTTTAATGTTCAATTGTGGTGGCTGGCCATAAATAAAAAGAAGCCAGTCAAAATTTCAAAGAATGATCCCTTGACTCTGACCATGCTTTGCGGGCCCATGTTATTGTGAGTTGTGAGAGTCTGTTCATCATTAGTATGTCAGATTTCAGCTGACAGATTTTTAACATCTCAACTTGAGCACTAAGTCTCTGTTTGGATGGAAAGATTATGATGAGAAGGAATGAGAGAAGTAACAATTTTTCCTCCACTCCGAATTCCCGGGCATTTTAAAATATGTTACTTGCTTTCCAGGTTCAGCCACGGAAGGAAAATTAATATATTTTCATACAATATCAATCAATTATTAATGATCCACAAAATTTGTTTGAAAAGAATACTAGTGTTACAACTGCAAATGCCAAAAAAGTCATTCGCTCCTAACAACACCCTATAATTGTTTCAAAATTGGTTGAGTCTACCATCAAGATCTCTTCACAATAGCAGTTGCGAAGAAAGGATGATGGCATAACGTAAAAGAAATCTTCATCGATGGATCGGCTGCTCCTAGCCGGGAAATCACTGTCAAGGCAATGTTGTTGCGTTCTGCTACTTGCTCTATTCTCCCCAGCTCCGCCATCATGTCAGGATCATTGGCGAAATTACTTTTCAGCTCTTTTGCCATCTTTTGTGCTACTTTGAAGTAATCACACATGACTAGGGTCTGAAGGAGAAATAAACCAATAAATGTCTGTCTCTTGAAAAAAAACAATACACAATAGTTTCCAAAAGAATACTCACAGAGAAGTTAGCCTGGGCAGTTGATTCCTTGTATGTCTGATATGAGATACTTTCAGGAAGACAAGCTTTCAGCAAAAGATCAAATTGCTGGATAAATATCTGGACAAAATATCTATATGTGAATTCATTTGCAAATGAAAAGCTTGATTCAAAACAAAAGTACTTTTTTCGTAGTGCCAACTATTTTGTTGAGATTGAATCACTAAATGTATCTTGATATCATAGAAAAACTACTAAATGCAATTTAGATAATTAATTGGAGGTTTCTTCTTAACTTCAGGCAAATCTTGTATTAACATAATATATCTTAAATTTTATTTTCCTGTAAATGTAACAAAGATTACAAGTGTCTTCATAACCCATATGAAAACTAAATACAAGGCTGATAATGGAAAGATTCACCATTTAACTATCTTTGGCGGGGTTTGATCAATACATTATAAAATAAAATCAGTAAAACCTGCTCAAAACAATCAAAGCAGACATGTTACTGAATGTATTAGAAACTTTTCAACCCCTTAATCTTTCACTGAATATTCCAACACTAGAAATACAGAGCTGAATTTTAGTTTTTACCAAACACCATTTGCAACGCTTGGACGAAGTTTTTAATACATTTGAAAACTGTATGCGGCAAAACAGAAAACTTTACCTCATGTTCTGTAGTGAAAGGACTTTGCGGTGGAACAATTTTGCACTCATTCCTCAAAGCAGCTAGCATCTAGAAAAATAATTGAATTGTTGCATAATGTAAGTCCACTAAATTGAATCAAATAACAAAGCCGGAAAAATATTTAGTCTAAAGCAAATTATGATATACACAAAGTCGAGGTGGTCATGTTAACTTTAAGTAAAAGAAAAAAGGCTTATCAATATGGCAAAATAGGGTTCAGTTTTCACCTATAGGTACTAAACTCTACCTCTAGAACCAACACATACAACAGAAATTTCAAGCCACTGATGTCTTATATCACAATTCATAGAAGAAATCATTAAGTCAACATCATTGAGGAAACATATGCAGTATTACCATGCCTAAACCTTCAGCTAAATATATTTGGCTCTGAAGAAACTTAACAGCATCTGAGATCTGATAATTCTTTCCCCCGTCTTTTAAAGAATCTCTTTTTTTCTTCGTCTTCTTTTTACCTTACCAACAAGTAGCATAGATACATATTGAAGTCAGCAACACCATAAGCTAACTTTTTTTCTTCAAAGTTATACAGCTAAGAGCACAATTACAATAATATATAATAATACTACTCTGAAAGTCATTAATTTGTAGGTAAAACATAAAGCAGAAAATTTCCTCACGCACCAACCCTCTGCTTTATTAAAAAACTCACGATAAACTACCGTAACACATACCAGCGCCACTGCTCATTGCTATCCGGAGATGCTTTTTCTCTGCAAGATTGATCAACACGATGTAAATATACCAGTACACCATGCAATAATCATGGTCAGCATAGAGTTCCAATTCAAATCCCACAGTGAGAAATCGAAAAGCTATCCAATAAGTTTGCTCTTCCAACCACACGAGAATATGTTGGAATATTTTGAAACCTATATTCTGCCAGAATAGAGTAATATTACATATTAATGAATCAATTCAATGATAGAAGCTAACAGAAAACCAACCGATTTAAGCCCGCAAATAACATGTTTGCTTCAACACTCTTGAAAAAACCCACTCTGTGTGAATACTCAATACAGTGATTTGTAGCATGTAGGAAATGGCCTTTGTTTCATAATGTAGGAAAAATTCACAATAAATGCAAATTGATATGATTTTCTAATTCTAATCCTAATATTAAATTATAATACTAATACTCCATTTGTTTCTTTTTAAATGTCGATTTTTAAGGAAAAAATGTTCATATGTATCTCTCATTTTCAAATTTAAGGTTGCATTAACTACTTTTTGCCAATTCTAACCTTACCAATTATTTTGCACTTACATTTATGAAGAGAGGGAAGTAAATGGGTGAATGAGCCAATGAGAGGTATGGGTATATTTTGAAATTTCCTTATTAATCAAAGCTCTTTCTTGATTTGTACAAAACAACCTTATAATACATGAACATAGGAACAGAGGGAGTAGTTTCTGGGTATTATTTTCCTCCCTCAATACCTGAAGGACAAATCCTATAACTTCAATGCATGTATATAAATCAGATTAACCATAATTGCTGAAAACCCTTTACCCATTGTGTCACTTCTCAAACTCCTGTGATAACTAACTTCTTTATAGGCACCAGTTTCAGACAATCAATAGGTAAAAATCATAAGTAAAAAACCTCGTTGTTTGAAGTGTTTCCAAACTCCTTTTTGAAAGCTAGCTCCAGCTGCAGAGTGGAATGCAGGATTAGATCAATCTTGACTGATGTTAAATGAATTTCTGGGCAATCATTCAATATATCAATTCACATTAAATGTATAAAGTAATTCTATACCAAATGCTGAGATACCTTGACCATTTGATCTAACGCTAGTGATTCAATAATCAAACAGAGACAAAATGCTGCAATTGCATTCCCCAAATAACTCGGAATAAGATAGGGCCAACTAAAAAATATATCCCACGTATTATAACTTCAGACGGTTGTGCCAAAAAAAAAAGAATTAAGAAGCGTTCATGAAAATCTTCCTAAAATCTAATTCAATTTCTTTAACAGATAAGGTGTTATTTATAATAGAATGTAACAAATCTAGAGTGAAGGTGGTTACTGCAGAAAACAAGCAAAGGACACACCTGTACATGGGTGACACGCAAGTCTTGTAGCATTTTCCCCAGCTTACGCCTTTGCCATGCGGCATTCGTACAGATAATTTTGAGTAAATTGATCACCATCTGCATCCATAATAATGCACAGATTATAAAGTGCATAACTAAAATCAAAGGAGTTGTATAGCATTTTCTTATGGAAAAGAACTCAGATTTGAATGATACTATCCTCCAATCAAAATCTAGGTTGATTGATTACAAGAACAATTGAGCCCATTTGTTTCTGTTTTTGTATTAGAAATTCCTTAAATATCTTTTAAAAAAAATTCTAAAACTTTTTAGTGTGCGGTTTAAGCTTCTAAAGAATATCAAAACTACTGATTATTTTGATAATCTACTTTTATCAGCTTCTGAAAATTTGGTAATCAGAATTACTTTTAGAAGTTAAAGTGGATTTTAATAAATGTAATCAAACAAAAAATTAGCTTCTGCATTATATAAATCTCCAAAAACTAAACTGCAATTTACACAATCTTAAAATCGCCATTTTAAAAGCTTAAACAAAAGGCAGTAATTGAGCCAATTTATAAAAGCATGCATGTCTATACAATTTCAGGAACACATGCAAAAGAGTAAAAGACATATAAGCTACAAATATGACATACCAAACAACTTTAATTTCACTACCTGTTCAAGTTGCACCATAAGCTGATTTTTCTGAAATTCATGATTCTCAGCAACTTCAGGTAATCCAGCAGCTCTAGTGATCATAGAAAACATAGGGTACCGACCAAAGAGTTTCCCGTTCTGGACCAGCAGAAGCTGATATGATAACAGGATTTAATGGGTCAAGCTTGGAGAACAGAGTTCAAAAGAATAGAAGTAAATTTTTACTACCATGCATGTCAAGCATGCCAATCAGATGTATAAGAGAATAATATGTTGTTTTGTGTGCCTCTAGCATTCTGTTTTATAAGAAATCTGGTGCTTAGCTGGGGATGATGGTTTCCTTGGGCTATGTTTGGGAGTTTAGGAGGGGATGTGAAGGACTTTAGGGAAATAAAGGAATGGTAGTCCCCTAACTTTGAAGAATGAGGGTTTCTTTTTCTTCATAATACAAAATCTACCTAATATGGAGGAACTCAAAAAATGAATTAGAAGGGGAAACAACTAATTGCTGAGCTGGAAGGTGTGAATACTGGGTAGGGGAAATGAGGCACGGAGTGACTGGCTAATGGCTATTAAAGGACAGATTAGGAGGAAAGAAATGTGGGTTGGAATTCTGTTAGAAATTGGGAGAGACCGGGCCTCTTGAATTGCCTTGGTATCTTTTATTCTCTGTATTTTTCATTTCTTACCTGTAATAAAATACCCAGACTGCTATCAATTTGATAGACAGACCCGGAATTTCCGTTTTGTACCGTAATACAAACACTTTAACGTTACTATTTCTTAGGCAACTATCAAACATGATAAAAAAAAGTGATAATATATATTATATTGCTCGTATATATAGAATATTCATAAAAATAGTTAATAAGAAATAAGAGAACACTCATCAAATCAAGCAGAATCATGGAGCATTATAAGATTCACCTGAAGATGAGCTCTTGAAATCAAATCAGGTTGAGATTTCTGGAATTTAACCACAAAGAGCAAGGCAGCCTCCAACGATGGGTCCAATGAGTAGGAACATATAACATCTAGGTCATGAAGGAGTTTCACAAAATATTCGAGAGCCTGGAAGATATATACTAGAAACGTTGTAACATGGAATTAAGTTTCATGCATTAAAAGTAACCCTCTAAAAACATACCTTTTCTAAACAAAATATTTTGATTGCCCGTGGTGGTGTTGGAGCTGATAATCTAGAATTTAAACTAGCATCAAAGCCAATTGGTTGACAACCAGATGCAGTTGTATTTTCTACATTTCGTTCAGACATTTCCGGAGCACTGGCTCTAAGAAAGTCTGAAGATTTTCGAATGTGACCAATCTCTGAAATGCATGATGCTATGTGTTCTCTTGCCAACTCCAAACCTCCTCCTTGGGGTCGTTTCATAGACATCAAAAGATGATAAAAATGCTGAAAGAAAATCAAATGTGGTGATTTCAGTTCAAAAAAAAAAGTGTGATTAGTTAACAAGAAAAGGATGCAACTGAAAATCAATGAAAGGTGATTAGTCAGAAGATCCAAGTACAAATATAGTAACATACTCAATAAAAAGCACTCTTAACATACTAGTTAATTCGTGGGAGGGGTTTTAATGAAGGGGAATGAAAGGGAGAGTAGGGGAGGTAAAATAACATTAGACGACCCTTCTCTGTTTGCGTTATAGCAAGGCAGGTACAAAATTAATTTACTATTATGAAAATGAAAATAAATCAATGAATTTGCTGATGCAAAATAGAAAGAGGATAAAGGAGCGTCCTAGGCTGCATCTTTTCAGAATTAGATGGACTTGCTGAAAATGAGGAAAAAGCTAGAAAATAAGTGGTTTATTCCTCTTCATTTGATTTCCTATACGAGTAGTTGTGTTTTTCAAAATCACATTCCAAGATATGTATGAAGGGGTATTGACTAACGTGCAGACACAAGGTGGAGAAACAGACGATTTCTCCATTACAATAGATTTGCATCAAGGTTCAACCATAAGTCCCTACCTTTTTACCTTAATTTTGGATGTACTCACGGAACACACTAAGAACTAACACCGAGATGTATGCTTTTTGCATATGATATAGTCCTACTAGAAGAGTCGAAGGAGGATTTAAATGAGAGGTTGGAGACTTGAAGACGAGTTTTGCAAACGCATAATTTTCGCCTAAGCAGAAGTAAGACGGAATATATGGAATGCAAGTTCAACAAAATAAGTGTTTCTAATCTAGAGGTGAAAGTTTAAGACCATATCATCCCTCAAGTCACACGGTTTAAATATCTTGGGTCTGTAATACAAAATAATGGAGAAATAGAATGGGATGTAAACCATCGAATTCAAGCTGGGTGACAGAAATGGAGGAGGGCTTCAGGGACTTTATGTGACACAAAGGTATCGCTAAAGCTGAAGGAAATTTTTTATCGGATTGCAGTAAGACTTGTGATGTTGTACGGGACATAATGTTAGTCGTTTAAGAATCAACACGAGAATAAAGTAAGTGTAGTAGAAATGAGGATGTTGCGTTGGATGTGTGGTAAGACTAGAAAGGATAAGATTATATATTAATATATTAGAGTGTTGGAGTAGAGAAGATGATAGAAAATAGAGTTAGGTGGTTTGGGCATGTAAAGAGAAGACATGTAGATTCTGTGGTAAGGAGAGTATATCAGATGTAGAGAAGTCAAACAACTAGAGGAGGAAGACCTAAAAAGACTGACTATAAGAGAAGTCATTAAAAAAGATCTCGAGATTGACAATTTGGATAGAAACATGATTATAAATAGAGAACATTATGGCGAAAGTTGATCCATGTAGCCAACCTCACTTACTGAGATAAGGCTTGGTGGTTGTTGTTGTTATCTTCGTCCATTTTCCTGTTTAATTAGAATTTGAATCTTGTATTAGCATAAATAAAGGCTAGTCTTATCATAATCCACGCACCATATTAATTTTTGAATATTTTTTTCCCTTCTTTCTTCGTCCAAAACCCTTTGAAAACACAATAACAACGAAAACACCAGCAATAATAATGAGAGAAATATGATGCGTGAATGCTCAAAATGCCAAAGTACCAGTACTGAGTACGCGTTGGGTTACTGGTGCACGTACCTAACACATAACGTACCTAACACATACAGTACACATCTTTTATGTTGGGAGTTGGGTAATGTGGCATGGTTCAATCAAGTACAGCTTGGACACGGCAGTGAGAATGACCGGGCTTAATAACACAACAAAGCATGACTCGTACCGACCTGGGTAATTTAGGTTTAAGTTTCTTTCATTCTTTTACTGGACTGGGAGGACAAGAAATGAACATTCTACCTTTCATGACATTAACTCAGGCGGCAAATAGTTCTCCATTTCTTGATTCTCTATCTCACCTTCCATTGAGATGTCCAGGTAATTGCATCACCTTTTGTTGTCTTTTTCTCCTTATATTTTTCTAAATAGTACAAGACTGTTTGGGGCTGCAATGAGGCAATCCCAGGCTTAGATGTCAAGTTTTTATATTAGGTCTAACTCATCCTTACAAAACTGCCTTGTAAAGTGAGGATTGCACCCATTTATAAACATATTTTCAAGTCATATCTCATCCGTTGTGACTCTTAAGTTTCAAAGAGCATCAAGAAAAGCCGAAAAGAGTGTCATTCATTTTCTGTACCAAAACAAAAACTATGCTAATCAAGAAAAGTTAAAAGATTGTATGCTAATTTTACAACCTGCATCATCTTATCTTTGACATTTGCAGATTGGTTAAATATATGGCAAAATGGCACAACCTATGTCGAATTATAAACTATACATGAATGTAATTCTCCATTATTTGCAAGTTTGCATAACTTTTTAGAGAGAGTAATCACAGGAAAAAAACCTTACGAAAACGTAATCGGCATAGCAGGGCTTTGCAGTATCCTTCTTCCAGATCAGGATTATTTTGAAGTGGCTCTATATCTGTTACAAAATAGCTCACAACTCAATCAAAGCATATGGATATGTAGCACACCCTTTTGTGGTTGGGGAGAAAGACAGAACAATTTTGTGTATGACATGCATAAAGACTAAAATAACTAGCACCATAAATCATGGCCAACAAATGGAATGTCTATGTTTTTGAACTCTAACTTCTTACTTTTCTAATTCTATTTTTCTTTTTTGGACACACTGTACTATATTTACGGTAAAGCAATTTTATAAGAGTGACTCCACAATGATCAATCATACAGTACACATATCTCAAATACACATGATTGTATTAAAATTCAACGAAGGAAAGAAACTAGGTTATTTAATAATGACGTGAAGCCTGCCACAGCAGGTATTTGTAACACTTTCAAACATAAGAATATCAACACTCTAATTAACTTCAAAGTTCAATATTTTATTCTACATGTCAACGTCATTCCCTTCTGCAAAACTAGAAAATTACAATAATATCATGATATAAGACCTCACTAGAGCATGTTGAGGTTTCAACAAGCAATTACCTTCTGACACTCTTCTTTTTGATGATGAAGTTTTAGAAGCACGCAATTGACGACATATTGTTTCTTCAACAGCATTTAACAATGGTAAACACCTTTCCTTTCCATCTCCACTCAGAGGAAGTCCATATGCCATGACAAATAAATCTTCTTCCTGACACAAATAAATATCACCATTTTTTAGCTAAAAATATAGCAACATTGGTTCGTTCGAATATACAGCTTGTAGAAAATGCATAATATAGAATAGAACATATGTTAGGAGATCAAACGACTAAGGCTTCATATCTATATGCCTCTTAGAGGAAGGCTGCATGTCAGCATAAATTTCTAGTGACACATAAATATTACAATGCTTAAAGATCCATATAAATAAATAATGAAATAAAGAATCCCAACATTCCATGTAATTTAGTGAATAGAAACAATTCAACAAACAGACAACTTCTCCAAAAAAATGAAAAACTAGTACTTATTTGACGCAAAGGAAAAAAAGTGAGAACTCCAACATGCGAGAGCAGAAAAACGTTCCTACAAAACAGAGACAAAAATAAAGAACAGTTGGAATACATTACTTCATGTGTCCGTGCATCTGCGACAACTGAAAGAACTGCTTTGCAGGTTGCACGTATGACTTGGCAGTAAGAGTGCAACAGGGCATGCGATGATGTCCTTTCAGGCCGTAGAAGATAGAGGCAAGAATAGACAGTTTGTGCCAGCGAATGACCCTTGTGCCATGTTGCCTGAAATACCAAATGACAACTAGATAAAAACAACAAAAGCATAAATTTAAGACTTGTCCAGTACAGACAAAGATATTGAACCCTGACAAATATTGCTATTTGTGCATCTTCAAAAACTGTCTTTATACATTTTTAGTTTGTTATTTTCTAAAATTTTCTGCTTATTTGGATAAATCTTAATATTTTTCTTAGGGGAAATAAATCAGGCCTGTTAAGCAAAGGGTAGATTTTGATGTACTCAGAGCACTAAAATACAGAGCATATTTATCTATAAAAAATAGAGGAGAGACCATAGGGCATCATATCAAGATTGCGAATTCATCAGACTCGTCCATAATGAGGATGTCTCTCTATACTTCAGAGAGAAAGAAAGGTATTTTTCAGTCCTTGAAAAAATCTAGAAACTAAAATTATGCATATTCAATACAAGGTAAGAACATATAGAAAACAGAGGCAACAAGGTGAAAATACCTCACATGCTAGTAGATGGTCCATGATGTCAATTATGCATCGAACATCAGTAGTTTTATCAGCACTAATAGGAACCGGAGCAGCACCGTTCTCAATGGCCTCATCCAGAGAGTAGTAAGTAGAAGCCATACCAGAGTCCATTTTCGGATCCATTATCTAAAAAAAGTATCAAATAAAAAAGATAATCCATACAGATATACGTTACACAAGATAGTTGTAAAAACAACCAACATCTTCTCTACATATTTCTTATTAATAGGAGTAAGTTAAACCTATGAAGCACGGACACTGAAAACACGACACCGACATTGATAAGTCGACATCAGTAATAATTTGAATAAATTAATAAATTAAACTTAATCACAAGTGAGGGCGTCGGTTTCAGACAACGACGCTGACACGGACACACCTTTTCTCAGAGGTGTCGGTGCTACATAGAATTACGCGCATAAAGACCTAATTATTTATAGCAAAAAAAATCATCCGATTCAAAAGCATATAAAAATATCATTATCATACAGAAAACTAAAAGACCTCCCACTGAAAGTGCAGTGAGAAAAATAAAACAATACCTCCAAAGCAGACATGGCAGCATAGAGATTGAAATTATCTCCATGGATGAGGTCTCCCTCTTGAAGATCTGCAACATAAAAATCTAATTAAAAAAAACGCCACAACTAATTGACCAGAATATCAATGTAATTTGCAAAACGCACTGTAAAATCATCTAATATCCAAAACACGGACAATTTAATTAAGAAGCAAGAACTTGGAAATCATGACTTAATTATCAAGTTGAAAACGAAAATGAAAGCATTGCGATTTGCATTTGCGATATTTGCAAATTGCAGCATTAGAAATGAATAGATATAATAGAAAAGGAAGGAAGGAAGATGAAAACCCTTGGTAAAGGGAAAAGAGAGAAAGGAAAGGACCTTGACAAGCGGCGTGGAGGAGAGGCGATACATCGGCCCAAGCGGAGTTATCGGCGGGGGGAATACGTGGACGGAGTTGAACGGGGGTTTGTGGTTCGTTGGCGCGATCCAACGCCGCCATGGCTTTGAAGGTTGCCTTACTTTGTGTCCCCACTAGGTAGAGAGGAGTGAGTTTTAATTTTGGAAGTTTTGCGTTCAATATGCGCTGTGTTAACTGTGGTGTGGTCTTAGTTTATGACACTTTCTCTCTCTTCTGGTTTTGGCGTTCTGTAAGAGTTACATGTAACATCATGTTGCCTTCCATTTTTGTACTTAAATTACAAATTATTTTAATGTCATTATTTTTTCGAAGAAAATATATGAAATATTATTGGTTAAACATAACCTTGTACATATTTATAAGAGTTTAATTGTTTCTCTCCCCTTCACACTTCTTAGTCCACATTCAAATTTGTGTCTTTCTTTTATTAGGTGTTCCATTATTCTTTATTATGGATGTTTTTCGATATCTCTTTTCTTTATCTCCCATATTTAATCCTCTCCTTATTTTGCTTTCTTAGGATCCTTCTTTCTTTTTATGGGATCGTTTTGGCCGTAGGTTTGCTTCATCTTTCTTGGGGCTCTTTTGTTTTTACTTCACAGTGATTCGATGGACCAAATCAATAGCATCGGAAACTTTTAAGATATGTCATATCCTAAATTTTATCTTCAATATTTTTTTTTATTTTCATATAACTCATTTGTATCATTATCTTATGACCATTGTATTTGGTCATTAAGTCTCATTTATACGCATCAGTCAAAAATCTAAGACATTATATATATATATATATATATATATATATATATATATATATATATATATATATATATAGGAGTTAATAGAGAAAAAGTCAACAGTTTGACTTATTCATCTGGTCATGCACATGGTTAGTTCATACATCCAATTTCAAACACGTGTGGTCTCATTTGTATTTGCATTTTATTATGTACTCGTTGATATTGAGAATGTATCAAGTGTGAGTAGTGTGGATAATAGTCACACATTAGTTGGAAATATGGAGACTTCTGCATTTATAAGTGAGAGAATTCACTCACCTATTATGTTAAGGTTTTAGGTGAATATGTGGTGTGTCTCTCACAAAGGTGTTGTTATAGAAAACAAGACCCATAATGTTCAATGCTCATAGTGAAAAACTCTCCATAGTGAAAAACTCCCCCCACAAATGGTATCATGAACCATTGGTTCGAGAAATGGATTGGCTTGCTTATATCGAAAGTCAACGGTGCCACAAGGGTGGTGAGTAGGAAACGTTCCGTTGAAGATTGTCAACAACGCCAAGGTGGTGAATAAAAAACGTTTCCTGCGGTACAAAAGAATGTGGAAGTAAGAAGAGTTTTCACTTGAGGGGGAACATTATGGACTCACACTTGAGGGGGAGTGTTGAGAATGTATCAAGTGTGAGTAGTGTGGATAATAGTCTCACATTGATTGGAAATGTGGAGACTTAAACATTTATAAGTGGGAGAACTCACTCACCTATTACCTTAGGGTTTTAGGTGAATATGTGGTGTGTCTCTCTGGTACGTCTTGTGACTGTATATAGAATATAGTTTATTAGGTACTTGACTGCAAGTGCACAGTCTAGTCATTTTAGTTTTAAAAGATATTGAACCCACAGGGACTGATGGTCAAACTAATACTATCGATGTTGCTATGTTTAGCTAAGGAGATGATTTTTTAGAGGTTTGGTTGAAGAAAAATTAAATCTAGAGGAAGTTAAGTTTTTAAGAAAATATTAATCAAAGGATATCAGTATGCAACGCATTAATCGTCAAGGATTCGATAAATCATCGGTGTATATTTTAATTACCAAATATCTTTTAGTAGAAAATACTCATTTAAAAGGCTTTATCTCACACTCTCGTGATTGTTGACTCGGACTATACTTTTAAGTCAGAATGTACGCTCTCACTGTCCCATTTGAAGTTAAAAATACTTTTTGAAAATAAATAAGTTCTAATTGCTTTTAAAGTGCTCTCGCTATTTTTAAAATCAATGCCTAGTTTTTACTATCAAGTTCGACCCTCACGCTCTCGCGATTATCGGTTCTCACCTTAGTTAATTTCCCACTCTCGTGGCAAAACTGTATTAAATAGTTTCTCACTCTCGTGACAAAGTTAATTAAATTAAAATTAAAAACCACAACTGAAAAGATTGTTTGAGAAAAGAAGTTTTATACCGATTATTATTAAATCCCGTCTAATTAAATTGTTTACATACTGATGATACCGGTAGTTTAACCGGACATGTTAAATAACACAAACACATACGAACATAAAAAGATCAACAATAAAGCAAACATGATTATAATAATAATAAAGCAATAACAATAATAATTGAATAAAAACCTGGAAATTGGATTAATCGAATATGTCGAATCTTGAAGTACTTGAGCGGTCCTCCACAGGTCGGTATGATTCTGCTTCTTCGAAATAATTGTTTAAACTAAATAGAATAAATTGCAGTAGTTCCCCAATGTAGGAAACTACTACTTTGGCTAAATAAAAAACGGAAAGGGAAAGGAAAAACGGAAACTCTGAACGGAACGGTAACGGTAAAAGAAAACAATGTTGTTGAAGAAAAATAATAGTAGAAAATAAAATTGCTGTAGAAAATAAATGCAGAGAAAAATCTTGAAAGTTGGCTTTAGGGAGGAAAATCAAGCGTCCACGTAGGTTTCCAACTTTCCACTTTTATATTCTCCATTTGGTCTTGGTAGTTTAGAGAAATAAGGGTGACTTCGTTGAGTGAGAAATTCACGGGAAAGTGGGTTGAGGAACGAGAAAAATGGGCGTGTGGATCACTTCTGTTGACAAATTCAATACGTTGCTTTTGGCCTTGTGACGGTCGTGGTGGGCATGTGACGGTCGTGACGGTCGTGACACCCAGGGCGTGACGGTCGTGACAGAGTTTGTGACGATCGTCACATGCACAGGATTTGTATTTTCTGCTTTTCTGTTGTTTTCTCTTCTGTTTCTTCTTCTTTTCCTTCCTTTTCTATACTTTGCTCATTTAAACATGAGAATTGAAATACCTGCAAAAATAACTCGAACACTTGCGGAATAATCGGAATATAAATGAAAGTGGTACAATTTTTGAATGTAAATCAAGGCAAATATACGATGTATTTTCGCGTTATCACTCTCACAGAGGTGTTGCTCTAGAAAAGAAGACTAATAATGTTCAATGCTCCCTAGTGAAAAACTCCTCCAACAATTGATTTAAAACTTATGGGATTTCATTTGAAGTATTAGGTGCAATTTTAAATGATTAGAGTCACGTAAGTTTGATCCATACATACACTTTCCATGAGTCATTTGGTAATCATTCTTTTTTAATTGCATATTGTCATACCTCAATTTTGTCTGGATATTTTAAATTGATACATGTCCATTTGTCAAGTTTTGTATTTTTAGTCATATGCATTTTTATCAATAAATAAAGTCACCATAATCACGCATATATATATATATATATATATATATATATATATATATATATATATATATATATATATATATATATATATATATATATATATATATATATATATATATATATATATTATAGTAAAAAAATCAATATAAAGTCAATATTTTATATTTTGAAAAAATTGATTAAAATTATATTTTTTTATTATGCATTTTGAAAAATAAATTAATGATCATTTGATTTATCATCAAAATATTCATTTGAATTTTATTAATCATTTTCATGTATGATAAAACAAAATCAATGTTTCTAGACGGTCCAAAATATATCTCATTTATTACATCATTATTACATTCATATATTACATAATTATTCACTATTTAATTAAATAAGTTTCTAGAAGACACTCACACTCTTTGCGTAATTCCAAAATTTCCTTTATATAGCCTATAAATAAACCTCATTTCATTCACAAATGACACAATCAATCATTCACAAAAACTAAGTCAAAACTCTCTTCATTTTTCTTCAAGTAATTTCTTTATTGAATTTTATTTTATATAGGCTCTTATGTTTGCTATTTATTTAATTCTATATATTTTTATTTCTTCTTCATTTATTTAATACCTTAATCATGACCATTTTGCATGAAAACTTATTGATTCAAAATCAAAGTTTAAAGTGTTTTTAAATCTCCACGAGCAAAAGTGATTTAATGTGAATTAATTTTTGTTTATTTGATTTTCTTTGCATTATGATTCTTGTTGCACTTAATTAGTATCTTAATCATCATCATTTTGCATGAAATTGTATTCATTCAAAATCAAGAGCTTAAAAGTGTTCTTGAACCTCCATGAGCAAAAGTGATTAAATAAAATTTAATTTTCGTTTTTTAGTGTCTAATTTTTTAATTATGAGCATTCCATATTGTACGTGAGATCGAGTAGATGAATTTTCATTATTGATTTATTTAATTTCATAAAAAATTGAACAAATTATGAGCAAAATATGGATAAGTATTGTTGTTCTTTGAAAAAACCCATAATTAATCACATTTGGTTATTCCTTTTCTTTTCTAACCCATTTCGCATTGTGACTAGTACTAATGAACTCTTAATTTGATCCAATTTGCTTTCCCCATTTTGTCTTTCTTTTTTACTATATTTTTTTTTGCTTGTTTAAGTTGGGACTTGAGACATTTTTTTGTTAAATTATTTTTTTATTTTGTTTGCTATACTCATGTCTCATTTATTTCTCTTGCAACCCATTTATTTTGTTTATAAAAAATTTTATTATTATTTTTTTTTAATCTTTTATAATTATTTTAATCTTTTATTATTATTATAATAAGTGTGATACGGTGAACTGACTTTGTATTTTTGCTTTGAAAAACAATGTTGCGGATAGTAAGAGTCGCCACCGACTTTTCTTTTATCCAATAAGGAAAGGCGGAAAAGAACAGGAAAGACCTTGATTAGATTTTAAGTTCGGGAGGTACATTATACAAAGAGAAGGTGTTAGCACCCTTTGTATCCATGGTTATCCATGGGCTCGTAATTGCTTAACTCACTTATGTTTTCCTTGTTTGAGAAATGTGGTTTGTTTAGAAAATATTTTGAAAGGAGAGTTTAACTTTGTAATGATTCTTGTACGAATGTGTACAAAGTGTTTATCTCGTTTGATTTTGAAAGATGTTTAGAAAAATATAACTCGGCGATGATTCTGGTGCGAATGCATACCAAGTGGTGATTTTCTAAAAGATGTTATGAAAAATGTGAGGTGTGAAAAGTATTTTAAGTTGTGAGCAAGCATTTAAGAGTTATACCTAACCAAGGTCTTTATAGGTATTTCCTATCCTTAGGAGGGTAAAACTGTCCTTACTATTGAGAAGTAAGTAGTCTTATCCTTTGGATGTAAAGGGACATCGTGGGGTCGTCGATTGGTCATTGAAGGCAACATTTGTAAGGATACCTTAGCATTCGAAGGGACGATCATCATTTAATCGTAGGCTACAACGAAGGGTCATCGAGGGACAAAGTCATATATTCGAAGGCAACGTTCGAGGGACAAGGTCATATATTCGAAGGCAACGTTCGAGGGACTATGATTTATCTTGTAGGGACATTGACCTTTTGATCAAAGGGACTATGACTTATCTGTTTAGGGATGATGATGACTTAATTGAAAGGGTCTTTGCTAAGGGTATCCCCACATTCGCGGGACATGACCGTAATATCGTAAGGCAACAAAGAGAGGGATAAGATCACATATTCGAAGGCAATATAATTAACCAAGTAATCAGAATAAATCTCCACGATGATATTCCATAAATAAAGTGGAATGCCGAGCTATCTCTTCCAGAATCATGGGAGCCCTTACAAAAACTCAGCAAACATGTTAGAATAACGGGATGGGGTGCAATCAAGAGTTGCACCGAACAAAAGAATCATAGTAATAATAGTGTCAGGCAAACAGCGTGCAAATGCAATAGAAAGCATGTCAAACCAATACAAAACAGGTCAGAATGCAAACAGAAAAAAATTAACTACTGTCATGTTCGCTACTGCCTCGCCTAGCGAAGGCCTGGCGAACCCTCGCTACATGTTCGCTTAGCGAGGTGCTAGCGAACGACTGCGGGTTCTGGGTTCTTCTTTGATACTGGTACGATTTCGGAAACCCCAAACCCTATGGCATCCATTACATAAATTACATGATCGAATATTCAAAGTATTGTTTTACACGTTTGTGCACATATAAACCCACATGCAAAACCTAACGATATTCGCCTTTCCATAATGCCTCATACATTTAGAAATTTCAAATTGGGAGCATAGAGTAGTGGGAATAGGGCAAACCTGATTGGAGGGATTGGATGAAATTGAATTTGCACCGTTGGGTTTGCAGGGCAATCTTAGGGTTTATGCCTTATAGGGTTGGTGGAGGTAACCTTTGTGCAGATGAGTTCTCTAAATTAGCTTCTAGGGTTTTCTCCGTTGTTTTCTGATCTCTTGTTGTCTCCCCTTTTTCAAATGAAGTTCTGGAATTTATAGCTGATTTTTTGTGTCTTGGTGGGCTCAGACTGAAGGCAATTCAGGCCCAGAATTTTTGTATATCTGCAAGCTTCACTAGGCGAGTGAGCTAGCGAAGGGTTCGCTAGGCGAACACTCAGCGAGTGTTCCAGCGAATGCTCCCAGACTTGGATAAAAGCATAGCTAATACTTACTCGCTAGGCGAGCAGGTAGCGAGCATTCCAGTAGCAAAATCAACAAGGTTCGCTGGAGCGAAGGAGAAAGCGTGGGCTTCGCCTAGCGAAGGTTTTGCTCGCCTAGCGAGCATGACAGTTCATGTCATTTTCTGGATTTGGTAGCCTGTGCGCTGGATCTTTGTTCCTTTGAAAAATGAATAGACCTCTGTTGAAAGTATAAAAATTAACAGGCAAATTTTGGGGTATGACAGTTGCCCCTGTTCAATATTCTTAAACCAAGAGAATTAGAATGGTATGTACGCCATTCGTGATTTGGAGGTGGAAGATTATTGAACACTTAGAATGCGCCGAAAATTTGCACTTGTTAATTAAAGGATAGTCTTGATGGAGATGGGCTTAAAGATGCCATCCAGAAAGTTTGATGATGAGAGCTTCAGAATGCGTCGTATATTAGACCATATCTGAAGACATGGGTGTCACATTGGGTCGTACGCTAGACCGTATAATGAGTCATCCATTAAGTGATGTTAGGGTGAGCTGAACCTGATTAGGTAAGGATCAGAATGGGTCATACGCCAGACCGTATCTGAGTGGTAGAATGAGTCGTCCGTTAGGCTGTATCTGACGATAAAAAGTAGTCGTACACTATACTACATTTCAGAATGTACCGTACGCTAGGTAGCATCTGAGTAGTAGAATGAGCCGTCTGTTAGGCTGTATCTTCACTGTGGATGAAGGATCAGAATGGATCATACGCTAGATCATATCTGAGTCGCAGAATGAGTCGTCTGTTAGGCTGAGATAAAAAGTAGCCGTACACTAGACTACATTTCAGAATGCACCGTACGCTAGGTAGTATCTGAGTTAGCAGAATGAGTCGTCTGTTAGGCTGTATCTGGAGAAATAAAGATCAGAATGGATCGTACGCTAGATCGTGTCTGAGTTGCAAAATGAGTCGTCCGTTAGGTTGTATCTGATGATAAAAGGGGTAGTCATACGCTAGACTACATTTCAGAATGTACCGTACGTTAGGCAGTATCTGAGGGGATGAGTATCCAAATGGGTCGTACGCTAGACCGTATTGGAACAATTGAAGGAGCCATACGTTAGGCTGAATCAGAATGAGCCGTACGTTAGGCTATATCTGATAATATTTGTATATGTTGTATTTGGCAATAAATGTCTGGGATGGGCTTAAGGATGCCATCATTAGGAGGATATCAGAATGCTTGTCAGAATGAATATTCATATGGATTATATCTGAAAAATGTATTTGAATCTTGAATGTAATTGATAAAGATCCGTCTGAATGAATCTTTATTTTGACTGTATCAGGAGGATAATTAACCTACAAAAAAGTTCGCCTCATGCCATGTTATGATGCATGAGATGTTTTATGCTCTTGAAAATAAATGCGAACATTGCATGCGTGCATATGCTATGGAATGATGTATGAATGAATTATGTGTCTGAAATTTTTTGTCATGGGAAAATAAATCCTGACATTCTGGTTGGAGACATTTGTATTGATGACCCTTTCTTAGCTGGGGATTCAATTTCTGTCTGATGGTAGAAATATTCAACAGAACCTGACTGGGGATAACAAAGATGATCAGTCTGTCTAATAGTGCCAATTTCTTCTGGGAATAATTGGTTTTGCTGGGGAACAGGATTTGCAACCGGCTTTGTTGGAAAGCGTGGTTAGACCTTATCCTCGATCCTAAAGTCTTTTAGTAATTGCTATTTCTATTTTATGCATGTATTTTCGGTAAACATCAATCATATTCAAATGCATATAATAATTCGAATTAAATCAATGGACGTTTATGCAAACAAAACGGAGAAAGTAAAACAAAAGTATCTTTTTGGAAATAAAATTGTATTGATTTTGAAAGAGGGCCTATAAACAGGCAATTTTAATACAAGGAGACAGAAATCCTAGTAAGAGGAAATAGTCAAGAAAGCAAAGAAAACAGCTATGAGAAAAAGTCCTATTGATTTAAATTCTACTACTGCCATTATGTCTTCAAGCATCTCATCCCTTGCTGTCGGATAGAAGTGATTGGCTTGCTCAGTCCCTTTGACTTTGGCGAGGCTGATCGAGAACGGGACATAGTCATACACTTTAATCCCTAATTTTTGTCTAGACCGCCTTTTCAGGTTTTCAGTCCCCCAGGATACCCTTTTTTGCCCAAGCCGCCTTTTTAGGTTTTTGACTTGCCGGGTGTACATTTTTATATGTTTATCCCTAATTTTTGCCCGAACCCTTTTGGTTCGCCGGGATGCCCTTACTTTTGCCTAGATATGTCAACCTAGCGGGTCACTTTCATGCGTAGTATTTTATAACTATGTCTGCGTTCGCGGGATGCGGGAAATCTTCGTCATCCATTGTAGTAAGCATCATGGCTCCACCAGAGAATACCTTCTTAACTACAAATGGCCCTTCGTATGTGGGAGTCCATTTGCCTCTAGGATCACCTTGTGGTAGAATGATACGCTTTATCACAAAGTCGCCAATTTGATACACCTGTCTCTTGACTTTTTTATTGAATGTCTGGGTCATGCGCTTCTGATATATTTGTCCATGACAAACAGCCGCGAGTCTCTTTTCATCAACCAAATTTATTTGATCAAGTCGAGTCTGAATCCATTCATCTTCATCTAAGACTGCATCTTTCATAATTCTTAGAGAGGGAATCTGAACTTCCACTGGTAAAACAGCTTCCATTCCGTAGACTAAAGAGAAAGGAGTTGCCCCTGTCGAAGTGCGTACTGAAGTGCGATAACCATGAAGAGCAAATGGTAACATCTCATGCCAGTCTTTGTATGTTACTGTCATCTTTTGTATAATCTTCTTAATATTCTTATTAGCAGCTTCTACGGCGTCATTCATCTTTGGCCGGTACGGAGAAGAGTTATGGTGTTTTATTTTGAATTGCGTGCAGAGTTCAGTAATCATCTTGTTGTTCAAATTAGTACCATTATCATTGATAACTCTTTCAGGGATGCCATACCGACAAATAAGATTATTCTTGATGAACCGTGCCACCACACTCTTGGTGACAGAAGCAAATGAGGCTGCCTCTACCCACTTCGTAAAGTAATCAATAGCGACAAGAATGAAACGATGTCCATTAGAAGCAGTAGGTTTAATCTCTCCAATCATATCAATGCCCCACATTGCAAAGGGCCAAGGGGCTGTCAACACGTTCAATGGAGCAGGAGGTACATGTACTTTGTCCGCATAGATTTGGCACTTGTGACAAGTTCTGGAGTGATGGTGGCAATCAGCTTCCATGGTAGACCAATAATACCCTGATCTCAGAATCTTCTTGGCCATCGTATGTCCACTAGAATGAGTCCCAAAAATAGCATCATGTATGTCTTCCATAATCTTTTCTGCTTCCTTTTTATCCACACAGCGAAGCAAAGTCGAATCATGATTACGTTTGTATAATACTCCATTACTCAAAAAGAATTTAGTGGAGAACTTCCTCAGAAATTTTCTGTCATTGATGGATGCCCCTTCAGGATATTCTTGAGTTTCTAAATATCTTTTTACTTCGTAGAACCAAGGTTTCTCTTCTACTTCATCAGTATTAAGTTCATAACAATATGCTGGTTCATCTAATCGTTCAATGGTGATCATGGGAGCTTCATTGTCCCATCTGACTCTGAACATAGATGACATGGTAGCCAATGCGTCTGCCAACTGATTCTCTTCTCGTGGAATATGTTCGAATATAATCTCTTCAAAGTATGGGATTAATGTCAACACCCGCTCTTGATAAAGGATGAAATTCGGATGTTTAGTGTCCCATTCTCCTTTAATTTGACTGATTACTAAGGTTGAGTCTCCGTACACACTCAAAAGCTTAATTCTCAGGTCTATAGCAGCTCTGAGTCCCAAAATACATGCTTCATACTCAGCCATATTATTGGTACAACCAAAACATAGTCTAGCAGTGAAAGGCGTATGGCAACCCTTGGGAGAAATAATTACAACACTAACACCATTGCCCAATGCATTAGAAGATCCATCAAAAACCATAGTCCATCGGGATCCCAGTTCGGGTCCTTCATCCGGTCCAGGTTCTTCATAATCAGTAACAAGCATAACATCCTCATCAGGGAACTCGAAATTCATAGATTGGTAATCGTCAACTGCTTGATGAGCCAAATGATCAGCTAACACGCTTCCTTTGATTGCTTTCTGGGTAGTATACTGGATATCATACTCTGTTAAAATCATCTGCCATCTTGCTATTCTTCCGGAGAGAGCAGGTTTCTCAAATATATATTTGATAGGATTCATCTTAGAAATCAATAAAGTGGTATGATTCAACATATACTGTCTTAGTCAGCGAGCAGCCCAAGCCAAAGCACAACAAGTTTTCTCAAGCAGTGAGTATCTTGTTTCACAGTCGGTAAACTTTTTGCTAAGGTAGTATATTGCATGCTCTTTTCGACCAGACTCGTCATGTTGCCCCAGCACACACCCCATTGAATTTTCTAACACGGTCAAATACATTATTAGAGGTCTTCCTTCAACTGGTGGCATCAGAATTGAAGGTTCTTGGAGATACTTCTTGATTTTGTCAAAAGCTTCTTGACATTCATCATTCCATATTATCTCTTGATTTTTCCTTAGTAATTTGAAGATGGGTTTGCAAGTAGCAGTCAAATGGGAGATAAATCGGGCAATGTAATTCAAGCGTCCCAAGAAACCTCTGACTTCTTTATCTGTACGGGGAACTGGATTTTCTTGAATAGCTCTTACCTTAGTCGGGTCAACCTCAATTCCTTTACTACTGACAATAAAGCCCAAGAGTTTACCGGATCTTACTCCAAATGTGCATTTGTTCGGGTTCAATCTCAACTTGTATTTCTTCAACCTCTCAAACAGTTTGTATAAATGATCGAGATGTTCTTCTTCAGTATGAGATCTGGCTATCATGTCATCCACATATACCTCTATTTCATGATGGATCATATCATGGAACAAAACCACCATAACACGCTGGTATGTTGCCCCTGCATTCTTTAAACCGAATGGCATTACTTTGTAACAGAAAGTGCCTTATTGCGTCACAAACGTAGTTTTCTCCATGTCTTCAGGTGCCATCTTAATCTGGTTATAACCTGAGAATCCATCCATGAATGAGAATACCTTGTGTTGAGCGGTGTTATCTACCAGAACATCGATGTTCGAAAGTGGAAAGTCATCTTTGGGACTTACTTTATTCAAATATCTGTAATCTACACACATTCGCACCTTACCATCCTTCTTTGGCACTGGTACCACATTAGCAACCCATTGAGGATAAGAAGTAACAGCTAGAAAACCTGCATCAAATTGTTTCATAACCTCGGCCTTGATTTTCTCAGACATTTCAGGACGCATGCGACGA
The DNA here is from genome assembly GCF_024323335.1 of Lathyrus oleraceus. Taxonomy (NCBI): domain Eukaryota; kingdom Viridiplantae; phylum Streptophyta; class Magnoliopsida; order Fabales; family Fabaceae; genus Lathyrus; species Lathyrus oleraceus. Next base: position 75,624,189 of record NC_066582.1, on the reverse strand, counting down.
ACCTTTTGCTTAACAGGATTACAATCTTCCTTCATCGGCAAACGATGTACTACTATATCAGTATCCAGTCCTGGCATGTCTTCATAAGACCAAGCAAAAATCTCTACATAGTCATGTAACATCTGAATCAATCTTTCTTTGACACTGTTTTCCAAGTCTGCTCCTATTTTGACTTCTTTCTTGTTTACTTCAGTACCCAGATTTACAATTTCAATTGATTCCTCATGCGGCTGTATAGTCTTTTCTTCTTGTAGTAACAGTCTGGCAAGCTCTCCTGGTACTTCGCAATCTTCCCCACTTCCATCCTCGGCTTGGTAGATCGGATTTTCAAAGGCATAATTAACAGTAGCAGAACTATTATCAACAGGATCCAGAGTGGATATGGATCTGCAATTGGTTATGTGAGTGTGTGTAAGAAAACATAGCTTATTTGAAAGATGACAGGAAAGATAAAGAGCGTAATATTTGAATGCAAAAGGTCCATTGATTTATTGAATGTGAATATGCTTATGAAAATGACAAAACCCTTGAAAAATTAGCTATTGTGCCCTGGGTATAGACACAATGCTTTAAAAAATTACAAAATTTGAAACACTAAAATGGCAATAACAATTACTCCTGACTAAAGGAAATCAGGATAGTGTCTTCAGCCTTCCAATTATTGAGTCTGTCACCAATCGTTGGGAAAATCCAGTTATCCAAGTCGCAATCGTTATCAGCATCTTCTACAACATTAACAGTCTTGTCATGATTAGGCAGAGGAGCAGTGATGACATTAGGAGTCTCTAGAGGATCAAAATCAATCTCTCCAGCGTCGATCATATCCTGAATCTTATTCTTCAACAACCAACAATCGTTTGTATCATGCCCGGGGCTATCAGAGTGATATGCACACCTGGCATTGGGATTATAACAAGGAGAAGTAGTGTTGGGATTTGCAGGAGTATCTCTGAGGGTAATTAAATTTGCTTTTAGCATACCCTGCAGTGCTTGTGCTAAAGTCATATTGATCTTGGTAAACTGCCTTCTTGGCCTGTCTTGTCTGTGTTGGAAGTTTTGAGATGGCGGCGCTGCAATCGTAACTGCTCCAACAGTATGGTCACGATTTTTCTTGTTATGACCCCTTTGACCGTACACAACATTTGATTCATTCTTCCCCTGATAAGACTTTTTGGTGCTTGCAGAGGTAGCCGCCTGTATCTTTCCACTTCGAATGCCGCTTTCAACACGTTCCCCCGTCAATATAAGTTCAGTGAAACCCGATGAAGAACTTCCTAATAGATGGCTGTAGAATGGGCCAGCCAGTGTACCCATGAACATGTCCACTAACTCTCGATCAGTCATAGGGGGTTTGACTCTGCCAGCCAAGTCTCTCCATTTTTGAGCATATTCTTTGAAGCTTTCTTTAGAGCCCATAGTCATATTCTGCAACTGTAGCCGGGTAGGCGCTAATTCAGAATTATACTGGTAGTGCTTGTAGAAAGCTATCGCTAAATCAGTCCAGGTGCGGATGTTAGAGCTCTCGAGCTGATAATACCACTCTAAATGTGTGCCAGACAAACTCTCTTGGAAGAAATGGATCCATAGCTTCTTATCAGTGGTATACGGCTGGATCTTTCTCACATAAGCTCTCAGATACATCTGAGGACAAGACGCACCATCATACTTAGTGAAAGCGGGAACCTTGAATTTGCGAGGAATGACCACATCAGAGACCAGACCTAGACCGGGCGCCTTCTGACCCTCCATAGCTAGCATACGTTCTTCCAGCAACTTATACTTATCATCTTCCGGAGAGTACTGTCCATTTTCATAATTTTCATAGTCGTCCTCAGGGTTGAAGGGATCATCATCCTCATCTTCCGAATCATTTTCTGTCTCATCTTCTTTATCCTTCGGAATTCCAATCTTGACTCTTGGAGCCTGTCCTTTAAACCTTCTTCCTGGGTTAATGCAACTCACGGGCTTCTTGTCCTTCTTTTTCTCGAGCAATAGAGTCTTCAGCTCCTCCTGCCCCTTGGATAAGTTCAAGATCATCTCCTGGAATTGAGCATTCTGAGCCTGGAGATCCTTGACAGTTTGTTCGAGGGCCATTTTCCTGTTTGAGAGGAACACCGTGAGAACATTGATCCTTTAGAGTACCTGTTATGCAATGTTATGTTATGCTATGCAATGTATGAAATGTTTTCAAGGAATTTTGGAATTTAACTTTGCGTAAACCGCCAAAAAGAGAAACTTTTATTAACAATTTCTTTAATCAATGTTCATTACAAGAAAAAAATGAAAGCTCAAGTCTCCCAGGGACGGCTTCTTTTTGGGCGGAGATATGCATTGAGACTTCGTTCCTCCTTAAGTTGGCTGGTGAGCTCTAATACTTTCTTCCTTTCAGCACAGAACTGAGCTTCAAAAGTATCCCTTTCCTCTCTCAACTAGATCCAAGATTTCTTCAATTCTTCAACATTGGTAGGCATATCTGGATAAGGAATGATCTGAGGGGTACCTCCTTCAACTTTTGGTTCAACAATCAGAGGTCCGATTGCAAGATATGGCATGATAAGCTCACGCGCTCTGGCGCGTACCCATCTGAGATAAGGTTCCATAGGAATAGAGTTTTTCTATCCTAAAGTACTTCTTTTCACCATGCCCCAAGCTCGTACAAACCTTTGACGGAGACCTTGAGAATCGTTGTCATAGTCGAACACAGTGCCTTGGATAATTATTTCATGTGGACCATCTCTTCGAGCATAACCAAACTGACGTAGGGCTAAAGCAGGATTATAAGTAATACCTCCTCTTATCCCCAGAAGTGGTACGTTAGAGAATTCTCCACAACGGTCAATGATGATAACATTTTCTTTAGGTTGGGGACACCAATGGATGTCTGAATGGGAGAGCGACATTATCCTTTGAGACCATTTCAAATTTTGCTCATTCTTCAAGACTGATTGAGGAAGGTGCGAAATAAACCACCTAGATAATAAAGGTACGCAGCACATGAGAGTCCCTTGCCTTTTCATAGTACGAGTGTGAAGGAAATGCAAAATGTCTCCAAGCAAGGTGGGCACAGGGTTATGAGTGAGAAATATATTAACAGCATTCATGTCTACGAATTGATCTGGATTAGGAAATAGCACCAAACCGTAGATTAATAATGCTAGAACATCTTCGAAAGCGTGGACATTCATAGCTTTTAGGAATTCTCGGGCCTTATTTATCAGAAATTTGGCAAGTAAACCCTTAACTCCACTTCTTGTTACCCAATTAGTTTCAATATCGGACTTTCTCATGTGTAAAGCCGCGGCAACCTCTTCAGACCTCGGAATCTTTTCTAAACCACTGAAAGGTGTTTGATCAAGGATATGTATCCTAAGCAACCTGGAAAATTCTTCTAATGTGGGTACCAACTGATAATCTGGGAAGGTGAAGCAATGATGTTTAGGATCGAAGAACTGGAATAAAACTCTCATCATATCTTTCTTGACCCCGATGGTAACCAATTTGAGGAGATGACCATGTTTCTGGATGAACCGAGCATGATCGGAAAGTTCTGACACTAAATCCTTGAGTTGAGGAGAGATCGCTATAAAATTGATCCGGATGGTCTTCCTGGAAGCCATAGCCTTACAAAGCAGAGCAAAGTTAAATCCCTAAGTCCTCAAAACGGTTAGTACAATGCCATGATGTCATGATGTTATGATGTTATGATGTTATGATGTTATGATGTTATGATGTTAAGTGAGTAACACAAACAAGTCACACATCAATTATTCCTAGGTTTTAAGGCTTGCATGAGTTCCATAGGTAAATACCCTCCCCACTGAAGTTTGGTTGGTTCAACCTGTCCTAGAATAGTAACCGGGTTCTAGAAGGATCTCAAATCATTGACCTTTCCTTAAGTCCACTTCAGTGCAACACCAAGCGGTTGACCAAAATTTCCCTAAAGTCCAATCTCAAAGAGTGTAGTATCGAGTATCAACCAACCCCAGTCAAAACCGAAGTCATTTATCTCACTACTTTCTAATGGCTAGGATGAGTCAATTAGGGTTCTAAAGGTCTGGTTAATGCTTTGATGACACCACGCAGACGCCAAATTTTTCCTCAAGTAAACATGAGGAACATCAGGACATCCAAAGTGTCACATTAACCGTCGCCATCATTTTAACCGTTCCAGTATACGCCGGACAGTCACGATGATCTCTTGCTACTTACCTAAGGTACACTAGATCCGGGTGTAGGATCTTTCACTCAAGCGTACAATACCCAAACAATCCCTTAAAAGTAAATCAAACAAAGAAACAATTTGAAAACATAAGTGATCTTATCTTTAAGGTAACCTCTCTTTTTAAGAGTCCCCAGCAGAGTCGCCAGTTCTGTGATACGGTGAACTGACTTTGTGTTTTTGCTTTGAAAAGCAATGTCGCGGATAGCAAGAGTCGCCACCGACTTTTCTTTTATCCAATAAGGAAAGGCGGAAAAGAACAGGAAAGACCTTGATTAGATTTTGAGTTCGGGAGGTACATTATACAAAGGGAAGGTGTTAACACCCTTTGTATCCATGGTTATCCATGGGCTCTTAATTGCTTAACTCACTTATGTTTTCCTTGTTTGAGAAAGTGTTTGAGAAATGTGGTTTGTTTAGAAAATATTTTGAAAGGAGAGTTTAACTTTGTAATGATTCTTGTACGAATGTGTACAAAGTGTTTATCTCGTTTGATTTTGAAAGATGTTTAGAAAAATATAACTCGGCGATGATTCTGGTGCGAATGCATACCAAGTGGTGATTTTCTAAAAGATGTTATGAAAAGTGTGAGGTGTGAAAAGTATTTTAAGTTGTGAGCAAGCATTTAAGAGTTATACCTAACCAAGGTCTTTATAGGTATTTCCTATCCTTAGGAGGGTAAAACTGTCCTTATTATTGAGAAGTAAGTAGTCTTATCCTTTGGATGTAAAGGGACATCGTGGGGTCGTCGATTGGTCATTGAAGGCAACATTTGTAAGGATACCTTAGCATTCGAAGGGACGATCATCATTTAATCGTAGGCTACAACGAAGGGTCATCGAGGGACAAAGTCATATATTCGAAGGCAACGTTCGAGGGACAAGGTCATATATTCGAAGGCAACGTTCGAGGGACTATGATTTATCTTGTAGGGACATTGACCTTTTGATCGAAGGGACTATGACTTATCTGTTTAGGGATGATGATGACTTAATCGAAAGGGTCTTTGCTAAGGGTATCCCCACATTCGCGGGACATGACCGTAATATCGTAAGGCAACAAAGAGAGGGATAAGATCACATATTCGAAGGCAATATAATTAACCAAGTAATCAGAATAAATCTCCACAATGATATCCCACAAATAAAGTGGAATGCCGAGCTATCTCTTCCAGAATCATGGGAGCCCTTACAAAAACTCAGCAAACATGTTAGAATAACGGGATGGGGTGCAATCAAGAGTTGCATCGAACAAAAGAATCATAACAATAATAGTGTCAGGAAAAAAACATGCAAATGCAATAGAAAGCATGTCAAACCAATACAGAACAGGTCAGAATGCAAACAGAAAAAAATTAACTACTGTCATGTTTGCTACTGCCTCGCCTAGCGAAGGCCTGGCGAACCCTCGCTACATGTTCGCTTAGCGAGGTGCTAGCGAACGACTGTGGGTTCTGGGTTCTTCTTTGATACTGGTACGATTTCGGAAACCCCAAACCCTATGGCATCCATTACAGAAATTACATGATCGAATATTCAAAGTATTGTTTTACACGTTTGTGCACATATAAACCCACATGCAAAACCTAACGATATTCGCGTTTCCATAATGCCTCATACATTTAGAAATTTCAAATTGGGAGCATAGAGTAGTGGGAATAGGGCAAACCTGATTGGAGGGATCAAATGAAATTGAATTTGCACCGTTGGGTTTGCAGGGCAATCTTAGGGTTTATGCCTGATAGGGTTGGTGGAGGTAACCTTTGTGCAGATGAGTTCTCTGAATTAGCTTATAGGGTTTTCTCCGTTGTTTTCTGATCTCCTGTTGTCTCCCCTTTTTCAAATGAAGTTCTGGAATTTATAGCTGATTTTTTGTGTCTTGGTGGGCTCAGACTGAAGGCAATTCAGGCCCAGAATTTTTGTATATCCGCAAGCTTCGCTAGGCGAGTGAGCTAGCGAAGGGTTCTCTAGACGAGTGAGCTAGCGAAGGGTTCGCTAGGCGAACACTCAGCGAGTGTTCCAACGAATGCTCCCAGACTTGGATAAAAGCATAACTAGTACTTACTCACTAGGCGAGCAGGTAGCGAGCAGGTAGCGAGCATTCCGGTAGCAAAATTAACAAGGTTCGCTGGAGCGAAGGAGAAAGGGTGGGCTTCGCCTAACGAAGGTTTTGCTCGCCTAGCGAGCATGACAATTCAGGTCATTTTCTGGATTTGGTAGCCTGTGCGCTGGATCTTTGTTCCTTTGAAAAATGAATAGACCTTTGTTGAAAGTATAAAAATTAACATGCAAATTTTGGGGTATGACAATAAGTAATTAACTTAAATTATATTTAATTAATTAATTATATCTTATTATTTAATTATCATGTCCTTCATACTCATGCACTCATCTTTGTCATTTTTGCTCATTTAGACTTATATTTATTATTATTGGTTTATTTGTTTAAATTGAAAATTAAATGAATGATTATTTCAATGTTTAAAATATTTTATAAGTGTAAAAACCTTTGATCCAAAGCCAAGTGGATTTTCAAAATCCCTTGACTTTATTTATTTTATTATTATTAGTTTTTATTTGTTTTTTTTAATTGTTACAACTAAATAAATAGACAATAATAATAATAATAATAATAAATATAGATAAATAGTTAAAGGAGTATTTTCAAACACATCAAATATTTGGTTCAACGCCAAGTGAATTTTTCAATCTCTTTTTTCTCGATTAATTTTGTATCGATGCGAATTAAATCTTTCCCGTTTAAGCATAACATTAAAATATTTTCTTAAACAAATATGAAAGAAATGGATCTTTGGAGTCTCATATTCCTTGAATCCTTGAATAATCGCTCTTGAGGCACACATTTTGGGTTAGTCGTTCATTCACTCTTTCATTTCTAAAACATTTAAATAAAAACTTGGACAAAAAAGGAATTGTTTGAGTCTAACACTTCAGTAGAACCTTTGAACAATCTTTTTGAATGTTCGTTGTCCATCAAACAATTTCATAAATACATTGAATGAAAAACGTATCGTTGGAGTCTAGCATTATGGTAATACCCCAAATAATTGGTCTCGAGACTCACTTCTTGTTCCCATCACGCATTCACCATTCACCTTTAAAAAACATGCAAACACATCAAACTTATTTCCTCGCCCCCGTGCGATCAAACACCTTTCACAAGAGAACATTTGTTTAATCCTTTCTAATGCGTATACAAACTAGCGATTAAGTCTCCACCGCGAGCATGCAAGCCAATGTTTAGCCGCTAGAATATGATCTAAACATGTGTTCAATCCAACATATTTTAAATCAATCAAAATCTTTTCAAAAGAACGACGTTTAATCTTTTCTAATGCGTATATAAACTAGTGCTTAAGCCTCTGCCGAGAGTAGACAAGTCAATGTTTAACCCTTAAAATGCGACCTAAACATTTATTCATTAAAACACATCAACCAACATTCATTTGCTACCAAGAACTATGCAGCTTTGAGTTCTTCATCGCACCTAGAGATACGTAGGAACAAGATTCACGTCTTGTCAAGCACTATAATAAAAAAATACCAAAAATGTATTTTGTCTTGCCCTGAACTACGAAGCTTTGAGTTCCTCATTGTACTAGAGGATACGTAAGAGCGAGACCCGCAATCTTGTCAAGCACCATAATTAAAAAAAATTGCGACCAATTTTCTTTTACACTTTCAATAACTCGAAGAAAACAATTAACACAAGTCAACATTCAATCGCAAGTTCAACTAAAAGGTTCTCGTTGAGTACAACGGACGTGAGGGGTGTTAATACCTTTCTCTTGCATAATCGACTTCCGAACCCGAATTTGGTTATGACGAACATTTTCTTTTAAAGGCTTTATCGATATTTTCCTTTTCCTTCATTAGAATAAATAAAGTTTGGTGGCAACTCTGTTCGAATCTTTTTTTCACGACCATCACGAAATATCGTATTTTTTTCTAGATGCAACACATATCTTTTGTTTTGAGGTCTTATTGCTAAGGCAATTCCAATTTCAAACTCACATTCAAGTGATAAGTTTCAAAGTTTAAAATTTTAATTCAAAGTAAAACATTTTCATTCTCAATTCAAATGTTTTCAAATGTTATTAGAATCCACACATTACATCATCATGAGGTACAAATATTTCATATTGCACAATTCAAGTTACATTGTCACAATGTTACATTTTGATCCATTTTTTTACTTAGCTTAAACGACTACGTTGACCTAAAAAAATGAGGTTTAACACTAAATGTGCAAACATCTTCAAGCTTCAACATAATTCAATGTCTTTGATCCATCACCAAGGAAGTTTCCATTCCCATTTGAAACCATTTCATGCCTCGAGGCCTATAATAAAAAGAAGAAAATTTAGTCCAAGGAAAAATCAAGCATAACACCATTCAAATTTACATTACACAAGCGGTTAAAGTTCAAGACAACATAACCAAACAACAAGGAAAAATTCATTATGCAGCAGGACGTATATTTTGAAGCCATGACTTGATGGTGTGGAAATAAAGTCAATACAAACAATGGACTAATTCAATTTTTCATCAAAATTTTGTAAAGACCAATTACCACATCATTAACTGTAGTAAAAAAGGACAATTTGATTACTACGTCTGTCATACCCCAAAATTTGCCCATTAATATTACAAGGCATTTCTTATGCACTCCAACTTATTTTTCAAGGCATTGATCCCAAAAGAACAAAGGCCAACTCACAGATGGCCAAATCCAGAAAATGGCCCAAACTGGCATGCTCGCTAGGCGAGCAATTCCTTCGCCTAGCGAACCCTTCGCTATACAGCTCGCCTAGCGAAACCTGCGAATAACAGAAAATTCTGGGCTTCATTCTGAGCCCATTAGGTCACAAAAAGAGTATTATAAATACCCCAACTTCAGTCAGAAGAAGGGGAGGAGAACGAAAACGGAGAAAGGAGAACCCTAGCAAACAAACCATAACACTCACGGGAGGCAAACCCTGAAGGAACTCGGCGGCATCAAGGTTTACCTCTGCCCAATTCAATCCGATTTGCCGATTCAAAGTCGCAATTCAATTGCAAACAGGTTTACATTGCTATTACTGCCTTATGTTCTTAATTTGCATATGGTATTATGATTAAATTTATGAAAATATCTTAAGTTTGGCATGTGAATTTTAGTATGTACCTGAATACCTTAAATGATTAACCATATAATTGCTGTAATGAAAGCCATAAGGCATAAAATTGGTTGAAATTGTACTGATATCAAAACCAGAATCCGCAGCCGCTCGCTAGCACATCGCTAAGCGAGAATGCAGCGAGTATTCGCTAAGCCTTCGCTAGGCGAGGCAGGAGCGAACGTGACAGTAGCTGACTTTTCTGTTCTGATTTTTCACTCATGTTTTATCATAGCCATGCGTCATTTACCCGACCCTATTTACTGTTGTGATCCTTTTTTGTGTGGTGTAATCCTCGATTGCACCCTGATTTGGTGTTCTGACATGTTTTGTTGAGTTTTGTAAAGGTTCACATATCCCAGGAAAAGATTGCTTGTTAGGTATTCCACTTTATTTATGGGATACCCTTGTGGAGATTCACCCTGAATTACTCAATTGATTTTAATGTATTAATTTTATGGCAAAGATCCATCCTAAATTGCTTAATTGATCTTAATGTATTAATTTTAATGTGGGGATTCCTCCTAATTACCTAATTGATTGTAAAATACGGCCTTTGAATATGTGATCTTGGACCTCTCTTTGTTGCTTTACGATATTACGGTATTACGGTCATGCCCCGCGAATGTGGGGATACACTTAGCAAAGACCATTCGATTAAATCATCATGTCCCTATAAAATAAATCATAGTCCCTCGGATGTTGCCTTCGAATATATGATTTTGTCCCTCGATGACCCTTCGGTGTAGCTTATGGTTAAATGATGATCGTCCCTCCGAATGCTAAGGTATCCTTACAAATGTTGCCTTCGATGACCAATCGATGACCCTACGATGACCCTTTTACATCCAAAGGATGAAACTACTTACTTCTCAATAGCAAGGACAGTTTTACCCTCCTAAGGATAGGAAATACCCATAAAGACCTTGGGTCGGTATAACTCTTAATTGCTGGCTCACAACCTAAAACATTTTTCATATATCACATTTTGCAAAACATCTTCTAGAAAACCACCACTTGGTATACATTCATACTAGAATCATTGCCAAGTTATATTTTTCTAAACCGCTTTCAAAATTAAACGAGATGAATACTTTGTATACATTCGCACGAGAATCATTACAAAGTTAAACTCTCTTTTCAAAACATTTTTAGGCAATTCGCAAACACTTTTTTCAAACATAAGTGATCAAGCAATTAAGAGCCCATGGATAACCATGGATACAAAGGGTGCTAACACCTTCCCTTTGTATAATGTACCTCCCGAACCCAAAATCTAATTAAGGTCTTTCCTGTTCTTTTCCACCTTTCCTTATTGGATAAAAGAAAAGTCGGTGGCGACTCTTGCTATCCGCGACATTGCGATTAAAAGCAAAACACACCAAAGTCAGTTCACCGTATGACAGAACTGGCGACTCTGCTGGGGATCATTAAAGAGAGGTCACCTTAAAAACAAGATCACTTATTCAAATTGTCTGATTTACTTTTAAGGGATTGCTTGGGTATTTTATGCTTGAGTGAAAGATCCTACACCCGGATCTAGTGTACCTTAGGTAAGTAGCAAAAGATCATCGCGACTATCCGGCGTATACCGGAATGGTCAAAATGATGGCTACAGTTAATGTGACACTTTGGATGTCCTGATGTTCCTCATGTTTACTTGAAGAAAAATTTGGCTTCTGCGTGGTGTCATCAAAGCATTAACCAGACCTTTAGAACCCTAATTGACTCATCCTAGCCATTAGAAAGTAGTGAGATAACTGACTTCGGTTCCGACTGGGGTTGGTTGATACTCGATACTACACTCTTTGAGATTGGACTTTAGGGAAGCTTTGGTTAACCACTTGGTGTTGCACTGAAGTGGACTTAAAGGAAGGTCGATGATTTGAGATCCTTCTAGAACCCGGTTACTATTCTAGGACAGGTTGAACCAACCAAACTTCAGTGGGGAGGGTACTTACCTATGGAACTCATGCAAGCCTCAAAATTTAGGGATGATTGTTGTGTGACTTGCTTGTGCTTGTTATTTACTTAACATCATAACATCATAACATCATAACATCATAACATATGGCATTGTACTAACCATTTCAAGGACTTAGGGATTTAACTTTGCTCTGTTTTGTAAGGCTATGGCTCCCAGGAAGACTATCCGGATTAATCTTGTAACAATCTCTCCTCAACTCAAGAATTTAGTGTCAGAACTTCCCGATCATGCTCAGTTCATCCAGAAACATGATTCTCTTCTCAATTTGGTTACCACTGGTTTCAAAGAAGATATGATGAGGGTTCTATTCCAGTTCTTCGATCCTAAACATCATTGCTTCACCTTCCCAGATTATCAGTTGGTACCCACATTGGAAGAATTCTCCAGACTGCTGGGGATACCTATCCTTGATCAAATACCTTTCAGTGGTTTAGAAAAGATTCCGAAGCCCGAAGAAGTTTCCGCAGCTTTGCACATGACGAGGTCCGACATTGAAGCTAATTGGGTAACAAGGAGTGGAGTTAAGGGTTTGCTTGCCAAGTTTCTGATAAATAAGGCCCGGGAATTCTTAAAACGTTATGGATGTCCATGCTTTCGAAGATGTCCTAGCATTGCTTATCTATGGTTTGGTGTTATTTCCTAATCCTGACCAATTCATAGACATGAATGCTATTAAGATATTTCTCACTCATAACCCCGTGCCTACCGTGCTTGGAGACATTTTGCATTCCCTCCACACTCGTACTATGAAAAGGCAAGGGACTCTCATGTGCTGCATACCGTTGTTGTCTAGGTGGTTTATTTCGCACCTTCCTCAATCAGTCTTGAAGAACAAGCAGAATTTGAAATGGTCTCAAAGGATAATGTCGCTCTCCCATTCAGACATCTGTTGGTTTCCTCAGTTCAAGGAAAATGTTACCATCATTGACCGTTGTGGCGAGTTCCCCAATGTGCCACTCCTAGGAATAAGAGGAGGTATCACTTGTAACCCGGCCTTAGCCCTACGTCAGTTTGGTTATGCTCGAAGAGATGGTCCACATGAAATGATCATCCAAGGCATTGTGTTTGACTATGACAGCGATTCCCAAGGCCTTCGTCAAAGATTTGTACGAGCTTGGGGTATGGTGAAAAGAGGCACTTTAGGACAGAAAAAATCTATTCCTATGGAACCTTATCTCAGATGGGTACGCGCAAGAGCTCATGAACTTGTCATGCCGTATCTTGCAGTCAGGCCATTGATTGTTGAACCAGGAGTTGAAGAGGGTACTGAAGGAGAATTGCGGTCCAAAACGCAGCGGAAATAAAATTTTTTCTCCTTTAGAGATCCTTACGAATGGTCATGATCAGTGATAGAATATTTACCTCTTGTGACGGTTGAAACCTTTGGTGCAGATCTCTTGTGACGATCAAAACCTTTGATGCAAATCCACGAAGCGATCACGAACGTTGAACGATGACAACGTCTCTACTCAGTCCACACGAACGGGTTCCTTCAATCTCAGTGCTAGCTGGTACGAATGAAGGCTTTGAGTGAGAGAGAGAGAGAGAGAGAGTGAAAACGAAAAGAATGCAACCGCAAATTTTTGCTTCTGCACAAGGGTTCTATTTATAGAACCACTTGTGTGGGCTTCAAGCTAAAAGCCCACTTAAGTGTATTTTGGCCCATATCTTATAATATGCCCAAAATCACTTAAGCTCATGGTACCTTACCATATTTCGTATTCTACTCAAGTACATCGTACCTTACGATGCTCTATAACTCACTTAAGGGCACCGTACCTTACGGTATTCCTTAGTTACTCTATCTCTCATCAATCCGTCCTTTGTGTGTGACCCTGTAGGTTTTCGTGACGTTGGCAATTATATTAAATCACGCATTTAACATAATAAACAGTGAGCGGTATCTAGCAACACATCACTGCTACCCAAGACACGAAAATGTCATGTGATCTGACAATTCCTTCTGTGATAATACTTATATGTATAATTACCCTTTTGCCCTTATGTCTATATTGAACACAAAGCATATACCGTGTCATCCTTGTTCAGTTCAATATTGGGCCCATAGACATTTATCCTGTTACGCAGGATGGGCAAATTCCATCTAGGACACTCATGTCCCTCAGCATGCTTTGTGGAGTACCCATCAACTGTCTTTATGGTTATCCAGTTACGGACAACGTTGGATCAGCAATAAAGCACTCGACTCTACATCTAGGATCCATAGTGGTTTCAGGTCGAAGAGTGGAATACACTATTATCACCATGAGAATAACTTATGACACTTTGCATAACTTTCTATATAGTATTCTCATAGCGGGTCAATCCGGTATAAATATTACTCTTAATATTCATACCTATGTTTAAGACTTGATAACTCTTTATCCATGATCCATGAGATGTGATCATCAGTCTACAAACATAATAGTCTTAATGCTTTAATGTTATCCCACTTCACACTAAAGCTCGACTACGGATACTTTAAGAATAGTGTCCTTATGTTTAATGTGATCTCATGATTAAGTCATACTTGATACATTAAACAGACTAGCTATTCTAGGGACTTTATTAAACAAACGTAATAAAGAAAAAGCCTTTTATTATTAATAAATAATTCGATACAAGTACCAAAAGTATTGGCCTCTAGGGCTTACACCAACAATCTCCCACTAGCACTAGAGCCAATCAGGCATACCCTTAATACCCATAGATCTAGTATGGCCATCATGCTTCTGCTGCGCAAGAGGCTTTGTCAGTGGGTCAGCAATATTGTCAAGTGTAGGTACTCTGCATATTTTCACATCTCCTCTATCTATTATCTCTCGAATGAGATGATAACGCCTAAGTATGTGTTTGGATCGTTGGTGAGATCTAGGCTCCTTGGCTTGTGCAATAGCACCATTGTTATCATAATAGAGACCAATGGGATCCACAATGCTAGGGACTATGCCAAGTTCACTAATGAACTTTTTGATCCAAATAACTCCCTTTTCTGCATTTGAGGTAGCAATATACTCGGCCTCGGTTGTAGAATCAGCAACTGTATCTTGCTTTGAACTTTTCAAGCTCACAGCGCCACCGTTTAAGCAAAACACATAACCAGATTGCGATCTAAAGTCATCCTTATCTGTCTGGAAGCTAGCATCGGTGTATCCAATTACAGCCAACTCTTCCTGACCTCCATATATCAAGAATGAGTCCTTAGTCCTTCTTAAATACTTAAGGATATTCTTGACAGCTACCCAGTGAGCATCACCAGGATCAGATTGGTACCTACTCGTTGCACTCAAAGCATACGAGACATCTGGTCGAGTACATAACATGGCATACATGATAGATCCTATTGCAGATGCATATGGAATCTTATTCATGCGATCCCTTTCTTCCTTAGTTAAAGGGGATTGTGTTTTTGATAGACACAGGCCATGTTGCATAGGTATGAATCCTTTCTTGGAATCATGCATATTAAAGCGTCTCAACACTTTGTCTATGTATGTACTCTGACTTAGGCCAAGCAGTTTTTGTGATCTATCTCTATAGATTCTGATTCCTAATATATAGGCTGCTTCACCTAGGTCCTTCATAGAAAAGCATTTCCCCAACCAAGACTTTACTTGTTGTAGGGTAGGGATATCGTTTCCAATGAGTAATATGTCATCTACATATAATACCAGGAAAACGATCATGCTCCCACTAACCTTCTTGTAGACACAAGGCTCATCTTCGTTCTTGATGAATCCATATTGTTTTACTGTTTCATCAAAACGAAGATTCCAGCTTCTGGAAGCTTGCTTCAATCCATAGATTGATCTTTGTAACTTACATATCTTTTGGGCTTCCTCTGGTATGTCAAATCCTTCAGGTTGTGTCATGTACACATCCTCAAGAAGATTTCCATTAAGGAAAGCAGTTTTGACATCCATCTGCCATATTTCATAATCATGATATGCAGCGATAGCAAGTAAAATCCGAACAGATTTAAGCATTGCAACTGGTGAAAAGGTTTCATCATAGTCAATCCCATGAATTTGTTTATATCCTTTTGCAACCAGTCTTGCCTTATAGGTATGTACCTTACCATCCATGTCAGTCTTCCTTTTGAAGACCCACTTGCATCCTATAGGGTTAACTCCTACAGGAGGCTCTACCAAGGTCCAAACTTGGTTTGTGTACATGGAATCCATTTCAGATTTCATGGCTTCTAGCCACTTCTCAGACTCGGGACCAGTTATGGCCTCTTGGTAGGTCACAGGCTCATCTTGATCCATGAGTAATACATCACCTTGATCAGTTATGAGATATCCATATCTCTCAGGTAGTTGACGTATCCTGCTTGACCTACGCTGGTTTTGTTCTACTTGAGCAGGTTGCTCTTCCACAACTTCTTGTGTTTCCTGCTCTAATTCCTCCATAGGTGTATCTATGCTTTGTGATTCTTGAATTTCTTCAAGCTCTACTTTCCTCCCACTGGTTCCTTTGGAAATAAAATCCTTTTCTAGGAAAACTCCAGTTCGAGCGACAAACACTTTGCCCTCAGAAGGATTGTAGAAGTAATACCCTTTTGTTTCTTTAGGATACCCCACAAATAAGCATTTGTCAGATTTGGGCTCAAGCTTAGTTGAAATTTGTCGTTTCACATAAACCTCACAACCCCAAATCTTTATGTAAGACATATGTGGTTTCTTACCACTCCATATCTCATATGGTGTCTTCTCAACCTTTTTGGATGGAACACGGTTAAAGTGTGTAAGCTGCTGTCAATGTCCCCAAAAGGAGTTTGGAAGATCGGCGTGACTCATCATGGATCGGACCATGTCTAACAGGGTTCGATTTCTTCTCTCAGATGCACCATTCCATTGGGGTGTTCCAGGAGGAGTAAGTTGGGATAGGATCCCACACTCTTTCAGATGGATCAAACTCTAGGCTTAAATACTCACCACCTCGATCTGATCGAAGAGTTTTAATATTCTTACCTAGTTGGTTTTAACTCGTTAGGTTTCACCCTTTTAGTATTAATGTTATTAATAGGCATTTTAAGATCAAGGACATATGGTCCATTGCTCATTTGTGCAGGAGCATAGAATATATCATTCAAATAAATTGAGCAACAATTGTTCTTTATTATAAATGAAAAACCAAACTTGTCCAGACAAGAAATGGAAGTAATATTCCTGCTAATTGCAGGTGCATAATAACAGTTCTCTAACTGAATTATAAAACCACTAGGTAAAGTCAATACATAAGATCCTACGGCTAAAGTAGCAACCTTTGCTCCACTGCCAACTCGTAGGTCAACTTCACCTTTTGCCAAATCTCTACTCCTTTTCAGCCCCTGCACATTTGTACAAATGTGAGAACCGCATCCAGTATCTAATACCCATGATGCAGAAGTAGATAAATTTATTTAATAACAAAAATACCTGAAGTTGAAGTCTCTACTCCATTCTTCGTATCTTCCAGGTACTTTGGGCAGTTTCTCTTCCAGTGTCCGGTCTTACCGCAATGGAAGCAGGTGCCTGCCTTTGCTATGCCTCCAGTAGGCTTCAAAGCAGCAACAGTGGGTCTGGGTTTGGCAACTTCCTTGCCTTTCCCTTTATCACCCTGCTTGGTGGGCCTTTTGTTCTGTCTCTTTCCATTTCTGATCATCAGAATGGACTTCCCTTTTGTCTTCAGATTCTGTTCAGCTGTTCTTAACATGCCTAGCAGTCCAGGAAGAGATTTATCCATATCATTCATATTGAAATTTAGGACAAATTGACTGAATCTATCTGGCAACGATTGCAAGATCAAATCAGTCGCAAGTTCCTTTCCGAGGGGAAAACCCAACCTTTCAAGGTTTTCCACATACCCAATCATCTTGAGCACATGGGGACTTACAGGGGCTCCCTCAGCTAACTTGCTTTGAAAAAGGGCTTTTGAAACTTCAAACCTCTCATGCCTTGCTTGCTCTTGATAGAGCAACTTCAGGTGTTCGATCATATCGAACGCTGACATGTTCTCATGTTGCTTTTGCAATTCTGAGTTCATGGTAGCTAGCATGAGACAAGCAGTTTCATTGACATCATCGACATGCTTCTTATAAGCATCTCTTTCTGCCTTAGGTGCAGAACTAGGAGGTTCCTCTTCAGGAACAGGAGTCTCCAAGACATACAACTTTTTATCATGTTTGAGGACAATCCTCAGGTTTCGGTGCCAATCCAGGAAATTTGTCCCAGACAATTTTTCCTTGTCAAGGATTGATCGCAAGATGTTGTTAGAGGTGTTTGTTGTCATGGTGATCTACATAAGAATTAATGAAAATATAAGTATCAATAACATATTTAATTAGGCCTTTAATTAAACATGCTCCCACTATTTTATTCAAAACAAATGACCCTCATCATTTGATTCGGAAAATCCCGTTGGAAGATTTTCTAGTGGGTCGAGATCCATATTTCACTTCGTTCTAAGTCCGCGTAGGCGGATTACACAAAACTAGGTTATTTAGGTAGGAACTCCTTCCAATTGTATCTCATACAACTCTCGAAAATTTCAGTTGGGTGAATAACTCCTTATTCCAATCCATCATATGGATTATTCCCAACTCTTGCTTCTAAAACATATATGATATTATTATAATTAAGTTTGACCCATTGTCTTAGCAGTTGGATATTACAATTATCCCATCGCACCTTACTAATATAGAACATGCACCTCGCTTTGGCGAAACCTACATTATCCGATACTAGTCTTGATGAGTGCTAAAACTTGGAAAGCAAGCATATATAATATCATCATAATTTGTTTAGTTAAGTTTGACCCATTGTTTTAGCAGTTGGATATTACAATTATCCCATCGCACCTTACCAATATAGAACATGCACCTCGCTTTGGCGAAACCTACATTATTCGATACTAGTCTTGATGAGTGCTAAAACTTGGAAAGCATAAACTTAATATTTTAGTTTGAGGGAATTGCAATTGTTATGATCTCACTGGCTTGTTTATTATATAAATCGTCTCTCACATGCATCAACATACATTCACATGCATCAACATACATACACAATGAAACAGTTATGGCCCCTAGCGCAATTGTTCTCCCAAGCCAATGAGAGAACCTAAGCTAACCTAATAACGATCTAAGCTTCTCCAAGCAAGATCTTCAAGGTTGTCCTCCTTTAGTATTGAATTCTTCTCTAAGGTTCTCCGAGCAAGATCTTCAAGATTGTCCTCCTTTGATCTTCAAGATTGTTCTCCTTTGATCTTCAAGGTTATCCTCCTTTGATATTGAAATCTTCTCTTTCTTCATAACATTACATTCCAGAAGAAACTCGTTTTACATACGAGGGTTTGAGATGAGAAAAGAAGTTACATTAAGAGATCAAAAGGAGAGGCACGACAAGCAGGTCGTATTTAAAAACCCAAAACAAAATAAAGGAAGACTAAGGCCATAACTGATCACAACAAGGCAACAATAATAAAACATTATTATTATTATTATTAATCTTAATTCCTTTAATTAATTAAAACAAAATTAAATTTCAGCGACCGATCACACTACGCAGAGTTAGTCGGGGGTTCCGCTGCCCGGTCAAAATTTTAATGAACAATTCATTTGAAATGGACATTGTTTTGCATTCACACAACTCTTGCGCAGGCACAAAACAGAAAACCCCAAAAACTTTGACTCTGTGAGTGTGACGACCATCACAGGCGTGTGACGACCGTCACAGGCCATGTGAGTGTGACGAGCGTCACAGGACACGTTACGACCGTCACAGGTCAAAAACAAAAAACGCCTAGAATTTTGTGAGTGTGACGACCGTCACAAGGCATGTGACGACCGTCACGTCCTTGTTACGACCGTCATGGGCGTGTTACGACCGTCACACATCCAGTTTGTTACGCTTGTTACGCTCGTCACACGAGCTTCACGCGGCCAAAATAACAGAACTTTGAAACAGTCTACAGACCTCTTCCAAAAGCCCTAAATTCACAACTCCTTGACGGCACAACCCTTGCGCCGTCACCAACCCTAATGCGCCAATTTCAGACCGTCAAACACACCTCGATTGTTGATTCAGTATGATTGATCAACAGGTCATTGCTTCACCATACTAATGTCGGATTCCGAAGCAAATGACCATTGATCGCTCAAAGGAAAACAATCATTTAGTGTTCGAATGAATGAAACAGAAACAGTATATCACATATACCGTACTTTGCATTAGGATTACTTATATCATATATAAGTTGATCGGTCTCAATTGCGTAACCTATGGACGATCGATGTATCGTTGCTTCACCATACTAATGTCGGATTCCGAAGCATAGTCAACATCAATCATCCAACTCGTACACTCATGATGCCAAATTTAATTACCCGATTAATTAATTGATTCATTCTGTATTTTAATCATATTAATACAGAAAGTAAACAGTTATCCGAGTCATGGTTTCGTAAGTGGCTCTGATACCACTGAAGGAGAATTGCGGTCCAAAACGCAGCGGAAATAAAATTTTTTCTCCTTTAGAGATCCTTACGAATGGTCATGATCAGTGATAGAATATTTACCTCTTGTGACGGTTGAAACCTTTGGTGCAGATCTCTTGTGACGATCAAAACCTTTGATGCAAATCCACGAAGCGATCACGAACGTTGAACGATGACAACGTCTCTACTCAGTCCACACGAACGGGTTCCTTCAATCTCAGTGCTAACTGGTACGAATGAAGGCTTTGAGTGAGAGAGAGAGAGAGAGTGAAAACGAAAAGAATGCAACCGCAAATTTTTGCTTCTGCACAAGGGTTCTATTTATAGAACCACTTGTGTGGGCTTCAAGCTAAAAGCCCACTTAAGTGTATTTTGGCCCATATCTTATAATATGCCCAAAATCACTTAAGCTCATGGTACCTTACCATATTTCGTATTCTACTCAAGTACATCGTACCTTACGATGCTCTATAACTCACTTAAGGGCACCGTACCTTACGGTATTCCTTAGTTACTCTATCTCTCATCAATCCGTCCTTTGTGTGTGACCCTGTAGGTTTTCGTGACGTTGGCAATTATATTAAATCACGCATTTAACATAATAAACAGTGAGCGGTATCTAGCAACACATCACTGCTACCCAAGACACGAAAATGTCATGTGATCTGACAATTCCTTCTGTGATAATACTTATGTGTATAATTACCCTTTTGCCCTTATGTCTATATTGAACACAAGGTATAGACCGTGTCATCCTTATTCAGTTCAATATTGGGCCCATAGACATTTATCCTGTTACGCAGGATGGGCAAATTCCATCTAGGACACTCATGTCCCTCAGCATGCTTTGTGGAGTACCCATCAACTGTCTTTATGGTTATCCAGTTACGGACAACGTTGGATCAGCAATAAAGCACTCGACTCTACATCTAGGATCCATAGTGGTTTCAGGTCGAAGAGTGGAATACACTATTATCACCATGAGAATAACTTATGACACTTTGCATAACTTTCTATATAGTATTCTCATAGCGGGTCAATCCGGTATAAATATTACTCTTAATATTCATACCTATGTTTAAGACTTGATAACTCTTTATCCATGATCCATGAGATGTGATCATCAGTCTACAAACATAATAGTCTTAATGCTTTAATGTTATCCCACTTCACACTAAAGCTCGACTACGGATACTTTAAGAATAGTGTCCTTATGTTTAATGTGATCTCATGATTAAGTCATACTTGATACATTAAACAGACTAGCTATTCTAGGGACTTTATTAAACAAACGTAATAAAGAAAAAGCCTTTTATTATTAATAAATAATTCGATACAAGTACCAAAAGTATTGGCCTCTAGGGCTTACACCAACAGGTACTCCTCAGATCATTCCTTATCCAGATATGCCTACCGATGTTGAAGAATTGAAGAGATCCTGGATCCAGTTGAGAGTTGAAAGGGATACTTTTGAAACCCAGTTCCGTGCTGAAAAAAAGAAGGTGTTAGAACTTACCAGCCAGCTTAATGGGGAACGAAGACTCAACGCATATCTTCACCCAAAAAGAAGCCGTCCCTGGGAGACTTGAGCTTTCATTGTATTTTATTTTATTTTCTTGTAATAAACATTAATTAAAGAAATTATTAATAAAAGTTCCTTTCTCGATGGTGTACGTAAAGTTAAATTCCAAAAGTCCTTGAAAACATTTCATACATTGCATAGCGTAACATAACATCGCATAACAGGTATTCTAAAAAAATCAATGTTCTCACGGTCTTCAATTGCAAACAGAAAAATGGACCTCGAACAAACTGTCAAAGATGTCCAGACTCAGAATGCTCAATTCCAGGAGTTGATCTTGAGCTTATCCAAAGGGCAGGAGGAACTGAAGGCTCTTTTGCTCGAAAAGAAGAAAGACAAGAAAGCTGTGAGTTACATTAACACGGGAAGAAGGCTTAAAAGACAGGCCGCGGGAGTCAAGTTTGGAATTCCGAATGGTCCAGAAGAGGAGATGGAGAATGATTTAGAGGAGGAGAATGTTGATTTCTCCAACCCTGAGGATGACGATGAAGATTATGAAAGTGAACAGTACTCTCCAAGAGATGATAAGTACAAGTTGTTGGAAGAACGTATGCTAGCCATGGAGGGTCAGAAGGCGCCCGGTCTGGATTTTGAAAGTTTGGGTCTGGTCTCCGATGTGACCATTCCTTGCAAATTCAAGATCCTCACTTTCACTAAGTACGATGGTGCGTCTTGTCCTCAGATGCATCTGAGAGCTTATGTGAGAAAGATTCAGCCGCATACCACTGATAGGAAGCTATGGATCCATTTCTTCCAATAGAGTCTGTCTGGCACACAGTTGGAATGGTATTATCAGCTCGAGAGCTCTGACATCTGCACCTGAACCGATTTAGCAACAACTTTCTATAAACAGTACCAGTATAACTCTGAACTAGCGCCTACTCGGCTACAGTTGCAGAATATGACTATGGGATCCAAAGAAAGCTTCAAAGAATATGCTCAGAAATGGAGAGATTTGGCTGGCAGAGTCAAACCCCCTATGACTGACCGAGAATTAGTGGACATGTTCATGGGCACACTGACTGGCCCATTCTACAGCCATCTACTGGGAAGTTCTTCATCAGGTTTCACTGAACTTATATTGACAGGTGAGCGTGTTGAAAGCGGCATCCGAAGTGGAAAGATACAGGCGGCTACCTCTGCAAGCACCAAAAGGTCCTATCAGGGGAGGAATGAATCAAATGTTGTGTACGGTCAAAAGGGTCGTAACAAGAAAAATCGTGACCATACCATTGGAGCGGTTACGATTGCAGCACCGCCATTTCAAAACTTCCAGCCCAAACAAGACAAGCCAAGAAGGCAGTTTACCAGGATCAATATGACCTTGGCACAGGCACTGCAGGGAATGCTAAAGGCAAATCTGATCACCCTCAGAGATCCTCCTACGAAACCCAACACTACTTCTTCTCGTTATAATCCCAATGCCAGGTGTGCATATCACTCTGATAGCCCCGGGCATGATACAAACGATTGTTGGTCATTGAAGAATAAGGTTCAGGATATGATCGAAGCTGGAGAAATCGAATTTGAGCCTCCGGAGACTCCTAACGTCATCACTGCACCTATGCCTAACCATGACAAGACTGTTAATTCTGTGAATGACAATTCTCACATTGCTAATGTGGCGGACTTAACATCTCCTCTCCTGATCATCAAGAAGATTTTATTGCAAGCCGGTTTATTTCCAGGTTGTGCTGAAAGTTGTGATATTTGCGTACTTCGACCCAACGAGTGCTTGAAGTTGAGAGATGGCATTCAACGGCTGATGGATGATCGCACAATTCTCTTCGAAAAGGTTCCTAAGGTGGGAGACCCTACTGAAGAAATATCTGTGATTGCTAGGTCCAAAGCTCCAGTGAAGATTACCGCTACCAGAGCACCCGTGAAGATTACTTCTGAGCCCAAGGTAGCTCCCCTAATCATCACTGCACCTGGCCCAGTACCGTATTCCTCCAGCAAAGCCATTCCGTGGCATTATGGAGGTGATGTTTACATCCATGGCGTAAAGCAAGTTGGTAATTCTGCTAATCCTAATGACATTGCCGGGACTAGTAAAGTTACTCGAAGTGGAAGGATCTTCTCTCCAGAAATCTCACCTCCCGCCCCTGAAACCCGAGGAAAGGAACCAGTTAACTCTTCTCAATCAGGGACACCCGTCGAAGTTACTACCGAAGAGGTTGCCAAACAAGAAATGGAAGAAATGCTGAAAATCATCTGCAAGAGTGATTTTGATGTGGTAGAACAGCTGGGGCATACTCCGTCTAAGATATCGATGTTATCCTTGTTATTATCTTCTGAGTCTCATGCCAATGCATTGATAAAATTCCTGAAGACTGCTCATGTACCTCAGGAGACATCCGTCGATCAGTTCGAAAACTATGTTGCTCACCTGGCTGTTGACAATGGCCTAGGTTTTTCTGATGTTGACCTGACACCAGCAGGAAAGAATCACAATAAAGCTCTGCATATCTCCATTGAGTGTAAGGGGATCACTTTGTCTCATGTGTTGATCGATAATGGCTCTTCTTTGAATGTACTACCGAAAGCCGTGCTCGATAAACTTGACTGTAAAAGCATTGAACTGAAGCCTAGTGACATTGTGGTGCGTGCTTACGATGGTGCGAAGAGTGTTGTCCATGGTGAAGTGGTTCTCCCTATCAAGATAGGACCTCAAGTCTTCAACACTATCTTTCATGTAATGAACATTCGTCCTGCCTATTCCTGCTTGCTGGGACGCCCTTGGATTCATGGGGCAAGTGCTGTAGCCTCGTCTCTCCATCAAAAGCTGAGGTATCCAATAGAGGGCAAGATTGTCACTATGTGTGGAGAAGAATAATATATTGTCAGTAGTGTGCAGGCCTTCAGATACATCGAGATGGATGGTGAATTCTTTGAGACTCCTTCTCAGTCATTCGAAGTAGTTCCTCCGACCAGCCCTGTCCCTAAGCCAACTCCCCTTGTGCCCAAGGTTATTCGTGCTCCTCCTGCCATGATTTCTTTGAAAGATGCTCAAGCCGTGGTTGAAAACGGTGGTCGTACTGGTTGGGGTCAACTGATCAACGTGCCGTACAAGTCTGACAAGTCTGGTCTGGGATTTAACTCTGAAAGGATGGTCAAAGATCAGGTTAATGCTGTAGAAGATGCTGATAGCGATTGCGACCTGGATAACTGGATTTTTCCAACAATTGGTGACGGACTTAATAATTGGAAGGCTGAAGACACTATCCCGATTTCCTTTAGTCAGGAGTAATTGTTATTGTCTATTTTAGTGTTGCAATTTTTTTTTAGTTTTTACAATTGAACTTCTTAAAGCATTGTGTCTATGCCCGGGGCACAATAGCTAATTTGTTAAGGGTTTTGTCATTTTCATAAGCATATTCATATTCAATAAATCAATGGACTTTTTGCATTCAAATATTGCGCTCTCTATCTTTCCTGTCATCCTCCAAATAAGCTATGTTTTCTCACACACACTCACGCAACGAATTGCAGATCCATACCCACTCTGGATCCTGTTGATAATAGTTCTACTACTGTTCATTATGACTTTGAAAATCCGATCTACCAAGCCGAGGATGGAAGTGGAGAAGATTGTGAAGTACCTGGAGAACTTGCCAGACTGTTACTGCAAGAGGAAAAGACTATACAGCCGCATGAGGAATCAATTGAGACTGTAAATCTGGGTACCGAAATAGATAAGAAAGAAGTCAAAATAGGAGCAGGCTTGGAAAACAGTGTCAAGGGAAAATTGATTCAGATGTTGCATGACTATGTAGAGATTTTTGCTTGGTCTTATGAAGACATGCCCGGACTGGATACTGATATAGTAGTACATCGTCTGCCAATGAAGGAAGATTGTCGTCCTGTTAAACAAAAAGTTCGTCGCATGCGTCCTGAAATGTCTGAGAAAATCAAAGCCGAGGTTATGAAACAATTTAATGCAGGTTTTCTGGCCGTTACTTCTTATCCGCAATGGGTTGCTAATGTGGTACCAGTGCCAAAGAAGGATGGCAAGGTGCGAATGTGTGTAGATTACAGAGATTTGAATAAAGCAAGTCCCAAGGATGACTTTCCACTCCCGCACATTGATGTTCTGGTAGACAACACCGCTCAACACAAAGTATTCTCCTTCATGGATGGATTCTCGGGTTATAACCAGATTAAGATGGCACCTGAAGACATGGAGAAAACTATGTTTGTGACGCAATGGGGCACGTTCTGCTATAAAGTAATGCCATTCGGTTTAAAGAATGCAGGGGCAACATACCAGCGTGCTATGGTGGTTTTGTTCCATGATATGATCCATCATGAAATAGAAGTATATGTGGATGACATGATAGCCAGATCTCATACTGAAGAAGAACATCTCGAGCATTTATACAAACTGTTCGAGAGGTTGAAGAAATACAAGTTGAGGTTGAACCCGAACAAATGCACCTTTGGAGTAAGATCCGGTAAACTCTTGGGATTTATTGTCAGTGGCAGAGGAATCGAGGTTGACCCGGCTAAGGTGAGAGCTATTCAGGAAATGCCAGTGCCCCGTACAGATAAAGAAGTCAGAGGTTTCTTGGGACGTTTGAATTACATTGCCCGGTTTATCTCCCATTTGACCGCTACCTGCAAACCCATCTTCAAGCTACTGAGGAAAGATCAAGAGATGATATGGAATGATGAATGTCAAGAAGCTTTTGACAAAATCAAGAAGTACCTCCAAGAACCTCCAATTCTGATGCCACCAGTTGAAGGAAGACCTCTAATTATGTATTTAACCGTGTTAGAAAATTCAATGGGGTGTGTGTTGGGGCAACATGACGAGTCTGGTCGAAAAGAGCATGCCATATACTACCTTAGCAAAAAGTTTACCGACTGTGAAACAAGATACTCACTGCTCGAGAGAACTTGCTGTGCTTTGGCCTGGGCTGCTCGCCGACTAAGATAGTATATGTTGAATCATACTACTTTATTGATTTCTAGGATGGACCCTATCAAATACATATTTGAGAAACCTGCCCTCTCCGGAAGAATAGCAAGATGGCAGATAATTTTAACAGAGTATGATATCCAGTATACTACCCAGAAAGCAATCAAAGGAAGCGTGCTAGCTGATCATTTGGCTCATCAAGCAGTGGATGATTACCAATCTATGAATTTTGAGTTCCCAGATGAGGATGTCATGCTTGTTACTGATTATGAAGAACCTGGACCGGATGAAGGACCCGAACCAGGATCCCGATGGACTATGGTTTTTGATGGATCTTCTAATGCATTGGGCAATGGTGTTGGGGTTGTAATCGTTTCCCCCAAGGGTTGTCATACGCCTTTCACTGCTACACTATGTTTCGATTGTACCAACAATATGGCCGAGTATGAAGCATGTATTTTGGGACTCAGAGCTGCTATAGACCTGAGAATCAAATTTTTGAGTGTGTACGGAGACTCAGCATTAGTAATCAGTCAGATTAAAGGAGCATGGGACACTAAACATCCGAATCTCATCCCTTATCGAGAGCGGGTGTTGACATTAATCCCATACTTTGAAAAGATTACATTCGAACATATTCCACGAGAAGAGAATCAGTTGGCAGACGCCTTGGCCACCATGTCATCTATGTTCAGAGTCAGATGGGACAATGAAGCTCCCAGGATCACCATTGAACGACTAGATGAACCAGCATATTGTTATGAACTTAACGCTGATGAAGTAGAAGAGAAACCTTGGTTCACGAAGTAAAAAGATATTTAGAAGCTCGGGAATACCCTGAAGGGGCGTCCATCAATGACAGAAAATTCCTGAGGAAGTTCTCCGCTAAATTCTTTTTGAGTAATGGAGTATTATACAAACGTAATCATGATTCGACCTTGCTTCGCTGTGTGGACAAAAAGGAAGCCGAAAAAATTATGGAAGACATGCATGACGGTGTGTTTGGGACCCATTCTAGTGGACATACGATGGCCAAGAAGATTCTGAGATCAGGGTATTATTGGTCTACCATGGAAGCTGATTGCCACCATCATGCCAGAACTTGTCACAAGTGCCAGATCTTTCGGATAAAGTACATGTGCGTCCTGCTCCATTAAACGTGTTGACAGCCCCTTGGCCCTTTGCAATGTGGGGCATTGATATGATTGGAGAGATTAAACCTACCGCTTCTAACGGACACCGCTTCATCCTTGTTGCTATTGATTACTTTACAAAGTGGGTAGAGGCAGCCTCATTCGCTTCTGTTACCAGGAATGTGGTGGCACGATTCATCAAGAATAATCTCATCTGTCAATACGGTATCCCTGAAAGAGTTATCACTGATAATGGCACTAATTTGAACAACAAGATGATTACTGATCTCTGCACGCAGTTCAAAATAAAACACCATAACTTTTCTCCGTACCGGCCAAAGATGAACGGCGCCGTGGAGGCTGCTAATAAGAATATCAAGAAGATCATACAAAAGATGACAGTAACATACAAAGACTGGCATGAGATGTTACCACTTGCTCTTCATGGTTATCGCACTTCAGTACGAACTTCGACAGGGGCAACTCCTTTCTCTTTAGTCTACGGAATGGAAGCCGTTTTACCAGTGGAAGTTCATATTCCCTCTTTAAGAATTATGAAAGATGCCGGCTTAGATGAAGATGAATGGATTCAGACTCGACTCGACCAGATCAATTTGATTGATGAGAAGAGACTTGCGGCTGTTTGTCATGGGCAGATATATCAGAAGCGCATGACCCAGACATTTAACAAAAAGGTCAAGAGACAGGTGTATCAAATTGGCGACTTGGTGATCAAGCGTATCATTCTACCACAAGGTGATCCCAGGGGCAAATGGACTCCCACATACGAAGGGCCATTTGTAGTTAAGAAGGCATTCTCTGGTGGAGCCATGATGCTTACTACAATGGATGGCGAAGACTTCCCGCATCCCGTGAACGCAGACATAGTCAAAAAATACTACGCATAAAAGACCCGCTAGGTCGACGTACCTAGGCAAAAGTAAGGGCATCTCGGCGAACCAAAAGGGTTCGGGCAAAAATTAGGGATAAACATATAAAAATGTACACCCGGCACGTCGAAAACCTGAAAAGGCGGCTTGGGCAAAAAAGGGTATCCTGGTGGACTGAAAACCTGAAAAGGCGGTCCAGGCAAAAATTAGGGATTAAAGCGTGCGACTATGTCCCGTTCTCAGACAACTTCATCCAAGTTTAAGGGACTGAACAAGCCAATCACTTCTATCCGACAGTAGGAGATGAGATACTTGAAGACATAGTGACAGTGGCAGAATTAAAATCAATAGGACTTTTTCTTCATAGCTTTCCTTTGTTTTCTTGACGATTTCCTCTTACTAGGATTTCTGTCTCCTTGTACACAAATTGCCTGTTTATAGGCCCTCTTTCAAAATCCATACAATGTTATTTCAAAAGATGCTTTTGTTTTACTTTTTTCTGTTTTGTTTGCATAAACGTCAATTGATTTAATTCGAATTAATATGTGCATTTGAATATGATCAATGTTTACCAAAAATGTGCGCATAAAATGGAAATAACGATTACTACGAGACTTCAGGATCGAGGAGAAGGTCTAACCATGCGTTCCAATGAATCCGGGTGCTAATTCTATTCCTCAACAAAACCAGTTATTCCCCAGAAGAAATTGGTATCACTAGACAGACTGGTCATCTCTTCCATCCCCAACCAGGCTCTGTCGAATATTTCTACCATCAGACAAGAATCAAGTATCCCCCGCTAAGAAAGGATCACCGATACCAGTATCTCCAACCAGAAGACTGAGATTTATTTCCCCAGTAGAGTCCTCGGGAAGAACTTTTCAGATGCATAATTCATTCATTACATCATTTCACAGCATACGCATGCATACATTGTTCGCATTTATTGTCGAAAGCATAAAACATCTCATGCATCATGACATGGCCTGAAGCTAACTTTATTTTTCAGGTTAATTATCCTCCTAAGGATGGTATCTTTAAGCCCATCCCGGCCATTTATTGCAAATACAGCATCTACAAATATGATCAGATACAGTCTAACGTACGGTTCATTCTGATTCAACTCAACATATGACTCCTTCCACTCAGATACGATCTAACGGACGATCCATTCTGACCTTCAACTACTCCAATACGGTCTAATTTACGACCCAGTTGGACCTTTCATTTCTTAGAGACCACCTAGCGTACGGTACATTCTGACGTGTAGCCTAGCATACGGCTACCCCTCTCAGATACTGCCTAATGGACGACCCATTCTGCAACTCGGATACAGTCTAGCGTACGATCCAGTCTGGTATTTCATCCCCAGCGGAGTCAGTGGCCTGATGGACAACTCATTATGCTACTCAGACACGATCTAGCGTACGATCCATTCTGACCTTTACCTCTCTAGATGCAGCCTAAGGGACGGTTCACTCTGCTATTCAGATACAATCTAGTGTATGATCCATTCTGATCCCTTATCCCCAGCAGTGTATGACACATTCTGACTCCCCAGCGAAGTCGACAGCCGAATGGATGACTCACCATACGGTCTAGCGTACGACCCGATATGACACCCATGTCTTCAGATATCGTCTAATGTACGACGCACTCTGAAGCTCTCATCATCAAACTACCTGGATGGCATCTTTAAGCCCATCTCCATTAACAGGTGCAAAATTTTGGGCATTCTAATGTTCAATAATCTTCCACCTCCAGACCACGAATGACGCACTTACCATTCTAACTCTCTCGGTTCAAGAATCTTGAACAGGGGCAGCTGTCATACCCCAAAATTTGCCCATTAATATTACAAGGCATTTCTTAGGCACTCCAACTTATTTTTCAAGGCATTGATCCCAAAAGAACAAAGGTCAGCTCACAGATGGCCAAA
Organism: Lathyrus oleraceus; assembly: GCF_024323335.1. Classification (NCBI taxonomy): domain Eukaryota; kingdom Viridiplantae; phylum Streptophyta; class Magnoliopsida; order Fabales; family Fabaceae; genus Lathyrus; species Lathyrus oleraceus. The sequence goes on along the minus strand of NC_066582.1, from coordinate 75,593,863 downwards.
TCCAGAAAATGGCCCAAACTGGCATGCTCGCTAGGCGAGCAATTCCTTCGCCTAGCGAACCCTTCGCTATACAGCTCGCCTAGCGAAACCTGCGAATAACAGAAAATTCTGGGCTTCATTCTGAGCCCATTAGGTCACAAAAAGAGTATTATAAATACCCCAACTTCAGTCAGAAGAAGGGGAGGAGAACGAAAATGGAGAAAGGAGAACCCTAGCAAACAAACCATAACACTCACGGGAGGCAAACCCTGAAGGAACTCGGCGGCATCAAGGTTTACCTCTGCCCAATTCAATCCGATTTGCCGATTCAAAGTCGCAATTCAATTGCAAACAGGTTTACATTGCTATTACTGCCTTATGTTCTTAATTTGCATATGGCATTATGATTAAATTTATGAAAATATCTTAAGTTTGGCATGTGAATTTTAGTATGTACCTGAATACCTTAAATGATTAACCATATAATTGCTGTAATGAAAGCCATAAGGCATAAAATTGGTTGAAATTGTACTGATATCAAAACCAGAATCCGCAGCCGCTCGCTAGCACATCGCTAAGCGAGAATGCAGCGAGTATTCGCTAAGCCTTCGCTAGGCGAGGCAGGAGCGAACGTGACAGTAGCTGACTTTTCTGTTCTGATTTTTCACTCATGTTTTATCATAGCCATGCGTCATTTACCCGACCCTATTTACTGCTGTGATCCTTTTTTGTGTGGTGTAATCCTCGATTGCACCCTGATTTGGTGTTCTGACATGTTTTGTTGAGTTTTGTAAAGGTTCACATATCCCAGGAAAAGATTGCTTGTTAGGTATTCCACTTTATTTGTGGGATACCCTTGTGGAGATTCACCCTGAATTACTCAATTGATTTTAATGTATTAATTTTATGGCAAAGATCCACCCTAAATTGCTTAATTGATCTTAATGTATTAATTTTAATGTGGGGATTCCTCCTAATTACCTAATTGATTGTAAAATACGGCCTTTGAATATGTGATCTTGGACCTCTCTTTGTTGCTTTACGATATTACGGTATTACGGTCATGCCCCGCGAATGTGGGGATACACTTAGCAAAGACCCTTCGATTAAATCATCATGTCCCTATAAAATAAATCATAGTCCCTCGGATGTTGCCTTCGAATATATGATTTTGTCCCTCGATGACCCTTCGGTGTAGCTTATGGTTAAATGATGATCGTCCCTCCGAATGCTAAGGTATCCTTACAAATGTTGCCTTCGATGACCAATCGATGACCCTACGATGACCCTTTTACATCCAAAGGATGAAACTACTTACTTCTCAATAGCAAGGACAGTTTTACCCTCCTAAGGATAGGAAATACCCATAAAGACCTTGGGTCGGTATAACTCTTAATTGCTGGCTCACAACCTAAAACATTTTTCATATATCACATTTTACAAAACATCTTCTAGAAAACCACCACTTGGTATACATTCATACTAGAATCATTGCCAAGTTATATTTTTCTAAACCGCTTTCAAAATTAAACGAGATGAATACTTTGTATACATTCGCACGAGAATCATTACAAAGTTAAACTCTCTTTTCAAAACATTTTTAGGCAATTCGCAAACACTTTTTTCAAACATAAGTGATCAAGCAATTAAGAGCCCATGGATAACCATGGATACAAAGGGTGCTAACACCTTCCCTTTGTATAATGTACCTCCCGAACCCAAAATCTAATTAAGGTCTTTCCTGTTCTTTTCCACCTTTCCTTATTGGATAAAAGAAAAGTCGGTGGCGACTCTTGCTATCCGCGACATTGCGATTAAAAGCAAAACACACCAAAGTCAGTTCACCGTATGACAACGTCGATGAAAAACAAGGAAAAAATTCGGTCACAAAACCTCGCACATGCTACTCACGACCACTTTCTTTCACTCTCACAAAATCCCACATAATCAGGGATTTTTTGCAAATCCCTTCTAACAACTGTTGATTTCATCCTTATCCTAATCCAAATTACAAAACAAACACACACATACGCATAAGAGAGGAAAATATCTGCTCTCACATGATTTCCATTTTTCTCACTCTCATTTTCTATAAATTATACTCAAGTTTTCGCAAAGAGACAGAGAGAAAACCCCTAAGCTAAAAAACACCCAGAGCATTAAATACTCACAAATCCCAAACCAAAAATTTTCTAAAGCTATTTTTCCCTTAAAGTTGTTAAGAGCTTCATATCATAAGCTCCAAACAACTGAGCTCAACCCTACTAAAAACCAATAACAATCAGAATCACATAAGAGAATATAAGAAGACTTATTGAGCCTGAGAAAGTTCGAGCAAGAAGAAACAGAGAAAGAAGGAAAAGGGACCTTACCTTGTGGATCTTCACCCCGGGAACATCCGAATTGATATATTCTTTTGTTTCCCTTGCATTTTATTGCTTGTTTATTGTTGTATGATGCTCTTTAATCCCTTCCCTCATGTTTATTTCATTGTATATTTGATTGATTGGGATGGATTGATGACTTTTAAGGGTTAGGGTTCCTCTCTGGTTGCTCGATTTAGGGGTTTTGGGGTTACTTTTAAGGATTTTGAGGCCATGTTTGGACTCAGGGGTGGTGGTGGTGGTGGTCTGGAGGCTGCAAGATGAACGTCGTTGTGGTATTCGTCTGCAACATCGTGTTGTTCTTGAGCGTCTCCGCAATGTTCTTAAAGAACCACCGGTTTGGATCCACGATCAACCACCTTTTTATTGTTTTTTGGTGTTTGTTTTCAGAGAGAGAGAGAGAGAGGGAGAGAGAGAGAGAGAGAGAGAGAGAGAGTTCTTTGAGGACTTGAAACTAGAAGTCTTTAGAGATCTTGTCATCCCTTTCTTCATACTCATTAGTCTCATTCTTTGAGGACTTGAAACTAGAAGTCTTTAGAGCAATGGACTTCTTATTTTCCACCTTGTCTTTACCTTTCTCTTTCTTTATCATCTTTTCATATTCTTTTTCATGCTTTTCCAAGCAAGTGAGTTCTTGCTTATGTTCTTCCAATTTATCAAACAAAGTAGTAAGATCAAGTGTTTTAAGATCATTCACCTCTTTGATAGCAGTGACCTTGGGTAGCCACTCCCTGTTAAGAAATCTTAAAACCTTGTTAGTAGTAATAGCATTGGAGATAGAATTACCTAGAGCATTCAATTTATTAATAAGATATGTGAATCTCTTTTGCATGTCGACAATGATTTCACCATGCTTCACACGAAATAGTTCAAACTCTTGGTTCAAAGTATTTATCCTAGCTTGTTTGAATTCATTAGCTCCCTCATGAGCAACTTCTAATGCGTCCCACATAGCCTTGGCGGTTTCATAATGAGAGACACAATAATACTCATTAACACCTAATGCAGATATGAGAATATTTTGTGTTTTCCAATCATGAGACCATAACTTTTTATCATTATCATTCCATTGATTTTTCAACTTTGGTACGATGACGCCTTCACCATTGATCATTATTGTCGCACCTTGAAAAAATGATAACACGGCTTAGCGAAGCGTAATCGCACGCTCACATGATGGACTAAACAGAGTCGCCTCCGAACTTTGTTTATTCCTAACAAGGAAAGGGGAAATATCGATAAAACCCAAGAAAGAACGATAATGATATTGATCGTCGCAACCAAATCAGGGTTGGGGAGTCAATTATGCAATAGGAAGGTATTAACACTCCTCACGCCTGTTGTACTCAATGGGAACCATTAGGTTAGTTGTGCGCGTTAGTGTTAGCTTGAAATGTTTGACTTCTCAAATTATAACGGGAAAAACAGAATAGAAGAAGAGAGAAATATTTTTGGATTTTTAACGAAGGGAACTAAACCTAAGATTTTTATTAAAGAGTCTGACAAGATTTATAAATCCTGCTCCTATGTATCTCTAGATACAATAGAGAACTCAAGGTTTACGTAGTTCTGGGTAGAAAATGTTTGTTTGTTGGTCGATTTTAGCAAAATCTACTTTGTGCCAATCGATGAAAACATTGTTGGGCTACCTAAAACAAGTGGAGAAGGGGACATTTGTATCACGACCGAATGGATTTACAAATCAACATTTGTGAGAAACTTCACAAGCTTACTCACATGTTCAAGTGGACGAAACATTGTTTTACATGGTCAAGACAAAGTACCTTTCGTTTAAGGAAAAAGGTTTAAGGGTCAATCGCATGGCGACGAGAAAAAAGTTTGATTGGTTATGTGTTTTGATTAATGGTGAGATCTTGGATGGGAGAGATATAAATCTTAGATCCTAGCCTCAGGAGTGTGTGGTATCCACCACGTTCCGTTTCCATCTCATTTGCAAAAGTGTTTGATATTTTTATGTGTTTTTGAGATTTGATTGAGAAAGGGTTTGAAGAACCGCATTGTCAGTTTTGAATGATGACGAGAGCTAAGATGGGCGAGATATCCATCCTGGATCTTAGTCTCAGGAGCTCGTGGTATCCACCATGTTCCGTTTCCATCTTTAATGAAAAATATTAAATAAGCATTAAGTATTTTTGAGTTTTATTGTGAAAACGACTTGACGTTGGATCAAGCATTTGATGAGCGATTGCGTGAGTGAAGTGGTCTGAAAGAATTGGAATAGATAGAAAGAAATGGATTGATTTTATTATTGGTAAAATACTCGACGTTAGATCGAGTCTTTATGTTTTATCTTTTTTATGAAATGGTTGGTTTTATTTATGTTAGTAACTAGCTAAACAACCAAGCAACAAATAACTAAAAATGATACAATTATTACACGTCATGGGAATGGGGGTACATTTTGTTGAATAGGGATTCAAGATAATGAAACGATTAAATCAGGCCCAATCAACAGACAAGCAATAAATGAGTGTATGTGCAAGAGGATTATCTCATTGTAAGAAGGCCCAAGAGTAAGTCATGTGAAGAAAATAACAAACACACAAGTTATATTTATAACATATTCAAAAATTAAATCGAAAGAAGTAAAATTGGGATGTGCATGGATTAAAATCGGGATGAGAGGATGCAAATCAAAGTCACATAACGCAAGGATGTTCCAGGAAAATGGAAATTGAGAAGCAAACAAAATCCTAGGTAATATGCTCAAAGTCGGTTTGCGCATATTGACAACAGTCGAAATATCGTATGTGATGAATCAAAATGCGGCGAAATACTATCAATATATCAATAAAATAATCACGGGAAAATAACATGGGAAGTGTTGAATCCATATATCAAATATCAAAGCTTGACCATAAAAGAAATCAGACAAACTGTCAAAAATCCAACAAGTAATGTATGTTGCATTAGAAAATAAAAAATAAAAAAACAAGCAAAACTGGAAATGGGGAGCAAGGGTGTTTATTCGCTTCCAATAATATATATAAACTAAAATAACGCAGAAACATAAAAACAATATAAAATCAATAAAATAGTAGCAGTATTATTTTCATGATAATAACATGTTCATCTTCTCTTCTTCATTTAAATAAAAAAATTCTCAATAAAAAACTCAACCAACACATTTCAAAACAAATGTTTATCTTAAATATGAATGAAAACAAACTTCATGTAATAAATGGAAAAATTAAAAAAAAAAGAAAACTACAATGAAATCTAAAAGTTACAATATAAAAAAAAACAAAGAAAATTTTAAAACGTGTTTCCTGTAAAGAACATTATTCATCATCTTCAAACTAGAAACAAAATCGAAACAAAATCAAATAAACAAACCAGCCACTAATTCACCACATGAATGAAATCAACAAACCAAAACCCAAATCCTAATCAAGAAGAAAAAATCAATAAAAATGAAAACGGGAAAACACAAACGATATTGAGTCGTTGTTGTAACGTAATTTGCTTGGCCGAAAAAATAATGCCGGTGAAGGTTGTATGAGATGATGAACAGACAGAGGGATATATGAAGAGGGAATGTGATTCAAAAAATGAGGGGTGGTTTTCAGTGTGAAGAATAAGGTTGTTTTGGAAGGTTATTTTCTTGTGATGGTGGTGGGTTTGTTGGAAGAAAAAAATAGAAAGAGAGTGAGTAGTCCGGAAAAAAATGAAGAGAATGAGGGATCATCCCAAAAATATGAAGAAGAAAAACCCAGCCTTTTCCCCATTTTTCCTGTAACGCGTGTGTGTATCATTTGTGGGTCTACAACTCATGCACTACGTACACCACCAAGTGGTCTCTCCACTCACTCCAAGAAAGGACAAAAACGATTTCTTCCCTCTCATTTGTCAGCCAAATTCAAATGTGAGTGGCCACATGGCACGTGATGAATGAATAAAAAGAGATATTTTCATTTTCATTTTATTTTTTCTATGATAAATGAAATTAAATAAATATAACTGTAAAAATGAATTACACAATTAAAATTCAAACAAAAAACACAATTAATTCTAAAAAATTGGCCCGATTATTTTGGCTAAAAACGAAAATAAATGGATTAAAAATGAATAAAAATTGGGCGTCAAAATGCCTGAAAAATTAAAATGATTTCACCATAATGATCAGTGCGAAATAATCGACTCGGAAACATACAAGTTTTTATCAAATTTTGAAATGGAAAACGCCCGGTTAAAACGCTCAGACGGATCAAAAAGTGACCGAAAAATTAGCCAAAAATCTAAATCTAGCACACTAGATTAAACTACACGAAACGTATATTAATAAAACTGATGTCTGCAAGCTTGATTTTAAAAAAAATTGTGTCGTTGATTTAACGCACATTTGACAATTGAATCAACTGGTTTACCTGTAGATCTGAAAATTTATTTTGACTGATATTCTAGGCATTATGCGGTATAGAATGCATGTTATGCTATGTAGAGATGCAATATCTATGATGAATATGTTGAATCGGTGAATTAGGGTCAAAATCGGGGTGTGACAGTTGCCCCTATTTAAGTATCTTCAACTAGAGAATATGAAGAATGACACTCTTCATATGATGATAGTGGGAGGTGATTAAATATTAAGAAAATCCGGATTTTGATCATAAATTCATATGATATGATATGCATGGATACAAGACTCTTTTTTATCTATTAGGGATATGATGAATCCTAACAGGAGATGTTATGCAATATAGACAAATCTATGGGGAGTGACAAACACCAAGGTATTGGTGGCCCACAGGAAACAAAAATGAGGGTAGAAACTCGTTGGGGATAATAATTATGTCTGGAAAATACCTTCAATGCAGGTCTGGATTCACTTGTTCTTGCTTTGGCTCGTGCTTGATCTTGCTCAGGATGCTTGCAGAAGTAGATTAGAATGCACAAAAGGTCTTGGATCCCTGGAGTTTTGAATCTCAAAACAGTGAGATTTCACCTCAATTTCCAAAGGAAATTCGCAGGATCATCCTCTCAAATGGAAGGGTTTAGTGTTTGGGATCAAAGCTGGCGTGAAGGGGTCTCTAATTCTGAGCATATGGAGCTCTATTTATAGCTGGATCATGTGATATTTGCACCTTCCAAATGAGTTTCCAAAATTGGCAATGAGTGATGCATGTGTGCATGGGCGTGCACAGGCCCATGAGGTCATTCCATTTGATCCATAATTGAGTGTGAACAAGTCTGAAATCAAATTGGAGTGCTAGGTAATTGTACATGGAAACTTGAAGTTTGATTCTTTCCAAATGATGATGCAATGTTCATGCCATGTGCAGCCCTAACAATTCTTGTCCAAAATGGATGAAATTGGACTTTTTGGAAAGGTTAGATCAAGAGGAACAAATTTCATTTTCAACACTTTTTCATTTGGATCTTGGATTATGGAGAATTTTGAGGTGGAAGTTTGGAAATTTCAACATGTTGAAATTTTTTCTAAGTGTCAAGCCATATGTCTCAATATTCCACCTTGCTTAATTTTTTATGTGAGCTTCAAATGAGAAAAGTGTCTTAATGAAAGTTGTAGATTTTTCAAATACCTTCAAAATGGTCACTAATTTCATGTTATTTGGATTTGAAATGATAGAGTTATGAATTTTTGAAGTTTGGAAAAATCACTTGCTCAATGGTATAGGTCAAACGTGACCTATAATGTAACCTCATATCACATGCTCAAAAAAGTTGAATTAGATCTCACTCCAAACATCAAAATTGAATTATACACCTTGAATTTGGTTTTAAAACTTGGAAATATTTTATCTCATAAAAATTGAGTAAGTTATGGCCTTGGGAAGTTGACTTTCAAATTAGGGTTTAGACAAAATGACCTATAATGTTTCAATATAGAAAATGATTTTCCAAGAAAAACTAACTATAGGTCTCAACATGAAAGTTGTTTGGAATTTCATTTAGAGTAACTTTTATCTTGGAATCATTTTCATATGGTGAAAATTGTAGAAGATAGGGTCTAGAGAGACCCAGTTTTGATCAGATGAATTCGTCTGGCCAACCACCATTGACCAACTTGCTAACCTTCAATTATTTTGACTTTCTTGGCTCATGGTAGATCACATATGCATAAGATGATGAATTTTGAAGTGTATATTGAGAAATTTGATCAATTAGTGAGATAGCATGTTGGAGAAGTTACTCAAGATACCTAATCAAACTAGGGTTTCCAAGGCAAATCACCTTCAAACTCTTGAAGAAAACTTGATCAATATAACTTTTATGAATCAATGGAACTCATATATGATGCTCATAACCATTCTTGGATCAACTCATGGTTATGATCTTTGTCATGAGGCTCTCAAACCCTATATATGAACTTGATGAATCAATGGTGATCATGCCCTACCTGCAAAAGAGTTAGGCAACTAAAAAGACATATTTTTGGTATTTTGGTTAGTAAAAGGATAATATACAAGTATGATACAATCACATGGTGCTTAGTGGTCTCTCCCAAAACAAACCCAATGAAAGAGGGATAAGGAGGATGCCAAGGTATGATCCCAATGCTAATGCTTATGATGAAATTGCATGAGGGATCTTAGGGTAAAAATTAGGGTCTTACAAATCCCTTAAATTCCAGCCTACAATCTTCTCAAATTCTTCCAAGGTAGGAGTCAATTGGAAGTCCGAAAAGGTGAAAAATTATAGAGGTGGATCATAGAACTGAGCTATAGTCAAACTTTCATCATGTCCATCTTCTCATTCAAGATGCTCAGAATTCTTCCATAATCTTTCACTAAGTCGGTGAGTTTAAGCGGTGTAACTTTCATTCATGGTAGATCCATCAAGGAATGTATCTGCCTCACCTTAGAAGTGGTCAACCTTTTTCATAACAAAGATTTTGGTGTAAATGTTGCCATGAAAGTTGATATATATAAGGATTTTGATACTCTCAATTAGGATTTCCTTTTGTATATTCCAAACAAATTTGGATTTCACAACACTTTCTCAAATTGGATTAAGTGCATCCTGCATTCTGCTTACATTTCCATCTCATTCATTGGTCATCAAAGGGGTTTCTTCACTTGCAAAACATGGTGTTAGGTAGGGAGACCCTCTTTCTCCCATGCTCTTTTGTATAGTTGAGGATGTCCTCAATAGAAGTTTGTCTCTCATGGCTTCAAACAATAAGATTAGCCTCATTAGTGGTTATAGACATAAAAAACCTTTTATCTCACACTCTCTATGTTTATGACATTATGATATTCTCCAAAGGAGACTCTGCCTCCATGGATGCTATTAAAGATTACTTCATGAGGTACTCTGCTCGCTCAAGGAAAAACCTTAACCATTCTAAGTCTATTCTCTATGAAGGGTCTATAACCTCCTAAAAACATGTAATGTTAGCATCTAAAATGCATTTCACTATTGGTCATCTTCCTTTCCTCTACTTAGGAGACCCTATATTAATGGGGAGACCTAAAGTCATTCACTTTCAACTTATTGTTGACAAAATAAGGGACACGTTAGCATCTTAGAAATCTCATCTTTTTTCCATTGTTTGGAGACTTCTCTTGGTCAAGTCTGTGATCTAGAGTATGCTTATTCATACCCTAATGACTTATTCCTGGCTAATTTCCCTGCTCTAGATCATTGAGAGATGGTGCAAGTATTTCATTTGGAGTGGAAACATTTCTAAAAGGAAAATGGTCACAGTGTATTGGAAGAAGTGTTGTCAGGATTTGGTTGTAGGTGGCCTTAGGATCCGATCAATGGCCACTCTTAATGAGGCTTCCAATCTTCTGAGTTGTTGGAGAATGGAAAAATATCATGATCACTAGGCACTTATTCTTAGAGCTAGAGTCTACAGGAAAAATATCATGATCACTGGGCCCTTATCCTTAAAGCTAGAGTCTATAGGAAAGGTGGTCACATTAAGCCCCATATTTGTCCCTCTCTTTATACTAGCCTAAAATCTTATTTTCAAAATTTTAAAGTTAACTTTGACTAGCTAGTTGGAAAATGTGACATGATCAACTTCTGGCTAGATAACGGGTGTGGTACAACTCTGGATGAGCATTTTCAAATACCTATGATCATTCATGGGAATTTAAGGTCAATGCTCAACTCTTTTGTTATCTCTCATTCAACATCTCTTTTATTTTGAAGGCTTATGCATATGGCAAGCTGCCAACTGATGAGTAAATATGTCTTAGAGGTTAACATGCTCTATCCATGTGCAGCCTTTGTAAAAGGTGTTTTGAATGCCTCAGCCATCTTTTCTTCGATTGTGTCTATTCAAGACATCTCTGAAAATGGCTGAGCAAAGTTTCTGGAATTCATGTCATTAAAACCCTTCCTGATTGTTGGTCAATCTTAGAGGCTAAAGTCTCCACTACATTCATCCTTCTTTTATTTGCAGGCATTAACGATGTAGTTGTTGTAATATGGAAGGCCATAAATGATGCTAGATTCAATGGTGTCCTTGCTAGGTGCTTAAAGGCCTATTCTTCTAGTATTTTTATTAATGACTTTCTTCTATTTAAAGCTTTTAGACTACATGTTATTCCTGTCACTCCCAATATCAAATCACACATCGCAGTATACTAGATCCTGTAATTCTTTAAGAGGTTTATCTAAAAGGCTCGCGATATAACTAGGAAGACGTTTTAAATACCACACATGGGTTACAGAACATGTTAATTTTATATACCCCATTTGATATCTACGTATTCGAGAATCAACAAATTCTACTCCGCCTTGTTCACAAAATTTTGGTTGGTCTTTTTTATCTCCGATTACTTAATAGTTTCCACAAGCACAAATTCTACTTTTTAAAGGCCCAAAAATTCTTTCATAAAATAATCCATCTTTTTCAGGCTTATTGATTTTATAATGAAGAGTATAGGATTTTGTTACCTCCCCAATTGTTTCTCCATTGGGTAAGATTTTTTTTTTGCCCAAACACTTATTTGCTAGTGAAATTCGGTTTACCCCGTAAAGAATTAAACATATGATATCCTACGATGTTAGTAAAATTCGGTTTATCTTGTAAAGATTTTTTTTAATCCCCTTAAAACTATAAGGATTTTTTAACTAGATTATAAAAAAAGGTTAAATTTCATTAAATAATTGAAAGATAAATATGCAAAATTCTTAAATTAATCTTAGTTTTTCATCGAAGCTTTCTTCAATGAAATTAAAAGAAAATTTCAAAGTGAACACTTTAGTATGCTCGACCAATTAAATAGTATAATTTTATATCACATCACAAATTTATTTTAATTTATTTAAAATAAATTAAAATTTTATAACATAATACGTTAAAAATACCTATACTCATTAAATTCACCGTACTCCATGATAAAAAAATGTGTTATTTATATTTTTTTTGTCTCAAAATAATTGTCTTTTTACAATATCAATGCAACATTTATTATTATTTGTCGAATATCATATCCTTATTTATTAACTTTCACTTTATTCAATTACTCTTTTAACTATAATTAATAAGGATATTCTAATAAACGATATTAATTTTATTATCAAAACCAATACATCTAATCATTTTTTTAAGAACTATCAATACACAACTAGAATCAAACCCAACCCAATAACACAAGGAATATACTCATTAAATTCATACAACTGTTTCTAATAGACGGTAAAATAAAACAATGGTTTCCTATCCTAATCTTTGAGCAAAATTACCAAAACTAAATGACAAAAGATATCAAAGAGGTAACCTAATATTGAGTCTCCTAAGCCATATTGAATGAAGAATCATATGAAACACATCAAACGGTTTAGCCGGATGATTCAACACAAAATGTCTTTGAACTTTCAACACTCTCCTTTGCAACTTCAAGTACTTTTCCTGCGAAACACTTTTCAATATTCTCTTGATTTCACTTATCCTCTTTGGTGGAATCTGCACTGAAAATTTGGTCCAATCAAGAACATCACTAAACGGTAGTTGATAACTATCAGAAATAATGACAGGCACACAACCAGCATTTATCGCTTCCACAATTCTTGGACTAGCCACTTCATATCCACTTGGACACAAACAAAATTTACTCATTTCCATGAGGTTGTAATAGTTAAGATTTTTTGGAAGATATTCATACACTAGAACTTCATCATCTTTTCCTTTCCATTGATTATGTAACATCTCTCTAATCATACCATGTGTCCCTCCAGCAAAGAAAGCGAGTATCGATCGATTATTAGGGTTTCGGCTAGGGCTCGGCGGGCTTAGCTTGAAACTTTGCAGATTCATTTCCGGCATTGAAACATCCTTTACAGGATCAAACTCTTCCGATTTGTTGGCATTGCATAACACTCTTATCAAGTTCTTGTAAATCTCTCTACCCGAATCTTCTTTCGAGACCTCGGGCGCCCAATCGTGACACGAGACTATTAAATGGTCTGCGCCGTTGCTTCTATTCCAGTATGGATACCTTTGAGATATGATGTTGGTGTAATCAATGGTGACACGCATGATTTGATCTCTAGAATATGTGGTGAGAGGATTGTAGAGATATTCCACCATGTTTGCGACGCTTAAGGGGAGCATGAATGCATGAGCTTCGTCTGGATTGCGAGCGGAGAATGGACTCGATCTGTTATCGATCTCAGACATGAAGTGTCCTTCGATGCTGTAAATCGAAATCATGGGACCGGTATGGAACAGTGGCGGTTCACCTTCTTTGTAAGTCCATACTTTGAATCTCTTCAACATTTCCATGTGACTTCTGCATGATTTTAGAGCATGTGACAAACGTTAGAATATGCAAAATCAAGGTTACATAGTAATTTAAAGTTTAATATGATATGATTAGGATACTTTAATAAAAATTAATAAATTTAAGATATGATATTTTCTCCATTCATAAAGTGTTGATTGTTTTCTTTAAAACCTATCTCTTAAGATATTAAATTGATTATGTTTTGCTTTTATAATATTTTGCCTATATTTTTGGTCAACATTCAAAGATAAAAAAATAGTTTAAAACTAAAAAAACACCAAAAACAAATTATTAAAGGATGACGAAATGTATTTAGCCTTTAAAATTTTATATATATATATATATATATATATATATATATATATATATATATATATATATATATATATATATATATATATATATATATATATATATATATATATATAATTCAATTACTAAAAATAATATATTCCATACCAATTAGAATATAACCACTCACTCCTTTTATATATTTTTTATATAATTAAAAAAAATAAAAATAGGAAAGAAAGGATTTAAAATTCAAAAATAAAAAATCTATTTTTAAAAAGAGTTAAAAAAAGAAACATTTTAATAAAAGAAATTGAAAAACAATGTATTTCAATATTGTTCTTCATATCTTGATACCTCCAGCTTTAAATTTAAAGTAAAATTGTTTAAACTCAAAAATTGTTAGTATCTAATAAAATTTGAATATGAAGCTTGGGAAAGAAATACATTCTGAAGATCCAAATCTTAATCAAAAGACAAATTCACTAGTTTTTTTTATACATCTCTAAATTCTCTAATACATAGAGAGTTACATGAATACTTCTATATATTAATATAAGACTATGGTTTTAGATTTTAGTATGAAATTGCATTTAAGACGGTAATATTGTTGATACGGTATTCTTCACAATTATATCAAATTAAAATTATATTTCTGATCACCAAAGTTTCTTCAAATATATTTTTCAGAATTCAAAATTTCAAAATCCAAAAATTGAATTTATTTCCACCTCCAAATTAATATTCACACTGCAACTAATCATTTGCAACCGAATCCATGATCACAATTTAAAATCATTACCTAAACTTTATCAATTTTAAGGCATCAAGACTTAATTCCATTGAAAAAGAACCTTGAGAGGTAATTCAAGACATATAAAACAACAATATATGCAACTAATAATTTAATCAAGCAAATTAAAAACTTACACCGTAAAAAAAAGCAAAATAAAAGCTTATGTACAGTTGTTACTTAACTGATGAAACGCATAAGCGTTTCTGTAAACGCATCCTCTTGGAATTAAATCCTCTTTCTCTGATGTGATGATTGTGAAGTTTCTTCTTTTTATGGCTCTTCGAATAGCCACTCTTGCTTCACCCAACTCTTGTTCAATTCTAACTAAACTATTTTTTGGTACTGACAGTTTCACGTTAGACAATATAGGAACTACTACGTCGTCGTTTCTTTGATAATATACAAAGAAAATAATGATCAACAACGTTCCGGTAAATACAAGCAACGAGTTCATTATCATGGTTGATATTTTATTCCTATTCAATTTGGTGATTAATCGATGGTTCAATAGCTAAGATATATGATATGAGAAACAAACTTGACTCGAATATACTTTAGAGAACACAACACAAACTCACTTTTCATTGTTGATAAAGAATAGTTGGTCAAAATTTCATGATTTTTTTTTGAATGAGTCAGATCCATATAAGGGAAAGCGCTTAATTAGGTATAATTATGAAGAGGAAAATCTTATCTTAATTAGTGCTATAAAAAAGATAAATAAAAAAATTAACATAAGATAGTGTAATTAATATTTAAATATTTAGTACTAAAGATTTATTTATTTGTACCATAAAATGACTTATATTTTAATATATTTTTCTTTTTCTAATGAGTATTAGAAATAATATGTCAATTACATTAGTTTAACTTTACTAGTAATTTTATGCAAATAAAATATAATATTTTATTGTCCCGTTAAACAATTTAATTGATAATTATATAAAAATATTAAATTAATTAATATTTAACCAATAAATGAATATTTATAATTGATATACTAGACAAACGAATTGACATTTTATGCACCCACATAATTTTAAATAGGATTGTTTAAATATTTATGGCATATATTTATGGCGTGTTTGTTACTCACAATAAAGTATCATTAATATATTAAAATTAATTAAAGAATTACTATAACATCCCAATTCAACTCAACTGTCAAATTGAATATCATATCATTGTAGTAACAATGTTAAAATCATCTAATTATATTGTCAGTAGAAATTGTTTAATTTTCATTTAAGGCATGTTTGTTTCATTTTTTAAAGGTGATTTTAATTATTTTGGATACGCGTAATTGACAATTCAAGAAACTAATTTCTAGGATAAGCATAACAATGGGCGACAAAACTCCCTTAAGAGATAAAGATGATTTTTATATTAAACATATTTTTATTTTAAAAAGTTTACAAATAAGTTTTATAAAAATGCTTTAAATAAAGAATTGATTTAAATAATTTTTTGATAAAAGGCACGTCATCTTTTTGCTATGATGTTTTATATATTATTTTTAAAAGTTACTTAAATTTAAATTATTTTGAATAACTTTTCATAAAAAAGTATTTTTAATATATATATATATATATATATATATATATATATATATATATATATATATATATATATATATATATATATATATATATATATATATATATATATATATATTCTATATATATATATATATATATATATATATATATATATATATATATATATAAACATGTGATTTTACTCATGTTTTAATCTTTAGTAATAAATATTTATGTAACTGGAAATCAAAATTAAAGTTTTAATTTATGCAACTTCTGCTGTTATTGAGCTTTTGTTAGAAGTTGACGTCTTGGGTGTGAGGTTGTTCTTTCTTTTGGGGTTTTGGCCTTTTGTTTGAAAAATAATAATTTCTACTATTTTAAATATTTTTATATTTTTAGAAAATAAAAAAATCCCTTTTTCTCAATCTACAAACGTGTGTTTGTTATATAGATAGTAAACATATTCCTAAGAATTTATGGATGAAAAAAATATATATGTTCCTTAGAATGGAATACAAAATGTTTCCTAGAAAAAACTTACATGTTTAGGAAGGAATTTTTCCCAAGTTTTTTTTTTTGATTTTTCACTAATCTTTTTATAAGTGTGAGAATATGATTTCCATAAAAATTTACGTAGAAATAATGTGTTACCCCACTACTACACTATTTTATTTATATAATTATTTCCCATCTATGACTATGAGAGTAATTTTTTTATACGTGAAACAAACACTCATACTAGGAGAACCAAAGACAACGACGTTCCTACTAGGAAAGAGCAAGGATGTGACTTGGATGGTCATGTTAATCCTAGATCCTATGTTAGGAAATCAATGTCTAAACCTAACTTTAAACATTATCGGCCCAAACAGGGCTATCAAGCATAAGGTAGAAATTTGAGGGAGGCGACACCCAAAAGGTCGCAGCTTATTTGCAGTTCAATGAAGTTGATGAGGATACTTGGTCTAGATTTAATAGAGTTTATGTTGGATTTGTTGAGAATCCAAGTATAACATATAATATGCAAGAGATTATGAATTCATATGGTTATATTACGGTGAAAGTTACTCCTATGGGGGCAATTTATGTTTATCTGAAGAAATGGAAGAGGGGGAGCTCAGGAGTTGGGGGAAGCGGATAGTGATTGGCTTAATTAATGGTTTAAGGAAATCAGAAAATGGACTTCAAGTAAGTTGATAATGAAAGAGTAAGATGGTTGAAGATTTATGGCGTTCATGCCATGTTTGGATTCAAACTTTTTTGAATTCATATCAAAATCGGCACGTATTTATTTGTGCTCAGCTGATGATATAAAGAATCAAGTAAAGATGGATGTAGCTAAAATTTTAATAAGAATAAGTTGTTCCATGATCTTAAACGAAAGTTTAAATGTCAAGATCAATGGGGAGTTTTTCTTTTTGAAAGTTGTTGAGGATAATCATGTCATGACCCTTTGAGAACGAAAGTTGGATTCAGATACTAGTTCAAAAGAGTAGTTGGAGGAAGAAACTAGGGAGCACGAAGAAAGTCTGGGATGTTTTTTGAGGATGATGTTGACGTCGTAGAACCTACAGAGGATGACCTAGGTTCAGGTCTCAATGAAGTAAATGCCCTTGTGACTTTTTCTGAGCCAACTAAGGGCATATTATCTTTAAAGAAGAATCAATAATGTCTAGAGTCGTAGAAAATACTATTCCCTCCATTACTTTTTAAATATCATTTTTGTTGATATTTTACTTTTTCTGTCTCTATAATAATTATTTAGGGATAATTTTGACAAAAGTGATAATTAGAAAAGAATATTTTTTTTTCAAAAAAGTGACCCTTAAAAAAACGGAGGGAGTAATAGATTTTAAGTGACATGTCAACCTTTAACAGCGGAAGTGAGTGTATCGTGTCACGTGGTAATAGGAAGGCGGCGTATCACGAGTTAGAGGACCCATAAGTCATGTGTCAAGGAGAGCTCCGTAGGGGTGGATAACAGTCGACTGCGGAAGGTTTCAGACTGGATATTGTCCACCGCTCAAGACCGTTGAATTTGACATTTCAATCCACTGTTGTCCGTTTCCCATATCAGTTTCTACCGGTGGCGATTCTCCCGAATAACGGTTTTTGTGGGTGGGTTCATCCGGGTAACATCACAAATTAAAAAAATGTCAAAATCAAAAACGAAAAAACACCAACTAACCAAAAGAGAGGAACTCATATATTTAAAATGAGAAACAATGAAAAATGAACTAAAATCAAACAATACAATAACTTTTGATTTGAACATTTGTAAATATTACTCTTCTTTTTGAAGCTAGATCCATAATGCATGCGATCTTTAGAGAAGATCTGAGTATAAGAATAAAATAATAATGTTTGTCTCTTCTTGTTAGTTGTGGTATACTGTATAAAGATGTTAACCGAACATAAAAATGGTGGAAGAAAAAGCTCTCATCATGGAGATTTGCATGTTTTAGAGGCAGAAGTTAAAATAGTGTATATAGATGTTAACAAGACATAAAATGTTGGAGTTTGAATTTGTCTAAGTTGAATAAGTCATCTACTGTTACTTAGTGGAGTTTGTTCCTAGTTTCTAGCTATAGTGAAGTATGTTTCCTAGTTTCTAGTGTAGTGGAGTCAGTTTCCTAATTTCTAGCATGTTTCCGTTATTTTATTTATTTCTCCTGTAAGGCTATATAATTCCACAGTCTTTGGTTTAATATATCATCACTTTCAGCTTTATATTTCACATTTGGTATCAGAGCAAAAACCTGTGTGAGAAAGTGATCGAGAGAGATGTCTGAGAGATCTAAAAAATTTGTGCAGCCAACCATCCCAAATTTTGATGGCCATTATGATTTTTGGTCCATGACGATGGAGAATTTTCTGAGAAGCAGAGAATTGTGGAGTCTGGTGGAAGATGGCATTCCGGCGATGTCGATCGAAACAACACGGGCGAGTGAGGTGCAAAACAAATTGGTAGAAGAGGCGAAGTTGAAGGATTTGAAGGTCAAGAATTTCTTGTTCCAGTCCATTGACAGAGAGATTCTGGAAACTATTCTTGACAAAGGTACCTCTAAGGCTATCTGGGAATCCATGAAAAAGAAGTATCAAGGCTCTACAAAGGTGAAAAGGGCGCAATTGCAAGCTTTGAGAAGGGAGTTTGAACTGCTGGCCATGAAAGAAGGAGAGAAAATCGACATTTTCCTAGGAAGAACCTTGACGGTGGTTAACAAGATGAAGGTGAATGGTGAATCAATGGAGCAGAGCACAATCGTGAGCAAAATTCTCAGATCGCTAACCTCGAGATTCAACTATGTGGTGTGTTCGATTGAGGAATCGAATGATCTGAGCACGATGAGTATCGATGAATTACATGGCAGCCTACTTATCCATGAGAAGCGATTGAATGGATGTGTGCAAGAAGAGCTGGCACTAAAAGTGTATCAAGATGAAAAACCTAGTAGAGGAAGAGGTCGCGGAATATTCCGAGGTGGACGCGGTAGAGGAAGAGGAAGAAACGCAGTCGATCGTGCCATTATCGAGTGCTACAAATGTCACCAGTTAGGGCACTATCAGAATGAGTGTCCCGAATGGGAGAAGAAGGCAAATTATGCTGAACTAGAAGAAGAAGAAGAGTTGCTCTTGATGTCTTATCTTGAGAAACATCAGGCAAACAGAGAAGAAGTTTGGTTCCTTGATTCCGGGTGCAGCAATCATATGACCGGGTGCAAAGATTGGTTTTTCGAGTTGGAAGAAGGTTTGAATCGATCTGTGAAACTTGGAAACGACACAAGAATGTCGGTGGTGGGAAAAGGAAGCGTCAAAGTACAAGTTAACGGAGCCACCCAAGTCATACCTGAAGTTTATTATGTCCCAGAGCTCAAGAACAATTTACTAAGCCTTAGACAATTGCAGGAGAGAGGCTTGGCAATTTTGATTCGTGATGGAACCTGCAAAGTATATCATCCCAAGAAAGGTGCAATCATGGAGACTAATATGAGTGGAAACAGGATGTTCTTTCTTCTAACATCCAAATTGCAGAAAAACACGATGTGCTTGAAGACAGAAGAGGTGATCGAGAAGGAGACGAATTTGTGGCATCGCCGTTTTGGGCATTTAAACCAAGAAGCTCTAAAACAACTTGCACAAAAGAAGATGGTTATTGGGCTGCTGATGCTGAAGTCCACGAAGGAGATATGTGCGGTGCGTCTGACTGTAAAACAACACAAAGAGTCAATGTCAAAAAGGAGCCTTTGGCGTGCATCGAGACAGCTGCAGCTGGTGCACTCGGATATATGTGGTCCGATTACACCAATTTCACACAGCGGAAAGCGGTACATTTTAACTTGCATTGATGATTTCACTAGAAAAAATTGGGTTTATTTTCTCCATGAAAAATCGGAGGCACTCATCACCTTCAAAGCTTTCAAAGCAAGTGTTGAAAAGGAGATTGGAACCTTCATCGCTTGCTTGAGGACAGACCGCGGAGGGGAATTCACGTCCAATGAATTCTGAGAGTTTTGTAAAACTCATGGTATCACCCGGCAATTGATGGCTGCATTTACGCCACAACAGAACGGAGTGGCAGAGAGGAAGAATAGAACAATAATGAATGCGGTACGATCTATGCTGAGTGAGAGGCAAGTCCCAAAGGAGTTTTGGTCTGAAGCTACAAGATGGAGTGTGCACATCCAGAATCGATCTCCAACAGCAGCAGTAGAAGACATGACACCTGAAGAAGCTTGGAGCGGTTCAAAACCTGAGGTGGAGTATTTTCGTGTCTTTGGGTGCATAGCATATGCGCACATACCTGATCAGAAGAGGAGAAAACTAGATGATAAAAGCAAGAAATGTGTTTTCCTCGGAGTCAGTGAGGAATCGAAAGCATGGAGGTTGTATGATCCGGTTACGAAAACGATCGTGATAAGCAAAGATGTAGTGTTTGATGAAGAAAAAAGTTGGGATTGGAATCAAACCAGTGTAAAAGAGAAAATACTCGATTGTGGAGAAGAAGAACAGAATACAGAAGAGAGAGAAGATGACATGGCTTGTCCTCCGCCAACCGCGAATTCATCGCCTTCTGGTTCGTCTTCGTCTTCCGCATCTGGTGGTAATTCGACACCGCCAAGCCCAGTCTCTTCTCTTCCCAGTCCAATTCCGCCATCTCCATCAAGATCGATTGAAAGAGAAGTGGTTGCAGGCCCACGGGTAAGGAGAACACCGGGTTATTTGGCTGATTATGTCACGGGTGAAGGAGAAGATGAGGAAGAAAGTTTATCGGTCATGCTATTGATGATGATGACAGAAAACGATCCAGTCAAATTCGAAGAAGCAGTGAAAGACAAGGTGTGGAGAGAAGCAATGAAAAATGAGATCGAATCGATCGAAAAAAACAACACATGGGAGCTAACTATCTTACCTGCAGGTTTTACACCAATTGGAGTGAAATGGGTGTATAAAACAAAGCTGAATGAAGATGGTAAAGTCGACAAATACAAGGCGAGGTTGGTGGAAAAGGGATATGCCCAGTGTTATGGTATAGACTATACCGAAGTCTTTGCTCCGGTGGTGAGGCTCGATACGATTCGAACTATACTTGCGGTTGCAGCACAATCAAATTGGGAAATCTTCCAATTAGATGTCAAGAGTGCGTTTCTACATGGGGAACTAAAAGAGAATGTGAATGTGCGACAACCGGAGGGATTCATAAAGAAAGGAGAAGGGGAGAAAGTATACAAGCTGAGGAAGGCATTATATGGGCTCAAACAAGCCCCGAGAGCTTGGTACAACCGTATTGAAGGATATTTCTTGGATGAGGAGTTTGAGAGGTGTCCGAGCGAGCATACTCTATTTACCAAGACGAAAGGAGGTAAAATTCTCATTGCCAACTTGTATGTTGATGACTTAATATTCACTGGAAATGATAGAGCTATGTGTGATGAGTTTAAGAAGTCGATGATGGAATTTGAGATGTCAGATTTGGGAAAAATGAAACATTTTCTTGGGGTAGAGGTGAAGCAGAGTGTTAATGGGATTTTTATTTGTCAAAAACGGTATGCTCGTGAAGTTTTAGCAAGGTTTAGAATGGAAGAAAGCAATGCTGTTAAAAATCCAATTGTGCCGGGAACGAAGCTCACAAAAGATGAGAATGGCGAGAAGGTGGATGCAACTATGTTCAAGCAATTGGTTGGGAGTCTTATGTATCTAACAGTGACCAGGCCGGATTTAATGTATGGAGTATGTCTCATAAGTCGATTCATGGCAAATCCAAGGATGTCACATTGGCTTGCTGCGAAGAGGATCTTAAGATACTTAAAAGGTACAATCGAACTTGGAATCTTCTACCGGAGAAGTGAAAGAAGCAGTACAAGACTAATGGCATTCACGGATAGCGACTACGTCGGCGATTTGGATGATCGGAGGAGCACAACAGGCTGTGTGTTTTTGATAGGGTCCGGTGTGATTTCTTGGGCATCTAAAAAGCAGCCTGTTGTCTCCCTTTCCACCACTGAGGCCGAACATATTGCCGCTGCCTTTTGTGCTTGTCAATGTGTGTGGATTAGAAGGATCTTAGAGAAGATTAGAGCTGAAGAAGAGTCTGCAACCGTCATTCATTGTGACAACAGTTCGACGATTGCTTTGTCCAAACATCCACTCCTTCACGGGAAAAGTAAGCATATCGAAGTACGGTTTCATTATCTCAGAAAGCTGGTGAATGGAAAAACTGTTAAGCTGGAGTATTGTGCAATAAAAAACCAAGTTGCGGATATTTTTACGAAGCCGTTGAAGCTGGTGCAGTTCGAGAAACTGAGAGCACTACTTGGAATTGTTAACTTGTCTGAAGTAAGCTTAATTCAGGATAGTTAAGCTTAAGCGAGGGTATGTTGGAGTTTGAATTTGTCTAAGTTGAATAAGTCATCTACTGTTACTTAGTGGAGTTTGTTCCTAGTTTCTAGCTATAGTGAAGTATGTTTCCTAGTTTCTAGCGTAGTGGAGTCAGTTTCCTAATTTCTAGCATGTTTCCGTTATTTTATTTATTTCTCCTGTAAGGCTATATAATGCCACAATCTTTGGTTTAATATATCATCACTTTCAGCTTTATATTTCACATAAAAATGGTGGAAGAAAAAGCTCTCATCATGGAGATTAGTAGGTTTATAAGTAGAAGTTAAAATGATGTTTAAGAAGTGTGAAGTGATGTGTGTGGCGAGAGAAAAGAGAGACAAGAAAGCAATTGTAAGTGAGAGAGAAGAAAATGAATAAAGTATATGAATGAAAAAGTAAAAATCAATCATAAAGACACGTGAACATCATCATCGTTTTAAAAGAAATTAAATTAGATAACATTTAAATAATAATTTGTGGAGTCTTGGAAACAGTTGCCTATTCATACTAGCACACTATTCAGTTCAAAGTAATACACTTCGGTCGGTTATGGATTTCATTGGATCAATTTTCATCATCCGAATTGAACCAAAATATCCATTTGAACTCAAATTTTTCAATATTTTGACCTGACACCCATCTGTAACCGTCCATTTCAACAAATTTTGGATCAGACGTAACGGTTCTCGGGTGGGTCATGGATTTTTGTCCACCCCTAGAGCTCCGGTAGAAGAAGTGGGCTTGCATGACATTCTAAATGGGCTAAAAGTTAAATTTATCTCTTCAATAATGAAGGCCCAAAAGTTAAAGGAGGATACTAACCAACTAAGACGAAAGGGAAAGGAGAATTTTATTGCTAAACCTTCGTACTTTGAACCTCTTAGATTTCCAAGATTAAACAAATAGTATGAACTCATCTTACATTCTTCAACTTTGATTTCACCCAAAAATGCAAATTCAAATTCATAACGTTTTTCTGGTGGGCCAACTTTGTGTTGTGACTCAACAACTGACCAGATTTGGAGAAAGAAACAGGAGATTTTGGGAATCTAAGAAATTTGAAGCTTCATCAAAAACTTGGAAAGTATTGTGGCTTACAGTGTGAAGGGTGTGGAGGGCGAAAGGATTTATGTCGAATGGTGAATACTTAGAGGTGCGAGACCAAAAAAGCAAAATTTTGATGGATGCTAAGGAATTGTTGAATTGGAAGCTTCAACAAGAAAAAGGAGCTTCAATCAACTTTTAACAAAAGGTGAGTTTGATATGTGTGTTTTGCAAGAAACCAAAGTGGTATGTTTTCAGGAGAAGGGAATTCGAGATCCGTGGGTAGGATGGGATGTGGAGTGCACTTCGAAAGCGGACCAGGGAAGATCAAGGGGGTTGCTAGTAATGTGGAAACCAAGTACTTTCTCTCTTAATTTAAGTTTTAAAGGAGAAGGATTTATGGGTATGAATGTTAGTTGGAAAGGTATATCAACTTATTTGATTAATATCTATTTGTCTTGTACTACATCCGTTCCTTTTTAAGTGTCACTTTTATCAAAATTACCCCTATGTAATTATTACAGAGAGAGAAAAAGTAAAATGAATGTAGAATATAATTAAGGGTATTATAGATAAAATGAGAATCATTGTTTAAAAAGTAACAATAATAATTAGTTTTCTTGGTATGTGTAAAAAGTCAAAAAATGACACTTAAAAAGGAACGGGGGGAGTATATAACATAAGAAAAGGCAGCTCTTGAGTGAACTATTAGATTGTAAGTGTAAATTCCCGAAAGGGGATGGTGTATGGCTGAGGAATTTAACGTGATTAAAAATAAGTCTAAAAGGAAAGGCATTAGTGTTGTAGTGAATATAATTGAAATGGTAGATTTTGGGAATTTCATTGACTCCATGAACTTAGTGGATATTCCTCTGTTTGGTGGGAAACTCACTTGGATCAATCAAGTTGGTAGTGCAATGAGAAGGATCGATCAATTCTTAATTTCAGAAGATTTATTGGATCTTTGGAAGATTGATTGTCAAGAGCTGGGCATAAAGGACTTGTCCAATCATTACTCCATTTGGATTAGAGGTAAGGTGGTTAATTGGGGGCCAAAACCTTTCAAATTTTTCAATCGTTGAACAAAACACCATCAATTTCCACCTTCGTAGTAAAGGTTTGGAATTCTAGTTCTATAAAGAGCAAGGCGGATTTTGTTTTCAAAGAGAAGTTGAAAATCTTGCATCAAGGTTTGAGAGTTTGGAATAGGGAAGTCTTTGGATCTGTATAACTAGGGGCGGATGGGGGATATCAAGAATATTGATGATCTTGATAAATTATTGGCTGGAGAATATGAAGAGATTTCATATTTAATTTCTATACAGAGGCAGCAAACGTCTAGCAACGTGTGGGAGGTTATGTAAATTAATGAAAGTTTCTTGAAACAAAAACCTAGAAATAAGTGGATCAAAGAAGGGGACTTGAATAAGAGCTTTTTTTCATAAATTCATTAACATGAGGTTTAGAAGGAAAATAATAGTAGAGTTAGTTTTGGACAAAGGGAGAATTGAAGAAGTGGAACAAGTGAAATGGGTGGTCAAACAACAATTTCAAAGTTTCTTTAAGGAGCAAAATCATAGAAGACCTGATCTGGAGGGAGTGTCTTTTGAGCACTCAAGGGTTGAAGATAATTTTTTTCTAGAGGCTCCTTTCTCGAAGGAAGTGGTGAAATAATTGGTTTGGTCGGGGGCTGATGATAAAAGCCCCGAACCGGATGGGTTCAATTTGTGCTTCTACAAGGAATGTTGGGAGATTATTAAAGGAGATTTTGTCATGTTTGTGTTTGAGTTCCATATAAATGCCAAAATTTCTATTTCTATTACAACATTTTTTCTAGTATTAATCTCGAAAGTAGACAATCCTCAAGGTCTTGATGAGTATTGTCACATTTGTGTTGTTAATAGTTTGTATAGGATTCTTGCAAAATTGCTTGCGTTTAGACTGAAAAAGGTGATGGGTAGATTGATATCCAATAGTCAATCAACTTTCTTAGGTCAAAGAAAAATTCTCAATGGAGTAGCGATTTTAAATTAAGTTATCGATTATGCAAAAAGATACAAGAAGGACTGCTTGTTGGTAAAAATTGACTTCCAAAAAGCTTACGATTGTGTTTCGTGGAATTATCTGAGATTCATCATGAACATATAGGGATTTGGATTGCTTTGGATAAAATGGATGAAGCTTTGGTTTTCACTAGTTCAATGTCAGCCTTAGTGAACGGGAGTCCAAGTTTAGATTTCAAAGTGAGTAGAGGTTTGAGGCAAGGGGGCCCTTTATCCCTTTTATTTTTTCTTTTAGGAGCGGAAGGTCTTGCTCGAATGATCTTTAAAGCTTCCCCTTTGGGAGAATTTTATGGTTCTTAGGTGAACGAAGGCATTCATTTCGAATTGCTTCAGTTTGAAAACGATACAATTGTGCTTTGCGATGGGTCTTGGTAGAATTTATGGAGTTTGAAGGGAATATTGAGAGGCTTTAAAATCATATTGGGCTTATGTGTGAATCTCTCCAAAACTAAGATTATTGGGTTAAACATCAAAAATGATTTTATGCTAGCTGCTTCTATGTTTTTGACCTGTGATATTGGAATAAACTCTATTCTCTTTTCTTGACCTTAGGGTGGGAATTAATCCTAGAAGAAAGGAAACTTGGAGTCCGATAATTACTAAGCTTCAGAGGAGACTATTGAGGCGGCATAGTCATTAGGTTTCTATGGGTGGTAGGATTTCTTTGCTAAATATTGTGTTGAGTAATACTCCAATTCATTTCATCTCTTTTTACAAAGCGCCGAAAGTGGTTGTAAATGAAATTATATCTACTCAAAGAAATTTTCTCTAGGGGGGAAGGAAGAGAAAAAAAATCAATTGGGTTGCATGGAAAAACATCTATAGGTCGAAGAGTAAGGAAGGTTTGGGGGTGGAGCATTGCGGTCGGTTTAATGGGGCTTTGTTGAGTATATGACATTGGAGAATGTTGACAGGGACAAATTCACCTTGGTATGATTTGCTATCTTTTAGGCATGGTGACTTGAATTCTATTATTTTGGATCCGTCTAACATTATAAAATCCAAGAAGGAGTTAATATGTTAGAGGTATCTATGTCCCTCTGCTGACTTAAACTGGACTGCAAATTCAATTAATTATAAGTTAAGTAATGGTAATTTGATGGAGTTACTTCAAGTGGATTGGAACCAGCCCTCTGCATTTTCAATATCCAGTTGTGTTTGCTACTGTTGCGAATCCCAAATGCACTATTGGGTATATGGGATTTTTGGGAGATTCAAGATGGATGTGGAATTTGGAGCTGATAATAGATGGTTTATCGGGGGAAATGTCTTCTCAATTTGCTGCGATGTTGGATATTCTTAGACCAATAAAATTGGTTCCTCAATTAGATGATGTATTTGTTTGATGGAAATGTGGGAAATGTTTTTCAGTCCGTAGCAGCCTCAAGGCCTCAATAGAGGTGAATTTTGATGGCCAAATTGATGGAGGATGATAGTTTGAAAGGATTGGACATGGTATGGAAGACAAAGATTCCAAGTAAAATACAAGTTTTATCCTGTAAACTCATTCTCAAGAGGCCGCAAAAGAAGTCAATTAACAAAACGTGGAGTCATCGAAGGTAGCCACAACTTAATTTGTCCCTATTGTTTTTGCAAAGAAGAAACAGAAGACCATATGTTTGTCAATTGTTTGGTAAGTAGCACTACTACAGAAAACACCTATCACAACGGAAGGAAAAAGGATACCACCACGATAGACCAACCGTTGTGTGGTAAGGTGTAATTGTTGAAGGAGAATTGCGATCCAAAACGCAGCGAAAATTAAAATTTCTCCTTTAGAGATCCTTACGAATGGTCATGATCAGTGATAAAATAGTTACCTCTTGTGATGATTGAAACCTTTGGTGCAGATCTCTTGTGACGATTGACACCTTTGATGCAGATCTACGGAGCGATCACGAATGTTGAACGATGACAACGCCTCTACTCAGTCCACACTAACAGATTCCTTCAATCTCAGTGCTAGCTGTTATGAATGAAGGCTTTGAGTGTGAGAGAGAGAGAGAGAAAATGAAAATAATGCAACCGCAATGAATGCTTCTGCACAAGGGTTCTATTTATAGAACCACTTGTGTGGGCTTCAAGCTAAAAAGCCCACTTAAGTGTATTTTGGCCCATATCTTATAATATGCCCAAAACCACTTAAGCGTGTGGCACCTTACCATATTTCGTATTCTACTTAAGTACACCGTACCTTACGATGTTCTATAATTCACTTAAGTGCACCGTACCTTATGTGTTCCTTAGTTACTCTATCTCTCATCAATTCGTCCTTTGTGTGTGACCCTGTAGGTTTTCGCGGCATTGGCAAGTATATTAAATCACGTATTTAACATAATAAATAGTGAGCGGTATCTAGCAACACATCACTGCTACCCAAGACACGAAAATGTCATGTGATCTGACAAAACCTTATGTGATAATACTTATGTGTAGAATTACCCTTTTGCCCTTATGCCTATATTGAACACAAGGCATATACTGTGTCATCCTCGTCTAGTTCAATATTGGGCCCATAGACATTTATCCTGTTATGCAGGATGGGCAAATTCCATCTAGGTCACTCTTGTCCCTCAGCATGCTTCGTGGAGTACCCATCAACTGTCTTTATGGTTATCCAGTTACGGATAATGTTTGATCAGCAATAAAACACTCGACTCTACATCTAGGGTCCATAGTGGTTTCAGGTCGAAGGGTGGTATACACCATTATCACCATGAGAATAACTTATGACACTTTGCATAACATTCTATATAGTATTCTCATAGCGGGTCAATCCGGTATAAATATTACTCTTAATATTCATACCTATGTTTAAGACTTGATAACTCCTTATCCATGATCCATGAGATGTGATCATCAGTCTATATACATAATAATCTTAATGCTTTAATGTTATCCCACTTCACAATAAAGCTCGACTACGAATACTTTAATAATAGTGTCATTATGTTTAATGTGATCTCATGATTAAGTCATACTTAATACATTAAATGGACTAGCTATTCTAGGGACTTTATTAAACAAACGTAATAAAGAAAAAGCCTTTTATTATTAATAAATAATTCGATACAAGTACCAAAAGTATTGGCCTCTAGGGCTTACACCAACAATTGTATGTATGATGCTTTCCACTTGTGCGATCATGATTATAAGCTATGTAGCACGCTACCTACCATAACAATTAGTTTAAACAAACGTTGTGATATTATTTAGTGCATAATATTTAACAACGGTTGGTATAAACAACCTTGTGATATATACACTTGAGTTTATAATAAATAACGTGGAATGCTTATTTCCTCAATGCTCACTGAACCTATAACTTTTCAACCTGATCTAGAACATTTTAATATGACAAATTAAGTTATATTAGAAGAACAAGTTCACGTTCAATGCTAAATAAGAGTTCTTCAACTCCTTGTAGTCATTTTGCTCTTGAACATTTAGAACTTCGTTTAATAATCCTTGTTCTTCAACCGCCATTTCCTTCACCTCTAGTTCATTTTATAAAATATTATTTATTTTGCAAACAAAATTAGAAGTGGAGAGAGGTGCGGTTGAAGAACTACAATAATTAAATAAAGTTCTATCGGTTAAAGAATAATATGCATATAACTTGATGAATAATTCTTATATAGAATTGAATGTGTACCTGTTTTCTAATATAACTTTATCTATTATATTATAATTTTCTAATACAATATGAAAAGTTATATATTCAGTAAGGGATTAAAAAAAAAACTCAAACCACATAAGATATAATAAACTCATATTTTAAACAAACATTAACAACAACATTCATCAACAACGAATCATAAACAACAAATACGATACAACAAACATATCAACTCATAGAATATTTCAGAAACATACATGTCTCATTAATGGCATCCACAATGAAAGAAGGATGAAGCTGAAGTTAGAGCTGAAAACTTGTGTTTATTTTGAATGGATGTCATTCTGGGTCTTTTGCACAAGTTTGTAACGATCAGTTTAGCTTCGTCCTTGTTATTGAAACAAGCATCCCTACCTACAAGTCAAAACAAGCAGAAAGTTCAAATTATAAAACAAGTTATTGAAACATAAACAATAATACATAAACAAATTTTGAAACAAAGGTAGCCATTTGTTAAGATTTGATGCAACAAAGGTATCCTTCAAAGAATACGAGTTGGTTGCATAAGTTTGGGGTTCCCATATGAGAGAGATGAGTGACAGAGATGTTAGGGTCATATTTTAAGAGAGACAAGTGAAAGAGATGTTATAGTTTTATTTTGAGAAAGACGACTGTAATATACTAAAGCGAGAGATAATTTCGCTTATATATAAATAAGTAACAATTTTCACCATGGTTAACAATACGGACCGTGATGAAATGATTGCAAATTACACCACGGTTGATTATGAAAAATGTGGTGATATAAAAGTTCAAGACCATTATGTCACGATAAATAGAAAATTGTTGATGCTGGAATTCGAACCATTTCACTCCAGGTTCATTTCACTACGGTTGGTACCTATGACCATTGTGAAATGTCCTTTGCAACTTACACCACGGTTGATTATGAAAATTATGGTGATGTACAAGGTCAAGACCATTATGTCACGAAAAATGAAAAATTATTGGTGATGGGATTCGAACCATTTCACTCCATGTTAATTTCACTATGGTTGGTACCTATGACAGTTGTGTCCTTTAGTAAATACAAAAGAAAAGCGTCCAAAAAAGAACTATTACCACGATTAACTGAAGACCGTTGTAATACTGGTGTTACGAAAGTTTTATTTTGTAGTAGTCTAAATATGTTTGACGTGAGATTATTGCTTGGATTGAGGTTACTCAAGTGGTGAATGCAAGGAATGTCACTGCACATTTGTTTCAATTCTGTAAGAGATTCAATTCGAAGTTCTCTGTGATTTTCTTTTGATTTTTCTGGGTTGTGTCTATTTGGTTTGTGTGGCTCGACAAGAATGCAATTTTGTTTCAAGGAGAAATTTGCGAAGACTTAGACTTAGTAGGTAGAATTAAAATGGTGTCTTGGGAGTGGTTTCAGTTTTTTTTCAAGAGTTCCTTAGGCCATACTTGAGAAGAGTGGGAGTCGAATCCAAGTTTCTATTTGGTTTGTTAGGTTCGGTGTAGGGGCTGTTTGCCTTGAGGTGTGTCAGTTTTTTATTTTTGTTTTCCTGTTGTATTTAAGATTCAGTACACCTTGTACCAATGTTTTAAAAACCGGACCGGAGATCAAACTGGTGAAACTTGCGATTTAAGGTTTAATTGGTTAAATCGGTTAAACTCACGGTCGAACCATTTATTAAATAAACTAATAATATAAAACTAAATTTCATAGATATGTGACACATAATCATACGTTCACAACTTAATAAAATAAATATTTCAAAAATTTATTACAAAGGTAATACAACAATATTGATAATACATATAACAACATAGCATAGTTCTACACTTCATTTCAACCTTCATTTAATAATAATTTGACCAAATTAAAGAATTACAATTAAATAAGTTAAACTAATTCAAACCAATATTAAAATAATAGAATATACTAACTAAAATAAAGTTCAAATAATTAAGAATACCTAAATTAAATAAGATAGAATACTAAAAATAAATCATACATTATACTTCATTAAACAACAAAGAAAAAACAAATTTGAGTTGAATTATGACAAACAAGTCTTAATTGACAACAACAAACAATATTGACTTGAAATATTATGGGACAAACCAATTTTGTTCCAAAATAAATTTCATCAATAGAATATAAGCAGGGGGATTCTTACGGAAATACTTAATCGCCTTTATCATCGTATCTTTTCCAAATTCATTTTTCTCTTGTTTTCAAATCGAATAAATTTTTTTCAAACAAACCTCCCCCTTTTTGGTTATGTTAACTCGCACTTATTTTCCTTGTTAAAATCCAATAATCGTGGTTACGAATCTTATTTTATTATGTTGATACATACTAGTACATTTGCTAGTTATTGTCATCAACTACTATCTAGTGTTGGATACTAGGGTTA
Organism: Lathyrus oleraceus; assembly: GCF_024323335.1. NCBI lineage: Eukaryota > Viridiplantae > Streptophyta > Magnoliopsida > Fabales > Fabaceae > Lathyrus > Lathyrus oleraceus. The sequence goes on along the minus strand of NC_066582.1, from coordinate 75,562,117 downwards.
CCCAAATATCTTTCGAGAACTCCTACAATGAATGCTAAATCAAGATAAATGCAAACTTGAGCATACATAAGACTCTCCAGAGCTGAAGTGTAAGGAACCTTATGCATCTTTTCCTTTTCAAGATCCATAGTAGGGCCCTATTTTAGACTAAATTTGTCCCCTCTAGCAACGATTGTGTCTCCTTGTTTACTCTATTTCATGGAGAATATACCCAAAATTGTATCAATATATCTCATATACGACATTACTAAGCGACTTCTAAGTATTTGAATTGTTAAGAAAAAGAAGGTGTCCTAAAAAACTTTCATCTCAAAATTATTTGTAAGAAATCTCCTGGTTTTGTGCAATAAGCCTATATTAGTGCTTGCTGTCGCTACCGGGATTTTACAATAACGAAACCGGGACTAAAGAGATGCCAAAGAGAGGCAAAGTCAGAAGAGTCGCCACCGAATTTTATTTTATTTACCTCTATCGGAGAGGAGAGGGGAAATAGTCGATAAAACCCTCGGAAGAGAGACGGGCAAGGGAAGCGCTAAAACAGAATAAGGAATCGGTCTCGCAACCGAGATTTGGGTTCGGAAGTCGGTTACGTAAGGGGAAGGTATTAGCATCCATTACGTCCATGGTACTCCATGCGAACCATTTGGGTTGTTTTACATACATGGGATTTATCTATTATTGTTTTATTTTCACAAGAATGTGTGAAAAAAGGGGGTGTTTTTGTTATTATAGTGCTCGCCAAGGATTGAGGCCCTTGTGCCTATGTATCACTCAATCGGGGATGAGGAATCAGAGCTCCGTAGTTCGGAGTAGAAAATATTTGTGTGTTGGTTGATTTTACCTTTGAAAAAAGGGTTTTCGGGATGATGCCCTAAGGCACAAAAATGAGTTTGATGAGTTGTATTGTTTTTACCTTGAATAAGGGTTTTATGAAATGAGTGTTTGTGATCATATTGTACTAAAGTCTATGGGCGGAGGTGATTATTCTAGACAACAAGCCAATCGTCTTGTGTCCAAAATAATCAGAGTAAGGGTAGGAATGCTCCATTCTCACTCATTCTCCATCACTTAAGGCTCGAGGCGCACAATAATAATCGTAATTATTAAGTATTTTTGAATTTGGCTAAGAAAATGCCACTTGACGTTGAATCAAGGGTTTATTTTATTTTGATTATGAAATTTGGCTTATGCAACATGAATGCAAAGTAACCAACAAGAAATTAAAGAGTCTCATTGTAAGGTAGCCCAAGAGAAAGCCTTTTGTGTGCAAAAGTGACCTAAGCTAAACAAAGGATAATGGTCTTACAAACATGTCCCCCTAAGGTGGTGCCATGATGCCATTCTTATAACATGCATGTAAGTTACGGATGAAAATCCAAGTGTTTACAAAGTATCACAAAGAGTAAAGGAAGGCTTCCAAGCAAAGGTCCTAAGATGAAATCCTCTAAGTCCAAGTTGATTAAGAGTGGAGTGAATATTTTTGGTCTTACCATTTTATCATGTTTTTGTTATTTTTAATTGATGACAATAAAATAAATAGCAAGTAAATAAACATGCATGATGAGTTTGTACAATGATGATGATAATGAGTACTTGAATGTAAATTCCAAGGTAATGACATAAAAGTAAATCACAAGATAAAGAATGACAATATCACAATAATAATGGTTAGTGAATGTAAACGAACAATAAAATAAATTGCAAGAAAGTAAAGTGCAATAATGTAAATGTTAGGAGTTAGTAGTTAGTAGTTAGTGGTTAGTAGAATAACAATAAGCAAATAGAATAACAAGTTAATATAAAGAAAATGGTTTCATCTATGTATCAAATGACCCAAACATGGTTGAAATAGAGGCAACCTATCAATGCCTCAAAGTATCATGAAGGATCTATTGATCAATCATTAATAGGTTTGAAACATTGAAGGTTTTATCAACTCTAAACAACCATAGCCATGATCTGATAGATCTCATCAACCAAATAAATGTGAACAACAAGTCGACAATAAATATTAAATGATAACAAGAAACAAGGTTTGATTGAAAATGGTGGATAAAAAGTAGTAAGAGCAAAAAAATCCCCAAAAGGGTGTAAACCCAACAAAAACCACTTGTCTCAAAGTTGACTCAAATCTCTCTCAAAACACAACCCAAGAGTAAAAACTCATTTCCAAACACAAAACAAAACCAAAAATGTCAAGGAGTTTGAGTCCAAAATATTACCAAGATTGGGGTGTCAAAACTAGATTGTTGTTGTGTTTGGGTTTGAGAACGAAGCAAAAAGCTTGGAAGATGGTGGCTATGGTTGTTGTGGTAGGAAAATGGAAGAGAAGGAAGGTGTATGTTTATATGGTGGTGGTGAATGATTATGTAAGTGAAGGTCACAAGTTTGCTACTGTTTTTGTTGTGTGGAGATTGTGGATTTTTACATGGTGGTTGGGTGGTTCAAAGAAGAAAAAAGAGTTTGGGTGAGTTAGGGTTTAGGTTGAAAAGAGGGAGCTTGAATGTGATTTGGACAGAGGTTTTGTGACTTTCAAGCTTGAAAAATGAGTGGGGATAGTGCTCTATTTGTAGAGGAAGCAAAGGGGTTGAAGTGGGTGAACCAAAAGGTACTCTGTGTAAAAAACAGAGCTACTATTGCTGCCTGCACATGTGTAATCGATTACCATGATTGGGGTAATCGATTACACCATCTAAAATGGCATGGAAATCAATTTTTTGTCTGTGTAATCGATTACCATGATTAGGGTAATCGATTACACAGTCCAAAATGGCCTGGAAATCAATTTTTGTATGTGTAATCGATTACCATGATTAGGGTAATCGATTACACAGTCCAAAATGGCCTGGAAATCAATTTTTGTCTGTGTAATCGATTACACAGTCCAAAATGGCACGGGAATCAATTTTTGTCTGTGTAATCGATTACCATGATTAGGGTAATCGATTACACAGTCCAAAAATTGATTTTTCCTTTATTTGTTGGTTTTTTCCTCTAGAACTTTAACCGGATAACCCCAGTTTTTTCCAGGTGTAAACACCATGCCTTGAGTCTGTGTAATGTGTATTTGGTTATGAAATTTCAATGAAATTGTGGTGATGAAATAATGAATACATGCATGGGCAGTAGGGCCATGGATTAGATGAAAGTTGTATCGGGGTAGGGTGAATTTTGGGGTATTACACTTGCCAAAAGGATATCATATAAATATAATACCAAGAAAACAAAATTACTCCCACTGAACTTTTTGGTATACATAAACAGAAGTGAGAAAATAACCATTTTAGTCATGCATGCGGTGTACTTGGGACAATTCTTCTTCATGTGTCCAATCTTTTTGTAGAAGAGGCAAGTACACTCCTTAGGTTGTTCATTTTCCTTCTTGTTTTGAGAAATTTTTCCCACATGCTTCTTTCTTTTATTTTGAGAGCTAATAGTCAAGTGGGTATTTTCAGTCTTCTCTTCATATTTTTTTCCTATTGCATATAGTGAGATATAAGCTCATTGAGGAATACCTTGTCATTATGAATATTGGAAGTCACTTTGAATTGCATAAAGTGTGTCGCGAGAGATATCAAAACCAAGCACAATCAAATCTCAGGAAGTTCTAACTTCATAGCCTTCAGTTTTGATGAGATATTAGACATATTCATGATAATCTCGAAAGTTTCCTTTACCTGTATAACTCATTGAAATAAGCTTGGACAAGGTACAATTTTGTCTCATCCTTATCATTTTTAGCAAATAATTTCTCCACAGTTTCGAGGAACATCTTGACATTTTCGCTTTCATCAATCGAACCCATAACCATTTTAGGTATTGATCTTTTGATCATCATTGTTGAAGTGTAATCCAAATTCACATTAGTTGCATTTAGAGTTAATTTTAATTTCATTTAGTAGGTTCTTATGGTATAAATTGTGTAACTAATTTCAGTTTGTAACAAAATCTAGTACATATTTCTCTCTCTCTCTCTCTCTCTCTCTCTCTCTCTCTCTCTCTCTCTTCCATCATATTCTTCATCTTCCACCTTATGCTCCAACAATTGATATCTAGAGCTCCGGTTCTGATTCAGGAATGGGAAACACAAGTGTAAGTGAGACATGTGTGATTGATTATGCTCATTCAACTCATAGTGAATTGAAGATCTGAATCGAAATAGAATAACATTTTTTGATTATGAGGAATTGGGAAACATGAGTGTTAGTGAGATTTGAGTGAATTCTCACAAGAACGAAGATGAACAAAAAAAAACGGTAGCTTGAACACAAAGCTTTAAGTATTTGATGGAAAGAATTGGAATCGATGGATGATTAAGATGCATGTACTATTTGGAGCTCAAGATGTTCTTGATCTCATCAGTGACGGTTACATGGCGGTTGTAACAAATGAAATCAAAGCACAAAAAAGCACACATGGAGAAAAAAGGAAGAAGGATCAGAAGGCGTTGTTTTATATCCATCAATGTGTGGATATGAATGTGTTTGAGAAGATCGATGATTCAACAACGACGAAGGTTGCGTGGGACACACTAATACGGTGCTACAACGATGATGCATCGGTGAAAAGGGTGAAGCTTTAGTCTCTATGAAAGCACTATGAGAATCTTAACACGAAGAACAATGAGAAGGCACTTGATTACATCTCTAGAGTGATTCTGAATACAACTGGGATGAAATCTTATGGATAAACTCTCTCTGAACAAGTAATCATTGAAAAGGCACTGAGATCACTTACTCCTCAGTTTGATTACATTGTTGTAGTAATTGAACACTCTAAGGACCTCAACACCATGAGAAATGAAGAGCTGTAGAGTAGTCTAGAGGCATGAGAGTTGCGTCTGACTGAGAGAAACTCTGAAAGAGAGGTAAAATAGGCTCTGAAAGCGTCTTTTGGTAAGAAAAATCGGAAGCAGTCTTGGTTTTATGCCAAGAAGAGAATGGTGGTGATTATCAGAAGTCAGAAGCCTATAAATATGATGAAAAAAAACATCAGAAGGGAAAGGAGAAGCTTGACAAGAAGATGGTTCAATGCTACTGTTGAAAGAAGTTTGTCCACTTTGCTGCTCACTGTTGGTCAAACAAGGAAAGGAAATCAAAAGAAGCAAACATAACCAGAGGATATTCTGATGATGAACTTGTGCTATTGATGGCTTCTGAATATGATGGTGGATACTTGGTAGATTGGTGGTACATGGACACTGGCTGCTCAAATTACCTAACTGTAAACAAACAACGGTTGATTGATTTTAACTCTAGAAAGAGGAAAAAGATCATATGTGTTAATGATAAGCATCTTAATGCTGAAGGAATGGGAAATGTCAAAGTCAGAATGAAGAATGGAAAAATTGTTCTAATCAAGGATGTTTGGTATGTTCCTGGCATGAAGAGCAATTTGATGAGTGTAGGTCAGCTAATTGAGAAAGGTTTCTTAGTTACTATAAAGGATAATCTCTTGAAGTTGTATGATTCTGATCAGAAGCTGATTACGCAATATGAACATGGAAGCAACATAATATTCAAAGTGAATGTGGAAACAACTGAAACTAAATACCTTAATGCATAAGGTATTGTAGGTGACAGTGAGCTATGACACAAGAGATTGAGGCATATGAATTTCAAAAGCTTGGGGCATCTGAGTTCTAAGAAGTTGGTACATAGAATTCCTAAGATTGTGAAGGCTGATAAGTCATTTGAGATATGCATGAAAGGCAAGAAACCTAGATTACCATTTAGGTCAAAAGTGGCTTCAAGACCAAAACATGCTTTAGGAGTAGTGCATTCTGATGTATGTGGACCATTTGAAGTACATTCACTTGGAGGAAATAAGTAATTTGTGTCACTTGTGGATGAGTTCACAAGAACGATATGGGTAACACTCATCAAGTTTAAGCATGGGGTGTTTGCTGAGTTTAAGAAGTTCAAGGCGAAGACTGAAAAACAGAGTGGTTAGAAGCTGAAAATTATCAAAACTGATGGTGGAGGTGAGTAGAACTCATCAGAGTTCAGAAGGTTCTATGAAGAAAATCGAGTTGAACATGAGGTGACTACTCCATATACTCCACAACACAATGGTTTTACTGAAAGAAAAAACGAGACTTTGCTTGATATGGCAATGAGCATGCTAAAGGAGAAGAAGCTCTTTCGCACCTTGTGGGGAGAAGTTATTGCCACTGCAGCCTATCTGCTCAATAGATGTCCAACCAAGAAGCTGAAGGAAACTGTTCCTTTTGAGAAGTGGAGTGGAGATAAGCAAAGTGTGAGTCATTTTAGAGTATTTGATTCTGTTTGTTACAAAAATGTTCCATGTGTATTAGAAATAAGCTAGATGATAGAAGAAAAGTAATATTACGGATTGGGTACCACAATACACGTACTTATAATCTTTATTATCCATTCACTAACAAGGTGGAATTCAACAGAGATGTCATTGTGAAGGAAACATAAGCATGAGATTGGAACAAGTCTCAATCCAACTCTGGTGCAATGTTAACACTTGAGTTAACTTCTGAAGATAGTTCAGACTCTGTAGGAGAATCTGAATCTGAAGAAGCTCTCAAGAAGAAAGTGTGGCTGAAGGCCATGAAAGAAGAGCTTGAGGCTATAGAAAGAAACAAAACTTAGAAGTTGACTGAGCTTCCAAAGAACAAGAAAGCCATCAGTGTGAGATGGGTTTACAAGTTGAAACTGAAGTTAGATAGATCAATTAGCAAACACAAAGCAAGGTTAGTAGCTAGAGGATTTCTATAGAAATCTAGATTAGATTACTTTGATGTGTTTACACCTGTAGCTAGGCATGCAACAATCAGATTGGTGATTGATATAACTACTAATAGAAATTGACCTCTAATGTATTTAGATGTGAAATATGAATTTCTGAATGGTCTTTTACAAGATAAAGTTTATGTGTCAGAATCTCCTAGATTTGTGAAAAAGAATCAGGAAATGGTGGTGTACAAGTTGCGTAAAGCCTTGTATGGACTGAAATAAGCTCCTAGAGCTTGGAGTATGGTGTTTACGTTCAACATACATCTGATAGCAATATGATTATGGTGTGCCTCTATGTTGATGACATATTGCTAATAAGGAGTTGTTCATATGAGATAGTTAAGTTCAAGAAGGTGCTAATGAATGAGTTTGAGGTGGCTGATATAGGAAATATGATATATTTTTCTAGGGATGAAGCTTATGTACTCTGATAGGGGTATAATTTTGCATCAGCTAAAGTATGAACTTGAGCTTCTGAAGAGATTTGAGCTAATAAATTGCAAGTCTGCAATCACACTTGCAGAAACAAATCACAAGTTATATTCTGATGTTAAGGGTGATGATTTAAATGCTACAACTTTTAAACAGCTGGCAGACTTATTGAGACATCTCTGTAACACCAGACCTGACATCTGTTATGCAGTTGGAATGATGAGTACGTTTATAAACAAACAAAAGTGGTCACATTACCAAGTTACTGTCAGGATACTTAGGTATATTAAGAGGACTCTGAACTATGGAGTTTTGTTCCCTTCTAGTGCTAAACCTGATTCAGAGTTGATATGTTATTCAGGCGCTGATTGGTGTGGAGACATAGTTGACAGAATAAGTACTTTTGGATATTTATTCAAGTATCTGAGAGGTCCAATTTCTTGGTGCTCCAAGAAGCAACCAGTGATTACATTGTTAACCTATGATACTGAGTACATTGCATGTGCTTTGTGTGTGTGTCAGGCTGTTTGAATTCTGAACTTATTGCAGGATCTGAAGATCAAGTTGAGCAAGCCCGTGAAGTTGATGATTAACAACAAACCAACTATAAACCTTGCCAAGAATCCAGTGCTGCATGGAAAGAGCAAGCACATTGACACAAAGTTTCATTTTCTGCGCAATCAGATTTAGAATGAAGTGCTTGAAATTGCTCAATGTAGCATTCAAAAGCAACTTGCAGATGTGTTGATCAAAACAATCAAGACTGAACATTTTATCCATTTGAGGGGTGAAATTGGTGTTGTTGATTTCAGTCTTGAATATGGATTAAGGGATGGTGTTGAAGTGTAATCCAAATTCACATTACTTGTATTTATAGTTAATTTGAATTTCATTTAGTAGGTTCTGATGCTATAAATTGTGTAACCAATTTCAGTTTGTACCATAATTGCATCTGAAAAGTTAGTTACAAATCTCTCTCTCTCTCTCTCTCTCTCTCTCTCTCTCTCTCTCTCTCTCTCTCTCTCTCTCTCTCTCTCTCTCCAACAATCATGAGGCATATCCAGTTGGATCGGTACCATTTTTCTATTTTAGTTTCATTTACGTTCTCAACATTGACGGTCAGACATTCCCCTCTCAGAGATAAGTCTAAGTCCATGCATCCAATAATGATCTCCAAATATTCTTTCTCGAACTTGAAGTTCATCTCAGTCATTATAGAGATAAAGTTAGTTTGAGCAACAAATTTTGAACATGCAATAACTATGAACACATAAACATTATCAGGCATGCCAAATAACTATATACACATTCAAAACAGTATGTATTTGCAAATTAAATATGGCCGATACAAGATACCGAAAAATACCATAAAATATTCACTCGATGAAAAAATAAAATTATTTTTAACACCGATTAAAAAAAATTGTCACATTTTTATATGAACAACTGAAAAACCGGGTTAAAGCAATCACACATCTTGAATTGTAATATAAAATAATTATGTTTAAACTAATGAGTTATGATGTTTAGCACCTCTAGTCTTTTTAATGTGAAAACAAAAACTTGTTGATTTAATGGACGATAATCAAAATAAGAATGTAGCAGTAATTGATTATAAATTCAAAACCTAAATACTTATTCATATACATATCTATATAAAGTTCAAGTGTATGTTAGTGTATTGCAGTCTTATAATGGAAATCTAAAATGAGCTCATGTATAGTCATTTATGACTAAATTATTAACTTAAAATTTAATCTTCTAAGCCAGACAGAGTGAAGTATCATATGTATCAAATCAAATGGCTTTGCAGGTCTATTCATCTCAAAATGCTTTCTCACACTTTTCACATTTGAATACAACAATCTATACTTAGCTTCTGAAACATTCTGTAAAATAGTCTTAATTTCTGGTATTCTATCAACTTCAATTTCCATAGAAAATTGACTCCAATTAAGCACATCACTAAAAGGCAATGAGTAACTCTCACAGATTATCACAGGCACACACCCTGCATAAATTGCTTCCACCACTCTTGGACTTGCCACTTCATGTCCACTAGGACACAAACAGAACTTGCTTAGGCCCATCAACTTCGTATAGTCTTTGCCTTTTGGAAGATACTCATTCACTTGAACTTCTTGATCCTTTTCCTTCCATTGCTTCAACAATTTCTTTCTAATCTTACCGTGTGCCCCGCCAGCGAAAAAAGCTAATATCGTTCGATTATCGGGATGTTCGGATGTTTTAGGCGGGCCAAGCTTTCCGACAGGTAAATTTAGTTGAGGGATGGATACGTCTCGGTTAGGCCGAAATCCTTCTGAAGTGTTCGCATTGCAGAGTGCTCGAATGAAGTACTTGAAGAGTTTCGGATTAGCATCAGAAACTCTTGGTCCCTATAAAATGATACCAGATGATTCAGCGGATCTTAAACCTAAACCTGACTCTGATACCATATTAGAGTTAGAGTTTCACCGTGAAAGATGAAAGTGTGAACTTAACTTACCCAATCATGGCATGAAAGAAGAAAATGGTCAGCACCTTGGCTTCTATTCCAATAAGGATACTTGTTTGCGACAATGTCGATATAATCTTCGACCAAAACCTGTAATCGTTGAGGATCGTAATCTAATCTTGATCTTCTAGGCTTGTAAACATAGCGAATGACCTTAGAGACACTGATGGGAAGAAAGAAGACATGGGCCTGATCAGGATGAGTAGCTTTGAATGGACTTTTGTTACTTGTGTCTATTTCATCAATGAATTGGCCTTCTATGGAATATTTGTTGTTTACAGGTCCATCATGCACCAATGGTTGTTCTCCTTCATTGTACACCCATACCTTGAATCTCTTCACCATTTCTATGTGGCTTCTGTTTTAGGGAGAAACATTATTAGTCTTCTGTAAATAATGACTACTAGTCTATGAAACATGGACACAGACACGCACAATCAACGCCGATAAAAATTTGTTATAGTTGTACTTAACTGGTGAAAAGAATGTGGATTCAAGTAAATGGATCCTTTTGGGACAAAACTTTGTTTGATGGTGCTTGTGTATTTCTTGGATCGAATTGCTTGATGAATTGATGCTCGTGCCTGTGCTAAACCTTGTTCAATCTTCTCCAAACTAGTTTTATTCTTTCTGCCATGGTTAAACTGAAAAAAACAGAAGTTCAAAAAACATGTTAAGCTCAAAGATTGTCAAGGTTGAATAGTTAGTGAATAACAAATACCTTAATCCATGGTTTAATTGTATTAGTGTAGCTTCCATTATTTGAAGAGATCAAGAGAAATTCATGAGGTGAATTCTCTTGTGGTAAGGAAGTTGAATGAATAGGATGAATCTTATGATCTTCATCATTTGAAGGAGTGAAAAAAACAAGGAAGAAGTTGAGGAAGAATAGTAGAAAGATCCAAGTGGATATTGAAGATTTGAAAACTTTCATTACTTTCATTCAAAACATGAAAATCTGTCCCAAGACAAGATGCATCGGCATCACCAACCACTTTGTATTAAAATAACTTGAGTTGTTACTTTAATAATGGATTTTTTATTGATGTTGTTTAATAATAGTGAGGACTTCACTTAATATTAAATAAATATTACTCCCTCCTTCTCACAATAAATAATCTATTTGAATAAAAAATATTCCAAAATATGTCTCATTTCAAGTTATATATAAAAGAGGAATTATAGGTTAAAGTAACGGTTTAACACTCACAAAGAAACGGACGGAGTAACTGTATTTTACTAATAAGATGATAGTGTTGTATTGAGAGACGAGATTGCGTATCAAAAGACGGAACCATAAAGGCAGAGTTATACACTTGTTTACCTAACTCTAACAAATAATCTTATCTTATTCAAAACAAAACAAAAGTTAATCAATTTTGTCGATAAAATAAATCCACTACATTTTCTAGGTTAAATTATGCGCTAGCTAGGGCCCACCTATATAGATGCTCACTGATCATATCCATGGTGGGACCCACCAAATGAAATTAAGCATCTACTAGTATTAAACTTTGGAAAATAACATTTTACTAGTTAATAATATTGACAAACGTAATTAATAGTTAATTAATGAGAGATTTCAACTTCCACCCCAATTATATCAGGTATCCTCTGTATTTTTTAAATTGTCAAAATTATTCTTAGATTGAAAATCGAATGAATTTTTGTTTTAAATTTTTGATAGATAATAATAAAATTTCTGATACAAAAAAGTTCTTATATATCGGAATTTCAAAATTTTCAATAAGTTCTAATGAATTTTGAAAATTTGAAATTTATCAGTTGATATTGAAAATTTCAACCAAAGTGAAATTTTCAGTATTGTTATTTGTTTGAAATTTTAAATGTTCGGGATTTTGCTGACAGTTTTGGGTGGTTATGATTGCACCGATAATTTTGTGTGGTCAAGAGTAAATACACAGTTGTATAAACAGGAGGATCACTTGTTGTTTGATTAAGGGAAAAATGTATTTCGATGAAGCTTTTTACCTCCCCTAGAGTTCTGGCTTCCGGATGACACCACATCTCTTACTACTGGTCTAACGTCCAAGTTGAATGAATTGTTTCCTGATACCGAAAACAAAAAGGCGAGAAAGACCGAGTTTCGTGAATATTGGATTGATACTGACAAGAGGGTGAAATACAACCTCATTTCGTCATAGGATAACAAAGGGGTCGGTCGAATTAGATGTGAAGATTTCAAGGTTTGTCGACGACATAATGAAGATGATGAAACGTCCAGAATCATCTGGTAGTGTCTAGGTTTTCTATTTATCATTGTTTTTTAAAAGTTATGTTTAAGTTATGTAATCGATTATCAAATGTTAGTTTATGTTGATGTTGCATGAATGAAAGATCAAAAATATTATCTAATAAAAAAGTTTCTGATGAAGATGTCTGAGTAATATACAAATAATACATAATATACAAAATATGTCTAGAAATCCCCCCAATGGGTTATGTGTGTAGCCCGAAATAATCCAGTATAAATCTTACAATTTGGGTTTACCAAACCCATGAAGTTATACATAATAACTGCAATCACTTGAAGGCGCTACTGATCATCGACATCAGCTATAGGAGGCGGCGATACATCATTAATAGGTAGCCCTAACATTAGAAGGCCTAACATCACCTATATCCTCAACAAGTGGGATGATGTGAGGGTGTGATACAGTGAGGTACCACTTTAAGTAACCATCATCACACTGCGAGTGAAGTTGAATCGTAACTGCTTGATCTCCAATGGCACGACCAAAGCTGATGAAATTACTATAAAACCACTAATCAATGGCCATAGATGGTACATCCGGAACTGATCCTGGGATACTTTGAACATAACCATACCGTCGGAGACACCTCTTTGGCAAGTGTCTAGCAACAGTGGTCTCCCACCATATATAACCTGAATATAATGAAGACTCCTCAAACTCATAGTGGACTCTATGATCAGTGTATGGTATCCATGTGACATAATCTACAGTCAGGAGATCGAACCTCGTCTTTTACTGAACAACATCACTGGGATGTGACTACTTTCCCCTCAATCTCCTCGTCCGTGGAGCCCCCACTGAGGAATGTTGCACCGTCCTGTCACAAATGGTGGGGGAAATGCTCGTATATCCAACACTAATATCAAAACACAGACACAACAAATAATAAATAATAAATATTATTCGTAAAAATTAAATAAGAAATCAACAATAAATAGTAATTTCAAGTATACTTGTGACATACTCAAATAACCAGCAAGTTGTCTGGTCTCAAATATTGTCGCCACTCTAAGTGTTGTATACATAACGGTCAACACAGCACACCCCAAGCCCAACTAGTAACCTCGAGGTTACTGAAAAGGCACACGTACCGGGTGTCGATATAAACACCTGACTTGTCCGCAAAGAGAGTACATGCTACTAGATGCATCATGTACACCCTAGTGGCATCCTCATAACTCTTAGTCGCTACAAGCTCGTCGTACGTCTTCTGAAGCCAAGACATACAAAGGTTAGTGCCCCTGTTTATTCCAAACTCCTTTTACATGGATGCCTCAGAAACTCCCAAATCTTGTGCAGTAGGCATACATCCAAATGGCATGCTAAGAACATGAGTCGTCCAAAATCTGCCGCCGATTGGGAGATGGAACAATGAGGAGACATCATACAGAGTGATAGTCATCTCCCTAAATGAAAGATGAAATGAATGTGTCTCCTTGTGCCATCTATCAAAAAATGCAATAAGTAGTGGAGCGTCGAGTATGGTGAGGGAACAGTAGGCAGAATCAAGGAGCTCGAACTCCCGTACAATCCAGTTAACCTGCTCAGGCATCGAAATCTCTGGGAAGTCCTTCAGCTTCGACTCGTGTGATGTCACCTTCAGTGTAGGACGGTCCTGTGACAAACAAATATAAAAAAATTAGCAGTTAGCTTCATGGCACAATAATAAAAAAATTAAAGTTAAACATAAAAGACGTATACCTCTCCCCGCCATAGTCGTAACGCCACATGGTCAACATGCTCAGTAAGCATCGATCGGTCAATGAGTCCTCCAGGGAATCCTCTGTCAGTGTGCACATAGGGCTCAGTGGAAGGAGTTGTAACCTCTGTGTCAGTAGTAACAGATGGGACCAGATCAACAACAATAAAATCTGACTGGATAACCTCAATGTCCACCTTATCAACAACCACCTCATCAATAACAACCTCCACAACAACCTCTTTAACAACCTTCTTAGAAATAATCACATCTACAACAAAAACATCTAGCACTCCCACCTCATCTCTGGGTTGCTCAACTGATCGTACCTGTCGGTGTCGAGTGCTACGAGGTGCACATAAATGACCCTTCTCAGCCAACCGTTTACAATGTGAACTGGTTGGAATCACTCGCCCAACCCATATTTGGGAAGACTCATCCTCAGCAGCCCTAACAATCCTAGTTTGGTCTACCGCTATATCAATAGCTCTGCCTGCACTAGTGTCGTCCCTGTCTCTATATTTCACTGCAAAAGAAGGAAAAAATTTTAAAGTGGAAAATGAGTGAAACGATTTTGCAAGGGAAATGTTGTCTTTTCATACGCAATTGGGGTTCCTTTCTCAACTGGGTGTGTCAAGTTAAATTCTCTACTAATGGATATAAATTAATCATATGATAGGTATGACCACTAACTAATCTAACATGTAAAACTTTATTAGGCCCATGGGCCTCGATTGCACTGTGATTGTTAATTCAATCAAGAGAGTTTCTCTTTAAATCCTATGATGTGCTTCTTCACCACCATTAAAATTTATAAATATCTCTACCGTTCAAAGATGTATATCCGAATATATCATTTTAAGGATATTCATTAGTCTAAACCGTCGAGACACTCTTATTTTATTAAAATTTATTCTGGAGATGCATTTCCATAGCAACATTAGAGGGAGTTGATATATGCATTTTCATATTTTCATACCCCAATATTTACTCTTCCTTTTCCATTTTCATCTGACTTTTGGTTTGTGATTCATCTGTAATATAAAAGGTAACATGGCTAGTAAGTTGAACTAAGGAAATCTATCCAATATCAATCATTCTGCAATAATCCCCCATTGTTTGTCTCAATGGATTATCTGTTTCTTATCTTTCTTCTACTAGTTCCTTTTTATCTTTTTCTGCTTCTCTTCTCTCTTTTCGAATTGCTCGTGTAGTTCTTTTGATTTTTAAATCTAAGGGTAACAGTGTCGAACTTGAACCTCTCATAAACAAACAAGCAATACCTCAGTAGCACTGTACCATCATAAACTGAATAAGATTTTAAATAAAGAATAAGAAAATATAATGAAATTAACTCAAGAAAATAAAACTGAAAATTGAAAAAAAAACACAAAAATTGCCTTGTTGAAATTATTCAACAATCTTCGACAACGATGCCAAATACATGATGACAAATTAGCAAGTGTCCTAATTGTATCAAAATAATAAAATTCTAAGTTCGTATTCACAGGGATTGAGTTATTTTAACAAGGTGATTAGTGTTTTATGCAAGTAAAAAAGGGGGGTTTCAAGTCTAATTTGCAAACAAAAAAAAACGAGAATAAAGTTGTTGGATAATACGAGATTAATAAAGCAACCATGTTTCATTTTGAGTCCACTGATTATCATTGTTGGTAACTGAATCTATTTTTTTGAAATGATCTTTTAGAATTATGATAAATTAACGTAATCATTATACCCAATTCTTTGGTGTATAACTCACTCATTTTAAGTCAGTTTCCTATTTCCTTAGGTGGATTTGAAGTAAAAATAGGCAACAATGCTCGTTAATTTCTAAATCGCAAACTTAAAATTATTTATTCATAAACCAATTACTAAGTTTGAATAATTATCCTATTTCGGGTTGATAACGTTAGAGTCATTAATCGCTACGAACCTGTATCATATGCACGTCAACACACAAATAACATTAAGATCGTGAATAACTGTATAATAACTAGAATACCAATTCGTGAAAAATAGTACCAAGCCAGTTATATAGTTCAACATATCAAATCAGCTTCATCCAATAAAAGCTAAGCAAAAGTAAATTCGCTACTCATAGTAATACAAGTCAATACCATGAGTTTAGAAAGAAATTACATGAAATTCAAGGAAGAATGAGGTCTCCAATGACTGAAAACTCAATTTTCCTTGTTTCTAAATCTCCTTATCGTTACTTTCAACCTACAAAATTGTTAACCTAAAAAAATGCCTTTCTGCCTTTGAAACATCTCAAATTGCGTCAAAATATGTCATCATCACGTACACAATTTGCTTTCCTCGCGCATGCGTATTTGTGTCCAATACAACATCGCACACACGATGCTTTTTTTTCTCACACGCAATGCGTTCAAACCTCAACATTGCACACACGATATAGGTTAGCATGCACACAAATTTTCTAGGGGATTTTGCTTTCTAATTCCTTATATTTTCATCTTTGTTTCTCTTTTCTTCACTTCTTTAATTCTTTCTTATTTCTTGGTCTATTTTGATTAAAATAACTTAAAGTATGTCAAAAACAACAACAAATTCCTATAAAAATTACATGATGAAAAATGTCATCACTGAACTATCCCCTCAACCCAAGTCTCACCCACCTTAAGAGTACGAATTACATTTCACTTACTTCTACTCTTCACACGAGCAAGAAAGAAAGTAGCGTTTGTATCACCCTCCTTAATCCACTTAACTTTAGACCCTTGGAACCATTGAGAATATCTAATCTTAAGTAAGGACCATATATTTCTAATAGCCATGAGTCTAGACGTAACCTCACCCATAGAAAAAAAACACCTAGATTAGCTCTAGAATCAAGAGAACTCGCCTTCTTTCTTAAGGATTCAATTTGGGAGCCAATATTCCAAAAGACATTTTTATTCCAAACTTTACCCACCATTTTCAAGTTAAAAACTTTATAACCAGAGGATATAAGTTTATTCCAACTAGAGTGAACTATCACTGCAAAGTCATCATGCCCAAGTTAATGATTGTTGAATCTAAAAGATTTATAACCCAGTAATTGATTGTAATATCTAAGTGTGATCAGACAATAGTTTGAGACATATCTAGGAAAATTCCCCTAGGAAACCACACCCCAAAAATATCACAAGCCATTAGACATAAGAATCCTACCCACCCTACTAGAAACTATGTCATTGGGTTAGAACCAAGTAAAGTTCCTACCTAAAAGTGGCAGGTCAACCAACTCCATATGGGCATTGAAATTATTGAAGGCATTATAATATACACTATTAGAATTACTAGAGAAACCAAAACCTTTCACTTTATCACTAATGACCCATACATAATTAAAATCTCCTAATACACACCACGCTGCACCCCAAGGGTAGACCTCCTCGATATTAGGTCCTCCGACATAACCATCTTATTAAAATACATATTAACTTTGAAACATGCAGATCTAGAAGCTCCTCGTAAAAATAAATACTAAGGTACCCATGACAGAAAAATAAGAAAAGGTAAGAACCCTTAAAGCTACACCAGATTGAGAGGAGACCGTTCCTACTCTCAACAGACAGAGAGAAGCTCCACTCACATAATGAATTAGCCCATAAAGAATGAACAAGAGAGGTCAAAACAACACTTAACTTAGTCTCCTGAATAATAAAGAAGTCAAGCGATTTAGAAACAATAAGCTATTTCACTTTTTGTTTCCTAATCCTACCGCCCAACCCACGAAAATGAAAAGAACAAAATAACATCAAATAATTGTCTTATACCTCCTAGAAGACATGATTTGTCGATATTGTTTCTATAACCCTCCTAATTTAGCCACTTCAAACTCATCACTTCGATCAAAAGAAAACTCTAATTATTTGGCCAAACAAAAAACCTTAGTTTCCACCCTATCATCAAGGTCAATGGAAATCCCAGACGATATCAACATAGGTCGTTCCACACGATAAAAATAGAGAAAATAAACACCATTTAAGAGAACAGACCGAGAAATCTCATGGGGACTCGAGCATTTTTTTCCAGCAAAGGTCGAGGAACATTACCCAACCTATGAAAACCAAAAGAAAGAAGAGAACAAGATATACCTATATCCATCAGTTGAGAGGATATGGGTTATAAGAATTGATCCAGAATAGGCCCGATCACCATGTCAATCATCTGCCTTCTAGGGGGAACCAAACCCAAAACAAGAGACAAAATGGGGTGCACTAATCAAGAACAAGATTAAACCTCCTAAAGGAGTGACAAAAGAGGCCAAACATATCCACTAAGAAAACTCCATAAGAGTAATAGACTCATGATCACAACTAGTGGATGAAGAAACCACCCTTTAATATGATGATGGTGTAGCTCCAAAGAATCTGGAAAATCTGGGCTAGAAGACTCTGAGAACTAAGATGTATAAACAAAAGCCTACCTCTTATGAAATGGAATTACTCTCCTTGCTTGAGTAGAGACCCCAAATTTAGAATCATCCACTTCAGGGGGTGTCTCTCCCAATAAATAGGTATTTTAAACACCAAAGTTCACCATCTAATAAACATGAAGAGAATACAAAAACTAGAGAGATGGGGTGCAACAAATATATTTTTCCAGGGGTGGAAATAGTAGAGCCTAACCAAAAGGGATACACTTCAGGGCTTAGGGAAATTTCAGGATTTTGATACATAACTACTGCCCATTCACATACAAACCTTCGCCTTACATATCTTCATATGTATTATATGTTTCCTCTAACAATGATACAAGAGTCTAGTAGTCACCCCATCAAGGATGATAATGTCCTTTCTATATGTAGTAATGATTACCAAGTGGTAGTAAGAATTGGCAGCGATCCCAACAAATTGATTGGTTAGTTTTTTGAAGGTATTGACATGTTGTTGCAAATCAGGTCCTTTCCGCATCTTCAACTCGTATAATCACATCTTCACGAAGAGTTTTTTATTTAGCATTTTAGACATATATTGACTCTTTAGTTTATCTCAAACCTCCTTCAGAGATTTCCATTCATAATATGATACACTACTATATCTCATGCACATAGGCGCATCAATCTTGTACCTTTCTTCTTCATTTCATGGTTTTTCTCCATGTCTGTTGGTTTCATCTAATGGACTGAATTATGTAGATTTTGTTAAAACAATATGTGTTTAACCCTCCTTTTCCATAAATCAAAATTCTATTTTCCTTCAAACCTTGCTACTTTGATTTTTTAACGAGGATTAAGAGACATTTGATACTAATTGGTAGAATAAATCGTAATAGAATATTAAAGAAACAATAAAGTGTAAACAATGAAATACCATATTTAATTATGAAATTCGACCATGTATGCTTACATATCATACTATAGAGCACTCATAGTTCTACTTATTGATAATTGATGAATTATATTTGTTATGAAATTGATAGAATAATTAAAACCACTTCTAAAGAATTATTCAGAGTTAAATTACACCAAGAGATTTGATGCGTGAGACAAAGAACAATGACAACTAGGTAAATGTCCCTAAGAAAAAAAAAATGAGAACACATGATTTTTTTTTATCCAGTTTGTTCAAACGATCTATTATGTGGGAAAGAGAAGCTCTCCAATTCACTATACATCAAAAGTTGTTACAAGAGATTACAAATGAGTTACAAGAAAATAGCCTTCCAAGTTCCCAAGAACAATCCCTATTTTCTACCCAAGGATTTCCCAATCTCTCAAACTCTCTTTATAAGAATCATAAAAACTCAAGATGTTTAAAGTGTTTTTTAATCCATTTGATAATCCCCAAAGGCTTCCAAGTCTCTAGAATATAATTCTTAAAAATTTTACCCTTTGCTTTTTTCACTAGGATTTCTACCTCATGTAACTTGTGTCTAACAAATGAGATAAAAATAATATTTATAACCAACAAAACATTAACGAATCCAAAATATGACCCATTAACAAACAGATTTACGAACAAGCCCAAAAACATGTCAATACCAAAATATGTATTTTTTCCTTCTCTTTTATCACTCTAGGTTTTAAAACATATTACAATAATCTCCACATTGACTTAAAACTATGGTGATGTTAATATATCCATCAACCACCTTACTTCTCTCTACCAAGTTGAAACATTATTCGACAAACTTGATCAAGTTCAAGCCACCTTGAATCTTGATCTCGCCACTTGCATCCAGCTATATCTAACCACCTTTTTCTGTTTTGATAGTCTAACAAGCCCACAAGCATAATTCTTCAACCATCTTTTACTCCACCCGCTTTCGATGCCTCCTTAAAGGTCCTTATTTTTTAGTTTTGTAATCCTTCAGCCATATTTAAAGCATAACACCCAAGACTTGCAGAACCGTACCTTTAAGATACTACAATCTCCCTTCTTATCTTATGACCCCTCTTGACTAAAGCCCTACCCATGTATGTTTGAACCCCCTTGTTGGTGTGTTTATCTTATGCTATATATTTTTGTGTGGTGTGATCTTCTCACCCATAGGACTGCTAGGCTTCGTATAGTCTCTCGTTTGCATGTCAATTAGGTAGCACGGTTCCTTCGTCTAGGACTTCCTTTTTGCATGAGAATTCCTAAAACACAAACAAACTCATTGATTTTTCTTCTCCTAAGAACACATTAACTCCTTCTACTACAGGTGAGTAAGTCTCCAAAGGTCGAGCATCCGGTAGATTGCGTAGTAACGTCGTTCATCTAAAAAACACAAAACAAACAAAAATAGGTTAGTCGAGCTACGGTGCTCTGATTCTCAATCCTTCTTGAGATACGTATGCAGCAGGGTAGGGCCTGTGCGAGCAATAACTCTTTCTTTTCCCTACTTTGATTTTCTCTCTTTCGCATCGCATATAGGACTTTTTATACACACACTTTAGACATAAATAGCAAGCGTGGATCCTGTGGAGTACCACAGACGTGATGGGGTGTGATAACCTTCCCTTCACGTAACCGGCCCCCTTACTCAGTTTTCTTTGGTTCGAGACTTTGTTTTATCCGTTCCCTCTCGGTTATGCAGTACTACCTTTCCCTTTTCTTGGGATAAAAGTACATAGCTGGCGACTATATTCTTTGTCCTCGCCCCTCTTTTCGCGTTTGTACTTGGATTCGGGAAATCCGGGGAGTCACGAGTCAAATGATAAGCAGAGGCCTATGTGTATGTTCTCTCACTTCTACTAGTACCCATAGTAAGGAAACTTCACATCAAATTTGAGTTTTCTCCGCTATAGTTTCTAAAAGTTTCATCCTCGTGTATTTACTCTTCTTCTCTTGACCACACTCTCTAAATGTAATAAATCTACAGTTGATGAACTTCGATCATCCATGTTTCACTCTCAAAAGCTCATAAATCTTCCTTCCTTCAGGTCTCCTACTACAAAGTACCATGGTTGTTTGAAAATCTACTCATATAAATGAATACATATCAACCAGGTAAGTTGCTTTGGTAGAAGCCTTACCCTAGGAACTCAATGACAATTCAGCAGTCACATGCGTTTTTATCCATTTTCTTTTGCAAAATTTATTAAAGGTCTCTTAAACAACCTCTAGGCACTCATCATGCCTTGAATTCAAATTCCATAGCTTATTCTTATCATGAAAGTCTTCATTGGCTAATGATTAATGAACAATAACATTTGATTCTTCTAAAATATATACACCACATATTTTAGACTCTTTAGCTATGATCACGTCACCATTCAAAATCTTCAACACCACATGTTCAACTCTAGTGAAATAGCCTAGATCATCAAGCATGCTTATAGATAATAAAGTCTTATTGAGTTCTGGAACATACCTCATGCTGTGAAGAAGAAACTCACGATTATCGAACATTTTAAGTCTAACTGTACCAATACCATGAACCTTGCAAGTCTTATTATCACCAAGGAGAACTACCCAACATGGATCCAGCTTCAAAGTCTCAAAGTATTGTTTTTTTGGACACATGTGATAAGAGAAATCTGAGTCCATAACTTAAGTCTCCATAATCGACACCACTAGTTCACCAACACTCTCATAATTATCCTCATATGAGGCAACTGCAACCTGAACAAACTCATCATTTCCCCTCCTATCGGGACAATCCCTCATGAAGTGGTCGATTTTCTAACAATAAAAGCATTTTACTTTTGACTGGTCAAACCTCTTTGATATGGACATCCATCTATGCTCACTTCCTTCTCTTGATACACTCAAACCTTCACCATTATCATCAATCTTCAAATCATTCACCTTTGAAAATTCTTTGGATCTCACAGTTGTTTGAACTTCATCCAGAGTAATAATATATTCCTTACCATAAAGAAGGACATCCTTGCTTAAAAGATCTAGGTAATGAGCTCAACAAGAGTATAACTTTGTCCTCATCCTCAATATTCTTAACATCAATAATCTTGTGAAATTTTGTTAATTACTCAACTATTGATTTGTTCTCTATTTTTCAGAACGAGTGGAGCTTTTATTTCAAATACAACCTGTGAGCCAAAGACTTGGTCATATACAATGATTTGAGTTTTTCCCATATCGATGCCACAGTCTCCTCCCTGGCGACTTCCCATAGAACTTTATCCTCGAGGCATAAGATAGTGGCACTCTTGGCCTTATCCATCATCTTGGTCTTCTCTACTTTTATTAGGCGTGCAAACATAGATTACACACCCTTCAAAGCTTTAATACACTTCTCTTGAGTTAAGATTGCTTGTATCTTCACTTTTCACAATCCAAAATTGTTGTTTCTAGAAAATTTATTGATCTCCCATTTAATCATGGTGCTCACTTGCAAACAATACCCCTTTACCCCCATGGTGGACGTGATAGCGTGAAAATGCATCATGTTTTTATACTCATTTCACATGTTATTTATCGTTATTTTACTATGTTTTCTTACTGTTACGTCTTGTTTTGTCAGTGTTTCAGGTACTTGTTAATTATGGAGCATATCCGTGTACAAAGTGGAAAAGGGAGCGAAATGGTGAAGAAAAGTGCAAAAATGTAGCATTCTGGTGCATGGCGTTCGCCATGGCACCAGAACACGTCAACCTCCTCATTAAAGCTCATGGCGACCGCTATGAGCCTTGTGGCAACCGCCATTTGCCTTCAGAAACAAAATACGTGGAAGTGGGTTAGACTCACTCCTTCCCGCTTCCCTACTTTTCCTCAACTACCTTGGATCGTAAATAAGGAAGTTTTACAATGTTGTAGCCCTATATAAGACGCTTTTGTACCTAGTTTTCGACATCCGGAGATACAGGCAAAGCACTTCCATTTTAGTTCGAGCACAAATTATATTTTCAAGTGGTAGTCACTCGATTGAGCGATTACCATGAACTAGTCTTAGGATTTACTTGTACTCTTGGATCAACAATCTTACTATTATAATTGAAGTTTATTCCAGTTCCGCTTTTACTTCTAGTCCCGCATTTATTTTCCCGCATTTACAGGTTCTTTATCATATCGCTTTATTATTATTGGTATCGTATTCTGTAATCATTTAAGTATGTTGTTTTCAATTGCAATTACTATGTTTAAGTTGTTTTCAATTAAGTTCATGTCTAGTTAAACAGTTTTGAGTCCGGTTTGTGAGGACTGTCGTTTCCGACGAGACTCGATAATGAATTTGGTTTAAGGTCTTTATTAAATTTTGTTTTGGTCTTTGTTTCTAAGTTAAATTAATACAATTTGTCACAAGAGTGAGAATCAATTAAGGTTCGAGCCAGCACTGCGAGACCTTGGGGGTCGAACCAGATGGTAGGAATGGGGCATCGATCCTAAAGAGGGCGAGAGCGTTTTAGGCATCGATTAGGACTTGTCCAGTTTTCAAAATACGTTTCTTAATTAAAATGGGCGAGCGAGAGCAAAATCTCATGTTTAGGGAGGGTGACTTTATTCAATAGCGCGAGAGTGTGAGGTTTAGTCTTTAAACTGGTATTTTCTACTAAGCACGATTTAACCGTAAGTCTGAGTCAATCTGTTGCAGAGTCCCTGAGGTGCACGGAATCTGTAACACCCCGATGAAATAAGGATAATTATTTAATTTAAATTAATATAATATTTATTAATTTAATTAAATAATTGGATTATTATTATTGGATTATTATTATTATTATTATTAATGGAATAAAAGTTGGAATTAGAAAAGGTCCCATTTGGTAAAAGAGAGTTTTCACGTGAATACAGAAAAACGACTCTAAAGTGGAAAAAGGGAAAAGAGCCAGAGAACAAGGGTTGAAGAGAGGAAGAGCTCGAAGCTAAAGGATTGCCGGATTAACTAAGGTAAGGGGGGTTTATCGTCGATTAATGGGTATTATGGGATAACATGTAGTGGGTAGTGATAAACCATTGATTTGACCCTGATTAGAATGATGTATGCTGAAAAAAATTGTGAAAATATTGGATGAACGAAATATGGGTTTTAATTGGAGGAATTCGTAGGAATTAGATGTAATAATGTTAGCAATTGTGAAATCGAATAAGGTATGATTCGTGTTAGATGATATGAACGATTACTGTGTAAAATTGGATTGTAGGAGGTTGGATTTGGGAGATCTCGTAGCAGAGAAAACCATAGCAGATCTGGAATTCTGGTTTCTGGTCATACGCGTATGGCACTAGGCAATACGCGTATGAGATGGTCTGGTACGCGTATGGCACTAGGCAATACGCGTATGGATGAGGAAGATGATGATTTTAACGTAGTTTTGTCTCTGTTGGTACGCGTACGAGAAGGTGGTACGCGTAGCATACGCGTATGAGGCAGGCAATACGCGTATGGGATTGGCTGAGAATTGGGCCATACGCGTATGGGACTAGGCAATACGCGTATGGGCAGGATTGTGATTTTTCTGTGCTGTTGTTGTGCAGTTTTTGGTTGTTCAGCTGAGTAATGTAATTTAGTTGATGTATGATAGAGTAGGGATCATTTCCCGTTGTTTTGAGTAGTATAGGTATTAGTAGAGTGTGCTAATGCTATGATTGATTATGTGGTATGACATGATATGATTATGTGGTGAATATGTTGATGATGTATGATGATATGCATAATGTTGTGAATGTATCTATCATGTATGAAATTATGAATGGACTGTTTATGGCTTAGAGTGTGAGCATATGTCCATTGTGGATGATTGTTGATGTTTGCATGACTAAGTGATTTAGCTTGCATATTGTGGCCTTTATGGTGGTAGCTAATTCCCATGGTGAGGAATTAGTGAGTTAGTATTGTGGATTGTTGTTGATGTTTGCATGCTAGGTGATTAGCGTGCATATCATAGCCCTTGGGGTGGTATCTAATTCCCATGGTGAGGAATTAGTGAGTGAGTCACTAGGTCTCAAATGAGTGGGACTAGTGAGCTTGGTAGCCGTATCTGGATTTGATCGGTGAGGTTGAACTATATGTTCACGAATAGTCGGTACCGCATGCATGGAGTCTCATTGCATAATGTATGTATGTATGACGTATAATATGAATGGATGTATTCCAATATTATACGTGTGTTTTATGGTTGTGATGAGTTTGAGTATGATGATGATGATGATTATGAGTTGATATTGCCGTTGCTGAATATGTGAGATCTGATTAGGGTGGTGATATGTGTTAAATTACTTAGCATTACATGATATTTTATAATGCTTATTACATCGATTGAGGAACTCACCCTTACAACTATGTTTCAGGTAACGAGCAATGATTGAGTAGGAGCTAGTGCTTGGAGTCTAGTGTAGTTCCTTAGTGGGTCATGCTCTGATAGATGTAACATCGGGATGGGATGTTTTTAATTGTTTTATTGTTGGTTGTTGAACCATTTTACATGTAATGTGTTACATGTTTTACAATGATTGATGAGATTTCTATCCACTGCGTATTATGCAAATGCTTATGTTTTGAATTAATAAAAGAGCATGACATTTATTTTGGTGAATGGTGTGAAGTGATTGTGTGACACCCTTAATTGCATATCTACTCTGATATATATTTGTTGTTTTAATTAAATATTTGGGGTATTTTAGAAGGGTGTTACATTAGTGGTATCAGAGCATAGTCGGTCGAGTCGAGTCGTAATTATTCTGTTTCCCCTGTACGGGATAGGTGTTGTGTAACCCTATCAGTACTTATTGTTTAGCTTGTTGGGTTTTCAGAATAGAGATGGCTGGAAGAGGTAGAGATGATGCTGCGATTGCTGAGGCTCTGGGTATGCTAGCTGGAGTACTTGGAGGGAATCCGAATGTTGTGGGAATGGGAGCTGCTCGTCAACTGAGTGAGTTCCAGAAGAACAATCCTCCAATGTTTAAGGGAGCATACGATCCAGAGGGTGCTCAGAAGTGGTTGAAGGAGATCGAGAGGATCTTCCGAGTGACTGAGTGTGCCGATAACCAGAAGGTCAGGTTCGGTACGCATATGCTGTCAGAGGAAGCAGATGATTGGTGGGTTACTACCCGCACTGAGTTGGAATCTGCTGGGAATGCTGAGATCACTTGGGTTGTGTTCAGAGAGAGATTCCTGAGGAAGTACTTTCCAGAGGATGTCAGAGGAAAGAAAGAGATAAAGTTCTTAGAATTGAAGCAGGGCAATCGGTCTGTTACTGAGTATGCTGCTAAGTTCATAGAGCTGTCGAAGTATTACACTCCCTATAATGAGGCTACTGGGGAATTTTCGAAATGTGTGAAGTTTGAGAACGGGTTACGTCCCGAGATCAAGCAGGCTATTGGGTATCAACGGATTAGAGTGTTTTCCGATTTGGTTGACTGTTGCAGGATTTTTGAACAGGATACCAAGGCTAGAGCAGAGAGCTATCAGCAAAGGGTTGATAGGAAAGGCAAGAATCAGAATGATCGTGGGAAGCCGTATGCAGTTGGCAAAGGTTTCCAGAGACAGAGTGGGATGAAGAGGCCTAGTGGGGGAGACTCCAGTGCCCCTGCTAAGTGTTACAGATGTGGTCAGGCTGGACATCGTATCCATGAGTGTACCAGTACTGAGAAGAAGTGTTACAAGTGTGGAAAAGGTGGTCATTTGGCTGCAGAGTGCCGGTCGAAGACTGTGACTTGTTTCAACTGTGGAGAGGTGGGTCATATCAGTCCACAGTGTCCTAAGCCGAAGAGAGAGAACCAGTCGGGAGGCAAGGTCTTTGCTTTATCGGGTTCTGAGACTTCTGCAGATGATCGTTTGATCCGAGGTACGTGTTATATTAATGGCTTTCCTCTTGTAGCTATTATTGACACAGGTGCAACTCATTCCTTTATATCTTTGGATTGTGCTGTGAAACTTAAGTTAGAGATATCTGAGATGCTTGGAAGTATGGTGATTGATACTCCTGCGAAGGGTTCAGTGACTACTACTTCAGTTTGTTTAAATTGTCCTTTGAGTATTTTTGGTAGAGACTTTGGGATGGACCTAGTGTGTCTTCCACTAGTGCAGATTGATGTTATTCTGGGTATGAACTGGTTGGTGTTTAACCGAGTCTATATCAATTGTTTTGATAAGACTGTGATCTTTCCTGAGATTGAGGAAGGAAAGAGTTTGTTTCTATCAGCAAGGCAGGTGAATGAGGCAGTAGCAGATGGGGCAGAGTTGTTTATGCTGTTAGCGACTTTGGAGGCTAAAGATAAACTGGTGATTTGCGATCTAGCCGTGGTGTGTGATTTTCCTGATGTGTTTCCTGAAGAAGTGAATGAATTACCGCCAGAGCGTGAAGTTGAGTTCTCGATTGATTTGGTACCTGGTACTAGGCCGATATCGATGGCTCCGTACCGTATGTCTGCTGTTGAGTTAACTGAATTGAAGAGTCAGCTGGAAGATCTGTTGGATAAGAAATTTATTCGTCCGAGTGTGTCACCGTGGGGTGCACCAGTGTTATTGGTTAAGAAGAAAGAAGGTACTATGAGGTTGTGTGTGGACTACAGGCAACTGAATAAAGTGACGATCAAGAATCGATATCCTTTGCCGAGGATTGATGATTTGATGGATCAGTTGGTTGGTGCGAGTGTGTTCAGCAAAATAGATTTGAGATCTGGGTATCATCAGATACGTGTGAAAACTGAGGATATTCAGAAGACTGCTTTCAGAACAAGGTATGGACATTATGAGTATTCTGTGATGCCTTTTGGTGTGACTAATGCGCCTGGAGTATTTATGGAGTATATGAATAGGATTTTCCATCCGTACCTAGACAAGTTTGTTGTGGTGTTTATTGACGATATTTTGGTGTATTTGAAATCTGAAGAAGAGCATGCTGAGCATTTGAGAATGGTTTTAGGAGTTCTACGAGAAAAGAAGTTATTTTCTAAACTGTCCAAGTGTGAATTTTGGTTAGAAGAGGTTAGTTTTCTTGGTCATGTGATTTCAAGAGGTGGTGTTGCTGTTGATCCTTCTAAGATAGAAGCGGTATCTAAGTGGGAAGCTCCGAAGTCAGTTTCTGAGATAAGGAGTTTTCTTGGGCTTGCAGGATATTATAGGAAGTTCATTGAGGGATTTTCTAAGTTGGCGTTACCGTTAACGATGTTGACTAGAAAGGGGCAAGCGTTTGTTTGGGACTCAAAGTGTGAAGAAGGTTTCCAAGAGTTAAAGAGAAGGTTAACTACTGCTCCTATTCTGATATTACCGAGTTCGTCGGAACCATTTGAGGTTTACTGTGATGCTTCACTGTTGGGTTTGGGTGGTGTGTTGATGCAGAACAAGCAGGTTGTAGCTTATGCTTCGAGACAACTGAGGGTTCATGAGAGGAACTATCCGACACACGATTTAGAGTTGGCAGCTGTGGTATTTGTTCTGAAGTTATGGAGGCATTACTTGTACGGGTCAAGATTCGAGGTTTTTAGTGACCATAAAAGTTTAAAGTATTTGTTTGATCAGAAAGAGCTGAATATGAGACAGAGGAGATGGTTAGAGTTTCTGAAGGATTATGACTTTGGTTTGAATTACCATCCGGGTAAAGCAAACGTAGTGGCTGATGCATTGAGTCGGAAATCATTGCATATGTCTATGTTAATGGTTAAGGAATTGGATTTAATTGAGCAGTTTAGAGACTTGAGTTTGGTGTGTGAGAGTACTCACAATAGTGTTAAATTGGGAATGTTGAAGTTAACGAGTGGTATTCTGGATGATATTAGAGAGGGTCAGAAATCCGATGTGCTTTTGGTTGATAAGTTGACTCTAGTGAACCAAGGTCAAGGTGGTGAATTCAGAGTTGATAAGAATGGTGTTTTGAAATTTGGTAATCGGGTGTGTATTCCGGATGTTACCGAGCTTAAGAAGAGTATTCTTGAGGAAGGACATCGTAGTGGCCTGAGTATTCATCCTGGGGCTACGAAGATGTATCATGATTTGAAAAAGTTATTTTGGTGGCCGGGAATGAAAAGAGAAATTGCGAGTTTTGTTTATTCTTGTTTGACTTGTCAGAAGTCCAAGATTGAGCATCAGAAGCCGTCAGGGCTAATGCAACCGTTGGCTATTCCAGAGTGGAAGTGGGATAGTATCAGTATGGATTTTGTTTCTGGTTTACCGAGGACAATTAAGAATTTTGAAGCTATTTGGGTGATTGTCGACAGATTGACGAAATCGGCTCATTTTATTCCGATCAGAATGGACTATCCATTGGAGAGATTAGCTGAGTTGTATATTGAGAAAATTGTAAGTTTGCATGGTATTCCGTCGAGTATTGTTTCGGACAGAGATCCTAGATTTACATCGAAGTTTTGGGAAGGTTTGCAGAAGGCTTTGGGAACTAAGCTGAGATTGAGTTCTGCATATCATCCGCAGACTGATGGTCAGACTGAGAGGACGATTCAGTCATTGGAAGATCTTTTGAGGGCTTGTGTTTTGGAAAAAGGAGGTGCTTGGGATTGTTATTTGCCTTTGATTGAGTTTACCTACAACAATAGTTTTCATTCGAGCATTGGTATGGCACCGTTTGAAGCTTTGTATGGTAGGAGATGTCGGACGCCTTTATGTTGGTATGAGTCCGGTGAGAGTGCTGTGGTTGGACCGGAGATTGTTCAACAGACTACGGAAAAGATTAAGATGATTCAGGAGAAGATGAGAATTGCTCAGAGTCGTCAGAAGAGTTATCACGACAAGAGGAGGAAGTCACTTGAGTTTCAAGAGGGAGATCATGTGTTTCTTCGTGTTACTCCGATAACTGGGGTTGGTCGAGCTTTGAAGTCGAAGAAGTTGACACCTCGACTTATTGGTCCTTATCAGATTTTGGAGAGGATAGGGGAGGTAGCCTATCGTATCGCTTTACCGCCGTCACTTGCGAATTTGCATGAGGTTTTTCATGTGTCTCAGTTGAGGAGATACATTCATGATCCGTCGCATGTGGTCCAAGTAGATGATGTCCAGGTGAGAGATAACCTGACTGTTGAAACATCACCTATGAGGATAGAGGATCGAGAGTTGAAGAGGTTGCGGGGTAAAGAGATTGTTTTGGTAAAGGTAGCTTGGGGAGGACCAGCAGGTGGCAATGTGACTTGGGAACTTGAGAGTCAGATGAAGGAGTCTTATCCTGAGTTATTCGCTTGAGGTATGTTTTCGAGGACGAAAACTCTTTTAGTGGGGGAGAGTTGTAACACCCCGATGAAATAAGGATAATTATTTAATTTAAATTAATATAATATTTATTAATTTAATTAAATAATTGGATTATTATTATTGGATTATTATTATTATTATTATTAATGGAATAAAAGTTGGAATTAGAAAAGGTCCCATTTGGTAAAAGAGAGTTTTCACGTGAATACAGAAAAACGACTCTAAAGTGGAAAAAGGGAAAAGAGCCAGAGAACAAGGGTTGAAGAGAGGAAGAGCTCGAAGCTAAAGGATTGCCGGATTAACTAAGGTAAGGGGGGTTTATCGTCGATTAATGGGTATTATGGGATAACATGTAGTGGGTAGTGATAAACCATTGATTTGACCCTGATTAGAATGATGTATGCTGAAAAAATTGTGAAAATATTGGATGAACGAAATATGGGTTTTAATTGGAGGAATTCGTAGGAATTAGATGTAATAATGTTAGCAATTGTGAAATCGAATAAGGTATGATTCGTGTTAGATGATATGAACGATTACTGTGTAAAATTGGATTGTAGGAGGTTGGATTTGGGAGATCTCGTAGCAGAGAAAACCATAGCAGATCTGGAATTCTGGTTTCTGGTCATACGCGTATGGCACTAGGCAATACGCGTATGAGATGGTCTGGTACGCGTATGGCACTAGGCAATACGCGTATGGATGAGGAAGATGATGATTTTAACGTAGTTTTGTCTCTGTTGGTACGCGTACGAGAAGGTGGTACGCGTAGCATACGCGTATGAGACAGTCAATACGCGTATGGGATTGGCTGAGAATTGGGCCATACGCGTATGGGACTAGGCAATACGCGTATGGGCAGGATTGTGATTTTTCTGTGCTGTTGTTGTGCAGTTTTTGGTTGTTCAGCTGAGTAATGTAATTTAGCTGATGTATGATAGAGTAGGGATCATTTCCCGTTGTTTTGAGTAGTATAGGTATTAGTAGAGTGTGCTAATGCTGTGATTGATTATGTGGTATGACATGATATGATTATGTGGTGAATATGTTGATGATGTATGATGATATGCATAATGTTGTGAATGTATCTATCATGTATGAAATTATGAATGGACTGTTTATGGCTTAGAGTGTGAGCATATGTCCATTGTGGATGATTGTTGGTGTTTGCATGACTAAGTGATTTAGCTTGCATATTGTGGCCTTTATGGTGGTAGCTAATTCCCATGGTGAGGAATTAGTGAGTTAGTATTGTGGATTGTTGTTGATGTTTGCATGCTAGGTGATTAGCGTGCATATCATAGCCCTTGGGGTGGTAGCTAATTCCCATGGTGAGGAATTAGTGAGTGAGTCACTAGGTCTCAAATGAGTGGGACTAGTGAGCTTGGTAGCCGTATCTGGATTTGATCGGTGAGGTTGAACTATATGTTCACGAATAGTCGGTACCACATGCATGGAGTCTCATTGCATAATGTATGTATGTATGACGTATAATATGAATGGATGTATTCCAATATTATACGTGTGTTTTATGGTTGTGATGAGTTTGAGTATGATGATGATGATGATTATGAGTTGATATTGCCGTTGCTGAATATGTGAGATCTGATTAGGGTGGTGATATGTGTTAAATTACTTAGCATTACATGATATTTTATAATGCTTATTACATCGATTGAGGAACTCACCCTTACAACTATGTTTCAGGTAACGAGCAATGATTGAGTAGGAGCTAGTGCTTGGAGTCTAGTGTAGTTCCTTAGTGGGTCATGCTCTGATAGATGTAACATCGGGATGGGATGTTTTTAATTGTTTTATTGTTGGTTGTTGAACCATTTTACATGTAATGTGTTACATGTTTTACAATGATTGATGAGATTTCTATCCACTGCGTATTATGCAAATGCTTATGTTTTGAATTAATAAAAGAGCATGACATTTATTTTGGTGAATGGTGTGAAGTGATTGTGTGACACCCTTAATTGCATATCTACTCTGATATATATTTGTTGTTTTAATTAAATATTTGGGGTATTTTAGAAGGGTGTTACAGAATCCACATTCCGGTATCTCTCTCTCTCTCTCTCTCATATCATATTTTCTAAGTTAACTTTAGTTTCAATTTTTATTCGTTTAATCAAAGAAATCATTCGCCTTAGTTTTACATAGCACCGATAGATAACATTAGTTTGATTATTAGTCCTTGTGAGTTCGATATCTTTTAAAACTACACGATAGATTGTGCACCTGCAGTTAGTAATCCGACAGACTTATATAATCGCACGACCACTTGTTGTAAAATTCTTAAGTTTAATTCACACCAAGGAATTTGATGTGTGGGGACAAAGAACAATGACAACTAAAATAAATGCCCTTTAGCAAAAATAAGTCTTCAATGCAATAAGACATTGATTTAACTTGACAGAAGAAGATAAAAGAAGACAAGAAATACAAAAACTTGTGGGAGAGATTGTTGAGATTCAATTGTGAGTGGTTAAGTCCCACATCGACTAGAAATGGAGGAAGTGTTGAGTTTATAAGATAAAGGACCCATACTCCTAATGTCTTAAGTTTTTGGGTGGATATGTGATGTAAATATCTCTTGGATCCTGAACGTTTAGCCCATTGATACTTCTGGCGTTTCGCTCCTCAGACTCCCCAACAAGTGGTATCAGAGCCTGGTGAGACTCAGTGGAGAAGCGGAAGTGGATCCTAGTGTGGATCAAGACTAATGATGTGACTGACTCGCACTTTTAGGAAAGATTGTTGTGATTCAAAGTGTGAGTGGTTAAGTCACACATCGACTAGAAATAGAAGAAAATATTGGATTTACAAGAGAAATGACCCATAACCCTAATACCTTATGGTTTTAGGTGGATATGTGGTATCAGATCTCTTAAATTAAGTTTAATCCATTGATATTTCTGACACTCCTCAAACAAATATTTCTTTACCTTCTTTAGAGTCTTTATAACTGTAAATTTCTATAAATAAAATCACTCAAAATTAAAGAAATTCAATTCAATATTTCATTTATGTGATGAGTATTACAAAGAGGGAACATCTAGATCAGATATCTCCTATCAATTTTCTCATTTTTATAACATATTAACCACTAACAATTACTATTAGAAAAACATGGGAGGCTTCGAGTTACACAACCAAAAATAGTTAACAACTTCTTAAGCACTTCTATGTAGAAACAACATTTTTTATGGTGAATCTATGAGTCTGAAATTAAGCCTTCTAAGCCAAATTGAATGAAGTATCATATGCATCACATCAAAAGGCTTAGCAGGCCTATTCATAACAAAATGCTTTTGAACTTTCTTAACATTCATATGCAACTTCATGTACTTATTTTTTGAAACACTTTGTAATATAGTCTTAATCTCTGATATTTTCTCCACAGAAATCTCTACTGAAAACTCACTCCAATTCAACACATCATTGAAAGGCAAAGAATAATTCTTAGAAATAATGACAGGCACACAACCAGCATTAATTGCTTCCACAATTCTTGGACTAGCCACTTCATATCCACTTGGACACAAACAAAATTTGCTTAGTCCCATTAACTGTGTATAGTTTTGACCCTTTGGAAGATACTCATGAACTTGAATTTGTGTATCTTTGTCTTTCCAATGGTTTAGTAACAGTTTTCTAATGTCACCATGGGCTCCACCAGAAAAGAAGGCTAATATAGTTCGGTTTATTGGGCTTTGGCCCAGATTTGGTGGGCCTAGTTTTCCAGCAGGTAAGTACACTTCAGGAATGGAAACATCTCTTTTGGGCTTGAATCCTTCAGAAGTGTTGGCATTGCATAGGACTCTTGTGAAGCTTTTGAAGAGATCTGGATTTGCATCTGAAATTTCTGGTGCCTGCATGAAATTTTAAAAAATGAATAAAATGTCAGTGTCACTTTCATACACAGACACCGACATGGACACATCTTTTTTCAGTGATATCGGTGCTTAGAGGTTAAATGAAGTGACAAGAAAATTTGCATGGATACATTACCCAATCATGGCAAGAAAGAAGAAAATGATCAGCACCATTGCTTCTGTTCCAATAAGGATACTTATCTGCAACAACATTTATATAATCCTCCACCAATCTTTGAAGCCGGTCGCGTTTGAAATCCTTTTTGGAAACAATAGGCTTATAAACATATTGAACCACATTTGCTACACTCAAGGGAAGAAAGAAAATGTGTGCATCATTAGGGTTCTTAGCCTTAAAGGGACTCTTTTTGCTATTGTCTATTTCATCAATGAATTGTCCTTCAATTGCATATATGTTGTTCACTGGCCCATCATGTACTATTGGTTGTTCCCCTTCTTTGTATACCCAAATTTTTAGTCTCTTCACCATCTCCACGTGGCTTCTAATTTTCATATTTTTATGGACAAAATAAAACAAGGACTTGTTAGCAATATATAACTGTTATTTCAACCGCATTTGGAGGTTACACTGTAACCGCAATTTTAAACCATGATTATGATGAGTAAAGAAGATGAAAGTTAACTTCGGAATCTTTCGAACTTAACTGATGAAAAGCATATGGATTTCTGTAGATGGACTCTTTCGAGACAAAGATATTATGCTTCTGTGAAGTACTACTGTAATTCCTTGACAGAATTGCGTTTCGAATCGAGGCTCGAGCTTCTGCTAAACTTTCTTCAACTCTATCCAAGCTAGTCATAATTTTCTGCATGCAACAAAAATGAAGAAATAAAAAAGCTGGATAAACAAAAACTTGAGCTGAAACTTTTCTTCATGATTAATAATAGTACCTTAATGCTACCGTTTGTTTTATGTTCAAAGCTTCTATATGCAGAGTTTGCAAGTAACTGATGATGAGGTTTAATTATTACTTGTGTTATGTTGTTAGTATCTTCTATGGTAGGAAGAAAGAAAGGAAAAACGAAGAAGGAGCTAAGATGGTATCCTTTGTGGAGAAGAATGAGGAAAAAGAATGGAAGCAACAACAAAGATGCTGTGAAGAATCGAAAGGCTTCCATGGCATGACAGTTTCTATGGTGCAGGTTGAATGAATATGTACCTTCATATTTAAGGTAATGAAGTCATGTGAGGATGTCTAAGAAGTTGCAAACCTAAGCTATTGTTGTAAGACTATTCAACAAAGTTTTAGTATTAGGTGTTCGTGAGGTTGAAGGCATGTATTATCATCCTCAAAAGTAGAGCTTGTGTAGTTGTTAATAGATTTACAACCTTGCACATGGATGTGAAGTTAGGACATTTATTTTTGTGCCGGTTTAAAAGGAAATTCTACTTTAACCACTTGAGAATTGAGATACAAGAAAGAGGGATATAATACACATAGTTAAAAAAATATCTATTTTAAGAATAATGTTAATTTGTATTTTAGGGATATAAATTAAGAATTAAATAAAGAAATATTATCTTGAAAATTGTGTATTGATTATAATGAAAGTATAAAATTAATTTTTTAATTGATATTTCCAATAAAAACTTTCTATAAGTGAGTTTGTTAACTTGTGCCCCTAAAGACAGAAGTTAACATTACCTTATTTTAAAATTCAATCTTGGTTTAATAAAAACTTTTTTTTTTAATTTAAATGTAACTCAATTTAACTCATTAGCTTCAATCACAAAAAAAAATATTTTTTTTATTAAACTTTTAAATTATGTCTGAAGCGTCGATAGATTATCTTTGCCTTATCAAAAGTTATCCTTCAAATTTTTAAATTCGTATCGAGACTCCACGTCAATTTTGTTGAATTGTTTTATTGGTATTAATGATGACTCTTCTTCTTTAGATTTAGCGGGTGAATTTTTCCATTGCAAGATTGAAACCTTTTCATTAAAATACCAAGGACTTCCTATGAGTGCTAACCATTGCCTTGAGTTTTCCTCTCAATAGTGTTATATCTAAAATGTTATTTACCTGACTTAATAGGTATGTTAGCCTAAATGGAGATTTATTTTGCTAAATTCGGTTCTTAATTCAATTCTGATTTTATATATCTTGTTTCTTTAGATGCCTGATAAGGTTTAGAAGAAGATTGTGAGGATTTAGATGAGATTCTTGTGGGGAGGGTGAGGTGAATCTAAGATACCGTAAGTTTATTGGTTTGGTGTTCGTAAACCTAAATGGTGGCGCGGATTGGGAGTTTGGGATTTTTGCTTGGTTAATTTGATTTTGCTAGGTAAGTGGCATTAAAGGCTTTTTTTTCTCAAACTAGTGGATTATAGATATCCTTATTGTTGGGTATGAGTACCAAGTGGTTTCTTCTTTAAGGGGAGGTAGGTCTTCCAATCATCGTTATGTCCCATCTTGATGGAAAGGGATCTAAAGTAGGAGAGTCTACTAACTAGTTTATTAAAGGACTCCAAAGATTAGTCAGGTATGAAAGTCTTACTTCATTTTGGGATGATCCTTGGGTGAGGACTATTCTTCTTATAGAGGGATTTGAGAGACTTTATCTTAGCAATCATCATCATGGTAGAAGGAACAGTGAGGTAGTAGTGTTAGAGGGTGGTTTGGTTAGCTAGAATTTTTGTTGGAGTGGATATCTTTCTCTGTTTATGAGTTTGAGTTAGTGGATATGTTCTTCCATGTCCTTCAACATATTATTCTGTTGTAAGAGAGTGATTGTTAGTGGTGGATAGTAGCTAAAGATGGGATCTACTCATTAGCTTTGGTCTACAGCTCCATTATCAAGGCAAAAATTTATTCTTTTCTTCCTTTAAATAGGATAGATTGGGTTCTCTCTCATATTTGAATTAGTTGGGCTTTGTCCAGGGTGATAGTCTTCTCTTGTCAACTCCTTCTTAACAAGTTTTATTATAGAGAGAATTTATTTAGCGTGAGGTCCTTTTGGATTCATATGGGGGTTTGTTGTTGTTTCTGTGGGGCTTTAGTAGAGTCAGAATCTCATTTGTTTATCACTTGCCAGGTGGTTTTGACCCTGTGGTATATGATTTTTAGGTGGCTAGGTTGGTTTTTCGTCATCCTAAATGATATTATGTCTCTTTTTGAGATTTCATACCTTAGACGTGTTTCCTAAAGTTGGCATGATTATAGTTTGGCATGCAGTGGTATGGTCTATTTGGAAGTCCCCGAAAATTTTGGTTTTTTTCAGGTACATCTGCTGATGAGAAGCCCTTGGAAGACATGAGCATTATTCTGGCCCAGAAATATTACCATGGGAAGTTCTTGAACTATTCTTACCCTTTCTCTGGTTAAATGGAGAAACATATCATGTATTTGAATCAATAGCGGTTTTGAGTGTCTTAGTTCTTACTTGGGTTGCAATTTGTCATCACCTTTCTTTTTCGAGGATTATACCCTGAAATATTTTTAGCCTTGTTACTAGGCTTTAGCAGCTGCCTCTTTGTGGATATGAGTTGACTATGGTTTTCTCTACTTATTAGTTGGTCTACTAGTTGGCTCTTTGAGAGGGCTATTTTAACACCCTAAATCCCGACTCTTAAGGTGAAAGAGAAAATTCACAACTTAGGTTGCTATTCTAAACACAACATGCAACTTCATGCAACTCAAGCAAAATATATGCATGCATGATCATGTATAGTAACAGGCATACAACTCAAGCAATCATCAAAATCATCATAAAAAATCATCATAAAGAAATCATCATCAAAAATAGGTTGCACTCTTGAACCAAGTTTTCCAATAATAGGCCTCCATGTAATCCCACCAAATTACTAATTTCAAAAATATAAAATTTTCAATAAACATGCCTCATTGTATTCTCACCGAAGTACAAATTTCAAGAATATAATTTTACCAATAAACAAGCCTCGCTTTAATCCCACCTGATTACTTATCTAAAAAATATAAATTTGCCAATAAATAGGCTTCGCTGTAATCCCACCAGATTATTTATCTCAAAAATATAATTTAAAAATAATCATTTTACATGTCAAATAGAGTAAAAGGTTACTAAAAAAAATCATTTAACAACTCTAAAATCATCAAAATTACTCAAAAAAATCTCTAAATTTATTATATTCTTCGTAGTTCAACAGAGTTCACAAAAAGCTCAAAAACAGCTCAACAACATCTCTTAACTATCAACATGACCTTAGAGTACCCAAAAGGAGTCTAAAGTGTTCAAAAGTACTATAAGGGTAACTCTTCACAAGTGATAACTCTACTAGCTCTAAGGGCTGACAGTTTAACTCTGATTACTCCAAAATGACCAAAAGGTTACCCAAAAGCTCTCTAATGTTAAAGTTTGCTAAAAAAATCAGCGAAAAACTCCATGAACTCGAAAACTGTTTAAAATGCCCCGAACAGCCTGAACACATCGTTAGGCCCGAAGTCGTCGAAGTCGACCATCATCCGGCTGCCTCTGCGATGGACCACTCCGCTGCAACCGCTGACCCGCGGTATGGCTCCGAATGTCGCCCTCGCGGCGCGACCCGCCGCTGAAGCACCCGCTGAGTGGTTCTCCATCGCCGAGCGCACCACCGTCAACCTGCAGTGTGACTTTTGGCGCCGCCCGACCTCCTCCTTCGATTTGCGACTCCCATCCTCCGCAGCCGACCCGCGGCACGGCTCCTACACCTCTGATCGTTGTTGTCGCTACGATTCGTCGCAGACCCCGCCTCCCCCCCCCAAAAAAAATCTGATTTTCCGATTTTTTTCCAAAAATGTCGATTTTTCAATTTTCGTGAAACAATCCAATTTTTAAAAAAAAGTTTCTGACCTTTTGGAAAAATCAAAGAAAAATATTGATCATTAAATTTTTGGGAATAGACCAAAAACACATACATCAAAATATCCCAATTTTCACAGTAACTCACCACTCTCTTACAATACATCTCATGTTAACACATGTTATAACAATGAAACACAACGATTTAAGGTGACCATAGGGGATTTATCTTAAATCCCATTAGGTCACCTAGAGTAACCCACAAAAACTAAGTTATTTATCGATCGATGCCAATTCGGTTTTGCTCAAATCCTATTTGGCCAAATATATTACAGAAAGAAAATAGAGTATAAACCCTGGCGCTGATGGGAGGGTAAGGACCCCTCACCGTCTTGGCTGCTTATGATCGATCACCCATCAGTAACGAAACACCCCCCCCCCCCATTAACTTAGAATTGCATAATTTCTTAAGCTTTTGACTTTGGCTTCTCGTCCTAGTTATCCCTCTTCCAATCCTTGGTTGCCTCTTCTCTCCAAATGTTCTAATTTCACGTACTATAAAACCTAGTCTCCACCAAACTTGACTATTTAGTCAACCTAATTTTATACTCTTAAATATTACATTATGGCCCTAACTTTCCCAAATGCCACCACTTCACTTTATATTCTCAAAATTTTTAGTTTCCACCTAAACTATTAAAATTCCTATTTTTTAATTATTTTAATTAACTAAAATTATTTAAATATCTCTAATAATTTAAATAAATGTTATTTTATTTTTCCTCTTTCAACTCTATAATTCCAGTAATTATAAAATGACCAAAATACTCATAAAATCCTCAAAACCCCAAAATAGCGCATATAACACAAATAAACACTTTAATAATTAAATAAAGTATTAATTTAAATATTGGGGTGTTATAACTCTCCCCCACTTAAAAATATTTCCCCCCTAAAAAATTACCTGGTGAAAACAAATCCAGATAAGATTCCTTCATCTGACTCTTCAGCTCCCACATCATGCTACCCCTAGTGGACCCCTTTTAAAACAAGCTTCACAAGAGAAATATCTTTACTCATGAGTTGTTTCACTTCTCGATTCTCAATCCTCATGGGGGACGCCTCGACAATCAAGTTATCCCCCACATAGATACACTTGGTATGATAAATCTATTCTCAAGCAGATCTTCTAATTGACTCTTCAGTCCACACAATTCTGCTTGAGACATTATAAAAGGTGCAATTGACACTGGTCTAGTACCAATTACTAAATCTATGGTGAACTCAGTCTCACATCACAGAGGCAGTAACCAATATCTTTTAGAAAAACATCAGGAATTCACAGATCACCGACATATCACTAGCACCGACATCATTCTCCACTCTTAAAGAAGCAAACATCATAAGTACCTGATCATTCTCCCTCAAAGATATCTCAACTTGAACGACATACATGAATCTCGAATCCATACCCTCCTAGGGTTCGAGAAACAACACAACCTCGTCCAAAAAACATGCACTCTTGCAATCAACGAACCAACCATCCACACCTAAAGCATCTCAGTGAAGCATAAGTGTCTCCCTCAATTGTTTCAATCCCGCTTCTGCTGGCAAGGGTTAGAAAATAAATGAGTACCGACAGTGTTTCACACATGTCGCATACTAGGATACAAATAAAAAAATCACAAAACCTGGTCGGACGGACCAATCAGGATCTGATACTAATATGTAATACCCTAAACCTCGGTGCTTAAGATAAAAGAGAACATTCACAACTTAAGATGCTACTCCAAACACAACATGCAACTTCATGAATATTTTGTAAATTTTGTAGTGGATCTTAAAATACCACATAGCATTAAAATAATTGTTTAAAGGAAAATACTCAAAGGAAATAAACTCTAACATCAATTCAAAATAAATAATATGCCCCCTCCCCAATGGTAGAGATCATAGCAATTAGACCAACTAAATAAATATAAGCCATAAAATAATGAAGTAAAGCTCCAAGACCATCTTTCAACTCACAAGCAACTACTCCTATTGAGTACCTGATTATCTGTGCTCTAGAGGAACACAGATGCCACAACAATAAAGATGAGTGAGAATACACCTTACAAATATTAACAGTGAAAGTTAATAGTAGGATGGTAAACGTAAACGACAACAACAATAAGTATAATCTTATCACAAAACAGAATCACAATTCAATTTATAATGCAAATGAAACGAGCCTCAATGTAATCCCACCAGATTACTTATCTCAAAAATATAATTTTATCAATAAACTGGCCACACTATAATCCCACCAGATTACTTATCTAAAAAATGTAGTTTAAAAATATTCATTTTACACCTCAAATAGAGTAACGTTATGTTATTACTCAACAACTCTAAAATCATCAAAATTACTCAAAAAAATCTCAAAATTTTATTATATTCTTTGTAACTCAATAGAGTTCACAAAAAACTCAAAAACAACCCAACAACATCTCTTAACTCTCATCATGACCTTAGAGTGTCCAAAAGTACTCTAAAATGTTCAAAAGTGCTCTTAGGGCAACTCTTCATAGATGATAACTCTACTAACTCTAAGGGATGGCAGTTTAACTGTAATTATTCTAAAATGACCCTAAGGTTACCCAAAAGGTCATTAATGTCAAAGTTTTCTCAAAAATCAGTGAAAATCTCCCTGAAATGCTTTGACCTGTCACCGGGCTCAAAATTGTTGCCCCGACCACCCTCTTACCGCCGCCGCCGCAGTACCATCGTAGACGTCGACCCGTGGTGCGACCCTCAAATGTAGATCACACCGATGACGTTCGGGGTGGCCCGCCGCTACGACACCCAACGCACGACTTACCTCTACCACATATGTTGACCCAACGCACGACTTACCTTTGCCATCATCGTTGATCCGCCGCACGTCTCCGTTTACTGTTGTGACCCGATTTCGTTGTCGGCGCAGCTCTCCGGCAAGCGACTTTGACCCCCCCCCCCCCCCCCCCCCCCCCCACCCAAAAAATATCTGATTTTTTGTTTTTTTTTCAAAAATGTCAATTTTTTCGATTTTCGTGAAATAGTCCAATTTTCAAAAACAAAAGTTTTTGACCTTTTAGAAAAATCAGGGAAAAATATCGATAGTGAAATTTCTAGGAATAGACCAAAAACATAGACATCAAAATATCCTAATTTTCATAGTAACTTACCACAATTCTGACACACTACATCTCATGTTAACACATGTTATAAGTAATACAACAATGTACATTCTCATTAATAACAAATCATTTACGGTGATCATAGAAGATTTATCCTAAACCCCTGTGGTCACCAAGAGTAACATAAAGAAACTAAGTTATTTATCGTTCGATGTCAATAGGGTTTTGCCCAAACCCTAGTTGTCCAAACATATTACAGAAAGAAAACATAGTATAAAATCTGGCGCTGATGGGGGTAATGATCCCTCACCATCCTGGTTGCCTATGATCACCCATCAACAAAGAAATTCCCCCTTACCTTAGAATTGCATAATCTCTTAAGCTTTTGACTATATCTTCTCCTCCTAACTATCCCTCTTCCAATCTCTTGGTTGCCTCTTCTCTCCAAATGTTCTAATTTCACGCACGGTAAAATCTAGCCTCCACCAAAACTCATTATTTATTTAAGCTAATTTTATACTCTTAAATATTACACGATGACCCTAACTTTCCCTAATCCCACCACTTCACTTTATATTTTCAATATTTTTAGTTTCCATCCAAATTTTTAAAATTCCTATTTTATTTATTTAAATAAATAAAATTTTAAATTAAATAAAATTTTAATAAATTTTCTCTAAAATGTGAATTATTTTTAATAATTTTATATTATTTAATTATTATTAAATAATCAAAATTATTTAAATATCCCTAGTAATTTAAATAAATCTTATTTTATTTTTCTCAAATTCCGCTAATTATAAAATTATCAAAAAAAATTTAAAACACTCAAAACTCTGAAATAGTGCAGATGATACAAATAAATCAAATCAATTTTGATTATAAAATTATAGATTGAAAGATGAATTTAACCCTTAAAATTTAAATAAATTAAATAATAGATTATGCCAAACTCAATCGCCTTCAGTTAAATATTTTCAAGAACTTTTCAAGTGAAACTAAATCTTAACAATATCTCACAATTTTGCAGAATGGGTGGAAAATACTATAATAAGAAGTCAAGAAGCCAAGCGGAAATTCAATGTACGGACATATGTATTGAAATGCCCGAATATTACTAACTCAATCATTAAAAGTGGCAGAATGAGCCAATTAAAAATCAATTAGTCACAAAGTACTAGCTTGTTGTTCCTTTCTTTCAAGGAGTGAATGAACCTTACATCAAAAAAGAAAAGAAAAAGGGAGTGAATACGAATACACCTTATATCAAAACAAAGAAAAGTTAATGCATCCATTGTAGCTGCCAAAACATGTCAACGCCTCAACGTAGAATGCGGCAATAGAAAAGCGTAATGAATGCATGGGGTTCAAAATTCAAATATCTCTTGGATCACACATTTATATTGGCGTGTGAGCATTGAACATTGAAATCCAACCTCCTCGAATGGTGAAGAGATCCATGATCTTGATATAGTAGTTGTCAAATCTTATCATTTGATTTTGCAAACGTTTAGCACTGAAGTACCCCCTACACTAGTATATAGTAAATACTCCATCTATTATAAGGAAGGAGTACTTGTTATTTTAAAAGGAAAGTAACAATATCACGAGTCAAAAACAATCTTACGAGTTAGTCTCGTTAGAAATCTCGTCTAATAAAATAGAATTTACTACTCCCTCCGTTTCTTTTTAAGTGTCGTTTTAGCATAAAGCTCTCCAACCAAGATAAATGAATTGTTATAATTTTTTTCCCATTGTACCCTCATTTTAATCCACCATATACTTTCTCTTTCTAAATAAAATTCATTAATATAAGTACTCATTAAATTATTTACTTCAAATAACTAATTCCATAATTTTCTCCACATAACTCTCTCTCTTCCGTTGCATTTTTCAACTACTCCTAAATTTTTGGAATTAATATTGCTTGCTATAGGAATACGTATTGCTTGCATTTTCATTACTGCCTGCTTTCA
The DNA here is from genome assembly GCF_024323335.1 of Lathyrus oleraceus. Lineage (NCBI taxonomy): Eukaryota > Viridiplantae > Streptophyta > Magnoliopsida > Fabales > Fabaceae > Lathyrus > Lathyrus oleraceus. The sequence continues at coordinate 75,518,083 of NC_066582.1, read as the reverse complement.
TTATGGAAAATATAAAGTTGAGTTATTTAAATAGTAAGGGTATAATTGACAAATTGTAACATTAAAACATCAAAACGACACTTAAATAGGAACAAAAAAAAATCTTCTAAAACGACACTTAAAAAGAAACGGAGGGAGTATTATAAATAATATATTTTATAACACCCTTTTCACCATTTTAGTAGAAAATTGGTATATATTTTCAGAATGCTTCATGATTTTTTTTAAAAATAATATATATTCTCTCGGATATTGAATATAACAAAATGAAAAATAATCCAAGACATGCTTCGAATCCCAACAAAAATAATTTAAGTGTTATTTCTTTTTTATTTATTTATTAATTAATTAATCTATTCCTTCAATTTTTTAATAATCAAGGGGTTAGATTTTCTTATAAAAATATTCTTTAATTAAATTTTATCCTAAACCTAACCGCATCAATCTCGTATACATCATTCTTTACGATGGATCGCAAACCTGAAAAAATCTTCATGGTTGTGTGTTGTATGTTGTACTTCTAACACCATCCTTGTACAAAACATTTTTTTAACTTTTGCAATTCATCTTACATAATGAATTAATGATGTTTTTATGTTGTTGTTATTGTTGTTTGTTGTTGTTGTTGTTTTCACCTCTCTTACAAGGTCATTGTTATATTTTGGAACAACCTTCATATGTTGTCAATCAAAGAGAACAATCCATGATTTATTGGTTTCCTCAATTGATAACATTGAGAAATTTATTCGTAAACATACTGTATATTTCACACAAAGAAAGTGGTGAGTGGTAAAAAATTGAAAGAAAAAAAATATTATATGTTATTTTCAATTTTTCACCATTTACCATTTTTTTCTGCAAGTAATGTATTACCTCGATTTTAATATAAAATCCAACTAGTTTGTTTTATTTTTTAATTAATATTGAAATAACATTTTTCATGGATTTTTAAAAAGAATAGAGGGGTATAGTTACTCAGTTAACCAACAACGAATCTATGCCCAACGTTCATAATGTAACAACGCCAAAGATATTGCCAACACATCAATCCACCAGAAATCCTCTATATACAATAAAAACGCGAACATCGTCATTATATATCTTGGACACTATCTTGTAAAAATCAAACATTTATAATGAAAACGTTTTCCATGAAAACATTAAAAATGAAAGCTTGGAATAGATCTCTGAGATGGATTGCAAGTGCAACAAAATTTGTTGTAAGGTTGATGTTCTTACATAATATCTTAACTTTTTACTTGAATTTTATGTTATATATCTAACGTTATTTATGTTATATCAGAATCTGGAAGCATTCAAACCATTCAGCCTGAAAAGCATTGAGTAAATTTGGATTTATTCAAAGTGACGATGATGAATCAAATTTGTCAAAAATTTGTACTTGCAGATTGAAACCAAAACAATGTAACATTAGAAACTTTGAATTTAATATTATGTATAATTTAATTATTCTTATTAAAAAAATGATTTAATATTTATTGTAAACAATGAAATTTAATATTTAGTGTAAACATTTGAATTTATATTTTAAAAACAAATTTGTCTTCGGTTTTTGACAAAAACTGAGAGGTATGTGACGGTAGTTTTGAAAATATAAATATGTTGATCTTGGGGATCGAACTCATGATCATTTCAACTATCTCCTCGGTTATTCTAAAATCGAGGAGTATAAGGAAGAGTTTTCATGACGTCATTCGTTACCTCGCTTGTGTAACGGAGGTTATATCCTCTTCTTATTCGAGGTGGGATGGATTATTTGTAGTAGTGATCGAACTAAGGCAATTGATAGACCAGATTGATTATATCAGCTAAAAACTAATATGGAAATAATATTTGAATTGAGATACGAAAGATAATGTATTTATGGCTCAATATGAGTATTATGGCTCGGAGTTTGACAATCAAGTTTGATTGTCAATTACCATTAAGAGATCACACTGATAAGGAAAAACTATATTAAATGGAATTTGATAGGCCTTAGTATAGTTTGATTTAAAATTATTATATAAGAGGGCACAAGGAAAAAAAGATACATAATTCATAGAGTAGACATTCAATCAAGAGACGACATTGACTTTATTGTCCATCATTAGTAGAGTAATCACTGATGTATTTTTACGAGTACACTTGACACCCATCGTGGGGCTAGATAAAACTAAGTTGCCATAGCAAAGATGCTAGTCGATATATATGAGTTGCATCGCCAAAAGAAAGCATTACAAGAGAATAATTGTGACATACAACAACATGCAAAGCTAGAATTGATACACACACACACACACACATACACACACACACACACACACACACATATATATATATATATATATATATATATATATGTGTGTGTGTGTGTGTGTGTGTATGTGTGTGTGTGTGTGTGTGTGTGTGTGTGTGTGTGTGTGTGTGTGAGAGAGAGAGAGAGAGAGAGAGAGAGAGAGAGAGAGCGTGGGGACACACATGTCTGTGTGTGCGTGAGTGCAAGTATGTATTTTTTTGGCCCGATTAGATGGCCCAACAGCGGAGGTCCAGAGAATGCAACAACCACTAAGTCACTCGCGGATTAGAAGTATTATCTTGGGTTAGAGCATATGCGATCCTAATCCAACATCCATCTAACGACTCTCATGGCCTAGAGATCGAAACAATCCATCAATTCACTCAAGGAGTAAGAGTATTTCCCTGGATTATATTGCAGGTGGTCCTAATCCAAGATCTATCCAATGGCTCCCTGCATCTTATGCCTGGAGATTAGTAAGTTTTTTAACTACTCTAATATATAAAGAGGTAGTGCTCCATTTTCCAGGTACAAAATTCAAAATTCATTCACTCATCTTACTCACATAGTGACTTGAGCGTTGGAGTGCTAACCTTGTCGGTCAGCCTCTCTCCTAGTGTACCGGAAGCTCAAGTCCACCGTTGCAACCCGTAACCTCCGATATTTGATCAATTTTGGTTCCCTAGCAGAACAATGGTGTATTCAGTGGGAATCAATATTTGATTCCCGCAATTTTCCACAATTGAATACTCACTTCTCGATTCACGGAACTAGAGCTTTTCAACCTAGAAATTTGGATATCCTTAAATCCATCCACAACTCTTTTGTTCTTGATCTACTTTGATCATAATTCTATTCCCATTCTCATCTTTTTAAATCTCTGTCCTCTAGATCTTATAACAATTGCGAGTTCTAAAGACACTCGCTTTGATACTCTATGTGAGGGAGTCACTACTGCTAAAGCTGCAAGAGATACACTGTCTTCTCCTTAAAGCGGTGTTGATCAATTCATCACTAATACTTCACCATATTAAGATCTCGTTCATCTTTTCCCATTTAACTGATCCACTCCACAATTCCATCAAGGTGAACCGTTGTTCAGGCCTACAGCAGCACCGATGGTATCAAGACAAGATACACTTCATGGATTCATGTTGTTACAAGCCTAATCCTTTTGAAAGGTGAACGTCTGTGTCAAACTAGCTGAACGTAGGAATGGAAGAACATTAAGGAGAATGGGCGGATTAAATAAATTTGTGAGCCATAAATCATTTGTTTCTCAAATCGTGAACCAGGACACCTTACAACCCTTAAAAGACCTAATTGAAACAAGGTCTATTTTGAAAGCATATTGCATTAGAATTTGTGTTGAAACTGACTCCTAATTGTTTTGTTAGTATCACTATGACATTTGTAACTAGTGATCCATTCACTATATGTCATCTTTTCAGTGAATAGACTTGAATTTTAAAACTGACATAAACATAACATTAGAATTATCATCTTCAAAATAAATAGTTTTAATTGTGATTGAGCATTGATATCAAGAGCATTTTCACAACGAACATGACTTGAGAAGTTTCAGTCACCCGAAGAGGCAAATTTCCTAAGGACTCGGATGAGAAAAGGCCATCCTTTCAGATTGATCTCACCAAGGGGGAAGACATCTGAGAACTCCGTTGAGCAGGCCACTTCAAGATCTAGTTAGTATGGGATGATCACGTAAAGATTAGGAAAATATCTCCAAAGAGCAGTTAGTGTAGCGGTAAATTCATGATCATCAAGCTATGGATAAACTTGACGTTGATAAAACCAGATTCGCCACCACACTTTTATTGTTTCCAAAGAAAAGGGGAAAAAGTACGAACAAAATCCAAAGATAAGAAGTTTTCAAACCAAAACTAATAAAATGTCAAAGATTACATGTAAAGGGGTTGGTTACACAGAGAGAAGGTGTTAGCACCCAAAGTGTCCTAGGTACTCCTAGGGAGCCCTTTTTTGTGTGCAAGTGATTTGGTCAAAATGATGTTTGATAAAAATATAAAGTGAGGAGATGAGAAAAGAATTCATTGATTATATTTTTGTGTTTGACAAGACCTCCAGTCTTGTGTCTACGTACCAACATAAAAGTGAGGGATCAAAACCCCGTAGTTCATGGTAATAATTTCAAAGAAGTTGGTGAATTGATTTTATAAAACTTTAAGTGAAAGGGAACAAAGGGCCAAAGATTGAATGGGGTTGTTAGTTCTTTTTGTCTTTTTGAAATTTAAGTCAATATGATTAAGTTAATTTACAAGTTTGATTAAGAAAAAGTTTGAAAATTCATTGTCATAAGGCCAACGTTTTTAATCATTAAAACATGTCTAAGTTTGAAATCACAAGCAAGGAAAGTTTTTGAAAAAGAGGGAGAAATTTTGAAATTAAAGAAGTAGGAGGAGATGAAGCGATTATCCTAAACAAAAATTAAAAGTTAAGAGTTAAAAATATCTGACCAATGAGGATGCAATCCAACAGACAAGAATGTCATATAGAAACCCATTTTCTTTTGGGCTTTAGCAAGCAACAAGCACAAGCAATCCAAGCAATTATATGAAGACCAAGTCATCAAATAAATATAGCTATAATATCCGAGAAAGCACTCCAATAGCTAGCAGTCTTCAATGCATTAGATGAAATATTTCTTGATCAACACAAAAGAAATCATCAGACATCAATAATAATAACAATTAAGCATAGAGACAAAGTAAGAGATGAATCAAGAGCACTCAAGGTCTTGCATCAGATGAAGATCACTATCAAAGATAGATCAGTCTCAGATAGTGACATTGGCCAAGTCCTCAAAGCATAGGGAATGTTGCCTACTTCTAAGTCCAAAAGTTCAGATCAAATCCAATAGTCCACCAAGATGCTTTTTAGGTTTTTTTGTTGTTATTAGGTATTTTAAGGTCCTAAGACCACAATAAAAAAATACAAGCAAATAATATATACAATCATAAGATATTGTCTCAAATGAGCAAAGTGGAAATGACTGAAACATAAACAAGTTGCATGAAATGTAAATGACAATGAATGATAAAGGTATTGAAATTTAAATTGCATTAAGTAAGTGACTTGAAAGTAAAGCAACACTAATAAAAGTTAGTTAATGGTTAGTAAAATGTTAGTGAAGAGTTTTAATTACTTAAGTCATTCTTTGGAGCACACTCAACCATTCATTCACAAGTATGAATCCATGAACCAAGGTATCATCCATGAGACGGGCTCCAACTTGGATAAATCAACAAGTATGCCACTAGCTCTCATGAATGGAAAAAAGGTAAAGTTTCCACACGATGTCATGAAGAATGAGAGGCTTACAATCTCACTTACTAGAATGATATGCATTGAGGGTCAAATTTATCTCAATGTTAAACAATCGTAATTGGACTTATGTAGAAGTCACAACTATCTGAGGTCGGGCAATAAAAATATAGGTGTTAATGCATGTTAGGGATTTGGTACAAGGAACCAAACTCCTAAAACATACCAACTAAATAGAAATAAACGATAAAATAAAAGAAGAAAAGCTCCAAAGACATCTTCCAACTGACAACAACACTTACTCCTTCTGAGTATTTGTATAATAAAATATAGAGCAACATACAAAAAACAAGAAAGGGGTGAGAATACTATCAAATATATTAATAGTGTAAAAGAATGCAAGGGTAGCTTAATTCACGCGATCAACAACACACATCAATTACACAACAAAACAATAATTCAATTCACATAGCCTTTATGTATGCAATATGAGTCACAACTCGATTCTATGCATGTGGTACCGATTTGGACATCAGAGGTTTGTTATTGATATCGTCCACTCAACAATGGTTCCTCATTCGAACTGGGTCTCCACTTCTGAAACCCGAGTCCCCACATCTGAACCCTAAAAGATCACATGTCCCCACTTTTGAACCAATGACTCGCCTCTTTCAACACCCTAACACAATATGGTGCATGACATACAAGTAATGCAACAACAAAAACACTCATGGATCCACTTATAACCATAAGAAACATGCAATACATCATTCATAGTAGTCCCCACTTCTTAACTACTCACCTCAACACAATCAATTATAATTACCTTAATAGTACATGATCATAATTCACAACATCACAACTCATAATTATAATTCACCATTCATAATTATGCAATTAATTATAAAACTTCACATAATTATACATGCAATTCTGAACAATCATGTATGCATCAGCATTAGCATTAACATCAACATTAACATCACTCCTCATGAGGTATTCATCAATTCAATCGATCACAATAATTAAAAGTTATTTCATCATCATTAACCATCACATAATATTAAACCTTAAGGAAAACAACTTATTAACACTCTTAAATTCATATTTAGTCTCTCAGATCATCACCGTGAGATGATGTTATCAGTTAACTTTACAATGTTTCAAACCGCGCCACAAACAGAGTCACGAAACTCAAATTATGATAAAAATCGTATTTGAACAAGGTCAAACTGGTCGTGACGGGTGGACCGTCACAAAAGTGACGACCTTCATCTTGTTAGAAGCAATGACGGGAGGCCCGTTACAAGGGTGACGATTGTCACTGCTACAGAATGCAAAATTCTACTTTTTTTCACCATTAGATGCCTTTCGGACCTCCGATTTTGATTCTGTAAAAAGTAAAAAACTCAGAATTCGACACACAATAATTATATAACAATTATACAACAAACAACACAAATTATACAGACCCAACATCAAATAGTCATCAATCAATCAATCATGGAATTAAGGTTATGTTCATAAAAACAACAACACATTGATAACAACAAAACATTTAGAATGAATCCAATCACATCATATTTAAATTCCAACACAAACATAATACAGATTTCATGTATTTTAGAGTATTCATAACATACTTTTTATAAATCCTCATCAAGAACACATAACCCTCAACAATGGTGGAGAAACATGAAAAATCTAGAGGAGACTGAGGATCTATCTCTACTCTTCATGCAATAACACCTAATTCCCCTATTCTGGTTATTCCACTTTTACTCTTCCCTTCTCTAATTTTTCTAAAAACTCTAACTTTCACCCAAATATCACTATTTATATTATTTTATTTATTATTCTATATTCTACCCATTTTAAAATTAATTAAATTTTTTTAATTTCTACCTCTAGTCTTCCTAACTACCACCAACATACCCAATAATGCCACATACCACATAGTTTCACCAAATAATAATAAAAAGCATATGAAACCATTAAAATAATAAAATGAAATATAGCTAAATTTAATTAAATAACTTAATTAAATTCGAGGTGTTACACTAGCGGCTAATTATAGGGATTTTCGCTACTTTTCTTAGGGTTTCAAATTTGAGATACAAAGTGATGGCCAAGAGTTTTTGGAGCACAAATTTGGAGAGTATTTTTTCCATTAATTTCAAAGATGAATTTTATCAACTCATGGTAATTGTTATTGTCACTATGAGTATCTAAGTTACTTAAATTAAGCATGTTAAGATGAACCTAATTATACTATGTTGGATCATATTATTGTTTGATATTAATTGAACTCTTTTATGTTATAATCTTTATTTAATTATTCCTATGTTTTATATTTTTGTGATTTGACAAGCATGCAAATTGATATCAGATGAGTAGGGATTATTGACCTAAGTCTACCGATCTGAACTAGAAAAACTATTCAATTTAGTAATTAACTAGGAATAGGTAATTATAATTTGTGACTTTTGAAATAACGCACTTAGTAACTCCTTGTTTAACTCTGAATTTGCCTAAGGAACTAGGGAATTATTGTATAAGTTAGTGAGTTATACACCAAGGAATTAAGTGCAATAGTCTTATTAATTCGTTGTGAGATCATAGCTCAATTGAAATTCACATGATACACAATTCATCAACAAGTATAGTTAGGGGATTTGATAGAAATAACTAATTGTGTTTCCTCATTGAATCTTATTATGTTAATTTTCTCGTTCTTGTTTTTACAACAAATCGTTATTGAACCCCCCCCCCCTCCCCCTCAACTATTTAGTTTAAATCACACCGTTGTTTCCTTATTTTATTTTGCAATCCTTGTGGAGACAAATTATTTTATTACTTCGACAAGACTGATACACTTGCTAGCTAAGTCCATCAGCGACCTACAGTCATCACCCTAGCCAAGTCCTTTACAAATATAATATTACATGAACCTTGGTGAGATCAAATGTAAAGTTTTGTTGCACACCCGGATTGAATATATTCTCAATGTCTTTGCATGCAGTTGTTTATGGTATAAAACTAACAAAGATTAGTTACAAAAAATAATTTATTATGTTACAAGACAGGAGATTATGTAAGGAACATCAACCTTGAACCAATACTATTTTTTGCTTTTGCACTTTATCATAGAGATTTCTTACACGCTTATTTAAGTTTCTTTTATTATAAGCTCGTCAATTCATAAAGGAATGCCAATACCAGAAGCAATTTCAAATTATTAGACATGCGACTTCATACACAAGAGGAGAGGGTGAGTTATGTGTTTCAGAAAAACTTAATTTTGAAAGACTTTTTGGATCAAAATCAGAGTTTGAAAATATGTTAGAAGACTTTTCAAAACAAGCAATGAAAAATAAAATTGCAAAAGGTAAAATACGGAAATATTAAGAGTTTAAGGGAAAAGATAAGAACACCATGAATTATACAAGTTCAGTAAAAAACGACTTAGTCGTGTCCCCAAGATTTGATATTGAGAATTTTCAGTTAAACTTAAGAGATTTTAGTAGGTTGAACTCTAGAACCCCCTTATACAAGGAAAATGAAGTTTGTGGCTAAATTTCAATCAAAGAGTAAACACATGGAGAAACGGTGAGTCTTCCTTCCAAATGATGGATCGAAGCAGTTGGTCTCATTTCCACAAGAAACCTGGAGTGGTTAGTCTTCAAGCTTCACATGAAGATTTTGCACGAACCTTGGAGAGCTTTTAACATCGTACTGAGCTCGGGAACCGAAATTTGGTTTTATATCGGGCTAACCAAGAACCTATAAGATTTTACCGTCAGGTTGATCTCGAACCGAAACAAGCTTTTAGTATCGGGTTGAACTTGAACCGAAACTTTGTTTTATACTATGCTAACAAAGAATCTATGATATTATACCAGGCTTTCATATATTTCAAGACTTGTCAGATGCTTTATTCTTGTAGACACTTGCTTGAGTCTTAATTTGAGACGAGGCTTGAGTTATATTAAATTTAGGTTCCATATTTAGATAGTCAAGTTCATCAAACCCTAATGATCTTGTTGCATCTTTAACCACTTTACACTTGACTTATATTGTTGTCATGAATTATCATCATAAAAAACATGTTTTTCTTTAAGAGAACTTATTTGATTAATGATTTGCAAAACAAGGTTCCGCACAAATAAAGTAGTTGGTTCCCAATACTCTAATGGAAAACAATGCATCCTCATCCACACTTCAATATATGTAATATTCACTCATGTGTATTGAGGCAGACTTTCATATACTTCAAGACTTGTGAGATGCTTCATTCTTGTAGACACTTTCTTGAGTTATATTACATTTAGGTGCCATAATTGGATAGTCAAGTTCATCAAACCCTTATGATCTTGTTGCATGTTTAACCACTTTACACTTGACTTATATTGTTGTCATCAAGAACTAATTATCATCATCAAAAGCATGTTTTTCTTTAAGATAACTTCTTTGATTAATGACCTGCAAAATAAGGTTTCTCACAAACAAAGTTGTTGGTTTCCAATACTCTAATAGAAAAACCATGCATCCTCATCCACACTTCAATATATGTAATATTCAAATTTTCAGTTCTGAAATATGGCATCCACATAGAGAAGTACAGTAGCGAAGGCTTAACATTCTATGTCCCTACACTCCAAACTTTATTGATATCATCCCTTGATTTGAATGAGAATTTAAAATAGTCATCTCCTAAAGGAGTTAAATTCTAATTTGTAATTGGACTTCATAATATCATGAGTTTGTCACATAATTTAGATGCCTTCGTTGGCATGTTATCTTTACTAGTGACCAATATCCCATGTAAATTATTCATGTAACATTCGAGTCTTGCTTTGTAAGCCTCTTTAAGTATTTTGATCGAGAGACGGTTACCTTTGAGGCAAGGCTGGACAAAATTAGAAACTGACATGTTACACATTTTGAAGAGCTTTTGTAAATATTTTCTTTTGTGTTTGGGACTGGAATTGAGACATACGAGTCGTTCGAGGAATAAAAGTCGATCATAGAAGGTCTCCATGCCGATGGTCTGCCCGTAGAAGCCCACCCGAGTATATTTTCTTTCACACTCTAGCAGAGCATCTCCAAAAAAAATTGATGTCGTGCGAACATGATATCTCTTTCAAACTTTGTTTCGACAATCTAAACGGTGAAAATCTAACGATGTATCTTACAAAAGGATTGATTTAATTTTTATTCAACGATGGCGAATGAATTAGATATTTATTTTTATTGTGAATTATGAATAAATTATTTTCATTCATTCAATACAATTCATCCATTCTTCCACACTCACTGAATGGTTCTGTTGTGGATTGAAGTGCCATATCTAGTGTTTGGAGTTCAAGATTTTTACTCATTATATCTATTGAAGCATCATGGATTCAATCCCAACTTCCAGAGTTGCATGTTCCAAATGTCATTTCCTCAATCTTCTATAAGAATACAGTCAATCTCCAAAGAAAAAAGAAAAAGTTACCAACTCACCAAATTCTTTCCATACTCATGAATGCAAAGATTGATTTCAAGACCTTATGCTTAAAGAATCCATATCAGTTTCAAACAATGTTTTCAAGGAACAACACAATAATACATTGAGTCATAAATTCTAGGTACAATAATACAATGAATAACAAATTCAAAAAAGAAGACAAATATTATCTAACATTTTAATGAATGACAATAACATAAGCCTCTTCTGGCATTGGACTAGTGAATTATTTCACAGTTGCTTCAAATCCAACAAATGTAGAGAATCCATATCATGGTGCATATACATAGATATAAATATGTATTGAAACATAGATCCTTAATCTAAACCATGTCACAGCCAAAATTGTCACGCCATTCAAGCAATTTAAGAGTAGCTGCATAATGTGCCAATGCACCAACCACAACTAAAACATGAAATATTTGATGACTGTGTCCTGCTAAATCAAACCAACCAGGCTTCCATCGTTCCGGTATCCTCGTCACGTAGAACAATGTTCCAATCAAGTAAGAAAATGCCATGGCACATTCATATGCTAGTGTAATATTGCGCCGAGGATTTCCCCAATTCACAATACACGCATGAACTGCAGGCACAATACCGAAAAGTCCCATCGAGCAGAACAACATAGCACGAAACGCGCGATGTTTTCCAGTAGAAAGAGTTGGAGAAAGCAACGTTACTATAGTGAATAGTCCCATGGCTGTAATACCAGCCAGGTAGAGGAGTTGCCAATGAGGTTGACATAGGAAAACATAGTAAATCTGAGGGAAAAATGAAGTTATGATCATGACAGCGATTCCGCAGTAGTCGAGTCTTAACAGAAACAGGTTTAAGTCATGGGAGTGACAAGAAAAAAGGTGACAGATACTGCTTGAGAGGAGACAGAACATAGAACCACCTAAGAAAACAAAGAATGGCCATCTTGCTATAACAAATTCTAAAGCTTCAACTTCCATTTTCAATGGTACTTGATGTTTAAGATCAAACAGTAACGCCGCGCCCTGCATAATCTTACACTGTTAGAAGCCGATTTCATTTTTTCGTCGGTAATTCATTTTTTAGCATGAACAGACTTACCAGGAAATCTTTGATGGTATCAGAGACATTTTTTTCAGTACCTGAAGAGAGAGACCTATGCAGAAAATAATAATAAGAAAAATCAGTTGAAAAATCTGGTAAAAGACACTATTATGAGCTATAGACAGTTCAGCTAATACAAAAAAGACAAACAGAAAGTAGAAGCTAAAGTTAAGTTGTTAATTCATGGAACAGATTTTGAAAAAAGCACTTTTTCTGAGTATCCTTGTTCAAGTTAATTACCTGTCCACAACTAACAACAGCATAGAAAATTTGTTAATTGGTATATATGTCAACTGGACGGTTACCTAAACTTGAATTTAAACGAATTCTCAAGATCCAGTTGTTATTGTTAATTAAACTAATTTATTAAGCAAGTTTAGCGGATTTAAAATGTATAGATTAACATTAGAATTTGTATTAGTGGCATTGTTTATCATGAAAATTTCTACACAGCACCAACCAAGTGCTGGTAACAGGTGGCATATGCTTTCCAAGAAATGTTGAGGAGAATTGGATCCTCTAACTTCCATTTCACGATGATAAAAAAGAATCAATAATATATTATTACCTTGTAAATTGTTGTAAGAGATCAACAACATGAGGCTTCATCAAATTGGCCAAGGTCAATCCGAGAAACAGAATGAACCCGAGTAAATGTCTGAAACACGATGAAAAGAAATGAAGATGAAAAAAGAGACAAAAATTCACAGATCTTGATAAAGAAAAAGCAAAACTCACGTCCAAACATTGAGAGTTTCGTTGTGCCAACGAAAGAGACTGAAGAAAGCTTCTTTAAGAGGCCAATTAGCTCTATAATAACGTAAAATATATTCATTATCCTTCATATAATTGGGAAGGTCCCAAAACGACACAAGAGGAAGCCGTTTTCCTCCGCTCCGATCAAGATCATGTTGATGCGACATCTTGTTGTTATTGTTTGTAAACGACAGCGTTTCATCAGTTTCTTTACCTTTTCTCTTGACAACACTTTTGGTGGCACAATAATTCATTTCTGTTAGCTAGCTAAAGAAAAGAGAAGATGATGGAGAAAAAAGAAAAAATGTTAGAAGATATATTTGTGTGAGTTGTTGTGTGGCTAATTGTTGAGGATGGAGTAATGAGGGCTGCACTGCACCAACTGCAAGCATTTAAGGGATACTCTTTCCGTATGGTTTGGCACTATGTTTGTGGGGTTTGTTAAATTATGATAGCTCAAATAAACAGGTTTCGTTTTCGTTTGCTTTCATGTGAGACTCACATCATTTATATATACATATTTATATTTCAAATATATCATCATCCCACACGTGTGGTGCTAGAGAAAGGTAAAATAAAGAAATGTGACTATATTGCCTTGATTTTATATCATTATGATTTTTCAAGTAGATTAAGAAATAATTTAATTAGTAGTATTGTTTATATTGAAGTATCTTTTTATCATTTTTTTTTTTACTTTTTAATATAAAGAAAGGTTATTATTAATTAAAGGTAAGAATTGAGTAGACCGAGTTAGGTTTTTGCAAATCTTAAGTTTGGTCGTTAAGAAAATTAAAGTATTTAGTTTGTCATAAATTTATTTTTAGACTTGCAATTTCAAAAGTTTGGTTGGTTTATTAGTGAATTTAAAAGTTTATTTTATTTGGATATATGCAAATTGATAAGGTTACTTCAGTTATCGAATACATCAATTGAAATATTTTTTATGGTTTATCTATTTTGATTTTTGTTGAAGATATTTTGAAGATTAATTTGTCGTTTGATAATATTTCTGTTGATAATTTTATTTGATTAAGATTTGTAAATGGGGATCTATCTTTTAAAGATGCTTATGAATGTATCAAGAGGAGTCACATTGAGCATTCTTTGACAAAATTCATTTAGCAACCATATATACCACATGCTAAGTCATCAGTGATTTGGAAGTTAATGCATAATGTTATTGCAATAGAAGGAAGTCTGATTCAAAGGGGAATACATATGGTTTGAATGTGTTTTCTCTACAATCATGACGTGAAAACTACTGACCACTTATTTCTTAGATGCAGGTGCACCTTACTTTTTTTTGGCATTTAATGGAGTGATTGTTTAGCATAAACTAATTACGAAAGCTTATTCAAACTTGTTAGTAGAAGTTTGAGCTCTCAAATTTAGAATATGATCATGACTCTCATCTTAATAATTCATTCGAAAATTTGATACACATGAAATGCTATTAGATTTTAGATTAGTAAAATTGACTTTGATATAGACATTCCTCATGTTAATCAGTTGGTCTATATGACATTTACTTCTTTCAAGTGATTCATGTACTCTTCAATTTTTCACAAGTTTATAATTATTAATGTTTTGACATCAAATATCGATCTCTCCCACACTTAGAATCATACATTAATTGGTTTTTTTCTAGTCATAATTGGATTCACTATGCCAAATAAGGGAAAAGAGGGCGTTTTTTTGGCCTATAACAGCGCTTTAAAGCGTCCTCTAATCTGGCGCTGGCATAGGTAAAGACAGCGCTTTTTTTCCTGGTGAAAGCGCTCTCTAAAGTGGCTCTTTAAGCCCTTTAAGGGCCACTTTAGAGGGCGCTTTTTAAAGAAAGCGTCCTCTAAAGTGGAAACATTTAAGGGTTTAGAGGGCGCTTTTACTGGAAAGCGCCCTCTAAAGTGGAAACTTTTAAGGGTTTAGAGGGCGCTTTTACTGGAAAGCGCCCTCTAAAGTGGAAATTTAAAGGGTTTAGAGGGTGCTTATTTTGGGAAGCGCCCTCTAAAGTGGGTGGTTATTTAATTTTTTTTTTTTAAAAAGCGCTATATTTTTTTATTTATTTTAGACAACCTGTATATTGAAGCAGTACACCCAAAACTGTATAATTTGAAGCCCTTTTTCACACATTGCATTCAACAAGCCTTATATACAACAATCCATACATATACAACAATCCACTGATATATAATCGTTTAACTTCTAAAGATTCTAAATATACAACCAATTCATAACTTAAAAAGAAATAAAACTAAGTAGCAAAAGCATCTCTGAGATGTATGTTTTTTTTTGCTAGCAGCAGTCTTCTTAGCAACAACCTCTTTTTGTTCAATATCAATAGCATGAACCTAAAATATCATAAAATTAGTTAAGTGAAGTATAAGATCAAGAATTAACATTTTCTATGCATAAATATCATATAATTGTGTTTATACCTTTTTTTTTTATGCAACTGACTCGATTTGCTGCGTAATCCCCTTATATTTTTGGTCCCTTATCTTTTGAAGATAGAATTGATATTTGTTTAGATGGACATGTTCCATTGTCGTAGAGGGATACTTTCAAATATCCAGCATCATCATCTACGCGAATGAGGCTTGACGACAATGGAACATCTCCATCTAAACAAATATCAATTGATACTTTCAAGTATCCCTTGCCCCTTGCACGAATGATTGACTTCATAATAGCCATTTTACCTGTAATAAAGAAAACAATTAAAATCAGATGACAAATATAAAAACAATTAAAATCATAAAAGTCATTTTACCTGTAATAAAGAAAACAATTAAAATCATTTGACCTGTACCTTTTTCACTAAGTTCTCTTTCTTTTCTTGGTTGGAATATGTTCTACATGTCTCTTAACAACACGGACGGTTGGATTGATCCAAATACCCTCATTATGATCATTTCTAATATATGAATCATTTGATATAATATTCTCATCTTGATCATTTCTGGTAAACGATTCAATCTCAGCATCAATATCACCTTGATCTCCAGTGTTTTCATCAATTACTTTGTTGGAAAAAAGAACTATAAACCATTTCGTACTTTTCGGATCATTGACATAGAACACTTGTCTAGCTTGAGAGGCTAGAATAAAAGACTCATCTTTGTATCCCACCCTATTAAGATCCACTTGCAAAAATCCAGACTTTTCCATTCGAATGCCGTTATTATTTTCAATCCACTTGCAACCAAATATAGGAATCTGAAACTTCTCATAATCAAACACCCAAATGCGCTCGATAACACCAAAATACGACAGATTTGCAAATTTGGGGTTTAAGTCCTTCACACTTGATATGTGCATTGCTTCAGCTACCACGGTGACACCACTATTCTGCATAGTACTTTTATCATCTTGTTCTTTGGTATAAAATGTGTATCCATTAATCGCGTATGCGCTATAAGAAAAAACATGGAAACTTGGACCATATGCTAAGCATCTCAACCTTTCTGTTATTGAAGCGGGATCTGAATAATACTTTGAATAAATATGATCCTTAAACCAAGGTATAAAACATCGATTGTGCTCTCGTACTATCCAATTTTCATTTCTATTGGGATTTAAACCTCGGAGAACATCCTTGTGAATTTCAACATACGGCTCAACCTCATTCTCATTGTGCAGAACATACAAATGCACTTGATCCCGTTCGACCCTTGATACTGCCACGATTTTATTTCCAATTAGATTTTTTCCTTCTTTCTTTTCGACAAGCTGAGACTTGGGGAGTCCGATTGACTGAACATTAGACAAATATTCAATACAAAACTCAATCGCTTCTTCAACAATGTATCTTTCAACCATACAACCTTCTGGTCGACTTCGGTTCTTCACGTACCCTTTTAATATTTTCATATAACGTTCAACAGGGTACATCCATCTCATATAAGCTGGTCCACACAATTGTGTCTCTTTCACAAGATGAGCAACTAGATGTACCATTATGTCAAAAAATGATGGAGGAAAAAACATTTCAAGCTCACACAAAGTAATAACGATTTCTTTTTGCAACATTGGTAAGATCGCAGGATTGATCACCTTACTGCAAATTGACTTGAAGAAAGAACACAACTTAGTTATAAAGCTTCTTACTTTTTCTGGAAGAATAGAACGTATACCTATTGGGAGAAAATGTTCCATTATAACATGGCAATCATGGGTCTTTAAACTCTTTAACTTGAGGTCTTTCATAGACACAAGTCTTCTAATATCTGAAGAGTACCCTTCTGGAACTTTAACTTCACTTAGAAACTTACACAATGTTTTTTTCTCCTTTCTAGATAGAGTATAAGCAGCAGGCGGTAGATATGTTCGTTTTCCTTTCTTCAAGGGTCCTAATTCAGTTCTTATTCCCATCGCTATCAAGTCCTTTCTTGCCTTAAGGCCATCCTTAGACTTTCCTTGTATATTGAGTAACGTGCCAATAACATTTTCAAATACATTTTTTTCAATATGCATAACATCAAGAAAATGTCTCACATACAAGGACTTCCAATACGGCAATTAAAAAAAACTGACCTCTTCTTCCACCCACTTTTGACAAGTGTCTGGGCAAAAGGCTTGCCAAACTGAGTATCCAAATCTTTCACCTTTTCAAAAATTTGATCACCCGTCAATATAGGTGGAGCTCTGCCTTGTTCTGTCTCTCCATTGAACGCCTTTCTCCATCCACGGTAGTGATGATTTGAATTTAAGAATCTCCGATGACCGAGAAAGACATTCTTCTGACCAAACTCCAAGCGCTTCCAATCTGTTTTATCTTCACAAATAGGACACGCACATTGACCTTTTATGCTATACCCTGATAGATTTCCGTATGCTGGAAAATCATTAATTGTGCCAAACAACATCGCCCTCAAGTTGAAACTTTCTTTCTTATATCCATCATAAACCTCCACACCGGTCTCCCACAAAATCTTTAAATCTTCGATTAAGGGCTTCAAGTACACGTCTATGTCATTCCCTGGTTGTTTAGGTCCAGAAATCAACATAGCCAACATCATGTACTTACGCTTCATACATAGCCATGGAGGTAGGTTATAAATCATAATAATCACAGGCCATGTACTGTGTGAGATACTCTGGATACCGTGTGGGTTCATTCCATCAGTAGATAATGCCAAGCGAAGATTTCTTGATTCTTCTCCAAATTCAGGATAATCATTATCAATTTTCAACCACTGTGGTGAATCTGCCGGATGTCGATACTTTCCATCTATAATTCTTTCATCTGCATGCCAGGTCAAGTGTCTTGAATCGGTTTCACTACGAAACATGCGTCTAAATCTCGGAATAACAGGAAAATACCACAAGACTTTTGCTGGAGACAACTTGTTCTTATATCGCGAGACACCGCATTTAGGACACTCATTTAACGATGCATACTCATTTCGAAACAAAACGCAATCGTTTGGACATGCATGTATCTTATCATAGCTCATGCCAATAGAGCACAACATCTTTTTGGTCTCATATGTTCGATTGGGAAGAACATTATCCTCAGGAAGCATATCTTTCAAAAGGGCTAATAACTCTGTGAAACTTTTATCCGACCATCCATTGCCCGCCTTTAAGTTGTACAACTTTAATACCGCAGACAATCTTGTGAATTTAGTGCAACCATCATACAAAGGTTTCTCTGCATCACTTACCAACCTCTCAAACATTTCGGGACAATCCTTAAGATCTCCTTCAAGTGCTTCTGCAATCTCTTCAACTCGATCACAATCGTATGTATCTGCGCCACTATAGTTTGAGGCATAGGTCGTACTATCCCCCGGTTCAACATTCTCGTTACTTTTCTCACCATGCAAATTCCAACATGTATAACTTCGATCAATTCCATGCCTCATTAGATGCGATGTCAACTGAACTGCGTCAACCCGTTTCCCATAACAACAACCCAAGCAAGGACATATCATTCTACTGGGGTCTTCGGCGTGCGCAACGGCAAACTTAACGAATTCTGATACCCCATTCTCGTACTCTCTCGACAATCGATTGGAAGACATCCATGTATTATCCATCACTAATTAGAATAAACAAAAAACAATTTCAGAAGAGAAACCAAAAATGGGATGAGACAAAACAATTTCTCTTTATTGAGTTAGTCTTTGTGCAGGGCATTCATGTCTCCATTTACTCTATCAAATAACATCCATACCTAAACTTCTTAAGTTACTAGCTACGCTATGTACGCTAAGTTACTAGAATCAAAGGTTTCTAATGTCTCTATAATGCAACCATAACCGAACCCTAACAACAGTCTTTGAATGTGATTCATAGCGATATCAAATTCAGCAATTTAAAAACCAACCGTCAATTGCCTAATAAACCCAAACTATTTAAATGACTATGAATATTGAAACTTTACAGGTCGAAACAAACGTAGCATAGACAACAATAACATAAAACTGAAATGGGGCAAAGCTAAAACAAAGCAATAGTGCAAGTAATAATGTATGCTAGAATAAATACACTCATAAGCTGCATCGTGTACCTTTGATTGGTAGAAGGAGGAAACGTCGTAGATCTAACAGAGGTGGAAGGAGAACGCCTTAGAAGTAGCGAAAATCGTAGCAGTGAGAACCCTAACGTGAAAAAGAACGAAAATAACAGAGAGTGAAATAACAAAACGCGCAGTATGTTATAATTTTAATGTTTACTAAAGGGGACCTTAGAGGGCGCTTGTGGAAAAAAAGCGCCCTCTAAAGGGGGCCTAAGAGGGCGCTTATGAAAGCGCTCTCTAAGGCTTTCCAGAAGCGCTTTATAAACTGGAAATGCACATGGACTTATAACAGCGCTTTATTAAAAGCGCCCTCTAAGGGTAACCTTAGAGGGCGCTTTCTAAAAAGCGCCATGTATTGTTGTCCCTCTATCTCCTCCTTATTTTTTCGCTTCACCTTAGAGGGCGCTTTATTACAAAAGCGCCCTCTAAAGTGCGCTGTCTATTGCTCCTTATTTTTTCGCTTCACTTTAGAGAGCGCTTTTGTAATAAAGCGCCCTCTAAGGTGCGCTGTCTATTCCAGTTTTTGGCGTAGTGATTAAATGCAACAATGACGGAGTTTCGAGAAGAAATTCTAAAATCTTGTGGTGAAATATTTAGGGATGACTTAGAAACTTTCTTGGGAGCTTTCTCAACTAAGATGAAATTTACACCTCCTTTCAATCTGAATTGTATGGATTCATGCTTGCTATCGAATATACTAATAGGAGGTATTGGAGAAATTTATGACTTAAAATTGACTCAATGTTGGTGATTCGTGCATTTGCGAATGTGAATACTATCTCTTGATATCTTTTAATTAAATGGAAGAATAACTTATACACTATACATTTCTTTATATCGAAGACATCTCACATTTTTAAAAAGAGAAATACATGTACAGATAAATTAGTAAATGTAGATTTTTTATTATTATGATATTTGGTAGGATTCTCTTCTTATTTGTGTTTTTGAATTTTTTTAATTAAAAAATAAATTAAGATATTCAATTATCATTTTTGATTAATTTTATGTCCTCATTTTTTCTTTTCCCTTTTTCTTAGTTAATCCAATCACTCATTATTATATCTTGACTTTTAAAATGGTCTTTGTTACCTTTAAGAAAAGTTATTATTATTTTGAAGCAAAAATGAATTGATAAGGTTACCAAATATTTGAAATAGAGGAAGTAGTAGTTAATATCCGATACGTCAAAGATGCTATTTATCTTGTTGACCAAGAAAAATAATTTATACTTTTAATTAATGTTGACAAATTAAAATAGCATACATTAGTTTTTACTCTTTCTGATATTATAAGCAAAAAAAAGTTTACAGTAAAAATTGTGATTAACCATGTCTAGTTGAAGTGCATAAAAAACATAGATATTTGTATCATTGTCATAATTAAACTGACATAATTTAATAATAAAACACTTGAATTTCATATAATAATTATCAATAAATATAAAAAATTAAAAAATTATGGTGTGAAAAGAAAAACGTTACTCCAATAGCTCGTGAGGTGTCACGGTTTGAGCGGTGACCAAAACAAAGTTATTAATATCATTGCTGTATTGTCTAATCTACCAACCTACACCTATGTTTTTTTTTCCAAATCAATAAATAAACTTGTAGTATGCAACTAAACCATAGGTTTCGTAAATTAATCAAAATGAGTAAACCATAAATCACATTTGGACAAATTTTAAACCACGTTTTATTTTGTTTATGATATACATCAAATTTATAGCTTCAAATTCAAAATGACTAGATTCTCTCAAAGAGACAAAGTTCTCATAAAATGGATAACATTTTTTTGTCTATCACACTAATTTATTAATTTATGCATTTGTTTAAGGGGTATAGGTCAAAAGATAATAGAAGAGAGTATAGTTGTCTTTGATGATAAATTCAAAATATTGTGATTTTCTTTTTTCTATGTATATTTTGTCAAAAATGTTAATTTTGTGCATAATTTTAAAGTTATTTAAAAAGTTTCATAATATATTCTAAACACTTGAGATTTATATATATTATTTGTTCAATTCTATATTGAAGAAAAAGAATAATTATTTATTCTTGAAAATTGTCCAAAATATTTTTTATTCAAAAATATCATTTTGTTGTAACTTGATCATCAAGTGTGTGGTGACAATTATTTGTAAATAAAAAGTGGTGTGTTTTCTAAATGTATGTGATAATCATCATAGTGGTGGTGATTATTGGAAAAAGTTCTTTTGAATTGGTTTGATTCAAAGTTCACCATAGTTGTTGGTGTATTTGTGAAATTAAGAAAGTAGTAGCTTCAAAAGACTTCATTATGGTAGATTTCTTGCCATATCAAAAGGATAGACCGATGTAAGTTTAATATCAAGTGATAAATATCATAAATTTGCATTTATGTGGATATTTATACTGGCCAATGGTGCACTTCCTTGGGGAAGAAACAAATGGGGATCACTCTCTCAACCATAAAATCAGAGTTTGAGGTTTTTGCTTCCGCTGGTGAAGAAGTTGAATGGTTAAGGGACCTTCTATTGGAAGTTCCAATTTCTAAAGAATATTTTCTAAAGAAAATGTTTCAAAAGATGTTGATACATTGCGGTAGTCGAGCTACTTTACCTAGAGTATACAAAAAATGTATAACAAAAAGTCGAAGAAAGTAGGACCTAGACATTCTTTTGTGAGAAAATTGATTAAGGATGTAATAATTTTATTCACATATATACAATCAAGCTATAATTTGCTTGATCCATTTACTAAACCATTGGCCAGAGATTTAGTAAAGACTACCTTGAGAGGTATGAGATTGAAACTCCTTGAATAAGGGTTCCGACAACGCTAGCAACTCAATCTGAAGTTAACAAAACTTAACCTAAGATTCAATGGGTAACAACAAGCCGTTGATTTGGATGTTTGTGCAACATAATGTGACAATGTTGACTATTACATATTGAGGGTTGAGTTTTTTCAAACTCTTAATGAAGTTCTATATCGAGGATATGTATCTCAAGAAATAGATACAAAATGAAATTCACCTATATGAATTTCGAGATGGTGTCGTCTCAAAGTGAGAGTTAAAGTTTCTCTCATGAAAAATTCACGAAAACAAGAAAAGCACATGGCCATAAATAGTGCTATGCGAGAGGTGTAGGCGAATAACCACTGAAGAGTGAGTTTAAGGTAACACCGACTTAATCACAAGGGACAATGGTCTAAAGCATTTCTACCTAACATTCAAATTAGACTTTGCATTATCCTTACTAAGGTTAAGTTCAAATCGAAAGATACTTAACTGTGTTAATATTATTTGTTTTTCTTTTTCATGAATTGGTCTAGTCATTGTTAGAACAAGTGAGGGATTGTTGTAAATTATTAATAATTAATAACATTGAGTGTATTCCAAAATGACAAGAAAAATATTCAAGTGAAGATTAATTTTTGAATTCAAAAATAGAAAACACTTGTGAGGTGTTGCCGTGGATTTGAATTCAGAATTAAGCAACACTTTGAAGTGTTACAGTAGGTTTGAAATTCGGAAACAGGTAACACTTCGTGAAGTGTTGCAGAATACGAAACAATACAACCTTTGAAAAACTATTGTTATGGGCAAAATAATGCAATATTTGGTAAAAATGTTGTTGTAGGTGAAATAGTGCAACGTTTGAAAAGTGCTACTATAGGCGAAACAATGCAACACTTAGAAAATATGTTGTTGAAAGTGTGTGTTTCATCAAGGGTTGCAACGTTATGAAACAATACCAGTTTGACCTATCAATTAAGCATTCCAGATTCAGAAAAACACATTAGAAAAACCTATCTTCTTCACACAAAATTTCAGATTCCAGCTTCTCTACATTCGAGTTTTCATCGATCTTGTGCAAACTTGAGTATATGCTGAGTTATCTTGGGTATTCTTGTGTTCCAACTCTAAAACATTTGAGAGTACTTAAAATACTTATAAGGAAAGTATCACGATTCTAACCTCGATCCATTCAATTTATAATTCAATTTTCTAACAAACAATAATAACAATTATAATCACTCTAGTTATAAATCCCTTGACGGGTTGCCATTTTTCTATAACAAGGGATCACGTAATAATAAAGATAATAGCCATTACAATTATAAATCACTTGTCAGGTTAATGGTTTTCTATAACCGGGACAAATAATAATAATAATAATAATAATAATAATAATAATAATAATAATAATAATAATAATAATAATAATAACATTAAAGTGATAAAGATAGACTTTAAACTATATTTTTTAAACTATTTAATATTAGTATCATTAATATATCATTTTTGTAATTTAAAAATATTTAATAAAGTTAATTGAATAATATTTTGACATTAAATATCAATAAGTTCTTTAATAAATGTAAGAGTAAAGACAAATCTCTTCAGTAGTCACTTCACAACTAGATAAAATATTTCTGTTAGTATTTTTAATTATAAATACTTCACTTAATAATTCAGAATAAATATTTATTTACTTTAAATAACACACAAATAAATATGTATTTATTTCAACTTAATTCAAATTAAATAATAATCAATTAATTAAATATAATTCAATTAATTATTAAAATATTTAATTAATTCATGTTAAATAATCAATTAAGTTTTGAAAGTATTTAATTAAAGCCTATTAAATAATAATCAATTATTTTAATAGTAATTTAATTAAATACTAATTGATTTATTTCTATTTGATTAATTATATTTAAGATTTAAATTTTATTAATCTTTTTTTATATTTTTGTATTATTTAAAAAAAATAGTATTTATTTATATGTTATTTAAAATAAATAGATAAATAAATATTTATTTTAAATTATTAAATTAAGTGTTCATCATTAAAATATTAATAGAAATTGATTGATTCTAATTGTAAAGTGACTATCATTTAACTGAGATCCCATATATACAAATTATATATATTTTTTTAAAAAAATATTATTTAATATTATTAGAAATCATGGAAATTATCTTGTCACTTATGTATATTGGTCTAGTGATAAAAGCATAGGAGTTGTCTTAAAGGTCTTTGGGTTTAGTTTCAAACAAATTCTGTTTTTTTTATATTTTTAAATTTGAATTGTTTAAAAATAAAATTAAAGTTAAAAAGAAAAATTAATTTAATATTTAAAAATAAAACATAAAAAAAATATAATTTAATATGCATAAATAATAACGTGACAATTCAATGACGGTTTAAAAGTAGAAAAAAATTAATTTGAAAAAAATATCATGGTCAGATTAAATTTTATAAGAGATTAAATAGGTTTTTTTTCTCGAGATTAATTTATATTACATATTTTTGTGAGGACTAAAATGGGTCTTCATTCTAAATTTAATATTTATTTTATAAAAATTTAAAAAATTAATTATACTAGCATTTAACTAATTTTACAATCATTATTGTAAAATTATGTATCTTTACTTATAATATTAATTAGACATAATATATGATTTTACTACACTACAACATATAGATATTGTACATTACCACAAATAGGGGATATTTAATGGCAAAATACAATGCAAGTAGGGATTGCTTGTAACTCTACCGCCAATGGAGGAAATTGTACATTACCCAAACACATGCGATTTTGGAGGATAAGGACGGTTGTGAATTATTCCACCACTCTGAACTAAATGAATGCGTGTGATGAAACAAAATTTGTCGGTTTTGTTGATTTGGTAATATAGTTGAACCATACTAGATATAGGAGAAAGGATGATGGGAATGAGAATTTGAGTACATTTTATTCTTTTTAAATGTCACCTACATAACTCCAAGAGAAAGGGAAAAGTGGACTTCAAAGGAAAATGAGTCTATATTACAAATAATTAGTCAATTTTTGTATTTCATCAAAGTTATATCTATTTAGTAACTTCAATTGTAGAGTCTCAAATGATTTTGAAGCTGTATTTTAATTTTAAAAATTGAAAATTTTAGTTTAATCTAAAATAATTTAAAGGTCATGTGAGATATAAATTTAATGCAGGTGGAGTATCCAGTAGTATAAATTGTTTGGTTAAAATTGAACTTTATTAGTTGATAGAAATATAATACTACAAGTTTTTACGACTATAATTAGAAGAAAGATAGTTTAGTAGGCTTAATCTATCACATCCCTATGCTTATTGCATAAAATCACTATAAGCGATAAATCTATCCATATATAAAATTAGAAAACAATTAAATATTAAGATCATACAAATCTATACATGAATTTTAAGAGAGGAATATAGAAAAGTATGATTTATATTGATTGAGTGCATTCGTCCTCGCTAGTACCTAATCCAGTCTCAATTGATAAATCATTGGAAATTTGTTAATCTTCCATTATATGGCAATTTTACTCTTGTCTTTTTACTACAATTACATAGTGTCTGATAATGCTGAAAACTAAAATGAATAGATAAGTTGCTTCAATCTCGTTCTTCTTCTTTAGGTGTATGTAGCTTACGAGGTTGAATTCCACAAGATCTTTCACTCGATTTTGAATTTGTTCACATTCTCACTCGATTTTGAATTTGTTCACATTCTCGAATTCAAAGTTTGCTCCAACGCTTTGTCCTTTGTGTGAGCCTTTGATCTCACTGATGGAATCAGAAACTCTAAACTTCATGTGCATGAACCTTCACTTATTCCTATTGAAGTTTTCCTTGAAGAAGAAAATCCTTATTTTCCTTTTGTTAAATTGTCAATCCCTGGTACATTGTCAAAACTTGATTATGCAATCTGAAACTCAAACTTCACAAAGCATTAATACGTAATGACCTTACTATCACTAGATCTAACACTCTGAAAAAGTTGAGAAGCACACAAACAATAATGGTTATTTTCTAGAAAATGAAGATGAATCGTTTCAGATAAAATCTCACACAACATTGCTCAAGAATTCACAAAATCAACACAAGAAATTGTTATTCTTAAAATTTGATTTGAGAGAGAGAGAGAGAGAGAGAGAGATTTTATGTGATTGACAAAATTTTAAAATGTTTTTTTTTAAGTTGCAAAATTTCTTTCAAAGTATTTTTTAAAAGTAACGAGCTAGAGAGGAAACATTTTATTTATATATGTGTTGGAGTTAATACACTAAAAATGACTAAATTTATCATTATTCGAGTCAAGAGCAAAGGTTGTGACTCAAGTAAAAAAAGAGAATGATTTGAATCAAGAACATAAAATCCAAATTTTACACCTTTGATTCGAGTCATTCATATTAAAGAAATTCTTGATTCAAATCACATAACCAGAGAAGAACTCCAAATTATGAAGTTTGACCATAATTTGAATCAGGATGTCATGTTATTTGATTTAAGCTCTTACCTGATTCGAATCAGAGGATATTGTGATTCAAATCACACTTCCCAAAGAAAATTATATTTTACTCATTCATGTCATGATTCGAGTCACGCATTATTTTGATTTGAATCACACTTCCAAAATTTTAAATTCTGAGAAAAAATAAAGCGCTCATGATTGAATACAGAATTTGTTTGACTTGTACTATGATTTCATAAGCTTCTTCATTTAACCTTTCAACTTATTGCCTTGAACCATTTTGTATAGAATTTAAGTAAATGGTTTGATTTAAGCATGCAAAATGTGTTTTAATTAAAAAATGTTCAATTCTAAGAGATGTGCAATGATCTAACTGAGAGGAGACTCAATTACTAAAAACGATAAAGTAAACGATAACCAATAAGAAAAGAAGTGAAACCCTAAGAGAGGAGAACAATTGCAGTCTTCCCTTCTTATGCTTAGTAAACTTGCATTGGAATTGAGTCAACACTACTAGAAAAAACACATTTAACCTCGGACGCAAAATACATTTAACCTCGGTTACATAGGAGAGGTAACGAAGGGCGTCATGAAAAGTATAAACTTTACCTCTTAATTTTAAAAAAACCGACGGGTATGTGAAAAGGTCATGGGTTCAATCCCCAGAGAGACCTTTTTGGAATTCTGAAATGACGAAAACACATGTCTCCTCGATTTTGTGATTTCACCGATGGGATATACTATATTTTTACCTCGGTTATCTCATAAAACTGAGGGGTAAAATATTTTTGAGTTTATTAAATCTAATATGAATTTCTAATTTCACTAAATCCTATTACTGAACATAGAACTTCTAAAAATTGGTTAGAAAAATAATTATATGAATAATTGTGTTATATTTAAAGAATAACTTACATTGATTATGATTTTGAAATATCATATCGCTCATCATTCTTCTCACGTTGTTTTATGGTTAAAATCTCTCCAATGATTTATAGGAAGGAATTCTCTGTTGGCAATTTTTTTTTACTGTTTAACTCCTTCCTAAAAGTTATGGCTGGGAAACTTCAATCCAAGTGGATTGATCCTTTTGTTCTTACTAATGTTTTGCCCCATGGTGCAGTAGAAATAAAAAGTGCAGGTACTGACAAGGTTTTCAAAGTTAACAGGCAGTGCTTGAAGATGTTCCATGAAAATTTGGTGTCTGAAGATGCAACCATATAAGAGATTTCCTTGGAAAAGCCCACCTACACTGTAACTTGATCAGGGAGCCCTTCTTCCTTTATCTAACTCTTATTTTATATTTATGTTCTTTCGTTGAGGTCAATGTGTGTCTTAAGTATGGGAGAGGGAACCATTTACTTTGTTTTCTTTCATTTTATTTTTATTGTTTTTGTTTGTTTTCTTAAATATATTTTTTAAAATAAATGCATGCTTTTTCTTTGGTTTTTGGGTTACAACTGTGAGTATTTTATTAGTTCTCTTGATAAACGACTTATGGTGTGATGTGACTGATATGTTCTAGATTCTTAGTATGTTAAGTAAGACTAAGTTCTAAATTATGCATAATTTATGGTAGATCATTTACCTATCTGATATTTTGAGCCTAATAATGGATAACATCCAAAAATCCATAGTTTTCTTTCTTGTATGTTTTCACTCATGTATGTTAGTCTCTAGAATTTGATCTGACTCTTTTTGAAACTGTTGATTACTTATTTACACTTGTCATACCCCAAAATTTGCCCATTAATATTACAAGGCATTTCTTAGGCACTCCAACTTATTTTTCAAGGCATTGATCCCAAAAGAACAAAGGCCCAGCTCACAGATGGCCAAATCCAGAAAATGGCCCAAGCTGGCATGCTCGCTAGGCGAGCAATTCCTTCGCCTAGCGAACCCTTCGCTATACAGCTCGCCTAGCGAAACCTGCGAATAACAGAGAATTCTGGGCTTCATTCTGAGCCCATTAGGTCACAAAAGAGTATTATAAATACCCCAACTTCAGTCAGAAGAGGGGAACGAAAACGGAGAAAGGAGAACCCTAGCAAGCAGACTCTAACACTCACGGGAGGCAAACCCTGAAGGAACTCGTCGACATCAAGGTTTACCTCTGCCCAATTCAATCCGATTTGCCGATTCAAAGTCGCAATTCAATTGCAAACAGGTTTACATTGCTATTACTGCCTTATGTTCTTAATTTGCATATGGCATTATGATTAAATTTATGAAAATATCTTAAGTTTGGCATGTGAATTTTAATGTGTACTTGAATACCTTAAATGATTAACCATATAATTGCTGTAATGAAAGCCATAAGGCATAAAATTGGTTGAAATTGTACTGATATCAAAACCAGAATCCGCAGCCGCTCGCTAGCACATCGCTAAGCGAGCATGCAGCGAGTATTCGCTAAGCCTTCGCTAGGCGAGGCAGGAGCGAACGTGACAGTAGCTGACTTTTCTGTTCTGATTTGTCACTCATGTTTTATCATAGCCATGCATCATTTACCCGACCCTATTTACTGTTGTGATTTTTTTTGTGGTGTAATCCTCGATTGCACCCTGATTTGGTGTTCTGACATGTTTTGTTGAGTTTTGTAAAGGTTCACATATCCCAGGAAAAGGTAGCTTGATAGGTATTCCACTTTATTTGTGGGATACCCTTGTGGAGATTCACCCTAAATTACTTAATCGATTTTAATGTATTGATTTTAATGTGGAGATCCACCCTAAATTACTTCATTGATTTTAATGTATTAATTTTAATGGGGAGATTCATCCTAATTACCTAACTGATGGTAAAATATAGCCTTCGAATTACCCTATTTACTGTTGTGATTTTTTTTGTGGTGTAATCCTCGATTGCACCCTGATTTGGTGTTCTGACATGTTTTGTTGAGTTTTGTAAAGGTTCACATATCCCAGGAAAAGGTAGCTTGATAGGTATTCCACTTTATTTGTGGGATACCCTTGTGGAGATTCACCCTAAATTACTTAATCGATTTTAATGTATTGATTTTAATGTGGAGATCCACCCTAAATTACTTCATTGATTTTAATGTATTAATTTTAATGGGGAGATTCATCCTAATTACCTAACTGATGGTAAAATATAGCCTTCGAATATGTGATCTTGGACCTCTCTTTGTTACCCTACGATATTATGGTATTACGGTCATGTCCCGCGAATGTAGGGATACTCTTAGCCAAGACCCTTCGATTAAATCATCATGTCCCTCTAAAATAAATCATAGCCCCTCGGATGTTGCCTTCGAATATATGATTTTGTCCCTCGATGACCCTTCGGTGTAGCCTACGGTTAAATGATGATAGTCCCTTCGAATGCTAAGGTATCCTTACAACCGTTGCTTTCAATGACCAATCGATGACCCAACGATGACCCTTTTACATCCAAAGGATAAAACTACTTATTTCTCAATAATAAGGACGATTTTACCCTCACAAGGATAGGAAATGCCCATCACGACCTTGGGTAGGTATAACTCTTAATTGCTTACTCACCAATCGAAATACTTTTCACACCTCACACCTTTTCAAAACATCTTTTAGAAAATCACCACTTGGTATACATTCATGCTAGAATCATTACCGAGTTATATTTTTCTAAACAACTTTCAAAACTAAACGAGATAACCACTTTGTATACATTCATACGAGAATCATTACAAAGTTAAATTCTCTTTTTCAAAACATTTTCTAAACAATTCACAAACACTTTTTCAGACAAGAAAAAATAACATAAGTGATCAAGCATTTAAGAGCCCATGGATAACCATGGATACAAAGGGTGCTAACACCTTCCCTTTGTATAATGTACCTCCCGAACCCAAAATCTAATTAAGGTCTTTCCTGTTCTTTTCCACCTTTCCTTATTGGATAAAAGAAAAGTCGGTGGCGGCTCTTGCTAACCGCGACATTTGCTTTCCAAAGCAAAACACATAAAGTCAGTTCACCATATGACAACACTGATATGATAAATGCAAGTTGTTTCTGTTTTATTTTTTAGACAATTAGCCAAAAAGTCAATCCTGAACAATATCACCACTTGTTTGAAAATCCCTTTGAGCCTATTTATCTCATTTTTTGTTTATAACTCGTTAAAAGCCTATTAGTGAAAAACAATGTTATCACCTTATTCAAAGGGTTGAAAGAGTCTTGTTTGGAGTTGTGTGAGTTTGAACAATTATAGTTGTGATATTTCAATCAAAAGTTGGCAGAAAGTAGAAAAAAGAAAAAATGGATAAAGAAAAGAAGGATGGCGATACATATTCCTTCTGGAAAAATAATAATAAAAAGAGAAAAGAGAAGAGAAATAGCTGCAAAGTTGTTGTTTGAAAGTGAATGAAGTTTTATTTAGTTTAATTCCCGTAGTTTTTTTCAATTTTATTTTGACCCTTTAAATTTTATCCTAGTACCCAATTTCTATACTTTAAAAGAAAGATGATCACTTTAGTTTTCCAATGCAACTGACGGCATCTCAAACCGACTTACGAAACTTAGGTTATGCCTAAAATAAGGCAGTCAACTCCCTTCTATGGCTACCTGCGATTTTTTGCGTATTTCTTAATATTGAACATATTTTTGATTTTTCCGAAAGTCCTATTTAAAAAAAAGTTTTTTTTTTATAGTTTGAGGTTTTCACCAAAATGTGACTTTCTTCGTAAAACTGCTTTAAAAAATAAGTTTTGTAATTTTTAGGAAATCTCAGGAAAAAATGGTCGACTCAGAAAAAGACAATTGGGAACACAGTTCATATCCAAAAATCACAAATATGGGAAATCAAACGACCCTAACGAAGTCGTTTCGAAACCGTGGGACAAGTTCAAACACAATAACAACCAAATCAACAAAACAACCAAATAATCATGTAATTGTATCATATCATAAGGTTATTACCTCCAACAATGAGGTATAGAGCCCTTAGGGGATTTATTCCAAATCCCCCAATTGGGTCTACGATCAAACACAGAACAACAACAATTCAAAATAACATAATCCAATATGCAAGAAAACATCCTAGCTCATAATTCATAGAAAGGAAAATTAGGGAAACCCATAACAATCTCTAAGGACGCTGATAGGAGGGTAAGGAACCCTTATTATCCTGCAAGCCTGGAACCACCTAAGTGTAGACAATCTCCCTCTTACCTCGAATTTATCGTAAAGTTGAACTCCTTGAAAACCCCTTTGATTCCTCGCTCCCAAATCCTTCACGGTCCCAGAAACTTTCTGCCACTTTTATGTTCTAACGAAATTGGATTCTCACCTAATTTTGTCACAATTTTTAGTATTTATATGAACTCATTTTTCAAAATTATGCTTTTTTCCCAAATAAATCCAATTATCTCTCCTTCTACCTTCTACTTTCCATTAATCACAAAATTGGTCATTCTTTTATTAATCCTTTAAATAAATATGTAAATCAAATAAATATTTAAGTTAAATAAATATTCAATTAAATAATTATTTAATCACAATTCTCCACTTCCTATTATTTTATTTTATTATCGAAAACTTAAGTAATAAATAAAATAATACTTATTTATTTGCTCTCACGGCTTTTAACCCAGACAGTTAGTAATTTACCAAATTACTCCTACACTCCAAAAATACCACAATTCTCATATAACAACTAAATCACACAAACAATTAAATAAATTGTTTAAATAATAATTTGGGGTGTTCAATTGTCGTCATCAAAACTTTAGGAAGGTTATCAGCAGAATCATCATCTTCATACTTGCAAGCACATAGATCCACAATAACAACCAACAACAGTAATTGTATATATGTTAGACTTTGTCAGTTTATGGGTACCAAGGGTTGGATTAACCTCTTCCCTCATTACACCAACAATCATCTCCCTAGAATCAAATATGATCACAGTCCTATATGCCTTATTTTAAGTCTCTGCAATCTTAAGAAAGCTAAAAGAAATACCAAGGACATGCCAAAGAGGTTTAAGAAACTTTGGATGGAATGTTTTGATATTGATAATACCATAAGTCAGTGATGGAATGAGAATTCAAACCCTGGCCTAAAAGATAAACTAAAACTCACCATGGATACTCTCTAGATTTAGGGGAATTATAAATTTGGGAATCCTACCAAAGAGATAAACAAGCTCAATAAAGACCTTAAAACCCTGAAGGACTCCAATCATTAAAACAGACACTACATGCAAATCTTTAGTATCTAGGGAAAATGGATAAGCTCCTCCACCATGAGGAAATTTGGTGGACTCAATGAGAAAAAGTTCATTGGCTTAGGGAAGGGGACATAAACACTAAAATTTTCCACCAAAAAGTTAATCAAAGGAGAAGCCATGATTGGGTTGATTCCATCATGGACAATGATGAGGTTACTATTTATTGTGAGTAAGAAATCCAGAAATTTTTACACAGCTTATAGCATGCAATTCAAATCATCTAATCCCCCTCAAAATCATGAGTGACACAGAAATTAAAATCTCAAATTTAATGAAGAGATGAAATAGAATCTTAATTCTCCTTTTACTCCTTATGGGGTTTCACTACTATGACTCAACTTAGAAGTATGACTGTCCCTGGGCCAGATGGGTTACCAGTCTTATTCTATTAATCCTATTGGAACATTCCCAAAGTGAGATTAACAAATACATGAAACAAGACTTTCTTAAGCCTCATCCCTAAAGTTAAAACTACTTCAAAACCAAAAGCAATATGCAAAGTCAACATGAAAATTATAACCAAAATCATCGATAATAGAATCAAATACATTATGCCTAGGATTATTGGTGAGAATCAAAATTCCCTTGTCTCTAAAAGACTTATAAGTGTCAACACCATGATTGCCTATGAAATATTCAACTATCTCCATAGACCTGCCAAATGTAATCAAGGTTATGTGGGTATCAAGATGGATATGGAGAAAGCTCTTGATATATTGGAGTGGAGTTTTATTCAAAAGACCCTTATTCACATTGGTTTCCCAAATCAAATAACTAACATTATTATGAAATGAATCAACAGGATTTTATTCTATATCCTTAATAATGGATACCCCACTAACATTATCATTCCTACTAGAGGAACCAGACAAGGAGACCCTCTTTCCCCTATCTCTTTATTATTTATGTTGATGTCCTTTCTAATCTTATTAAAAAAGCTCAGGAAAAAGGTAATTTTCAAGGTATTTCTATGGCTAAAAAAAAATCTAATATTACCCATCTTTTCTTTGCATATGACAATCTTATATTCTGCAAAGAAAATGAAAAGAAAGCTAGAAGTCTCTTATCTATCATTGATGATAGTCGTCATTACGTGATTTCTACGAGAAAATTCAGATGAAATCGGAAGATTAAAGAGTAAGAGTCATGCCAAAGTGAAGAATTGAGCAAAAATCTATCACAATGAAGAAATAAAGACTTAGTGAAAATATTGAAGAAAAAGTGAAGAAAACAAGCATTTGGCCCCTGGATTTCTCTCGCACACAATGCATTCTATCATGGCGCGAGGCTTGGATCGCGGCATGATGACACGCTTTTGCTGAGACACATAATTGATATTTAAAGGCCTTTTGATAACTTTTTGATAGTTCTAAAAACTTGGAGATAAAGTGACAGCTAGGAATATTCAAAAGGCAAATTTTGAGAGGATTAGAGTCATTGGAGAACTATTTTTCCATATATTTTGATGATGAACACTTATCAACTCATGGTATTTGTAAATTTATCAATGTGTATCTAAGTTTCTCTATATTAGGTCTTTTTGAGATGAACCTTATCTTTACTTTGTTGGACCATATATTTGTTTGAGATTTATTAAATACTTTTATTATTATTATCTTATTAAGTTGTTCTTGGGTTTAATGTTTTTTGTTCGTTTTCAAGCGCATAAACAAATCTAGATACATAAGGATTTATGACCGTTATACTACACATATAACCTAAGGAAAATTATTCAAATTAGTAATTAACTAGGAATAGGTAATTATAAGTTGTTGCTTTTGAATTAATGCACGTAGAACGCCTAATCTAACTTTGAATTAACCCAAGGAATTAGGGAATCGTTGTCTAGGTTAGTGAGTTATACATCAAAGAATTAGGTGTAGTGGTCTTATTAGTTCGCAATAAGATAATAATTTAATTGCAATTCAATAAATACATAATTTATCAATAGGTAAAATAAGGGGATTCGATATAAAACACCTAATCGTCTTTCTCATCTTGAATTTTATTCTCTTGGTTTTCTCGTTCTTGTTTTGCAACCAGATAAAATAAAATAAAAACCACTTGCATTAATTTCATTCACGCATAATTACTTTGTTACACTTGTCGAGAGGTCGTCATGTTTTGGGCGCCGTTGTCGGGGATTGCTGATTTCAATAAGGCAATTTAGTACGACGTTTTTAATTTAAAAATTTTGCATTTTACTTTTAGTTTTACTTTTTGATTTTGCAATTTAATTTTAAAACTTTAGATTTCTATTTTTTTTATACTTTATTATGTTCTGTTTGGTGTAGTCACTACGCCAAAAAAGACCTATGAGAGCGCTTTTTTTGGCCTTTAAAAGCGCTTAAAAGCGCTGCCGTAGGTGGCGCTGCTATAGGTTTTAGCAGCGCTTTTTGTTTACTAAAAAGCGCTGCTAAAGGTTGTCAATAGAGAGCGCTTTTTAGTAAAAAGCGCTGCTAAAGGTGGTATATAGACAACCTTTAAGAGCGCTTTTTACTAAAAAACGCTCTCTATTGACAACCTTTAGCAGCGCTTTTGAGTAAAAAGCGCTCTTAAAGGTTGTCTATATACCACCTATAGCAGCGCTTTTTACTAAAAAGCGCTCTCTATTGACAACCTATAGCAGCGCTTTTTAGTAAAAAGCGCTCTCTATTGACAACCTATAGCAGCGCTTTTTACTAAAAAGCGCTCTCTATTGACAACCTTTAGCAGCGCTTTTTAGTAAAAAGCGCTCTCTATTGACAACCTTTAGCAGCGCTTTTTACTAAAAAGCGCTGTCTTTTCCTCTAGTAAAATAACAAAACGCTGCCTTCAGTTTAAGCCTACCATTTCAACCTGTAATATTTTTTGGGAATAATCCCATAAACCTGTAAATCAAGCCTCTCTAATTCAAGCATTTGGAGTCATAATTCAAGCATTTGTAATTTTTTAAACCAACACAAGCAAACCAACACAAGAATGAACACATTTGGAGTCATAATTCAAGCAAACCAACACAAGGATAGATAGGCACTGAACACATTTGGAGTCATAATACAAGCATTTGTAATTTTTTAAAGCAAACCAACACAAGAATGAACACATTAATCTATCCATGAAATTAAAGATATCACTAAAATTATAAAGAACTATACACAAGTCAAAACTAATATGTTATACGGCCTATTTGGAGTCATAACTAATCTGTTAAAAATATAAAGAACTATACACTTGCCAACCAGAAACCATTCTTCATCAAAGTATTCATGTTATTTTGAAACCATTATATACTAATTAATCTTTTCTCAATAAAATATTGACACAATTCCTCCTTGATTTGTTCCAACTGCAGTCTCGTGTAATGAGCACACTTGTATTCATCAAAGTACTACATAACAAAACATAATATGCATGATTTAGTTAAAAGTAATAAATAATATGAAATATTCGATAAATATTAAAACAAATCCTAAGTTATAAATCCATACCGTGATTGGAATCTCTATTTGATTCATATTAATGATTTCCTTCCTAAACCTCATTACAAAGTATCCGCAATCGATACCGTTGCGCTGTAGAGGACACTACATAGAAAAATAAATAAGAATGTATAGTTATCTTTTCTTATCAAGTAGCATCACTATTATAAGCAAAATTGTGAAAATTAAAGTACCTGCACTTTTATCCACGTAATGTTGCTGGATTTAGTACGTGGTACTCGAGCTTGTCTTTGAGATCGGAACACTTTTATTGATCTAACAAAATAAAAACATATATTTAGAACAATCTCACATAAATATACACGAATATTTAGAACAGTCTCACTTACGTATCAACTAATTGCTTCATATCCAGATAATTTGTCCATTCACCATCTATCGAATTCAGAAAATATACCACTTCTTTTAAAGGATCAATAGCAAGCAACAACCAGTGACACCTATAAATTAAAACAAAAGTTTATATGGAAATTTTTTACGTAAAAGAAACAATTAAAGATTAGAATAAACTTAGAATTAAAATCTAACCCTGAATTATACGGCCAAAGATACAAGTTGTTTGTACTGCTGGCCATGAATCTCTTGACTAAGTACTCTCTACATGAATCCGGTTCCCTACAAATTAATGCTTTGTTGACCAGGGAGGAAGACATGAATAACCAAAGATATCTTCCTCCATATCCAAATATCATAACTGCTTGCTAATGCATAACTAGAGCTAAATAATATAAAACTGTCTAATTAGCTCAGACCAATCACTTTGAACCTCTAGGCCACCACTCATGATCTTTACTAGTAAGAGGTCATATAGATTTAAGACGGAATACATCCCACACAGGCAGTTTAATTGGAACAGTACCACATATAACTGGTTGTACATAGTTACTGGTTGTAAACAGAACTATACTAAGTGCACAAGTACCTGAGTTTGTCGCTTTGAGATTAAAAAATATAGGACAGAACCGGACAGCTACAACAGCTTTGCTTGCGCAGGGAATCTGTATAGCAGGCCTGCATATCAAGGTCAAATAATAAAGCAACATACATAACTAACATATTTTGGTAACTTGATTCATTAGCTTAACATGAATAATTGAACATAATGATTCATTCTAGATACTAAATGATTAAACACATGCTTTGGGTTTGTATAATATCTAAGCTGAAAGACATACCGAGAAAGATCTTTTCTAGAAAATATGTAAGCTGCATTAACAGATTCAGACGCAGTACCGATTTTGTAAGAACCTGAAATGGGCAAAGACGTGAAGTTTTCAATTAGACGCAAACCATGTAATAAAAGCTAAGCAAGAATTTATCTATAAAGGAAGAAAACAACATATATGGTTCCCTCAGATCCTCAAGACCTCCTATTTGCTCACCACGATACTCAACAACCTGCAGACAAGCACATGAAAAATGTACATATAGTCCATCAGGGTTCATTTTACACTACAGTGACCATCTTAAAAATTCACATAATATTAAAACATCATTTTACAACATTAAATAGGATTGCCAAAATATGACTGTAGCAGACAAAGTTATGCCAAAATATGAATGTACATTTTGAAGTTTAACTGTTCATTCAAACCAACATGTAATAGGATTGCCAAAATATGAGACATTGCTCTAAGTTCTTGAAACCATATCACATATATCACTGTAGCAGACAAAGTTATTCCATTTGAGTATCCAACATTTAACATCAAAATCACTTTCTGAAATTTCAGTAATAGTTAGAATATGAGGATACAATGGTGCAAACATATCAGTTCATTCCTTCCTACTTTCTCAGCAAATTTAAACAAATGTTGAAAAGGCACTGATTCTATTAGAACTCCCAACATTATTTCTAAGTCAATGGCGATGCAAGTTACAGAATATCATTTATATCAGAACAAGATGAAACTTTCGGTAAGTTACAGAATATTAAGCAAACATAGTCACAAACTCTAATAATCGATACTGACAAATAAATAACCCATAATGTAGCAATGCAAGTCCATTCAAACCAAAATCGACCACCTATTCTTTGACTTCTAGGGCAAAACAGAAAGACACGAAAACCTAACCTTAAAACGCAATGAGATTTCCAGGTATTGAATCCTTCTCTTTCGAATGCAGTCTCTTTCAAATTTGCAGTGTTTATCGTTGAGATTTCCAGGTACTCTGTGGAATTTTTTCCAGGGCAGCGAGAGCTTCGAACGAGAGAGAGTGAAAGAGGGATTTCTGAAAGTCAGGGATTTTGTAATATTAGATTTATTATAATTTTTATAAATGACCTATGAGAGCGCTTTTACCATGAAAGCGCTTTCATAGATGTGAGACTGAGACCTATAAGAGCGCTTTTACCTTAAAAGCGCTTTCATAAGTCTGAAACCCATGAGACCTATAAGAGCGCTTTTACCTCAAAAGCGCTTTCATAAGTGTGAAACCCAGGAGACCTATAAGAGCGCTTTTACCTTAAAAGCGCTTTCATAAGTGTGTGAGACTGAGACCTATAAGAGCGCTTTTACCTTAAAAGCGCTTTCATAAGTGTGAAACCCATGAGACCTATAAGAGCGCTTTTACCTTAAAAGCGCTTTCATAAGTGTGAAACTCATAGATGTGAGACTGAGACCTATAAGAGCGCTTTTACCTTAAAAGCGCTTTCATAAGTGTGAAACCCATGAGACCTATAAGAGCGCTTTTACCTTAAAAGCTCTTTCATAAGTGTGAAACTCATAGATGTGAGACTGAGACCTATAAGAGCGCTTTTACCTTAAAAGCGCTTTCATAAGTGGAGACCTATAAGAGCGCTTTTACCTTAAAAGCGCTTTCTTTACATAGGCGAATTTTTTTTCAAGCTATTACAGCGCTTTTTTTAAAAAGCGCTTTCTTTTTGGTGCTGCCAAAAGCACTTTTTGGCGTAGTGAGTGCTACTAAGGTATTGCTTGTTTGTTTATGTGAGGTATTGATTCGACGTTGATACCGATCGATCTAAAAATCAAAATAGCAACACGTGCAATCGATAGGGAGAAAAGAGAAACACTACAAGTTACCAAAGAAGTAAAAGAGGAATTAGAAGATATGGTCGCTCCACCACATCAAACATTGGGGGACTATTGCAAAAGAATTGATGCAAGACAAACATCCTTAGGTTTCTAATCTTATAGTTCGATAAAATTTGACATTAAGAACTATGTACTCACAAGTTTGAAGGAGAACCCGTTCGATGGAAAAGAAACCAGAGATCCTTGGGAGCATCTCGCTAAATTCTACGAGACATGCTCGATGTGTAAGCCGTCTGGTGACATCAGTGATGATCAAGTAAAATTATGTTTATTTGGTCTTTCCTTGAGAGGTCACATAAAGAATTGGTTCCAATGCATTCCAAATGGTATTGTTCAAACTTGGAAATAACTAAAAGACAAGTTTCTAGAGCGTTATTACTCAAATGCTCTGTTTGTCGTAAGAAAATCTACGATTACTAGTTTTGAGCAGGAAGATGTTGAACCATTCTCTGATACATGGGAAATATTCAAGTTGTTACTCAGCAAGTGCCCAAATTATAAAATGATCTCGGTGGAGCAACTGACACACTTCATTGATGGATTAAATATTCAAACGAGAATTCTTATTGACAGCTTAGTTAAAGGTACCTTAGGGACAAAGACAGATGAAGAGTTATAGAATATGTATCAGAATGAGTATCGCTCAAGTGAACGATTGGTGAAAACAAGAGGTATTCATGCAATTACCTCTCATGTAGCATTATTAGCTCACATGGAGACATTGTCTAAACAGTTAGCTGCATCCCAGTTAGCATAAGTAAATGTTAACTGTACAATAGAGGTTTAGAGTGCGGAAGTTCCGTATGCCATCTTTCAGAAGAATCATACTTATTCCAATACCTATAATCTGGGTTGAAAAGACCATTTTAACTTCAAGTGGAACAACATTCAGACTTTGAATGCTAACTAAGGTGTTCAACACGTTCATCAAGCACCGCCACGTACTCCATCACCTCTAGAAGTGACATTGTCAAATTTTATGAAGGTTACTCAAGCAAGATTTGAGCAAGTAAACCATTTTCTTGATATCATGGTTAAGACTCAACAAGAGATGGCACAAAATTACATATTAATGAACAAGAACACTGAAACATCCATAAAGAACTTGGAGATGCAAATTAGTCAATTATTTCGACAAATGGAAGCCCAAACAAGTTCAAATGAAAAGGCCATCGATTTGAAAAATAAATTGATCCCGTCTGAACTAAAAGTTAGTGAGAAAAACAAATAATTAGGTTATGTTGAGAAAGAGAGTGGAACAAAGTGGTAGGTAAGAAGGAAGTTGAGAAAAGTGAGAATAATAGTGACGATGAAGTTAAAGTACTCCCTTGACCAACTCATTGATAAAAATTCACCCTTCCAAAGAACCAAGAAATAGATCTTGACTGAGCCAAATCCAGAGCTACTAGATTACATTAAACCATTGTATCCGATTTTAAAGAAGAAACCAAAGAAGGAGATGGAAGTGTATCAGTTAAAAAAGTTTATGGATATTTTAAACAAAATACAAGTCAATATTCCATTTTGTGAAGCACTTGAAGATATGCATGTTTATGTGAAATTCATGAAAGAGATCTTGTCGAGAAAGCATAAATCGAAAAACAATGAAAACATCGCTTTAGTGGAAGAGTGCAACGCAATTATCCAAAAGAAGCTTCCATCCAAACTAACTGATTCAGATAGGTTCACTAACTATTGGTCATGCCTTATGTAATTTAGGAGCTAGCATCAAATTGGTGTCGTTATCCATGTTGAGAAAGCTAAAGTATGGCAAACCAAAGCCAATAAAGATTACCTTAATACTAGT
This sequence comes from Lathyrus oleraceus, assembly GCF_024323335.1. NCBI lineage: Eukaryota > Viridiplantae > Streptophyta > Magnoliopsida > Fabales > Fabaceae > Lathyrus > Lathyrus oleraceus. The sequence goes on along the minus strand of NC_066582.1, from coordinate 75,476,746 downwards.
TGATCGTTCAATTACATACCCATATGGAGTTCTGGAAGATGTTCTAGTTAGGGTAGATGGTTTACTATTCCCTGTAGATTTTGTGATCCTAGACATGCCGGAAGATTCTGAGACACCACTAATTCTTGGAAGACTATTTTTGGAAACTGATAAAGCTCTTATTGATGTTGAACTGAGTGAGTTAACATTGAGGTTTAACAAATAAAAAGTTATCTTCAACGTGTTTGAAGCAATAAAACACAACAAAGAAAATCCCCAGTGTTATCAGGTAGACATGCTAGATGAGGTCGTGAATGAGGTAAATGATGCAAGTACCACTACATAAGTAATGGATTGAGTCATTCTTAATTCAAAAAAACGAGTTGAAACTTATTCTAATATGGAAGTAGCGGAATGATCACTTCAACTTTAAGCAACCCAGGTTGAAGATGCGACAAGAAAAACTGAAGAATTAAGTGGGACTGAACAACAAAGCCAACAAGTAGTTCAAAAGGATCCCAAATTGAAGGAACTTCAATAGCACTTGAAATATGTCAATTTTGGTGAGAATCATTTACAACATTCGATCATCAGCAACTCATTTCCAGAATTGGAAGAGGAAAAATTGTTGAGAGTGCTAAAAGATGACAAGAGAGCCCTCACTTGGAGTGTGAGTGATCTGAAAGGCATTAGCCCAGTCTATTCCATTCATAACATAAATTTGGAAGAAGAATTCAAGCATGTAGTTCAACCACAAAGAAGATTGAATTCTACCATGAAAGAAGTGGTTCAGAAGGAAGTCTTAAAATTGCTTGAAGTAGGTATGATTTATCCAATATATGATAGTTCTTGGGTGATTCTAGTACACGTAGTCCCTAAGAAATGAGGCATGGTCATATTTATAAATGAAAAACTAAGTTAATTCCAACTCGAACAGTTATCGGATGGCGGATGTGTATCGATTACAGGAAGTTGAACCAAGCAAAAAGAAAAGATAATTTCACAGTGCCTTTTATGGATAAGATGTTAGAAAGATTAACATTTCAAGCTTAATATTGTTTCTTGGATAGATATTCGAGATATAATTAAACTATTGTAGATCCCGAAGATCAAGAAAATACCGCTTTCACATACCCTTTCCGAGTTTTTGCATACCAAAGGATATCATTCGGTTTGTGCAACATTCCCCCAACTTTTCAAAGGTGTGTGCTTTCTATGTTTTTGGATATGATCGAATCGTCTATTGAGGTATTTATGGATTTTTTTTTTTGTTTTTGGCAATAATTTTGATAATTGTCTTATACACCTCAATGTTTTTCTTTAGAGATACACCGAAACGAACCTAGCTTTGAATTAGGAAAATTGTCATTTTATGGTAACTAGGGTTATCATTTTAGGGCATAAAATCTTAGAGAAAGATATAGAGGTGGATCCGGCTAAAATTGAGGTGATTGAAAAATTAACCCCTCCTGTGAATGTAAAGGGAGTGAGAAGTTTACTAGGGCATGCCAGTTTTTACCGAAGAATTATAATGGACTTCTCAAAGATTTCAAAACCCCTTTGCAATTTGCTAGTCAGGGAAAATGATTTTGTTTTTTATGAAAATTTCTTTAAATCCTTCTCTGTTATTAAAGAAAAACTTATAACTGCACCCGTAATCATTGCACCAAATTGGGAATTACCCTTTGAAATGATGTGTGATGCAAGTGATTGTGATAGCCACGATTTTGGGTCAACGCCACGAGAAATTTTCCATGCGATTTACTATGATAATAAAGTTTTAAATGAGAACCATGTGAACTATACCACCACCGAAAAAGCATTACTAGCCATAGTATTTATTTTGAAAAAATTTCGGGCACATCTAATTGGTTCGAAAGTGTTCATTTTTATCGATCATGCAACATTAAAATACGTTTTCAATATGAGAGATTCAAAACCAAGGATACTTCAATGGATACTATTGCTACAAGAACTCTACTTGGAAATAAGAGATAAGAGAGGTGTTAAAAATGTTGTTGCAAATCAATTTTCCTGTTTGGAGAATGAAAAAAAGTAACAAAGAAGCAAAAGAGCATCAACGAATAGTTTCCAGATGAGCACCTGATGGAAATCAATGGACGACCTTGATTTGTTGATATGGCCAACTATAAAGCCACAAAAAGTGTTCCGAAAGAATATACTTGGCAGTCGAAAAAACACTTATTCAAAGAGGCTAACCACCAATTGAGGGATAAGCCTTATTTGTTTAAAGCTAGTGTTGATGGTTTGATCTGCAAGTGTGTTGCAGGTAAAGAAGCTATAGACATTATGTGGCACTGCCGTAGCCCAGCTTATGAAGGACAATATAGTGGCGAAAGAATAGTAGAAAAGATACTTCAAAGTTGTTTCTGGTGGCCAACACTATTTAAAAATTGTAGGTCATATGTGCAAGAATGTCCAGGGTTCCAGAAAACAAGTAACATCTCCAAGCGGGATGAAGTGCCTCTTAAAGGTATAATAGAGATTGAAACTTTTGACTATTGGGAAATTGACTTTATGGGTCTCTCACCTCCACTCAAATATAACATTTACATTCTAGTTTGTGTTTATTATGTTACTAAATGGATTGAAGCAATATCTTGTGTCACTAATGATGCCCAAACCATCTCTAATTTTGTGACATAACTTTTTTTTGCTAGGTTCAGAATCCCTAGAGTCCTGACTAATGATAAGGGAACACATTTTTGCAACAGATACTTGGAAAGTGTGTTGGCTACATATAATGTGAAGCATAAATTATCCATACCATATTATCCTAAAACATGTGGACGGGTGGAAATTTTGAATATGCAACTTAAATAAATCCTAGAAAATATGGTAGCTACATCTATAAAGGATTGGTCAAAAAGCTAGATGATACTCTATGGGCTTATAAAATAGCATTTAAGGCTCATATTGGATTATCACCATAAATGTTGGTATATGGGAAGGTTTGCCATTTACCAATTGAGCTAGAACATAAAGCATATTAGACAGTCAAGTTCTTGACCTTTGATGAAAAATCAGTAGAACAAAAGATATTGTTGAAGTTGGATGAGTTAGAAGAGATCATAGTGAGAGCTTATGAGAGTGTTGTGATCTATAAGGAAATAACCAAGAGGCATCATGATAAGAATTTGGTGAGAAGAGAATTTCAGGTAGGAGAAAAAGTTTTGTTGTACAACTCTCGATTAAGGTTATTTCCAGGCAAGTTAAAATCAAGATGGTCTGGACCCTTTATTGTGAATAAGGTGTTTCAAATGGAGCTCTAGAAATACAGGATCTAGGATATTTGCACATTTTCACCATAAATAGACAAAGGTTGAAGATCTATGAATGCTGGGAAATAACATTAGAGAAAGTTTCTCTGGTGCTTGGTGAACTTTAGACAAAAAAGTAAATCTATTGACCTTAGGAGACAATCCATCAGAGTTTGAATTTTAGTTTTTAAATTTTATTTTATTTCCATTTTGTAATATGATCCAAAGAAGAGCACTAGCTCAATCTTGAAATGCTCTTTCCCTTGTGCTTTTTCTTTATTTGAAACTAATAAACTTGTTTGCTTTTGTTGTTTGTTTCATTTTTAATTTTCTACCTTACCAATGCCATCATGAAAAAGAAAAGAAAAAGTCAACAAAAAAGAATGAACAAAAAGAGATCAATAGTGAAGTTCCCTTGCAGATTGAAAGTTGATGAAGAAAAGGGAAACTGACTACATGTACTCAATCTTCAGATACCTCATCTTTTAAGGTTTGAGCCAAATATTTCCACTATTCACTTTTCCTTCTTACGAAATATAAATACTTTAGTTATTTTCTAGAATTTGCATTGTTTCTAATTTGAGTCTATTGGTCTGATAAATAAAAACTTAGGTAGTTGTTTGTGAAAACTCATATCCTTTTTAAGCCATCCTATTTTAATGTTATTATATCCATTGCTAACCACTTTGAGCCATAGTCATTCTTTCGGTGACATGACCATATTATTTAGCAATTTGACTTGAAAGATAAACTATTTCCACCTCTTTAGAGTTAGGTAGAAATCATTGTTTTACTTGTCTGATGCGAAAGAATAAGTTGGAGATTTCTCTTGGAAGTTATCAACGAATAAGTTTGGGTTTGGGGTAATAGAGAAATCGGTCAAAATAAAGAAAAATAAGAAAAATAAGAAGTTAAAAATAGCTTCTTCAAAAAAATTATGAAAAATAGGATCAACAATATGCATTCTCTAGTGCCAAGTAAATAATAAAAGAGTGATATGAAATGAATTAAGATAACATCAGGAAAACGAGGTACCTAACTCCAAATGTTTAAGCCTAATATCCTAATTTATCCTACCCTAATATAAACCATGTTGCAACCTTAAAAAAGCCTCAAAAATATGTTTAAATATGAATTTGATTGATTCGATTAGAAAAAATTACAAATTCACTATTAAATGCATTTGTATGTTGATTGAGAGATAAGCCTATCAAATTGAGTGCATATATATGATATGAGAGACCTGTTGATTACTTGTATGTTCGTAAGAACTTTTTCGACTTGATTGGATTTAAGTAGGGAACCGAAGTGTGGATAAAAAAAAGGTGACATTCATTGGTAAGGGTGAGCTTTTCAATTTTGAAATAATGATTAGGTAGCAGACAGGTTACTTAAGGACAAGCAACATATTAAATTTGGGGTTATGATGATAGCCGCCATTACGTGATTTTTATGAGAAAATTCGGATGAAATCATAATATTAAATAGCAAAATATGTGCCAAAGTGTGAAGAATTAAGCTAAAATATATCACAAGGAAGAAATAAAGACTCAGTGAAAATATTGAAAAAAAAGTGAAGAAAACAAGCAAAATATGTACCCATGGATTTCTCACGTGCGCGATGCTTTCCATTGTAGCGTTGTGAGGCTTGGATCACGGCGTGATAACACATTTTTTGCTGTCATGCATGATTGTTATTTAAAGGCATTTTTTCTAACTTTTTTATAGTTACGAAAACTTGGACATAAAGTGATAACTAGGAATATTCAAGAGGCGGATTTTGAGGGTATTGGAGTCATTGGAGTGTTATTTTCCATAGATTTTAATGATGAACACTTGTCAACTTATGGTATTTATAAATTTATTAATCACTAGCTAAGTTTCTCTAGATATGGTCTTTTTTAGATGAACCTTATTTTAAATTTGTTGGATCATATGTCTATTTAAGATTCATTGTATACTTTGATTATTATTATCTTGTTTAACTGTTCTTGAGTTTAATGTTTTTTGTTTGTTTATGAGTGTGTAAACTGATCTAGATCCATAGGGATTCTGACTATTACTCTATGCATATGACCTAGGGCAAAATATTCAACTTAGTAATTGAAGCTAGCGGAAATATACCCGAATGCATCGCGCGCTCGAACATACAACAGAGTCGTCATCAAACTTTATTTATTCTATAAGGAAAGGGAAAACATCGATAAAACTCGGGGGAAAGAGATATACTGGGTAAGGAAGTCGGTTATGCAAGGGGAAGATATTAACACCCTGAATATCCATGGTACTCCATGGGAACCGTTTTGATTGTTCTCGCTCGAATAGGTGTTATATCTAGAGATTACTCACAAAAGAATGAGGAAAGGAAGAGAAATAGATAGAGTGCTTGGTGAGGATTGGGGCCCTCATGCCTACGTATCCTCATAGCGCAATGAGGAATTCAGAGCTTCCTAGTTCAAGGAACTAGAGGCGGGAGATGAAAAGAATTATGATCAAAGTATGGTATGAACTAAAGAATAGTGTTTTGAACTCCAACAAGGGTGAAATATGAACCTAAGAGTAAGGTGGTATGAACCAACAAGTGAGGTCCTCCAGCGCAGTATCACTATATTGGGACAACCGAAAAAAAGAGGAATTAGGTGTTTGAGTTACGGGCCAAACAACTCTTGATTCATAAGGAGGTACAAGATGGAGCACAAAGGTATAGTGTATTTGGCTCAAAGAATAGATATATCACATAAAATGAATGAAGGTAAAATGATGAATGTATCATGGGATGAATGTAAGGAAGTGACCGAAGTCACAAAATTTGAATATTTGGTTGTGACTGAAGAAGTATTGCTTGAAATCAAAAGGTGAAAGTGTATTGGAACCATAAGAGAAATGAGATTCATACCATAGATATGTTCGGGTGACAGGCCAAACAAATCTAGATAGAAATGCGAACTTTACGTTAGGCATCCTAAAAGGATGTATATGGAATTCCAAAGAAAGTGCATTTTGACGACGAAGAAATAATATGTCACTGGGTGAACGATTTATGATCGAAGGTAGATAATGAATAGTGAAAGATATGAGTGATGCCCTAAGGCGAAGGAGGAATAATTAGAAGTATGTTCGCCGAGAATTCGCATCCTCGTGCCTACGTATTCTCATCATGCAATGAGAAAGTCAGAGTAATCGTAATTCAGAACCACGAGAATATATATATATATATATATATATATATATATATATATATATATATATATATAGAGAGAGAGAGAGAGAGAGAGAGATACAATGATGAAAATTATAACTTGTACCAACAGAATGGTGTCAAGGGAATCCACAACTGGAGGGAACTTGGAATCAAAGAGTAAACAAGCCTCTCAACCAAAGGAATTAATTAAATATCTAGGTACAAGCCAAACAACTCTCGATTCACAAGATATGTTACAACATCTCAAAGGGTAAAAGCGGGGCCCAAGAGAAATTATTATTGTATACAAGGAAACAATATATCACTTGATGGGGAACAAACAGTTCGAGATCAAATAAGAATAATATCTTGAATCCAAGAAAGGGGTAGACTTTGAATCGAAGAGCAAAGTGGCATCTTAGCTGAAAAAGAATGAATTAAATATTTGGGTGACGTGCCAAATAACTCTCGATTGATGAGGTGGATTGTCGTTAGGACGTCCAAAAAGGATGGACAGGGAGTCCAAGGGGAAGTATAGTCGATCTCAAAAAGATGGTATTGATTAAATGAATGAAGAATGATTGATTGATAAATAGGGTAGAAATATATAAGATAGCTCGGGAAGAATCTAAATTCTCTTGCCTACGTATCCTTATAGTGCAATAAGGAAATCAAAGCTCTCGTAGTTCAGCCCACTAGGGGTGAAAGAAAGATGATTGGAGGCAAAAGAAAGATTGGATGATTGAATTGAAATGATTAGGATAGAGATGATTGAATAGAAATGAATAGAAATGAATAGAATAATGAATGAAGTAAGAGAGTGAAGTGATAAGAGACTTGACATTTGATTGATAAAAATCACACTAAAGTCTATGAATAAGGGCGAACGCTTTGAATATTTGGGGCATACGCCCCATATGCAAAGTCGCTCTAGACAAAGATAGGAGAAACTCCATCTCATCATTCCTTACTACTTAAGGCTCGTAGCGCATGATACTTCTCTTAACTGACAAGTTGCTGGCGAAGATTCTTTGTTGTTGTCCCTCGTATTAATATTGATACTTGCATGAAGAAGACTTGGTAGTTTAATCGATTCGTATTGCACTAAAGTCCATGAATAAGGGTGAACACTTTGAATATTTTGGGCATACGCCCCATACGCAAAGTCGCTCTAGACGAGGATAGGAGAGACTCCGTCTCGCCATTCCCTATTGCTTAGGGCTTGTTTCGTACAAATTGAATCGTGTTAACCAAGTGTTGACCTTTGATTTATCTTGTATAATCCGCTGCTTGGTGTGACTGAGGATGCCTTGATTTGAAGATCTGGACTTGAGGCTTCGAGCTCCACAACTTGGAATGAAAAGTCTTATTAAGTGACCAAGGGTCTTTTGGTCACCCAATTTAGATTGTGGGATTATACAAATTCAAAGGATTTAATTGATCAAAATTGCTTTTGATCAATTCGAATCATGGGTTTGATTTGATTATAGAAACTAGTTTAGCACCTAATCTAATGGTTAACGTTGGATTAGACTATCCTAACGGATCATGTCATGGTTAGCCAAAAATTCGATTAAAAGTCTATGTTAAAATTTCTAAGGGAACATGTTATTACTAAGACTTTGGGATTAAAATTCTAAGTTAAATTCTATTCCTAAAGGAGCATGCAATTGTATGGGTGAAAATGTCCAAAATTACCCCAAAAGGGTAAAATGGTCTTGTGACAATTTTGATGGTTGTTGAATCAAGAATTCTAATCATGAAAATTCTAGTTAATCTCGATTAAATTCTAAACTATCTTATTGCTAAAAATGCTATTAGGTGCAAAAATGTTCAGATTTCTAAAATGGTTAATATTCCTAAAAATTCCTATTCAAATCTAGAGTCTAATCAAGAGTTTTAACAATATTTCTAATGTTTTGGAAATCCTAATTAACTTCTAATTGGTCTAATTAACATAAATTCTAACAATCAAAATTAATATAATTAACAAAACTAAATAACAAACAAAGAACAAAGAAAAGAATGGGCCTGTGCAAAACAGGGGGTGCAGGCCTAGTTTATATGCATGCTGGAAAAGGAGGACATGATAGAGTCCAAATGCATGGGCTTCAGTTGCCAAAGCCCAATGTTGAACAAGTTCTTTTCAGCCAGGGGGTGCAGCAAAGTAAATGGAGTGAGATAGTACTGCATTGGACTTGGAATGTGACAAGCCCAAACAGAAATAAGCCCATAGATTGGGGACTGGCTTGGGAAAAGCCAACAGAAATTTGAATATGCATTCGCGCTCCTTCTCTATGGAAGCTCATACCTCCGGCGTCAGAGCTCCACAGTGGGCCACCGTACCGGAAATTGCTTCCGGCGGCGGCGACCACCAAAAATGGACATCGGAACCACCTCCACCTTCGTCTCTATCTCCTGAACAAGAATCTAAACTCCAAATTCCCTAATTCTTGGCCCAAATCCATAACTGAGACCAAATCCTTAAGAATCCCTAAAAACTCATATCTAAAATACTTCTCCATGAACAAGATTCGAGATCCCTCATGATGGGGTTTTGCAATAGCATGGTGTAATGTTCAGCATAGCAACCAAAATGCAATGAAAAAAGGACCTACCTCCGAAGCTGAGACTTGCTCCGGCGAGTATTGATCGGAGAAGGTGAAGACGGAAAACACTTGTACAAATAGGTAAGGTATCACCTTTATCTTCTTCTGACTTGCTTGTTTTCCAATTCTTCTTCTTCAAAAAATTTGTAGTGTGGTGAGGTTGAGCTCACTCTTCTTGAAGCTTCAATGTAGTTTTAGAAATTGAGCTTTGAGTGTGAAAAGGAGAGGATTCAGAGGGAATGAGTGCTGAGAACTGAAGATGATGATTGCAAAAAGGTAGAGAGCTTGAAATGATGATGAAGGTGTAGATTTATAGTGATTAGGCTTGGGATTAATGTGGCTTGGAGTTAGTTATTGACAGGTTTGAAGCCAGCTTAGGAGTTAGTTAGGGTGAACTCAGTGAGTTTAGGTGGTTAACTCACTGAGTTGGAAGTTAGTTGGTTGGTTAACTTAATGGAATGCGTTCAAATGATTACTTATGACTGGCTAATACATGTGAAAACTTGAATGATGACTTGTGGTTTGATTGGTTTAGGTGCAAGATATAACAATATACTTAATCACGACTTGTAATTGTAGGTTAACAATTGTATGGTTATGTTGCGCAAACTGTGATTTTGGTTATGTTTGTGCAGGTTTAAGAGTTTGTGAATTTTGCTGCACTTGTTTTGCTGCAGGTTTACTGTGTACACAATGTATGTGGTTGAAGCTTGATGAGGTACTGAACTTGTTTTTTTTGAAGTTTCGTCGAGTGCTCATTGTTTTTTCTGGTATTTATGCAGGTGTGTGTTTGTCTTGAATTGCAAGCCTTGGCTATCTTCGATGATTGGAGTTCATGTTTCAATCCAAAGGTTCCATTTAGCAACAGTGCAGAAATTCCTGCAAAATAAGCTATGAGTCGACTCAAACAGGGAATGAGTCGACTCAAACAGAGTTCATTCCAGGGTGAGCCGACCTGTTCGGACCTGCGGCGAAATGGTTCAAAGAAAATGGGACATGAGTCAACGTAAAAGGGCAGATGAGTTGACTCATCCAGGTTTCCTAATATTTAGTCGACCTGAGAGTCGACCTGTTCGAACCCGAAGGAACATGGTTCAAAGAAAACAAGGGAATGAGTCAATGCAAGGAGTGGGTGAGTCGACTCAACCAGATTTTCCAGAATTAGGTCGACCTGTAGTTTGACCTGTTCGGACCCGAAGGTTTTGCGTCGAGTCATGAGTTGACTCACAAAGTTAAAACACCCAAAAATGAGTTCTTGCAATGTATTACACCTTTTTTGCACCTTTTTTTGTATGTAATGCATATTTTGGTGATGAAAATGAATGGAATTGGCCAATTGGATGAAAATGAATTGACTTAATACATGAACATGACCATAAACTCAAACCCAAGATCTACAACTGACACATGAAAGCGAGAAACGTGAACCTATGGACGAAGCAATAGTGGCATGACAATGATCAAATGAATTAATGAAGGTGGATGAAAGTTATGAGACCAATGACTTGGATTATGACTAATAGCCTCAAGCACCAAGGGGACAAAATGGATGGACCAAGTACAAGGTGTTGAGTGTGACACGCTGAGTGAAAGATCACATGAGATTAGGGTTAGGAGCCACCATGAGGGTTTCCATACCCTTCCTTGATTAGGGTTTTATGAGGCATAGGACTTAATCCAGGGCTTTGAATCAATAAAACAAATCCAAGGTTCCATGATCCCCATCCTTGGGTTTTGGAGGCCTTTGTGCCTTGGTGCAGATCCAAACCAAGCATTTCCAGTTATTGCACAAAAAAACCAAATCCCTACAAGTCAAACACTTGGAATCCATGGTAATTAATGATGCTTATGCATGGGTTATTAATGTATGCAATTGAAACCTAGTCAGATGGTTAGATGGAGATGTGAAGAAACGGGGAGGGAAAATTTTGGGGTACAATAGTAATTGACTAGGAATAGATAATTACAAGTTGTTTCTTTTGAATTAATTCTCGTAGAGCGCCTAATCTAACTCTGAATTGTCCTAGGGAATTATGGAAGTTGTCTAGGTTAGTGAGTCGTACACTAAGGAATTGGGTGGAGTGGTCTTATTATTTCATAGTAAGATAATAATTTAATTGTAATTCAATAAGTACATAGTTCATCCACAAGTAAAATAAGGGGATTTTATATAAAAGACCTAATCGACTTTCTCAACTTGAGTTTTATTCTCTTAGTTTTCTTTTTCTTGTTTTAGCACCAGATAAAATCAAAACTTCCCAGTTGAATTAATTTCATTCATGCAAAATTACTTTGTTAAATTACAATCCTTGTGGAGAAGATCTTTTTAATTATTACTTTGACACTATCGGTACACTTGTCGAGAGATCATCAATCATCAACACATACTCGAAAGCTTCAGGTGAAAAAATAAGTTTCCATAAATATGAAATTATGTTCAGTAGGAACACCACTCAGGGGCAAAAAAAATTTTCTTAAATATTCTAGGTATCCATAATGTTAATAGTATCTAGACTTATCTTGGGCTCCCTACTCATATTGGCTAATAAAAAGCCTCAGCTTTAATATTCTTCTAGATAGAGTCAAAAAAAATCAAAAGGTTAAAAATCAACAACTTTGTCCTATGCTGGGAGAGCTACACTAATAAAGGCAGTAGCTTAAGTCATCCCCACTTATGTGATGAGCTCCTTTATATCACCCAAAACCCTTGTAAAAAATGGATAGCACTGTATCTAGATTTTGGTGGTGAGAAAACAATAGAGAGCATAAAATAAATTGGAAAAAGTGGAAGGATCTATGTAAGTCCAAAACCCATAGAGGTCTTGGATTTAGATCCATAAAGGCGTTCTTTAAGCCTAGGAGAAAGACGTTGTATCGATAATTAGTGCTCTTTTTCATTAAAACAATATTGTCTATCCGCCTCATGCATAAGAGTTTGATTGTACTCGGAATATGCATCCATAAATGACAATAGTTTGTACCCGAATGAAATGTACACCAATTTATCGATGTTGGGAAAATCATATGAATCTTTGAGGAAAGCTCGTTTTGGTTAGTGTAATCCATACACATCCTCCATTTACATGGCGCTTTTTTAAACAATTTGATGTTAGATAGCCATTTGGTGTATTTCAACTCGAAAATGAAATTAGCACAGAGTAGACCCTAAATCGTACTCCTAGTGGCCTCAACCGTTTTGAGGGGTTGTCATCTCCTTCTCTATGATATATATTTTATGGAAAGATCAATATTCAAGTGATGGCAATCCACACTAGGATCAATACAAATAATTTTGTCTGATGAGATTACAAATAGGTAAGTGTTGACTATAAGGAACATGATGAGGTCTTTTACTGTGTATGGTAAGTTGCCTCCTATCTGGATTATTTTGGCCAGGTTATTGTCGAGTCGCACGACTTCAAATTATTCATTTGGGGCCATTCTGATTCTCTTCATATTTTCCCTATTTGGGAGGTCAGATTCATCATCTAATGTGGTATAGTCCTTGTATGCATTGAAATCCATGATATTGAGGATGCAGATGATAACACTTCTCCCCTTTTCTTATGGTTGAAGGGCGGTTGACTTAGATATTTTAGCATTCTTGAGTTTATCAAGTGGAATCCAAGTAGATTAAATTAGATATTAATTGGTCCTCTGAGGTCATTATGGTATTTCATCTTCAGATGGACAGTCGAAGCGAATATGTTGAGTTTTGCAAAAAAAGTCTTCCTAGGATATAGTTATAGATACTTTCATAAGAGACCACCAAGAGTTATATATCTACCGCCCTTTCGTCCCTTCCTTCTCTGAGGGAGACTGGTAACTTAACATCACCGCAAATATTGGTTATGGATTCATTTAACACATGAAAATTCATTCCCTCGTAGAGAGATAAGTTGTTTTTCAGTAGTCCTAACTCTTTGAAAAGGTCGGCGTACATGACGTCACATGAGATTCCACTGACAATCAGAATCCATGGTACCATGAGATTCACTATAGTAGCGGTTACCACCAATAGAACCTTAGGATTGATCTCCCATCTTTCAATTTTTCCTTAGTCTTCTGTGATTCTGAGGCATTCTCGTTTGCTACTATCTCCATTGGCTCTTTCAGGCTAGAGGGTCCTCTAATGATTATAGAAACAACGGGGCTTAGCAATAGCACTGAGGTCAAAATTGCAATAGTGATTCCAATAACAAGATCGGAGATTTCCGTTTTCGATAGAAGATATTTTTGATGGAATGACGTGATGCTAAGGATTTGGTGAATTTGATGTTGAAGTTTGCAAGAATCAGAAGTTGATTCTCACATAAAATGTTATTATTTCGACGTGGAACAAGAAGTCGGTAATGTAAAGGGAAGAAGTTCTTTTGGTGCGATGGTATGAGTCTCTGATGCGGTAAAGATATGGTAAACCTACATGTTTAGCATGTCAATGTCCAATCTGTGAGGTCATAGAGATGTAAATTTTCCAGAGTGAGTGAATGAATATTTTTTATGGCGCGTGACATAACTTATATATGATAGGCGGTTAAAGCGATCTTGCATAGTCTGATTTGAGGTGAGGGAAACTATATGATTAGGTCTCATGGTTAGTGATGAGCTATTAGCTTGAATATGGTGTGCAGACTTCTGAAGAGGATATATGATGGCATATAGGCAAGTGTACAGATAATGTCGAAGTGATAATTAAAAAGATCGTCTCCATGAGGATTGCAATTTAAGAAGGTGTTTAATTGTGCAAATTAAGAGTAACAAGGGTTTTTCGAGTTTGAATGCAAAAAGTAAATAGAAAGGTTATCAGAATGCAAAATTCGATTAGGTTTCATTTTGAATCCCTCGTATGTTACTGTTGATGTTAGCGTCTATCTACCCTTATGATGATTAATTAAATTACCATGACAATTTATTTAAACCGGTATACCCAATATCTTAGTGTATAATTCACTATTCTGAGCTATAATGACCTAATCTCGTAGGCCAATTTGATAGTCAACATAGACAATGTTTGCTTGTTAAACCCTAAGTCACAACCTTACAATTTCCTATCTCTAGCTCAATTATTAGGTTGAAAAGTTACTTTAGATCATATTCATACAATTAGGGTTAGTAATCAACATGAGTCTGAATCGATATGTGAACATTTGTAAACGCATATAAAGCATTAAATGCAAATATTAACTGAAAAGAAAACTGAATTAATCAATAGAGTAATAGTACAAAGACCTAACATGTGGTCCCGACATATCCATACAAATTCATCTCAATAAAACATAACCTAAGAAAATTAGCTACTCAAAACTAGATAATTCACAACAATGGAGATAACATAAATATACATGGATTTTTGGTTAGAATCTGGATTTCGATGGTGAAAATCATCTCTTCATAGCTCCACAATATTTCTTCATTTTCAGAATTCGGTTGCCAGAAAAATATCCTTAAAAAAATTATGAAAAATACCTTTATAAGCTGCAAAATGCATCAGACCCTACGTGGCATCTCGCCATGATGTGATGTACATCGTGCCACGAAGGGGCATGATAATTGCATTGTTGAATTGACTCAAATTTGCTCTTTTTTCACACCATTTCTTCATATTTTCTTCTTTCTTCCTTTTTCTTCCATTTATTAAAAAGCATAGTAAATCTTAATCAAAGTTAACCAAAATGAGATTAAACTTAATAAAATAACAGAAAAATTCTGTAAAAGTTATGTGTTGACAGAGTGTCATCACAACCCTAAACGTACATTGTTTTTTATTCTCAATCAAATCATTTGTACCAGTGAATTTCATAAACTCATACGTACCAAACCAATGACATACACCAATGCTCGCAGAGTCTTTACTTCCATCACTTCAATTCAAAACTTTCCAAGCAATTTTATTCAACTTACTCTATATTCAACCTTTCTCATAATCTCATATGTTCACTTGTAATTAGAAATTTTGGTACGCTTGATCGGAAAACTAGCAAGTGTACTATTTTGCCTATTATTATAATAAAGGGGAAATTCCCTTAATGTCGAGCTCAAGGACTGCAAGTCAATATCGAGTTCAGATTATCATTCAACTAAACAAAACTATTGTTGGCGGTTTTTAGATTCAAATATAAAAATAAAGGCAAAAGAAAATAATACTATAAAAATAAGGGTTTGCAAGGTGATCGAAAAAATAGCAAGTGTATTATTTTTACCGATGTAGTAATAAGGAGTTTTATTTCCAAGTATCGATCTCAGGGATTGCGTAGGAAATACTTATTTTACTTTGATTCTATCAGAACAAAAACATTATGGTTTGGTTGTTTTGGAATTTATAATAGTAAACACAAAAATAGTAGAAATAATTGATTAAGATAAAATATGCTAGGGTGAGTGGTTGATTTAACCAGTTATGAATTCAGTCAAGATTTCCTTAATACATATGAAACATTCAATCACCTAACCTCAGAATGTTCTTCCTTAAGTCCTTAAGGAAGAAACTATTAAACTACCAATTCTTACTCAAATGTCCATTCAATTAATCATTGGTTTTAATCATAAACAATATCAAGGTTTACGGTGATTTACAAAAGTTCCTAGTGCTAGGTGATACAATTATAAACCCAATTGTGTGAAAACCCTAACAATCACAGTCCTGTTATTGATAGTCATAGATCAATTTGTATTTGTCCGATACAAAAGCATAAGCACATCACACAATTGAATTGAAATTCGTAACATAGTAAATAGGAAATCCAGAGTTAGAATTCATAACATCAAATCAAATCAGGACCACCCCCTAGCATTGGGGGTTTAGCCTCTCATAGTATTCAAAGAAATCATAGTATAGAAATTAAACATTACAAAGAATTAGGAGATTTTGATCTTCAATAGGTGATGCCCTTGAATCCCGCCGTCTTCGAATTCTCCGTAGTAGCTATCTTCTCCGGTGCAATGTTTCTTTTCGTACGTCAAAAAGTGTTCTCTCCTTTCCCTTCCAAGCTTTTTAATAGCTTCAGATGAATCTCCTCCAAGCAAAAGGTCCAAACTACCCTTAATGAGCAGAATAGGTTCACAAAACAAAAGTTTAAGTTTCCTAGCCGCGCCCAACAACACGGGCCGTGTGTGTACACACGGGTGCCCGTGTGTGCTCTCCAAAATGGGCATCTTCAAATCAAGCTACAGAGGCAACAACACGGGCCGTGTTCCTCCACACGGGTGCCCGTGTTCCTCCACACGGGTGCCCATGTTAATGCACTGTTTTAAACAACACGGCCGTGTGTCACCACACGGGTGCCCGTGTTGATCTCTGTTTTTCTTCTCCCATTTTGCTTTGCCTGACCAACAACACGGGCAGTGTTGTAGCATACGGGTGCCCGTGTTGACCTGCTGTCTCTTCATATTTTTGCCTTTCTGAGTATCCATAACTTCACTATTAATGCTTTTAAACCTGTGCAATGGCCTGTAACAATAACACTACCAAACGAAGCGTAAAAGAGATCTTTTTGACATAAACTTGTAATCAAATGCAATGCGATACCAAACCAACAAAACATGATAAATGACTCTGAAGGAACTATAAACAAACATAAATCTTACCAAAGTGATGAAAATATGTCAGATTAACGGTGGGAATTCAATGGAAATGGTGACCGATCACAAGGTAAGAGGAACAATGTCAGGGTAGGTGTATGATTTGTCCTTGTAACAACTCTGAGTCACTATTACTTCAATAAATATCAATTACTACCAGTTCTCAAGGGTTTTTTCTCCCAATTCCTTGGTGAGAAAACCTTTAATCATTCTACCCTAATTTAGATGTCCATAGGCAATTAGGGTGAGGTTAAGCTTTATTATATCAAAAATGCTTTGATTCATACAGGGTATCCCAAGTCCTAGGTGATATCTACTGCAGAGTAGTGTTATGAAAACCTTACCAATGGCGGTCCAACCTAATTGGTAACCATACAACAATCTTGATTGGTCCGAAAGAGAAAGCATTAAGCACAACAAAAGATTAACGTAAAAATAATATTATAAATGCAATCGTAAACTCAAAGTCATTACAATTCTAAATCAGGGACACCCCCTAGCATTGAGGGGTTTAACTACTCATATTGTTCAAGATAAAAAATACACATTACAAGTAATTAGATGACTTGGATCTTCAATCGCTTCCGCTCATGAAAACCTTCCGCTCTCCGAATTTCTTGATCTTTGTAATCCTTGATCGTCTGATAATTATATGTTTTCCTCGTTCCAAGATGTCTTTTCTCTTGTATAAACTCTCCTAATATAGTGAAAAATCCCTAGGCAAAAGGTGGAAATGTCCAAGATATCCCTGCAGCTCAAGCCCGGTGAAAAGCCCAAAAACTAGAAAAATATGTGCCTGGGCTAACACGGCCCGTGTCACCTGACACAGGTGAACATGTCAACTCTCTGCTTTCCCTGACACGTCCAAGGTGCATTGCCATGCCCCCCAGGTGACCTAACACGGGCCATGTCAGGCCTCTGTCTTGGTCCTTCTTGGGTTGAGTTGCCTTCTGCCTAAGACGACATGTGTCAGGTGACACGGGTCGCCGTGTCAGGCCTCATGTGCTGTGAATTTTTTATTCCTCGATTGCTGAAACTTCTCATTGTCTCGCATCGAATCCCTCAAATCTTCTACCTGAACCTAGAGGACATAAACACAGACAACCAACGCATAAAATCGCGAAAATATAAAATAAAACAGACAATTAATAAAAATGCTTAAATAACTTACATAAATGAAAATTAACTTTAAAGGTACCATAATGCATACACAGTGTCCCAAAACCCTTAGTTTCTTGTTGAATAAGCAACAAAAACATAGTTAAAATGGTGACCGATCACAACCCCAAACTTAGCTCATTGCTTGTCCTCAAGTAATGTCCTATATGACACAGTGTGTCACTTCCCAAAATTTGCATTCTTACCATGATACTACTAAGATCTTTCGCCAACACCTTCACTCCCCCTTTCATAGTTCCTGCTTTTCCTAATGAGTTTTCCACCACACTTCCACATCGAGGTACCACTTCACCTGTCATCTTATGTCACACTCTCACCAAGTCTCTCGGGGTTTAAGTGTTTTCACTCACAATTCAAAATATGAAATATCAACTCATACACAAGTCCGGGGAAGAGTTCTCTCGATTTCTGCGTCAAAAATAAATTCTGTTGAGGGCTCTCCTCGCATACACAAATTAGTGAATGAAAATATATAAATGACAGAAAAATAATTTTATTGCAGAGCAACAAAATTTTAATTGAACTAAAAATGAACTCTATATTTTGGTAGTCCCCGACAACGGCGCTAAAAACTTGATCGGAAAAATAGCAAGTGTACAATTTTTCCTATTATAGTAATAAAGGGGAAATTCCCTGAATGTCGAGCTCAAGGACTGCAAGTCAATATCGACTTCAGATTATCGTTCAATTAAACAAAACTATTGTTGGGAGTTTTTAGATTTAGATATAAAAATAAAGGCAAAAGAAAATAATATTGTACAAATAAGGGTTTGCAAGGTAAGATGAATAGTGCCAGGGAAGGTGTATGATTTGTCCCTGTAACAACTATGAGTCACTATTGCATCAACAAATATAGATTACTACCAGTTCTCAAGGGTATTTTCTCTCAAGTCCTTGGTGAGAAAACCTTTAATCACTATACCCTAATTTCTATGTCCATAGACAATTAGGGTGAGGTTAAGCTTTATTATATCAAGAATACTCTGATTCATACTGGGTATCCCTAGTCCTAGGTGATATCTACTGCAGAGTAATCTTATGAAAACCTTACCAATGGCGGTCCAGCCTAATTCGTAACCATACAACAATCTCGATTGGTCAGAAAGAGAAAGCATTAAGCACATCAAAAGATTACCATAAAAACAATATTATAAATGCAATCGTAAACTCAAAGTCATTACAATTCTAAATCAGGAACACCCCCTAGTATTGGGGGATTTAGCTACTCATATTGTTCAAAACAAATTCAAGATAAAAAATACACATTACAAGTAATTGGATGACTTGGATCTTCAATCTCTTCCGCTCATGAAAACATTCTGCTCTTTGAATTCCTTGATCTAAGTAATCCTTGATCGTCTGACAATTATGTGTTCGCCTCATTCCAAATTTCCTTTTCTCATGTAGAAACTCTCCTAATATAGTTAAAAATCCCTAGACGAAAGATGGAAATCTCCAAGACGTCCCTGTAGCTCAAGCCTGGTGAAAAGCCCAAAACTAGAAAAATATGCGCCTGGGCTGACACGGGTGGCCGTGTCAGCTCTCTGCTTTTCCTGAAACGCCCAAGGTGCACTGCCACTCCCCCCAAGTGACCTGACATGGGCCGTGTCAGTTGACACGGGCGGCCGTGTCAGGCCTCTCTGTCTTGATTCTTCTTGGGTTGAGTTTCCTTCTTCCTGACATGGCCCGTGTCAGGTGACATGGGTGGCCGTGTCAAGCCTCCTATGCTGAGAATTTTTCTTTCCTCGATTTCCAGAACTTCTCACTGTCTCGCATCGAATCCCTCAGATATTCTACCTGAGCCTGGAGGACATAAACACAGACAACCAACGCATAAAATCGCGAAAACATAAAATAAAATTGATAATTAATAAAAATGATTAAATAACTTAGGGAAATGAAAATTAACTTTAAAGGTACCATAATTCATGCACAATGTCCCAAATCCTTGGTTTCTTCTCGGATAAGCAACAAAAACATAGTGAATGGTGACTGATCAACGCTCATTCGCACATAATTTACATCATACACATGAACTTGTAATATTTCTAAAAAGTATATCATATTTTATCTGAAAAAAAGATTTTGAGGTCTTTCAAAGGTTGTAATGTGGCTTATGTCAGGGTAGGATATTTTTTTAGCCAGTAGGATTAATTCTTTGGAGTTAAGTTCTTGTTAATTTTCTAAATATCTCACCTTTTTTATATTCCTTATTACAATTGAGTACTAGGCTTGAGTTCTTTTTTCTTTCTTTTCTCTTCTTTTTTGTAGAGGCTATAAATTAACAATTTTTCTTATTTTATGTTTCTTTTTTACCATTCTTTTAATGACTCAAGATTTATAGTACCCCTACCCCAAACTTAAACGTTGATAATTCCAAGAGCAACCCTAAACTTAGATTCTTGTATCACCTATAAAATAAATTTACCTAACTCCAAAGAGAGGGTGGAAAGATAATTCTTTCAGGTTAGTAGGCTAATAATGTGGCTAAGTCGCCAAAAGAATGGCCCGAGCTCAAAGGGTTTAACAAAGGATAAATTCTTTCAGGGGACACCTAAGAAAGGTTCTAAGTTTTAAAACAAAACACATGCCTCAGCGCGTAATCAAATAAACAAATAACAATTAGGTAACAATGCAAGTCCTAGTAAGTGTACAATCTTATGGACACTCATTAGAAGGATATGGTAAAAAAAGGTGGAAAATTTTGGCTCAAACCTTATTTTTTGAGGTATATAGAGGTTGAACACAATATTTTTGAAAAATCATTCTTCTTCTAGTGTTGTCAATATGTATTTTCAACTTCATTTCAAATTATGCTTTCTTTTCTCTTTTATTTTTCGTTTCTTGTGTCTTGCTTTTTAGTCATTGTTATGGTCAGATAATCCGCACTGAGAAAACACATGACAAATTTATTACTTAAATAAAGAATGAGTGGTTTACAAAAAGGGAAAGTGTAGCGGGAAATTCATGATCATCAAGCTATTGACAAGCTAAAGATCAATTAACAAGAGTCGCCACAGCGCTTTTATTGTTTCCAAGGGAAAAGGGAAAAGTATGAACAAAACCCAATTAGTAAGAAGTTTTCAAATAAAAACTAATAAAAATCAGAGATCACAGGTAAGGGGGTTGGTTACACAGAGGGAAGGTGTTAGCACCCAAAGTGTCCTAGGTACTCCTAGGGAGCCCTTTTTGTGTGCATATGTATTTTGTACAAAGTGATGTTTACAAACAAATAGAATGGGGGGATGAGAAAAGAATTCATTAATTATATTTTTGTGTTTGACAAGACCTTCGGTCTCGTGCCTACGTACCAACATAGAAATGAGGGATCAAAACCTCGTAGTTCGTGATACAAATTCTAGAATGGATGCATTGATTTTAACAGAAAATAAGTTTGAAAGGCACAAAGGCCTAAAATGGTTTGAATGAGTTAGTTCTTTTTGACTTTTTGAAAGTTTAAGTCAAGTATAGTTAAGTTTATTCACAAGTTTAATTTAGGAAAATAAGTTTGAAAATGCAATGGCATAAGGCCAAAGTTTCTATCTTTTTGCAAAAATGGTCAAAGTTAAGAACAAAAATAGTTCAAACAAAGAAGATTTTGAAAATGGAGGGGGAGATTTTGAAATTAAAGAAATGGGGAGAAGATTAAGAGACTACCCTATGCACAAAATTTAAAAGTTTAGAGTTGAAAAGATCTGACCAAACGGGTAACAATCCAATAGACAAGTATGTCAATAAAAACCCAGAATTCCCTTGGACTTTTAGAATCAAGCAACACACAAATGCACAATTATATTATCTTGAAGAGCAAAGGCATCAAATAAAGATGGCCTCATCCCAAACTTATCCATTCCATGATCTTCTTCAGAAATAGCCCATGTAACAGATGAATCCCACAAGTCACAGGTTCAAAATAACAGCTTCACCATAATCATGTTGCAGATGAACTCTAGAGAGGTCTTCAAAGATGTATCAGATGAAGTTCAAACTGTAAGCACTTGGTTCTTCACAAATTGGCATTGGCCAAGTCCTTTAGCTTAGGGAGGTTGCCTAGATTCTAAGTCCATTTGTCTAAGATCAAGCCAACAGTCCACTCAAAAGTTTTTTGGGGTTTTTGTTGTTATTATTTACATTAATGGTCAAAGACCACACAAACAAACAAAGTATATACAAACAAAATATATCACACAATATGGTCCAAGTGGACAAAGTGAAAATTGCATTAACATAAACAATTGGAATGATATGCACAATGGCAAATGAAATAAAATGCTAAAAATAAATTGCATTAAGATAAAAACTTGAAATTAAAAGTCAATAGTTAGTAAGTTAGGGGTTAGTTTTGTTTTGCTTTGCTTTTTAAGACATTCTTTGGAGAACACTCAACCCACTTATCACAAGCATGGATCCTTGAACCAAAACATCTTCCAAAGGAAGGAAAGATGACCAAGTTTCCACACAATACCATGAAAGAGGGGAGACTTACAACCTCACTAACTAGAATGCTTATGCCTTTTATGTCAAAAATTTAGTGCTATGTTAAGCAATCGTAATTGGACTTATGTAGAAGTCACAACTATTTGAGGCCGGACAATAGAATTTTGGTGTTAATGCATGTTAGAGACATAGTATAATGGACTATGCTCATGAAACATACCACATACGAAAAATATGCAAAAGATGTGGCCTAATCTCATCCATACTCATGTCAATTTTTCAATTAACTAGCATTAGGACTTTGAGATGTCATAGGCCAAATGGAAATGAGTGGATGAAGA
Organism: Lathyrus oleraceus; assembly: GCF_024323335.1. Lineage (NCBI taxonomy): Eukaryota > Viridiplantae > Streptophyta > Magnoliopsida > Fabales > Fabaceae > Lathyrus > Lathyrus oleraceus. The sequence continues at coordinate 75,454,161 of NC_066582.1, read as the reverse complement.
AGGGGAATTAGATGAAGAGGGAAGGGGATGAATGAAATCACAAATTGGTCAAAGGAGGACTTTTACCAAATTAATATCATTCATTCATTTTGGGAGATGGAAAGTACATTCCATCAATCCCCTAAATCCAATGATATTAACTTGACAAAGTCAAATCAACCTTGACCAAGGCCCAACAACAAACAAGCAAACTCAATTAAGTCAATACAAATGGTCAACAAAATTAAATTTGCATTTATTCAATTAAAAATAATAAAATAGTGCATTTATTTCAAATATATTTTGTCCAATTCCTAAAATCTCATCAAAACACCAAAGAAATAGCCATGAGATTTATCATAGGTCAGACAAGGTCAAAGGACCTTGGAGAAAAAATTTCATAATTTTTGGACACTTAAAAATATTTTTAAACAATTAAAAACAAATGCAAAATCAATTAATTCATGAAAAATATTAATAGTGATCCAAAAATTAATTTTAATTCAGAATATGAAAGAGAAAAATATTTGAATTTTTTTGGTGAAAGTCCCATATTTTTTGGATCAATATTAAATTTAATATGAATTATTGAAGAAAATGCAATTAAAATAAAATTTCAGAAATTCTAAATTACGTGGACCATCAGATCTCCCTCATTAATTGAGGTGGCAGATCTGATGATCCAAAACGCACGCTCCACATGTTCTCTAGTCAACTGCGTGACAAATGAGGTAATCACAAGGGACAATCAAGATTAGAACATGAGACATGGATCCTATGGTTCAGAGGTTGGCCAAGTCATCGCCAGAGCCAGAGCTCCGGTCATCTTCTCCGGTGAATCTCACCGGACTGGTCAACATAAACCATCACCAAAAAGAGAAACAAGGACATGATCTTAAAGAGAAAATGACACTGAGCTCGAATCTGACCTCCAATTACTCCAATTCCAAATATATTAAGAGATATGTGGAATTGAAATCTGAGGTACATGAACTGAGTTGCTTCGATTTGGCCTCAAAGCAACTCAATCTTCTTGCCTACATTGGTAGGACTTCAGACAACCAAAGAATCGATGGAATTGAGCAAGAATTTAAGAGAATTGAAGAGTTTAAAATTTCTGAAAATTACCTTCAATGGAGGTCTGAACACGATGGATCTTGATCTGGCTTGTGCTTGGGCTCACTTCAATTGCTTGCAGGAAGAGAATGGAAAGGTTTAGAAGCAATTGATTCCTGGAGATTTGAATTCCAAAATAGTGGAGATTCAAGCTCAAATTCAAATGAATTTATCAGGTTTATCCTATGAGAGTGAAGGGTTTTCAATGGGGGATCAAAGCTGGCGCAATGGTGTCGTTAATTCTGAGCAATTGAAGCTCTATTTATAGACGAATCAAGTGATATTTGCACACTCACTTCCACTTTCCAAAATTGGAAAATGATGATGCAATGGTGCATGAGTGTGCATAGGCCCATGAAATGATAGTTGAAGGTCCAAATTTGCATATCAGATGGTTTGAAGTTAGCTTAGATTGCAAGGCACATGTACATTGATGTTTGAAGATTGATCCATGCCAAATGATATTAGCCTGTTTAAGTCATGCGCAGCCTATGCATCTCTTATCCAAAATGAATGAATTTGAGCTCTTTGGAAAGGTGAGATCAAGAGGAACAACTTTTATGTTCAACACTTTTTCATTTGGGGCTTGGAACTTTGAAAAATTTAAGGTGGAAGTTTGGAAAAATTCGACATATCAAAATTTTTCTAAGTGTCAAGCCATATGTCTCAATATTCCACCTTGATTAACTTTTTTTATGAGCTTCAAATGAGAAAAGTGTCTTCATCAAAGTTGTATCTCTCTCAAATACCTTCAAAATGGTCCCCAATTACATGTCATTTGGATTTGAAATGATAGAGTTATGCATTTTAGAAATTTGGAAAAGTCAATTGATCAATGGTATAGGTCAAAAGTGACCTATAATGTAGCCTCATATCACATGCTTAAAAAAGTTGAATTAGCTCCCACTCCAAACATAACAGTTGAAGTAGACACATCGAATTTGATTTTGCAACTTGGAAATCTTTCATATCATAAAAATTGAGCAAGTTATGGCCTTGGGAACTTGACTTTCAAATTAGGGTTTAGACAAAATGAACTATAATGTTTCAACATATAAAATGACTTTCCAAGAAAAACTAGCTCTAGGTCTCAACATTAAAGTTATTTATAATGTCATTTAGAGTAAGTTTGCTCTTGGAATCATTTTCATATTGTGCAAATTATAGGAGATAGGGTCTAGGGAGACCCAATTTTGATCATATGAATTCATCTGGCCAACCACCATCAACCAACTTGCTAACTTCCAATTCTCTTGAATTTCTTGGATCATAGTAGATCATATATGCATAAGATTATTAATTTTGAAGTTTCCCTTGAGAAATTTGATCAATTGGTGAGATAGTTTGTTGGAGAAGTTACTCAAGATACCTAGTCAAACTAGGGTTTCTAAGGCAAATCACCCTCAAACTCTTGAAGAAAACTTGATCAACATAACATGTAGAGATCATTGGGACTCATATATGATGTTGATAACCATTCTTGAATCAATTCTTGGTTGTGCTCTTTGTTCATGAAGGTCTCAAACCCTAGATGTGATTAATGAATCAATGAGATCATTCCCTACCTACAAAAGAGTTAGATAGATGCAAAGACATATTTTTGGTATTTTAGTTAGTAAAATGATAATATACAAGTATGATATAATCACAAAGTGCTTGGATGATCTCTCCCAAAACAAACCCAACGAATAAAGGGGTAAGGAGGATGCCAAGACATGATCCCAATGCTAATGCTTATGATGAAATTGCATGAGGGATCTTAGGGTCAAAATTGGGGTCTTACAGCTACCCCTATTTAAGGACACTCTAACTGAGGAGGTGAAGGTTAAAATCTTCGGCTCGACTCAGTAGAATGGGCTTAAATAACAACATATAGTAACAAATTTTGGTCCCTAAGAGACCTCATGATGCATATGATATGAATGCAAAATTTAATGCCCCGTGGGGAAATATTGCCACAAAGGAAAAAGAAATCAGAGAGACCGAAAGTCCGTAGGAGCATAATGCATTCCATAAGGAAAACTCACTGGGGAGACAGAGACTCTGGGGGATAAAAAAATGATTTATGCGTAGGCCAGGCTATGACTTAAAACTACTAGGGGACTCGAGGGATTCCATACAAAATGGAAAGACTCAGCCGGGGAAATAAAACATCTGCAGGGGAATCGGGTAAGTCAGAATAAAACTGAAGTACTTGACTCGTGCAGGGGAAAGCGATTTCACTAAGGAAATGCCCACTCAACTCAACTAGGGAAGGAATAAACTTCAAGACAGGAGGAGCAGAAATTTGTTATCTACTATCGGTTACTGGGTAAGGAGATAACAAAGATCTGTTAGAGAGACCATCCGTCATCGGTTAGGATGAACATATCAAGGATGACTCGCTGAGGAACGCCAGGAGGGAGTGTTCATTACCGGTTACTGGGTAAGAATAGCCTTGCTGGGGATAAACTGTAGAAAATAGGATTTACAACTACCAGTTACTGCGCATAAGACCAAGGGTGAGAGTATCCGTCATCGGTTAGGATGAACGTATCAAGGATAAACTTGATAGGGAAGAAAATCCGTCACCGGTTAAAGTGAACATATCAAGGATAGACTTGCCTGGGAATGTCAAGAAGGATACCCGTCATCGATTAAGATGAACAAATCAAGGATATACCAACTGAACAAAAGGGTAGTAATTACATCTATTGAAATCTGGATAGAAAACCGTCAGAGAGAGAATCAGTCACCGGTTAGGATGATCATATCAAGGATTAACTCTACGAGGGGACAAAATAGGATTTACAACTACCGGTTACTGGGTAGAAGACCAAATCAAAGAGAAAATCTGTCATCGCTTAGGATGAACATATCAAGGATAGACTCTGAAAAGGGGAACAAAAGTAGGAATTAATCTATCAGTTACTGGATAGAATACCAAAATCAAAGAGAAAATCCGTCACCGGTTAAGATGAACATATCAAGGATAGACTCTGTGAGGAGATAAAATAGGGATTATATCTATCAGTTACTGGATAGAATACCAAAGAAGAGAAAATTCGTCACCGGTTAAAGTGAACATATCAAGGATAAACTCTACTCAAGGGGAACAAATAGGATTTACAACTATCGGTTACTGGGTAGAAGACCATAAGGAGAAGAAAACCCGTTATCAATTAAGATGAACATATCAAGGATTAACTCTCTAAGGAACAAAATAGGGATTACAACTACCTTTTTACTGGGTAGAATACCAAAGAAGAGAAAATTTGTCACCGGTTAAAGTGAACATATCAAGGATAGACTCCTGCGGGGGGAAAAAGAAAGATATCTATCATCGGTTAGGATGAACATATCAAGGATATACTTTCAGGGGGCTCTACTAGAGAGAAAAAGGGTACTTTTGTCGGGTATTGGGCAAGAAGTAACAAACTGCAAACTAAGAAGAATATTACCAATTACTGGGTAATAGACTCTTAGGGGACTAAAGCATCTATCTAGGTAAGAGCTAGAAAGAAAACGGTCAATCAAGACTTATCCCAATGAGGATATAACCCAAGGGGAGTAATTCCATCCAGAAAATTTATTGGAGAGGAAACTGAAATAACAACCATCCACGAGGAAATAAACTCAGTGGGGAAACAGAGAAAGGTTAAAGTCTTTCTGCTTAAGGGGATGACACTCTACAATTTGAGGGAGGACAGCCACCAGATTTGGTATGGGGATAAGGTACCGCCATAACAGAGAATGAGAATCTTAAGCAAACCAAATATGAAGATGCAGGATATGCAAATTATGAAATTATATGAATGTATATGTATATGTATATGTATATATGATGATTATGCTGACAAAACGATCACGAAGGATACAGAGGTGTCGCAAAGAAATTGAACCACCGGTACAATCCTCGGTCAATCCACAAAATATAGAGACAACTACCGGAGAACAGAGAGATCAACATCCCAAGGGCCAAACTCTAGCTGAGGATGGAGGAGATCTACTGAGGATAGAACATCCAATCTGTGGGGAATTTTAGGTCAACACCATAAAAATGGGAGACAACCCTTTAGAGAAAATAGTCAACAAAAGCTGCTCAGAAACCAGGAAGAAACTCTGACTGGGAGCAAAGATACAGCGATTGGTGGGGACACCAAAGCAATCTGTCGGGGAAATATCAAACATCTCTGATGATAATCCTGCTGAGGAGATACAAACTTCGCTAGGGATGCACAAACTCCACTGGGGGAAGGCCGAAACTCCGTCGGGGATAAAGATACGCCACATGGTCTCAGAATCAATCAACTCAGCTGGGGATAAAGAAGTTCCGCTGGGGATAAAACACTCCATCGGGGAACTGAATCTATCAGCTAGAGATAACAGAATTCCATTGAGGAAAATGAATCAACACTAATGTCTAGGGATACCCGAAGAGTTACTGCTTGGGGAACCACAGATGCTTCGCACTTAAGGACTTGCTGTCCATTTAAATGCTGTTGATATTACTGTTACTTGCTTTGAAAAAGTTCTTGCTTTTATATTTTAAAGAAAACTTGATTTTGATTTAAAATTTTAATTTCAAAATGATCATAATAAAATTTAAAACTATTGGTTGAAGTAAATAAGAGTAGAAACAATTTGGATAAAGGCTCAACTTTATTTAATAGGATGGTAATTTGTAAATGACAAGAGTCCATAGATTTTACAAAGTTGAAAATGGTAATTTTCATGGAAAAGGGTTACATTGAATACAAATGATCCTTAATCCTTCTACCCACTCTTGATATCCACTATGCTCTTGACCACTGATGGGGTGATGAACTATTGTCGACCCTTGTGCTCAAACAAGTCTTCAAAATCACTGAAGATGAGAAGAATGCAGTTACTTGCCATAATCCCTAATTTTTGCCCCAAGGTGGAGTAGTCAACTTATCGGGAAATTCTTTCTGTTTTAATGTCTCTAATTTTTGCCTGGATCACCCTTTCGGGTTTTCAATCCACCGAGACGCTCATTTTTGCCTAAGTCGCCCTTTCGGGTTTTCAACTTAGTGAGCTGTTCTTTTATTTTTAGGAGAAGTATTTCTTGACTGCATCTGCGTTCACAGGACGAGTGAACTCTTCACCATCCATAGTTGTAAGAATCAATGCACCGCCTGAAAAAGCTCTCTTAACAACATATGGGCCTTCATAATTGGGAGTCCATTTTCCTCTGGAATCTGGTTTGAACGTCAAAATTTTCTTGAGCACAAGGTCTCCTTCTCTGAACACTCGAGGTTTGACTTTCTTATCAAAAGCTTTCTTCATCCTCTGCTGATATAACTGACCATGACACATGGCAGTTAATCTCTTCTCTTCGATCAAATTCAATTGGTCAAACCTGGTTTGACACCATTCAGCTTCAGTCAACTTGGCTTCCATGAGCACACGCAAGGAAGGAATCTCAACCTCTACGGGGAGCACTGCTTCCATACCATATACAAGAGAGAAAGGGGTTGCCCCTGTTGAAGTGCGGATGGAAGTACGATACCCATGCAAAGAAAATAAGAGCATCTCATGCCAATCCTTATATGTGACTGTCATACCCCAAAATTTACCCGCTAATATTACAAGGCATTTTTCAAGGCACTCCAACTTATTGTTCAAGACATCGACCTTAAAGGAACCAAGACCCAGCTCACAGATGGCCAAATCCAGAAAATGGCCCAAACTGGCATGCTCGCTAGGCGAGCAACTCCTTCACCTAGCGAACCCTTCACTACGCCACTCGCCTAGCGAAGCTTGCGAATACCAGAAAATTCTGGGCTTCATTCTGAGCCCATTAGGTCACAAAAACTATTATAAATACCAAGGACTTCATTCAGAAAGGAAACGAAAACGGAACGAAAACCGGAGATAGAAAGAAGGCACCACAAACCCTGGAGGCTAACCCAGAGAATTCAGAGCAACCCTAAAGGAAACCCTGAAAGAAACTCATCCACACCGAGGTTACCGCCGCCCAACTCAATCCGCCGCCCAACTCAATCCGACTTGCCAATTCAAGGTTGCAATTCAATTGCAAACAGGTTTGCATTACTATTACCGCTTTATGTTCTTAATTTGCATGTGATATTATAATTGAATTCATAAACATATTTGAGGTTTTGCATGTGAATTTAAGTGTGCCTGAATATCTTGAATGCTGAACCATGTAATTTCCGTATTGGACGCCATAGGGCGTGCAACATGCTGAGGCCATACTGTTCTGAAATTCAAAACCCGCAGCTGCTCGCTAGCACATCGCTAAGCGAGCATGTAGCGAGTATTCGCTAAGCCTTCGCTAGGCGAGGCAGAGGCGAACGTGACAGTCGCTAATATTTCGGTTGTTCTGTTCTATGCTTATCTGATCTGTTCTATTTTAATCATGCGTTATTTTGCCTGACATTCCTACTGCTGTGTTCCTTTTGCGGTGTAATCCTCGATTGCACCCCCATTTGGTATTCTGACCTGTTTGCTGAATATTGTAAGGACTCACATACTCCCGAAGAGGGTAGCTTGCTAGGTATCCCACTTTATTTGTGGGATACCCTTGTGGAGATTCATCCTAATTGTTCAATTGATTTTAATGTGGAGATTCATCCAAATTATTTAGTTGATTTTAATGTGGAGATTCATCCTAATTATTTAATTAATTATAATGTGGACCTAATTACCTAATTGATTACAACTACCTAATTGATTATAAAATATTGCCTTTGAATATGTGATCTTGGACCTCTCTTTGTTGCCTTACGATATTACGGTACTACGGTCATGTCCCGCGAATGTGGGGATACACTTAGCAAAGGCCCTTCGATTAAATCATCATGTCCCTATAAAATAAATCATAGTCCCTCGGATGTTGCCTTCGAATATATGATTTTGTCCCTCGATGACCCTTCGGTGTAGCCTACGGTTAAATGATGATCGTCCCTTCGAATGCTAAGGTATCCTTACAAATGTTGCCTTCAATGACCAATCGATGACCCTACGACGATCCTTTTACATCCAAAGGATAAAACTACTTACTCCTCAATAGTAAGGACAGTTTTACCCTCATAAGGATAGGAAATGCCCATAAAGACCTTGGGTGGGTATAACTCTTAATTGCTGGCTCACAACCTAAAACAGTTTTCATACTTCACACTTTGCAATTACTAGAAAATCACCACTTGGTATACATTCGTACTAGAATCATTGCCAAGTTATATTTTTCTAAACCGCTTTCAAAATTAAACGAGATAAATACTTTGTATACATTCGTACAAGAATCATTACAAAGTTAAACTCTCTTTTCAAAACATTTTTTAAGCAATTCACAAACACTTTTTCAGACAAACATAAGTGATCAAGCAATTAAGAGCCCATGGATAACCATGGATACAAAGGGTGCTAACACCTTCCCTTTGTATAATGTACCTCCCGAACCCAAAATCTAATTAAGGTCTTTCCTGTTCTTTTCCACCTTTCCTTATTGGATAAAAGAAAAGTCGGTGGCGACTCTTGCTATCCGCGACATTTGCTTTCCAAAGCAAAAACACATCAAAGTCAGTTCACCGTATGATAGAACTGGCGACTCTGCTGGGGATTCAAAAAGAGAGGTTACCTTGAAAAAAAAACAAGATCACTTATTTGAATTGTCTGATTTACTTTTAAGGGATTGCTTGGGTATTTTATGCTTGAGTGAAAGATCCTACACCCGGATCTAGTGTACCTTAGGTAAGTAGCAAGAGATCATCGCGACTATCCGGCGTATACTGGAATGGTCAAAATGATGGCTACGGTTAATGTGACACTTTGGATGTCCTGATGTTCCTCATGTTTACTTGAGGAAAAATTTGGCTTCCGCGTGGTGTCATCAAAGCATTAACCAGACCTTTAGAACCCTAATTGACTCATCCTAGCCATTAGAAAGTAGTGAGATAACTGACTTCGGTTCCGACTGAGGTTGGTTGAGACTCGATACTACACTCTTTGAGATTGGACTTTAGGGAAGCTTCGGTCAACCACTTGGTGTTGCACTGAAGTGGACTTAAAGGAAGGTCAATGATTTGAGATCCTTCTAGAACCCGGTTACTATTCTAGGACAGGTTGAACCAACCAAACTTCAGTGGGGAGGGTACTTACCTATGGAACTCATGCAAGCCTTAAAACCTAGGAAGGATTGTTGTGTGACTTGTTTGTATTTGTTACTTAACATCATAACATCATAACATCATAACATCATAACATCATGACATCGTGGCATTGTACTAACCATTTCAAGGACTTTAAACATTGAAAACATTTCATACATTGCATAGCATAACATAACATTGCATAACAGGTACTCTAAAGGGATCAATGTTCTCACGATTTTCCTGCAAACAGAAAAATGGCCCTCGAACAAGCTGTCAAAGATCTCCAGGCTCAAAATGCTCAACTCCAAGAGATGATCTTAAACTTATCCAAGGGGCAGGAAGAACTGAAGGCTCTCTTGCTCGAGAAAAAGAAAGACGAGAAACCTGTGAGTTACATTAACCCGGGAAGAAGGCGTAAAGGACAGACTGCAGGAGTCAAGATTAGAATTCCGAAGGATCAAGAAGAGGGGATAGATTCAGAAGATGAGGATGTTGATCTCTTCAACTCTGAGGACGACGATGAAGATTATGAGAATGAACAGTACTCTCCAAGAGATGGCAAGTACAAGTTGCTGGAAGAACGTATGCTAGCTATGGAGGGTCAGAAGGCGCCCGGTTTGGATTTCGAAAGCTTGGGACTGGTATCTGATGTGGTCATTCCTCGCAAATTCAAGATCCCCACTTTCACTATATACGACGGGGCATCTTGTCCTCAGATGCATCTGAGAGCTTATGTGAGAAAGATTCAGCCGTATACCACTGATAGGAAACTATGGATCCATTTCTTCCAAGAGAGTCTGTCTGGCACACAGTTAGAATGGTACTATCAGCTCGAGAGCTCTAACATCCATACCTGGACTGATTTAGCGACAGCTTTCTACAAGCATTACCAGTATAATTCTGAATTAGCGCCTACTCGGCTACAGTTGCAGAATATGACTATGGGATCTAAAGAAAGCTTCGAAGAATATGCTCAAAAATGGAGAGATTTGGCTGGCAGAGTCAAACCCCCCATGACTGATCGAGAATTAGTGGACATGTTCATGAGCACACTGACTGACCCATTCTACAGCCATCTATTGAGAAGTTCCTCATCGGGTTTCACTGAACTTATATTAACTGGTGAGCATGTGGAACGCGGCATTTGGAATGGAAAGATACAGGCGGCTACCTCTGATCCTCCGGAGACTCCTAATGACATCACTGCCCCTCTGCCTAACCATGACGAGACTGTCAATGCTGTGGAAGATGCTGATAACGATTGTGACTTGGATAGTTGGATTTTCTTAACAATTGGTGACGAACTCAATAATTGGAAGGCTGGAGACACTATCCTGATTTCCTTTAGTCAGGAGTAATTGTTATTGCTTATTTTAATGTATTAAAATTTGTTAAAGGTTTTGTCATTTTTATAAGCATATTCACATTCAATAAATCAATAGACCTTTTTGCATTCAAATATTGCGCTCCTTATCTTTCCTGTCATCTTTCAAATAAGCTATGTTTTCTTGCACACACTCACGTAACAATTTGCCGATCCATATCCACTCTGGATCCTGTTGGTAATAATTCTGCTACTGTGCATTATGACTTTGAAAATCCGATCTACCAAGTCGAGGATGGAAGTGAGGAAGTTTGTGAAGTACCTGAGAACTTGCCAGACTGTTACTGCAAGAAGGAAGACCTCTAATCATGTATTTGACCGTGTTAGAAAATCCAATGGGGTGTGTTGGGGGAACATGACGAGTCTGGTCGAAAAGAGCATGCAATATACGACCTTAGCAAAAGGTACCGACTGTGAAACAAGATACTCCTAGCTCGAGAAAGCTTGCTATGCTTTGGCTTAGGCTGCTCGCCGACTAAGACAGTATATGTTGAATCATACCACTTTATTGATTTATAAGATGGATCTTATCAAATATACATTCGGAAAACCTGCTCTCTCCAATTTGAACAACAAAATGATTACTGAACTCTGCACACAGTTCAAAATAAAACACCACAACTCTTCTCCGTACCGGCCAAAGAGGAACGGCGCCGTGGAGGCCGCTAATAAGAATATCAAGAAGATCATACAAAAGATGACAGTAACATACAAAGACTGGCATGAGATGTTACCGTTTGCTCTCCATGGTTATCGTACTTCAGTGCGCACTTCGATAGGGGCAACTCCGTTCTCTTTAGTCTACGGAACGGAAGCCGTTTTACCAGTGGAAGTTCAGATTCCCTCTCTAAGAATCATGAAAGAGGCAGGTTTAGACGAGGATGAATGGATTCAGACTCGACTCGATCAGATAAATTTGATTGACGAAAAGAGACTTGCGGCTGTTTGTCATGGGCAGGTATATCAGAAGCGCATGATCCATGCATTTAACAAAAAGGTCAAGAGACAGGTGTATCAAGTTGGCGACTTGGTGATCAAGCGTATCATCCTACCACAAAGTGATCCCAGGGGCAAATGGACTCCCACATACGAAGGGCCATTTGTAGTTAAGAAGGTATTCTCTGGTGGAGCCATGATACTTGCTACGATGGATGGCGAAGACTTCCCACATCCTGTGAACGCAGACATAATCAAAAAATACTACGCATAAAAGAGACCCGCTAGGTCGACGTACCTAGGCAAAAGTAAGGGCATCTCGGCGAACCAAAAGGGTTCGGGCAAAAATTAGGGATAAACATATAAAAATGTACACCCGACGAGTCGAAAACCTGAAAAGGCGGCTTGGGCAAAAAAGGGTATCCTGGTGGACTGAAAACCTGAAAAGGAGGTCCAGGCAAAAATTAGGGATTAAAAGCGTATGACTATGTCTCGTTCTCAGTCAGCTCCACCCAAGTCAAAGGGACTGAACAAGCCAATCACTTCTATCCGACAGCAGGAGATGAGATGCTTGAAGACATAATGACATTAGCAGAATTAAAATCGATAGGACTTTTCCTTCATAGCTTTTTCTTTATGTTCTCGACAATTTCCTCTTACTAGGATTTCTGTCTCTTTGTATACAAATTGCCTGTTTATAGGCCCTCTTTCAAAATCAATACAATGTTATTTCCAAAAAGATGCTTTTGTTTTACTTTTTCTGTTTTGTTTGCATAAACGCCCATTGATTTAATTTGAATTGATATATGCATTTGAATATGATCGATGTTTACCAAAAATACATGCATAAAATAGAAATAGCGATTACTACAAGACTCCAGGGTCGAGGAGAAGGTCTAACCACGCTTTCCAATGAATCCGTTGCTAATTCTATTCCCCAGCAAAGCCAGTTATTCCCCAGAAGCAATTGGCATTACTAGACAAATTGGTCATCTCTTCCACCCCCAGCCAGGCTTCTGTTAAATATTTCTACCATCAGACAGAAATCAAGTATCCCTAGATGAGAAAGGGTCATCAATACAAGTATCTCCAACCAGAAGATGGGGCTTTATTTTCCCCAGGGGGTCGCCAGGAAAAACTTTTCAGACGCATAATTCATTCATTACATCATTTCACAACATACACATGCATACATTGTTCGCATTTATTTTCATAAGCATAAAACATCTCATGCATCATGACATGGTATGGAGCTAACTTTATTTTTCAGTTAATTATCCTCCTGATACAGTCAAAGCAAAGGTCCATTCAGACGGACATCTTTATCAATTACAATCCATATGAGCACTCACTCTGGCAAGCACTCTGATATCCGCCCAATGGTGGCATCTTTAAGCCCATCCCAGATATTCATTGCGAATACAACATATACAAATACTATCAGATATAGCCTGGCGTACGGTTCACTCTGATTCAGCTCAACATATGACTCCTTCAACTCAGATACGATCTAACGTACGATCCATTCTGACATTCAACTACTCCAATACGGTCTAATGTACGACCCAGTTGGACCTTCAAGTCCTCAGATGCTGCCTAGCATACGGTATATTCCGGGGTGTAGTCTAGCGTACGACTACTTTCTTCTTCAGATACAGCCTAACGTACGGCTCATTCTGCAACTCAGATACGATCTAACGTACGACCCATTTGGATATTCAACTCAGATACGATCTAGCGTACGATCCATTCTGATTCTACCTTTGTCAGATACAGCCTGACGTACGGCTCATTCCGCAACTTAGATACGATCTAGCGTACGATCCATTCTGATCTTTCCTCCCCAGCGAAGTCATCCGCCTAATGAACAACTCACTCTGCTATTCAGATACAATCTAGCATATGATCCATTCTGACCCCTTATCCCCAGCAGCGTATAACACACTCTGACTCCCCAGCGAAGTCGACGGCATAATGGATGACTCACTATACGGTCTAGTGTATGACCCGGTATGACACCCATGTCTTCAGATATCATCTAATGTACGACGCACTCTGAAGCTCTCATCATCAAACTTCCTGGATGGCATCCGTAAGCCCATCTTCATCAAGACTAACTGTTGATTAACAAGTGAAAATTTTGGGGCATTCCAAGTGTTCAATAATCTTCCACCTCCAGACCACGAATGGAATACATACCATCCTAATTCTCTCGGTTCAAGAAAATTGAACAGGGGCAGCTGTCATACCCCAAAATTTACCCGCTAATATTACAAGGCATTTTTCAAGGCACTCCAACTTATTGTTCAAGACATCGACCTTAAAGGAACCAAGACCCAGCTCACAGATGGCCAAATCCAGAAAATGGCCCAAACTGGCATGCTCGCTAGGCGAGCAACTCCTTCACCTAGCGAACCCTTCGCTACGCCACTCGCCTAGCGAAGCTTGCGAATACCAGAAAATTCTGGGCTTCATTCTGAGCCCATTAGGTCACAAAAACTATTATAAATACCAAGGACTTCATTCAGAAAGGAAACGAAAACGGAACGAAAATCGGAGATAGAAAGAAGGCACCACAAACCCTGGAGGCTAACCTAGAGAATTCAGAGCAACCCTAAAGGAAACCCTGAAAGAAACTCATCCACACCGAGGTTACCGCCGCCCAACTCAATCTGCCGCCCAACTCAATCCGACTTGCCAATTCAAGGTTGCAATTCAATTGCAAACAGGTTTGCATTACTATTACCGCTTTATGTTCTTAATTTGCATGTGATATTATAATTGAATTCATAAACATATTTGAGGTTTTGCATGTGAATTTAAGTGTGCCTGAATATCTTGAATGCTGAACCATGTAATTTCCGTATTGGACGCCATAGGGCGTGCAGCATGCTGAGGCCATACTGTTCTGAAATTCAAAACCCGCAGCCGCTCGCTAGCACATCGCTAAGCGAGCATGTAGCGAGTATTCGCTAAGCCTTCGCTAGGCGAGGCAGAGGCGAACGTGACAGTCGCTAATATTTCGGTTGTTCTGTTCTATGCTTATCTGATCTGTTCTATTTTAATCATGCGTTATTTTGCCTGACATTCCTACTGCTGTGTTCCTTTTGCGGTGTAATCCTCGATTGCACCCCCATTTGGTATTCTGACCTGTTTGCTGAATATTGTAAGGACTCACATACTCCCGAAGAGGGTAGCTTGCTAGGTATCCCACTTTATTTGTGGGATACCCTTGTGGAGATTCATCCTAATTGTTCAATTGATTTTAATGTGGAGATTCATCCAAATTATTTAGTTGATTTTAATGTGGAGATTCATCCTAATTATTTAATTAATTATAATGTGGACCTAATTACCTAATTGATTACAACTACCTAATTGATTATAAAATATTGCCTTTGAATATGTGATCTTGGACCTCTCTTTGTTGCCTTACGATATTACGGTACTACGGTCATGTCCCGCGAATGTGGGGATACACTTAGCAAAGGCCCTTCGATTAAATCATCATGTCCCTATAAAATAAATCATAGTCCCTCGGATGTTGCCTTCGAATATATGATTTTGTCCCTCGATGACCCTTCGGTGTAGCCTACGGTTAAATGATGATCGTCCCTTCGAATGCTAAGGTATCCTTACAAATGTTGCCTTCAATGACCAATCGATGACCCTACGACGACCCTTTTACATCCAAAGGATAAAACTACTTACTCCTCAATAGTAAGGACAGTTTTACCCTCATAAGGATAGGAAATGCCCATAAAGACCTTGGGTGGGTATAACTCTTAATTGCTGGCTCACAACCTAAAACAGTTTTCATACTTCACACTTTGCAATTACTAGAAAATCACCACTTGGTATACATTCGTACTAGAATCATTGCCAAGTTATATTTTTCTAAACCGCTTTCAAAATTAAACGAGATAAATACTTTGTATACATTCGTACAAGAATCATTACAAAGTTAAACTCTCTTTTCAAAACATTTTTTAAGCAATTCACAAACACTTTTTCAGACAAACATAAGTGATCAAGCAATTAAGAGCCCATGGATAACCATGGATACAAAGGGTGCTAACACCTTCCCTTTGTATAATGTACCTCCCGAACCCAAAATCTAATTAAGGTCTTTCCTGTTCTTTTCCACCTTTCCTTATTGGATAAAAGAAAAGTCGGTGGCAACTCTTGCTATCCGCGACATTTGCTTTCCAAAGCAAAAACACATCAAAGTCAGTTCACCGTATGACAGTGACAACCATCTTCTGGATAATCTTCTTGATGTTCTTATTCGCAGCTTCAACATCCCCATTCATCTTGGGTCTATAGGGAGAAGAATTATGATGTGCAATCTTGAAGTCTTTGCAAAGAGCTTCCACCATATTGTTATTCAAGTTCGATCCATTATCAGTAATGATCTTACTTGGCACACCAATAACGACATATGATCTGATTCTTGATAAACCTTACAACAACTTTCTTGGTTACATTTGCATACGATGCCGCTTCAACCCATTTTATGAAGTAGTCAATTGCCACTAGAATGAAACGATGTCCATTCGAAGCTTTGGGCTTAATCATCCCAATCATATCAATTCCCCACATGGAGAAGGGCCATGGGGAAGAGATAAAATTCAATAGTGTCAGAGGAACATGAATCTTATCAGCATAAATTTGACACTTGTGGCACTTCTTCACAAACTTGCAACAGTCAGATTCCATTATCATCCAATAGTAACCTGCTCGCAACATCTTCTTTGCCATTTCATGTCCATTGGAATGAGTACCAAAGGAACCTTCGTGTACTTCGGTCATCAACAAGTCTACTTCGTGTCTATCCACGCATCTGAGCAGAACCATGTCGAAATTTCTGTTGTACAGTATATCACCATTCAAGTAGAAATTACTGGCTAATCTTCTCAAAGTCTTCTTATCTTTCAAAGATGCCCCAGGCGGATAAATTTGACTTTGGAGGAAACATTTGATTTCGTAATACCACGACTTCTCGTCTTTGATCTCTTCAACAGCAAACACATGAGCTGGCCTATCAAGACGTATCACGGATAAATTGGGAACTTCATTCCAATACTTCTGTACAACCATTGATGCTAATGTTGCAAGAGCATCTGCCATCCGGTTCTCATCTCGAGGGATATGATGAAATTCAACCTTTGTAAAGAATTTCGAAATCCTCCTCGCATAATCTCTATATGGTATCGAACCAGGTTGATTCGTCTCCCATTCTCCTTTGATCTGATTCACAACCAAAGCCGAATCACCGAAGACATCCAAATACTTGATTCTGAGATTCATGGCCTCTTCAAGCCCCATAATGCAAGCTTCATATTCTTCCATGTTGTTTCTACACTTGAAAGTCAATATAGCTGTAAATGGTAGATGTGTGCCTTGAGGAGTAATGATCACTGCCCCAATGCCATTTCCATATTGATTAACAGCTCCATCGAATACCATGCCCCAACGGGAACCAGGTTCTGGCCCTTCTTCTAGCAATGGTTCATCACAATCTTTCATTTTCAAGTACAAAATCTCTTCATCAGGAAAATCATACTGCACTGACTGATAATCTTCAATTGGTTGGTGAGCCAAATGGTCAGCCAAGATACTACCTTTGATCACTTTTTAAGATCAGTATTCAATATCATACTCTGATAACAACATCTACCAACGGGCAATCCTCCTAGTTAAAGCAGGCTTCTCAAATATATACTTGATTGGATCCATTTCGGATATCAACCAAGTGGTATGATTCAACATATACTGACGCAGACGCTTAGCAGCCCAAGCCAATGCGCAACAAGTTTTCTCAAGCATTGAATACCGAGTCTCACAGTCGGTGAACTTCTTACTGAGGTAGTAAATTGCAAATTCTTTCTTTCCAGTCTCGTCTTGCTGACCAAGAACACAACCCATACTATCTTCTAGCACAGTCAAATACATGATCAACGATCTTCCTTCGACAGGTGGAGACAAAATAGGAGGTTCAAGCAAATATTCTTTGATATTATCAAATGCTTTCTGGCAATCTTCGGTCCAATCACAAGACTGATCTTTCCGAAGAAGCTTGAATATAGGCACACATGTGGCAGTCATGTGGGAAATGAATCTGGAAATATAATTCAAGCGGCCGAGAAAACCTCTGACTTGCTTCTCAGTTTTGGGCGCAGTCATCTCTTGTATTGCTTTGACCTTGGCAGGATCAACTTCAATACCCTTCTCACTGACAATAAAGCCCAACAACTTACCAGAACAAACACCAAAAGTACACTTATTGGGATTCAAGCGGAGTTTATACTTCCTCAAACGCTGGAATAGCTTCAACAAATGTTCAACATATTCCTCTTCATCAATTGATTTAGCAATCATGTCATCGACATAAACTTCAATCTCTTTATGCATCATATCATGAAAAAGAGTAGTCATTGCTCTCTGGTAAGTTGCACCAGCATTCTTTAGACGGAAAGGCATCACTCTATAACAGAATGTTCCCCAGGGTGTAATGAATATGGTCTTCTCCTTATCTTTGGGTGCCATCTTAATCTGATTATATCTCGAAAATCCATCCATAAACGAAAAGACTTTGAACTTAGCAATATTGTCTACCAACACATCAATGTGTGGCAGAGGGAAATCATATTTCAGACTGGATTTATTCAAATCTCTATAATCAACACACATGCATACTTTTCCATCCTTCTTTGGCACAGGCACAATATTGGCCACCCATTGCGGATACTCAGCAGTTATAAGGAAACCGACATCAATCTGCTTATGAACTTCCTCTTTGATCTTTACAACCATATCAGGATGCGTTCTTCTCAACTTCTGCTTGACTGGCGGGCACTCTGGCTTCAACGACAATCTATGCTCCACAATCTCAGAATCCAACCCAGGCATGTCTTGATAGGACCAAGCAAACACATCTGAATTCTCTCGAAGAAGATCAATAAACTCCTTCTTAGCATCTGGACACAATCGAGACCCAATCTTGACTTCCTTCACATCATCCTTGGAACCCAAGTTGACTAGCTCAATCTGCTCTTCAAATGGCTGGATAATCTTCTCATTTCTACATCACTTTCCTCCTCGGCCTCAAACACAGGGAATTCAAAATTCGGAGAAGGAGAAGGATCATTGTATTCAATGGGGTTAGGAACCAACCTGCATAATGATTTGATATTTTGATTTTAGAGAAGTGAATTTGTGACCAAATATTATGCAGATGGACAATTATATTGTTTATTATGTTTTTTGGTGATTACCATTTTCAGAATAAAGCAAAAAGTAAAAATAAACATCAAAGATGTGGATGAATAGAATTAATTTTATTGATGATCAGTTTAAAATGCCCAAACAATGTTCACTTCTCCCTTAGGCATAGGAGAAGGATTTTAAAATATAAAAGCAATTACTTAGATCGATGCAAAATAACAGGAATATCAACGGCAGTCTAATTGTTGCATGTCCCTCCATGCGTTACAAAGTTGGTGCAGTCTTCCTCTTTGCTATCCTCTAGCACAACAACTAAGTGTTGTTCATTGCCATGAATGAACCTTCCGCTATGGAAGCTGGGTTGCATATCTTCAGATCTAACAGCTGACGAGCCTCTTTGGAACCCTAAACCAGTTCTGCCCTTGTTGTCAGAGACCTCTACCATGTGCCCCCACTGATCAACATGACCTTCTTCAACAATCTTCTGAGCATCTTTCAATGAGGACATAGGTGCCCCAACTCTCTTCTCAGCAGCAATAGATAAGGCTTGGAACGGAGTTCCAACCTCATCCTTAACTTCCACATACGAGAAAGATGACAGATGGCTAACCAAAAACGCCTTCTCTCCTCCCACAATCACTAGCTTGTCATTCTTGACAAATTTCAATTTCTGGTGCAGAGTGAAGGTAACATCCCCTGCCTCGTGAATCCATGGCCTTCCCAATAAGCAACTGTAGGCCGGGTGGATATCCATTACTTGGAAAGTAATCTGAAAATCACTCAGACCTATCTTGACTGGAAGGTCCACTTCACCAATAACCGTTTCGCGTGAGCCATCAAAGGCTTTGACAATTACCCCACTATACCTCATGGGAGCTCCTTGGTAAGATAACTTTGACAATGTTGACTTCGGAAGCACATTGAGTGACGAACCGGTGTCAACTAGCACATTTGACAAAGCATCTTCCTTACAGTTCATTGAAATATGCAAAGCCAGGTTATGATTTCTTCCCTCCTCAGGGAGTTCTTCGTCACAAAAGCTCAAATTATTGCACGAAGTGATGTTAGCCACAATGTGATCAAATTGATCCATTGTAACATCCTGATCCACATACGCTTGTTCAAGAACTCTTTATAGTGCTTCTCTGTGCGCTTCAGAATTCAAAAGCAGAGACAACACAGAAATCTTCGAGGGAGTCTGAAGCAACTGCTCAACCACACTGAATTCACTCCTTTTTATCAGTCGGAGTACCTCATCATCATCATTGGCTTTCAAGTTGCCGGATTAACCAGACTTATCCTTTGAACAGCCAACTGGATCCACATTAGGTACCTCCGCCTTCTTACCAACAATTGTTTCTTCTTTATTTTTCAGGAACACCGGTCCAAATACTCGACCACTGCGGGTCACCTTTGTAACATCAGTAATGCTTGTCGCATTACGCGAAAAAACCGGCGGGAAAACGAAACAACAGAGCCTCCACCGTGCGTTATTTATCCCAAAAGAGGGAAAGGAAATGCTCGAAGTAAACCTAGAAAAGACATGGTCTCGCGACCAGAGAGAGATGGGATCGGGAGTCGGTTATGCGAAGGGAAGGTATTAGCACCCCTACACATCCGTCGTACTCGACGGGATCCACGCTCAAAAGAAAGGATAAGGTTGCTAAAAACTGCGCAAACACCACACAAGGCTGGAAGGAAACACAGAAAGACAAAAGAAACTAACTCGGCAGGATATCGCATCCTGGGCCTATGTAGTCTGTCAGGCACAGACATCAGAGTCGACGTAGTTCGGGACAGGGGAAACGTGCTCGCTAGGATGTCGCATCCTATGCATACGTATCTTCTCTGACTGGAGAAGAATCAGAGCACTCGTAGCTCGGCTAACGCACGCCAAACAAAAACCACACAGGAAACCGACTACCAATCGCTGGACTTACGTCAGACTCCATACAAACAGGCAAACATGGAAACCCAATGCCAATCGCTGGACTTACATCAGACTCCGGACCAACAAACACACACAGGAAACCAACTGCCAATCGTTGGACTTACGTCAGACTCCAACAAGCAAACAAGACACCGGAAACCAACTGCCAATCGCTGGACTTACGTCAGACTCTAAACACACACAAAGGGGTTGAAAAAGAAAAAGGGCGCCCGGAGAGATCAGCTCATCTCCTGCCTACGTACCTCATCTGGTATGAGGATCAGGGCGACGTAGTTCCCCTACGTAGGGAAAAAGGACTAACCTAACCAGATACAAAGGGAGACACAAACTACTAGGGAGACTACGACTCGAGCCTAGAAGTTATCATGCATACGATCCCTAAGTTAAGGTTTCTATCTAACTTGCACAGGGAGCAAGCTATCCTAAACAACACAAGCAAATTCATACAAGCACACAAAGCAAGCACACACACTATATGCACACAATCGGGCTCATACAAGGTTAGGCTGTGAAACACAAGCCAACTGGAGTGGGTGTAGTTAGCTCTTAACCCTAACATTGAGAGTTAGGGTGAAGCTGATGAAATGGGAAGTGAGGGTAAGACCTCACAACTCTTATCCCTGGCCTGGGAGAGCTTCAGACAAATGAAAGTGTGGGAGTTCAGAAAGTAGGAACTCTTCTCCACATATGACTGACACAACAAAGATTTTGGGCTATTATCCACAATGCATCAACACAAGGTGTGTGAGCAAAGTGAATGACACAACTGAATAGCAGGAGATGGATTACACATCTCTTTTATCTGCCAATTGCCTCATAAGAGGACTTTTCCTGCTTGGCACAAAGATAAACAAACACAAGCATTACCTCTTAAGGAGGGCTTCAGGCAGGTGCCTGCCCACATAACAGGACAGGTCTTCCAGACTACATGAAGTCAGAGAGTTATACCTCAGTGGTTAAGCAACCAAGCAAAGCAAAAGCAAGTTCAAGAGAACTCAAAGCAACTTAGGTACCTGAAAAAAATCTAAACCAATCAGTTTACAAGTCAAACAAACAGACAGACAACAGTCAACCATACAATCAGACATATAGTCAAAGCATCAGGCAACAAGGTGCAAGGCACAAGCTCAAACACAAATGAATTGGTATCAACCTACAAAACAACACAAGGTTAGCCAATCATCAACCAATTAATCAACTCAAATGAGTGGACCAATCCAACCATGGCAATGTGCTTCTTAACCTGAAATCCACAATCCAAACAGTGAGTCCAAACCACTAGGTCAAAGCCTAGGGTCAAAAGAGGGTCAAACATTCAAAACAGAACATGAAATTTAACATGAATCAACTTCAATCACATCTTGACACAACTCAAAAGGTTCCATATCAATATCATTACCCAAAAGCATCTCATGAACCAAACATGGCAAGGTATGCAAATTGTGACCACATTGTGATATCAGAAGAAATAAATGCACATTAAATCAAAAATGATTCAAATAATCTTGGCAAAATTCATGAGTAAACAGGACATACAACATGATCATCACACAAAAAATTAGAGGCATTGGACATCATTAGGCATAGCAATCAAATATCATAAGTCAAGACAAGCACATGTGTGATACAAATTGTCACACCAAGTTAGCATAGGCATAAAACAGGGATGGATTATGGTAAAAACCTCAAACCAAGGCCAAAACAACACTCAACATGTCTAGAAATGGTATGCAAAAATTCAGAAGCATTGGATAAGAAACAAGCATTTTATGATCAAATGAAGTTCAAGGCAATTTTAAAGCTCAAATGTGACCAACCAGAATGAAAAATCTCAATTAAATCAGAAATGATCCCAATAATTCCAACAAAAATCAAGAGCAATCACAACATCTATAACATGCATCACACAAAACATCAGGACAATTGGAGATCATTTGGCTAGGCAAACACATCATTCAAGTTGAACATCACAAGGTGTGACACAAATTGTCACACCAACTTAGCACAACCATAAAATAGAAATGATAATTGATAAAAATACCAAATCAACACCAAAATGTCAAGCAATGTGTCTAGTTATAGCATGCAAAGTTTCACATTCATTGGATCAAAGACCAGCATTTCACATCATGATAACCAAGGCAAGGTCAAATATGGACATGCACTCAAACATTCTAGCACCAAAAAATATCCAGCCAAGTACAATTTTGGAATTGATGATCAAAAAATAGTAAACAAGATAAGGATCACAATTCAAAAAATTGGGATGAATTTGGATTAATTTTCAATTTTAAATGAATTTTGGAAGTTCATGAAAAAATAAAAAAATGAAATGGAGCAAAGGCATGAACATATGAAGGAAATGGTGAAAATGCAAGGCAATATGAGAAAATGACATCAGTCGGATTCGATCCATGGCTAGATTTGAATCACCTAGCGCGCCAAATGCCAAAACGATGGCGTTTAAACATGAAACCCTAGTGCGCGCTGCATGGATTCAAAAAATCCGTAGGTAATATGCATGCAATCCGCAGGAAATCTTATGCGTTTTGTAACAAAATTCGCAGGAAAATCTCCAGCAAAACTGGAAAATGAAGAACACGATGAAGATCATGAAGATCTTCATCCAGAAATTTCCAGATCAAACAAAATGTTCCAGAAATCAGTAAAACTTATGTTAATCCACTCGCCATGCATCATACAACAAGAATTCACAAATCATTCATGAAAAAACACACAAACACGCATGGATCGAAGGAATTACAAATCTACATCAAAACTTTAATCACATGGATCTTTGCAAATATAGCACCAAATCACTCCATTCAAAGCTCAGATTCATTACCAATCTATGAACTACACGACTAGCATAATGGATTTGTGAATTAAAGAGGTCGAAAAACCAGCCTCTTGATGAACAGAGTTGAATCCACGTGCTTCCAAGGCTTGGCAATGCTCAGATCTCTTCCAATATGCTTGTATGGATGATTAATGGAAGGAATGAGCTTCAATTGCGCATGAATCCAACAGAATTTCAAATCACCATTAATGCTCCAAGCTTTGAGTATGAACAAAGCAGCCACAATTTCTCTTGCTCACACGTCCAATTCTACTCAATTATGCTTCATGATGGTGAATTAAGCAAGAGAAAGTGTTTAGGTTTGAAGAATTTTTGGAAAAGAGTGAGAGAAAAATTTGGAGAATTTGGTGATTCTAGATCTAGAATGTTCAATCTGAGCAAAACAGTTATGATTAAGTACTTATACCTCATGCTAATCATGTTTAGGAAGTGTTTAGGGCAAATGCAAATGAGGTTAGTGAGTTTGTGGTGTAAATGCAAAAAATGAATTTTCTACTTCATGCACCTTCATGCACGTGAACAGTGCACGTGCAAGGTCCAAAATGCCTTAAAATGAGTTCATGCACATGTTGGCATTGGTTTGGTATGCATATGTTCAACCAAAATGAGTTTATGAAATTTCTTCCCAAAATCTTCATGAATGAGCCAATGCCATGCAAATGAGAATTCATGTCCAATGATGATATTCTTGGAAAATACATGTTACAAGGATCAATATGCAAAAAGAACCACCCAAATTGGAGTTTTGGTTTGAAAGTTATGCTCATTTGAAGTTTAAACCACACTTTGCCATGATTGGACCATATCTCCTCAACCACACATGAGAAATT
The DNA here is from genome assembly GCF_024323335.1 of Lathyrus oleraceus. Taxonomy (NCBI): domain Eukaryota; kingdom Viridiplantae; phylum Streptophyta; class Magnoliopsida; order Fabales; family Fabaceae; genus Lathyrus; species Lathyrus oleraceus. Next base: position 75,429,758 of record NC_066582.1, on the reverse strand, counting down.
CATGATCTTGGACTTTTTGGAATTGGGAGAGAAAGATCTTCAACCTTCATGTTGGACAAAATTTCATTTGAAGCTTTCTTGATGATATAATCTTGAGTTGAAGTTGGTCCAAAACCTTTCCATTTTTGGAAAGTTCAAATTACAGGTCACCTGCTATTTTTGGAAAGTCTTGATCTGACTTCAAATCCTTCAATGTTGATGTTTGAAATGTCAAATGAGACTTGCTCACACATGAATGAGGCATCTCTAATCACTTCACACCTCCAAATCCATAATTGAATTGACAGTTGACTTTTGTTGACTTTTCAGGGCCTCAGATGATTTGTACCTAGACTAATGAATTCTGAGCCTTCAATATTTGGCCAAATCACTTCAAAATGATCCTTGGGTCATGTGAACTCATTGTTCCAACCCTAGGGCTTTGGTCTCATGGACAATGCACTTGTTGCCTTGCATAGTTGAATCTCCTAACCAGTCTTGCTTGATGACATGATGGACTATGCAATGACAATGCAATGTTAATGACCTAAAATGAAAATGTATATACAAGTGGGAGGTGCAAATTTGAGGTGCTACAGCTGCCCCTATTCAATCAACTGGGAACCTGAACGGATGAGAGCAACGGCTGTCAGACCTTCAAGGTAAACAGGGATTGAATATCGAAGAACCGTAGAAATTTGCACTCTACGGGATATGATACAGGATATTTGCAACAGCGACCAGACAAGACGTTTACCGACGACTCTACTGGGGATTTTGATTTCTGTCAAAGGAAAGATACAGCCAGACGTCAACGGACGAATGGGAAAAACTCAACGTTTATCGACACCAACGGAGAGGTGGCCAGACATCAACGGATGAATGGGAAGACTCGACCAGACGTCAACGGACGAACGGGAGATGCTCGACGTTTATCGACACCAACGGAGAGGTGACCAGACATCAACGGATGAACTGGGAAAAGACTCGACCAGACGTCAACGGACGAACGGGAGAAGCTCGACGTTTATCGACACCAACGGAGAGGTGAACCCTTCACTAGGGAAGGCAAAAAGGTATTGGCAACCAGAAACCAGACAGGACGTTTATCGACGACTCTACTGGGGATCTCTGGCTGGGGAACAAACAGACATTTATCGATGACTGGGAAAGACTCGACGTTTACCGACATCGAAAGATGATGTTTACCGACATCAAAGAAAGGTGACCAGACATTTACCGATGACTGGGATGAGACTTGATGTTTACCGACATCGAAAGATGATATTTACCGACATCAAAGAAAGACGACCAGACATTTACCGATGACTGGGAAATAAGATATACAACCAAACGTCAACGGACGAATGGGAAAAACTCAACATTTATCGACACCAACGGGGAGGTGAACACTTCACTGGGGAAGAGATACATACAACCAAACGTCGACGGACGAATGAGAAAAACTCAACGTTTATCGACACCAACGGAGAGGTGACCAGACCTTAACGAATGACCTGTGGGGAGGATACAACTAGACATCAACGGACGAATAGGAAAAACTCAACGTTTATCGAAACCAACTGAGAGGTGAACACTTCACTGGGGAAGGAAAAAATGGTACGAACACCGAAAGATGATGTTTACCGACATAAAAAAGAAGCGACCAGACATTTACCGATGATTGGAGTGAGACTCGATGTTTACCGACACCGAAACAATGGTGTTTACCGACACCAAGGAAAGACCACACGGGTGCAAACATGACACTTACAGGTATCACAGGAATGACATCTGCGTATGTCAAGGCAAGTCTAAACACTTGCTGGGGATCTCACTGGGGAGAATCAAGCTTCCTTTCACGGACGAGTGAGGAAATAAACCTCTCTGAGGAGTTATCAATCCTGAATGCTGTCAGGAACAACTGTAGCAAATGTGCCATACAGATGTTGAACAACGATCCGCCTCTGCCGGGGATAGTTTTGATTAGGCTTAACACATGAATGCATATGTTTGAATTTTTCTATGGCGTAATGCTCCATATCGAATGGAAATGCTACGCGTTTTGAGGATGCGATGATTACTACATGCAAAATGCAAATGATGAACTCCTGCCGGGGAGCAAAATTCTCCCACTCTGCGGGGATACTCTGTCTGAGGAATGCTCTGCGTGGAGTAGCACCGACTTCTCACTCATGCTGGAGAATAGCCTGCTGCTGGAGACAGGATAGATCCCACCGGGGACAAACTTCACTGGACCTAATCCACTCGAGGACTCTGCTAGGGAAACAAACAGTGCGACTTACTGGGGAGAACAGCCAATCCACCGGTAGGATAAACTCTGCTGGAGATAATTTCCACCAAATCTGATCCACTCGGGGAACTGCTGGGGAAAACCATCAATACAAACCCTCTACTAGGGAAATTCACTAGGGGAAAACACTCCACACCCTGATGCGGAAATGGATAACTGTGTTGGGTAAATAATATATCCGACCACGCTGGGGATAGACATCCACAAACCCTGCCGGAGAAAAGCATTCACGACCACGCTGGGGATAGCAGTACTTCAAACCAGACTGCTGGGGGACGAAAACTCCACAGACACTCTGCATGGGATAAAAATAGTTCTGATAGCCTTCCGACTTGCTTGGGGAAACAGTCACTTCCAAGCCTGCTGGGGAATCATCCTCAATCCGGCTGAGGAATTCCTGATCTTGAATACGATGGGGAGACAAGTCTCGAACTTGCTTCAACTGCTGGGGAAGATCCCCATCCCACACTACTGGACAGTGCTGACAACATCCTGATCAAACCATGGCTTATCTGCTTCAGCCAGGAACCGAAAGTGATATCCTGCAAACAACAAGGGAAACATGCCCCAGGGAATCGCATGGATAAGATACACCCAAGTGTACTCAACATTCAAAATGATTTTCAAATGTTTTATCTTTCTGCACGTTATTGTCTAGCCTTCATGTTTTTATATGCAATGTTTATCAAAAATTCGGACGTTTTTGCAAACAAAACAGTAAAAATAAAAACAAGAGAGCAATTTATCTGAATAACGACTTTTATTGATTGAAAATTGGGCCTGAAAAGGCGAATACATCGGGAAGCAATTCCTAGAAAGAGGTAATTGCGCACAAAAGGAAAAATCTATCCTAATGGCAATGTGAATACGGCATCCACTATTTCCCAATTCTGTTATGACTCACAGATCATCAATTTTCTCCCGAATTCCTTGCTTTATGAGAAGAATGACTGGACCGATCATACCCTTCGAGATAGTAGACCATGAAGCGCGATGAAGTACAGATAACTCAGACTGTAGTCTTCGCTTTAATCCCTCTTTTGCCTGGACCGCCCTTTTCGGGTTTTCAATCCACCAGGATACCCATTTTTGCCTAAGCCGCCCTTGCGGGTTTTCGACTTACCGGGTGTACAAATTCTTTTCATTTTTATCCCTAACTTTTGCCTGAACCTTTTCTCTCTTTTTTTTTTGGTTCGCCGGGATGCCCTTTTTTGCCTGGACTCTTTTATTCTTTTTGTCCAGCGGGTCAATTTATGCGAAGTATTTTTTGACTACATCTGAGTTGACAGGGGACGGAAAATCTTCTCCATCCATAGTTGTAAGCATCAAGGCTCCACCAGAGAAAACCTTCTTAACAACATATGGACCTTCGTAATTAGGAGTCCACTTGCCCCTGTTATCTGTACCGGGAGGAAGGATCCTCTTCAAAACTAGATCACCAGTTTGATAGCTTCGAGGACGCACTTTCTGATCAAAGGCTCTCTTCATCCTTCTCTGATACAACTGCCCATGACACACAGCTGCTAGCCGTCTCTCTTCGATAAGGCTCAACTCGTTGAACCTTGTTCGAATCCATTCAGCTTCGTCTAGCTTGACATCCAACAAAACTCTCAGAGAAGGAATCTCCACTTCAACAGGTAGGACAACTTCCATACCATACACAAGGGAGTAAGGGGTTGCCCCGGTCGATGTACGTACTGAGGTACGGTACCCATGCAAAGCGAAAGGCAACATCTCATGCCAATCCTTGTACGTTACGACCATCTTCTGCACAATCTTCTTAATATTCTTGTTTGCCGCCTCTACAGCACCATTCATCTTTGGTCTGTAAGGAGAAGAATTGTGATGTTCAATCTTGAAATCTCTGCAAAGCTCTTTCATCATCTTGTTATTGAGATTCGAACCATTATCAGTGATGATTCTCTCAAGAACTCCGTAACGACAGATGATTTCCTTCTTGATGAACCGGGCAACCACTTGTTTGGTAACATTAGCATAGGAAGCTGCTTCCACCCACTTGGTGAAGTAATCAATCGCAACCAGGATGAAGCGATGTCCATTAGAAGCAGTGGGCTCAATCTTCCCAATCATATCAATGCCCCACATGGCGAACGACCAAGGTGAATTCATGACATTCAGAGGGCTTGGTGGTACATGCACTTTATCAGCATAAATCTGGCATTTATGGCACTTTCGAGCGTACTTGAAACAATCGGATTCCATAGTCATCCAGTAATAACCGACTCTCAACAATTTCTTCGACATTGCATGACCACCAGCATGGGTACCAAAAGATCGTTCATGCACTTCCTGCATCAACATGTTTGCTTCGTGTCTATCCACGCATCTGAGCAGAACCATGTCAAAGTTTCTCTTGTACAACACGTCATCCTATTTCAAATAAAAGCTTCCATCTAGCCTTCTCAGGGTTTTCTTGTCATTCTTCGATGCACCTTCAGGATACTCCTGACTCTTGAGGAAGTTCTTGATATCATAGTACCACGGTTTCTCATCAACAACAGACTCGGCTGCAAACACATACGCAGGCCTCTCGAGTCGATTCACCGCAACATGTGGCACATGATTCCACCAATGAACTTTGATCATGGACGACAAAGTAGCCAAGGCATCAACCATCTGATTCTCGTCACGGGGAACGTGATACAACTTCACTTTCTTGAAGAACGTCAGTATTCTTCTGGTGTAATCTCTGTAAGGAATCAAATGTAGCTGATTGGTATTCCAATCTCCATTGACCTGGTTAATCACTAGAGCGGAATCTCCATATATATCCAGAGTTTTGATCCTCAGATCGATGGCTTCTTCAATCCCCATGATACAAGCCTCATACTCAGCCTCATTGTTGGTCACGTCAAAAGTCAATCTGGAAGAAAAAGGTATATGAGCCCCTTTAGGATTGATAAGCACTGCACCAACACCAATACCGTTCATATTCGCATCCCCATCAAACATCAGTGTCCACTTGTCATCAGGATCCGGTCCTTCTTCGACAAGAGGCTCTTCACAATCTTTCATCTTAAGATATCTTCATCAGAGAATTCAAACATCATCGGCTGATAATCATCAATCGGTTGCTCGGCAAGGTAGTCTGACATAATACTACCTTTGATGGCCTTCTACGATGTGTCCTGAATATCATACTCAGTTAGAATCATCTGCCAACGGGCGACACGTCCGGTGAGAGCCGGCTTCTCAAAGATGTACTTTACTGGATCCATCTTAGAAATCAATAAAGTAGTACGGTTCAACATATACTGCCTCAGTCGGCGAGCAGCCCAGGCCAAAGCACAACAAGTTTTCTCAAGCTGTGAATATTTGATTTCACAATCGGTAAACTTTTTGCTAAGGTAGTATATGGTATGCTCTTTTCGACCAGACTCGTCATGCTGTCCCACTACACACCCCATCGAGTTCTCAATCACTGACAGGTACATTATCAGAGGCCTCCCAGGAACTGGAGGTATGAGGATTGGAGGTTTCTGCAAATACTCTTTTATCTTGTCAAAAGCTTTCTGACAGTCATCATTCCACCTGATTGCTTGATTCTTCCTTAGCAATTTGAATATCGGTTCACACGTGGCAGTTAGGTGAGATACAAACCTTGCAATGTAGTTCAATCTCCCTAAAAATCCACGAACCTGCTTTTCTGTTTTCGGTTCAGGCATTTCTTGAATAGCTTTGACTTTTGCTGGATCAACCTCAATCCCTTTCTCACTGACAATGAAGCCTAACAGCTTCCCGGATCTCACTCCAAACGTACACTTGTTTGGATTCAGCCTCAGTTTGAACTTTCTCAACCTGTCAAACAACTTCTGCAAATTTACCAGGTGCTCCTCTTCTGTCTGCGACTTCGCGATCATATCATCCACGTACACTTAAATCTCTTTGTGCATCATGTCATGAAAGAGAGTCGTCATAGCCCTCTAATAGGTAGCACCGACATTCTTCAGCCCAAATGGCATCACCTTATAGCAGAACGTGCCCCAAGGTGTAATGAATGTCGTCTTTTCCATGTCCTCTGGCGCCATCTTAATCTGATTATACCTAGAAAAACCATCCATGAAAGAGAAAACCGAGGATTGAGCCGTATTATCAACCAATACATCAATGTGAGGTAATGGGAAATCATCTTTCAGACTCGCTCTATTCAAATCCCGGTAATCGACACACATTCTGACTTTGCCATCCTTCTTCGGCACGGGAACGATGTTGTCCACCCACGGGGGATAAGTCGTAACTGACAGAAAACCCGCATCCAACTGCTTCTGAACTTCTTCCTTGATCTTGACGGCCATGTCAGGACTAGTTCTGCGAAGCTTCTGCTTGACTGAAGGACAATCTTCTCTGAGAGGTAGTCTATGCACCACAATATCGGTATCCAACCCAGGCATATCTTGATACGACCAGGCGAATATCTCCACATATTCTCTCAGCATCTCAACCAACCTTCTCTTGACATCTTCCTTCAGAGCAGCCCCGATCTTAATATCTTTTCTGGCGTCCTCAGTACCAAGATTAATCACTTCCAACTCCTCCTGATGAGGTTGGATAACCCTTTCCTCCTGCTTCAACAATCTGACCAATTCTTTAGGGAGTTCACAGTCTTCCTCACTCTCCTCTTCAGCTTGGTAGATGGGATTATTGAAATCATACTGAGCCATAACAAAACTGTTCATAGTGGAGTCCGTAAGATCACTTCTGCATGTTTAATGTTTTATTTTAGAAAAAAGAGTTCAAGAAAGTCACAAAAAACAAAAACATTGCCATTTTTATTTTTTTGAAAAACAAAAACAAAAACAGAAAGACAGGGATCACAAAATTGTTTGCAAAACGTCCTTTATTAATGATTTCATTGGAAAAACATGATGAGGCCCTACAATGAACCACTACGCCTTGGGCAGAACGTAGGGTTTTGTGAAAAATGAAAAACAAAAGAAAATTACTCTGTTTGAAGAGTAACTTGGACCACATCTTCAGCCGTCCAGTTGTTGATCGACTCCCCTGGTGCACACGGGCGAACCCAGTTATCTAGATCACAATCACTGTCACAGTCTTCACTACTAGTTGCAAAGACATCACCGTGATTCATCAGCCCAACGCTGGTAAAGGTACTCGGCCCTTTATGCTCAATTTGCTCCGCCTGCAGAGGTTGATAGCCAATACCGAACTTGTCTTCTTTGACAGGCAAATACACCATCTTGCCCCAGCCTTCTGACTTGCCAGAGTTGACAACCTCCACTGCCTGCTTGTACGATGCAATTGAGGCACTTGGCTTCTTCTGCTCAGCGAAAGCCACCCTCTCAAGAGCAACAGTCTCGAATGCCTGGCATAAAGTTTCATGGATCTCACCATCCACTTCTACATACTTGAAAGAGGATAGGTGACTCACCAGAATGTCTTCTTCACCGCACACAGTTACAATCTGACCGTTCCAGACATACTTCAACTTCTGGTGGAGAGTTGACAAAACTGCCCCAGCTGCGTGAATCCAAGGACGCCCCAATAAACAACTATATGCTGGCTGGATGTCCATCACATAGAAGACAATACTGAACACCTCCGGGCCAATCTTCACCGGCAACGTGACTTCACCAAAAACGGACCGTTTGGATCCATCAAATGCACGAACAATTAGATCGCTCGGAGTGAGTACAACCCCCTCAACATCAATCTTACCCAGAATCTTCTTAGGCAGCACATTCAAAGACGAGCCAGTGTCCACCAGCACATGGGACAACACTGCGCCTTTGCACTCCATGGTGATATGCAGGGCCTTGTTATGGTTGCGACCTTCAGGCGTCAAGTCCAGATCTGTGAACCCCAACCCATGCCTGGTGCTCACATTGGCAATCACACCCTCCAATTGGTTGACAGAGATCTCCTGAGGCACGTAAGCCAGATTCAGCATCTTCAACAAGGCATTACGGTGTGCCTCTGAGCACAGGAGCAATGAGAGAATAGAGATCTTGGACGGAGTCTGAATCAACTGATCTACAATCTTGTAGTCACTCTTCTTTATAATCTTCATAAACTCCTCCACGTCTTTCTCAAACGAACCCTCAGGCGCCTCCTTCTGAGCAGGTTCTTCATCAACCACAGTCTGTTTACCTTTGGCCTTGGCAAGAGCTTCAGCATTATTGTCCCTCAACGGTTGCGGAGCAAACAAGCGACCACTTCTGGTAAACCCTCCTGGTCCTCCAACATTATCCACAACTGGACCCACAACCACAGGAGTTCTACTAGGCAAACTAATAGTCACAGGCGCTTGATTCACTGGTTTGACCTGATTTTCAGCCCTTCGATTACTACGGTAAGCGTTTTCATACTTCCATGGCACAACCCTACTATTTTCAACAACCCTTTTGCCCGAAGCAACGATTGTAGTTGGAGCACTGACGATTACAGGAGCAGAAATGGTAACAGGAGTACCACTAGTTGTAGGCGCATTGACAGTCCTCTGGCCACGTCCCTCAGACGGTTTGAAATAAATGGTGACAGTTGACACCATCCCACGTTCTTTCACGGCCCGACTAAACTGTAAACAGCCCTCATCAATCAGATTCTGAATACCAGCCCTCAACTGTACACAACCATTCTCGGAACCTTCACAATCTGAACAGTCCTGATCACAACCCGAGTATACTCCCCCTTTCAACAAACGATCCTTCACAACAACCAACGGAGTCTGAATCTCATCCACACTGACCACCAAGTCTTCAGCTTCTCCACCTTCAACATTGTTAACTCTGTGCGCACCATGCTGAGGCATAAGATTGTTCACAACATTCGGCACAGGAGCAAAATTGATAGTTTTGGCGTCAATTAAGTCCTGGACCTTATGATGAAAAGCCCGACAGTTCTCAATGTGGTGCCCCGGTGCACCAGAATGGAAATCACAACGCACGTTGGCATCATACCCAGGTGGTATTTTTGTCAACGGAGCCATTGTACGCAACTCCACAAACCCCAATCGGAGCAGTTCAGGCAACAACTCAGCATAGGTCATTGGCAACGGGTCAAAACGGCGATCATGCATCCTCTGTCTAGGCTGATACGGACGTTGTTGTTGTTGTTGTTGTTGTTGTGACTGTTGTTGAACTCTTTGTTGTTGCTGTTGACGAGGTTGAGATGCTGGAATGGTTACAGCAGCAACCTGGCGATATTGCCCTCTGTTTGCACTTCTTCTACCGTGTTGCACAGCATTGGTTTCACCCTCTCTCCTGCGAGGTGCCCCAGCAAATGGTTTCTTGGAAGATGAGGAACCAGCATCTTGAATCTTCCCAGCTTTAATTAAACTCTCTGTCCTTTCCCCACAGATCACCACGTCTGAAAAACTACTGAATGGGCAACTTCCCATCCGGTCCATGAACACGCCTTGTAAAGTACCGATAAACATATCAGTCAGTTCCCTTTCCAGCATAGGGGGTTGTACTCTTGCAGCCAACTCACGCCACCTCTGGGCATACTCCTTGAAGCTTTCTCCGGATTTTTGACAAAGACTCTGCAACTGAGTCCGACTCGGCGCCATGTCCATATTATGTTTATATTGCCTCAGGAAGGCTTCACCCAGATGAAGGTGAGAAAAACAAGAAAGGGGGGGGGGGTTTGAATTGTTTGAAAAATAAGCGCTTTTCCAAAAAGAAAATCACACAATGATTTTATACTGGTTCGCTTATAACACAAAGCTACTCCAGTCCACCCGGCCAAGGTGATTTCGCCTTCAACAAGGACTTAATCCACTAATCTTGAAAGATTACAAACAACCCCTAAGAGAGAAGAAAATCTCTTAGTCCTCTCAAGTCTACAGACTACAAAGAGTCACTTGAGGAAATCAAATAAAAAATTAGATACAAGATATGTAATCTAGAGTGCTTCTAAGAAAGCAAGTATTACAAATTTAAGAACAGATTTTTCACTTGATAAGCAAAAGCTTAGTGAAATTCTTTGAAAGCAAGGATGATTTTCTTGAGCGTGAAATAATTCAGTATAGTTTTGGCTAGTTGATTTCTTGCTTACTGAAAGTTGATTTCTTCTCTATTTATATAGGAGTTGAAGTAGTGTTGAAATAGAGTTGAAGTAGAGTTAAATCTGCTGGACAATGAGATGTAATTACGCCATTCCATAAATAGCTTCTGCAGGAGACTTTTTCTTTTAGAAGTGACTACTTACCACAAGTAGTATCTTCTCTCTTGGAAGAGGAGATTAACGTCTCTTTCTAATTGAGGAAATCCATTTGCAGAATTTTAACTTGGCTTAAACGTTACTTCATCATGATTAACAAATCTGATTAGAGTCTTCGTGTATCTGGAGAATCTTGCTTCTGATGTTATTTCTTGAGAGTTCAGATAGCGCTGATAAAATCAGAGTTTACAGAAGGCATTTGTTCAGAGTCAGAGCTTCTTGAAACGAGATTCCACTTTAGATGCTTCTGATACTTGATAATTTGTATCTGATCTTGTTGTGCATCTGATGACATCATCAGATTTATTTCTTCTGTCTTTAGAACCCTGCACACTTAGAGACTTTTCGTTAGGGTGCCATTTTTGGTTTCATCCTTTGTTATCATCAAAATCAAGGAATCTGTTGTAGAACAATTTTTGTTCTTACAATCTCCCCCTTTTTGATGATGACAAAACAACTTAAAATAGCAGATGAAACATGAATAAAATAAGATCAGATAGACAGAAGCTCCCCCTGAGTTAGTGCTAGGGAGTTCAGAAGTTCTTACCAGAGCGTTTCAAGTAATGAGATTTCTGAAACTTTCTGCAAATTCTTAAATTTAATGTTAGAGTTATTTAATCAGAGCTATTTTTATCAGAGCTATTTCTACAAATGTTGCAGAGTGCTTAAGGTTTTAGACAAATTTTCATCAGAGCTATTTAATGATTTCTCCCCCTTTTTGTCAGAATCAAAAAGGTAGATATAAAAAAATAACAAGATAATAAAGAGAAAAACATTTCATTAATCAGAAGCACAAAGGCACAAAAACGTTCAAAACATCAGAGCCAAGAGAATATTAGAGCTAAAGAAGACAGAAGCAAAAACACTAGGCAAGCAAACAAAATAAATCCTAAGTGCCTAAGGGTTTGGAGGTTGAGGAAGTCTCTGAAGCAACATGGCAAACATGTTCTGGATGTTTTCATTCAAAGCATCTTGCTTGTCCATCCTGGCACGGAGCTCATTCTGATCTTGCTTGATTTCTTTCTGATCTTGCTTGATCTCTTGCAGAGCATGAAGAATCATAGGGATCGCAGAGGAAGACTCCCCCTGAGTCAGAGCCTGCTGAGCTTCAGCTTCAGCAGCAGCTTGGGCTTCTGCATCCGCCTGAGCCTTGGCTTCAGCTTCCTTAATCCTTAGAAGTTCTGCTTCCTTTGCCAGTCTTTCTTCTTCTAACCTTCTAGCTTCTTCTTCAGCTTCCCTAGCCAATCTTTCCTCCTCTAATCTTCTGGCCTCAGCTTCTCTGGCCAATCTCTCTTGGAGCCGTTCCTCAGCATCTCTGATGTAGCCATTTCTGACTTGTTCAGAGATACTCTTCAGCCTATAAGACTCAGAGGTCATCCAACTAATGACTCTGTTCCAGTGTGTCCTAACAGATTTAGGATCATCACTAACTTCAGAGTTTTTAGTCAGAGACTTGACCTTCTGGACTGAAGCTTCTGCAACCTGTATAATGGCCTCCTCAAGGGTAGGTATGGTAAGTTCAGGTTCAGGTTCAGGTGAATGAGGTGGAGAGTTTGAAGGGCTAAGATTTAGAGGTTGAGGTTCAGATTCTGCTTCTGGTTGAAGTTCAGAATCTGCGTCTGGTTGAAGACTAGGGGATGAAGCATATAGTGGATTTAGGTCTAATGGGTCAGAGTCTGGTCCAGGTACAGCGGGAATAATTGGTGGAGTGATATTAGAGGTGAAGGGATCAGATGGTTGAGTTTCAGAGGGTAAGGTTGTTGTTTGTTGTGGTGGAAGTGAAGTTTGGAGGGGTGAGGTTACTTCAGATTGTCTTGTGGGTTGTGGAGCAAAATTTTTAGCATAAATTTCAGCTATTGTTGGGGAGTTAGGGTCAGAGTGTTCTTGGTCAGAGGACTCTTGATCAGATAACTCTTGGTCAGAAGAAGGGGAAAGGTAAGGGGGTGATTCATATTCAGAGGATGAGGAAGAAGAAGTGCTTTGGTGGGTTTGTATAGGTTGAGAGGGAGGAATGAAAGTTCTAGCTATGTTTAGAACTGGTGTTGGTTGGGAGGTTCTGGTGATTGAGGGTGGGATTTCAGAGGTAGTAAAAATTGGTTGAGAGGAGAGAGGGTTAGAGGAAGCCATTATAGATTCAGAAGAGACAGGAGGAACAGACTTACCGGAAGAGGCATTCAGAGGTGCTGAAGCTTTGGTGCCAGAAGTTTCTCCAAGTCTGGCTTTCTTTGCTCTCCTTGCCTCAGCAGCTATCTGTTTCTCAGAGACACCTCTCTTGTATCTGACAAGATCTTCTACAGAGTCCAGACAGTCTTCAAGGCGGAAATCAGAAACATCAACACCTTCTTCCAGCATACGATGAAGATAGAGGGCAACAGCGTCTCTGGGCTCATCCTTGAAGAATCTGACCAGGCCATGAGGCATCTTCCTCTGATCTTTTAGACATTCCCAGGACACATCCATAGTGGGCTTGACTCTAATCTCTTTGATGATTCCCATGCTCTTCAGGTTTTTGGCATTCAGAGGCTTTCCCACATCAATTGCCAGATCATCCATACATCTGGTCTTCTCCAGATCATCTACCAAGCCATGCTCAATGAAGACATCAGAGAGCAATCTTCCCAGAGGAATGTAGGATCTGGGCTTCATATTATTCCTCGTTTCTCTGACTGAATCTCTCAGATATCTGAAGAGGAGAACAGGGAGGTTGATCTTCACGCCTTTCTGGATGCAGTACAAAATGCATTTCTGATCTGCATTTATGTAATCTGAAGAGTTGGAGGCTGGACGATGATGGATTGTTCCCAGAATAATCTTCAGCCAAACTCGGAGGTTCTGATGAAGCTCCTTGTTCTTAGAGGGGTTTCCTTCAACATTAGGTTTGAAGATTGTAGGGTTGATGACTTCAGTGATGCGCTTTGACCTTGGAGGAATATTGTAAATCCTTTTACCTCCAGCTTTCTCCATGTTCAGCAAGGAGGCAATGGACGCTTCTGTGATAACTATCTTCACTCCCAGAACAAATGAGACAATGAATTGGTCATCTGCATCAGCATGTCTCCAGAACTCCTTTACCAGAAGAGGATAGATGGGACCATACAACCTTTCAAAGTAGTTCTCCCACCCTTGTTGACGAAGTTCCCCAGTGAGATCAACGCCATTTCTTCTTAGGTTGTCAAAATCAACCAAGGATTCACACAAAACATCCAAACCTTCAAAGGGAGTTGAAAGGTTTATGTGACTTTCTCGGTCAAGAATGTGGGGTTCTTGATAAACAGGGGTTATGGTGACGCCTGTAACAGTGGGTGTTTGAGTGTTTGAGGTTTGGGGATTAGAAGTAGATTCCATCTGTTGGGAGAAGTTAAAAACTTCTTGCTATTGAGCATCCATGAAGAAGATTGAAGAAGAAGATGAAGAACTTGCAGAGAACTTGCAGAGAAAGGTTTAGGGTTTTAGAGTGAGTGAGAGTGATAAGTGTGTGAAATGTGAGAAAAGTGTTTATATACCTAAGTAAAAACGCATGCAAAACGACACCTCAGAATGCGTTAAACACAATACTCAAAATAGCACGCTTGGGGGGAAAAATGATTACAGCTAATAAATGAATGTCTAATCCCACAGTTTGCACACTGCTCGAGGAAAACTCAAACGTCTGCCTTTTGAATTTCTTGACAGCTGTCTAGAAGTTCTAAGGTTTGATGCTCAGAGCTCCACGTGTTTAATGTATCTGATCTTCAGGAATACCAAGAGATTGATTCTGAAGATTTCTAACTCAGATATCTTCTTAACAATGTAGAAGTAACAGAGTCAGAGGCAGAATCATATTTGTTTTTATCAGAATCTTATTTTATATTTTTCAGAGCCATACTTCATTCAGGACAATTTTTAATGTTCAGATTTTCTAAGATGAAAAAAAATCTATCTTCAGCTAGAGGCTTAGTAAAGATATCTGCCCATTGATGTTCTGTATCAATGAACTTCAGCGTTACTATCCCTTTCTGAACATAGTCTCTAATAAAATGATGTTTAATTTCAATGTGTTTGGCTCTGGAATGTAGAATAGGATTCTTACTTAAACAAATAGCAGCAGTATTATCACAAAAGATAGGAATGTTACTCTCAAATATCTGAAGATCTTCTAGCTGATGTTTCATCCAGAGCATCTGAGTTGTGCACAGTGATGCTGAGATATATTCTGCTTCTGCAGTTGATAGAGCAATTGTTGACTGTCTTTTGCTAGCCCAGGAGATTAGATTGTTTCCCAGAAGCTGGCAATTTCCAGATGTGCTTTTTCGTTCTATTCTATCTCCTGCATAATCTGCATCACAATAACCAGAAAGCCTATACTCTGATGTTTTCTCATACATCAGGCCCAGGTTAGGAGTTCCTTTCAGATACTTAAGAATTCTCTTAACAGCTGTTAAATGAGATTCTCTAGGATCTGATTGGAATCTGGCACAAAGACAGACGCTAAAGAGAATATCAGGACGAGTAGCAGTCAGATAGAGAAGAGAGCCTATCATACCTCGATAGAGCTTCTGACAAACCTTATTGCTTACCTCTTCCTTCTCCAGAATGCAAGTTGGGTGCATGGGAGTCTTTGCATTGTTGCATTCAGTCATGTCAAACTTCTTCAGAACGTCTTTAATGTATTTACTTTGATGGACGTACGTGACTTCTGGAGTTTGATTAATTTGAATTCCCAGAAAGAACTTTAGTTCTTGCATTAGACTCATTTCAAATTCTGCCTGCATTAACTTAGAAAATTCTTGGCAAACAGAGATATTAGCAGAACCAAAAATAATATCATCAACATAAATTTGGCATATCATGAGATCATTATTAAGGTTTTTGCAGAAGAGTGTAGAATCAACTTTCCCTCTGATAAAATTTTGTTCCAGAAGAAAATTGCTTAAACGTTCATACCAAGCTCTGGGAGCTTGTTTAAGTCCATATAAGGATTTCTTAAGTTTAAAAACATGTTCTGGAAAGTTTGAATTTTCAAAACCTGGAGGTTGATTGACATACACTTCTTCTGAAATATAACCATTAAGAAATGCACTCTTGACATCCATTTGATATAGTTTAATAGAATGATTAATAGCAAAAGATACAAGAAGACGAATAGATTCTAACCTCGCGACTGGAGCAAAAGTTTCATTATAATCAATACCTTCTTGTTGACTATAACCTTGAGCTACCAGTCGAGCTTTGTTTCTGACAACTTCTCCTTTCTCGTTCAGCTTGTTTCTGAAAACCCATCTGGTTCCAATGACATGAGTGCCTCTGGGTTTAGGAACGAGATCCCAGACATCATTCCTGGAGAATTGATCTAACTCTTCTTGCATAGCTGCCACCCAATTGTTATCTTGAAGAGCTTCATCACAGGACATAGGCTCAATCAGAGACACTAGTCCCAGAGGAATATCTTCAGAAGTTCTGAAGGTAGATCTGGTTCTAACAGGTTCATCTTTGTTTCCCAAAATCAAATCTTCAGATACGTTAATACGATTTTTAACTTTCCTTGGAATTTCTGGAGATTTAATTTCTTCAGAGTCTGGAGTGACAGTTGCTTCTGGAGTTTTCTCAGATTCTACCAGAGTGATTTCTAAATCTGCAAACTTTTCAACTAGCTTTGACTTTTCAGGGTCAAGCTTATCATCAAATCTAACATGAATTGATTCCTCCACAATTTTGGTTTCTGTATTGTATACTCTATAGCCTTTAGAGCGTTCTGAGTATCCTAACATAATACCTTTCTGTGCTTTGGAATCAAACTTGTTTAGATGTTCTTTAGTATTTAATATAAAACAAATGCATCCACAAGGATGAAAATATGAAATGTTGGGTTTTCTTCCCTTACACAGTTCATAGGGAGTCTTTTCCAGAATAGGTCTAATAGAGATTCTATTCTGAATGTAACACGCTGTATTTACAGCTTCTGCCCAAAAGTGCTTTGCTACATTTGTTTCATTGATCATGGTTCTGGCCATTTCTTGGAGTGTCCTATTCTTCCTCTCTACAACTCCATTTTGTTGTGGAGTTCTAGGGCAGGAGAAATCATGGGATATTCCATTAGAATCAAATAATTCTTCAAAATCTTTATTTTCAAATTCTCCACCATGATCACTTCTGACTCTAACAATTTTAGAGTCAAATTCTTTTTGCACTTTAGAACAGAAACTGGTGAATACAGAGTGAGACTCACTCTTGTGCTTTAGGAATTTTACCCATGTCCAGCGGCTGTAATCATCAACGATTACTAGTCCATACTTCTTTCCATTGACTGATGCTGTTTTCACAGGACCGAATAAGTCAATGTGAAGAAGCTCCAGAGGCTTAGAGGTAGAAACAACATTTTTCTTTTTAAAAGATGTTTTTGAAAACTTTCCTTTTTGACAAGCTTCACACAGAGCATCTGAAGAAAACTTCAGTTTAGGTAAGCCTCTGACTAACTCAAGTTTAGTTAGCTGAGAGAGTTTTCTCATGCTAATGTGGCCTAAGCGTCTATGCCATACCCATTGCTCTTCGTGAACTGACATTAAACATTTAACATTTTGATCTTTTAAATCAGAAAGATTTATTTTATAAATGTTGTTTTTCCTCTTGCCTGTGAAAAGGACAGAGCCATCGTTCTGACTAATGGCTTTACACGTTTTTTGATTAAAGATTACATCATAACCGTTATCACTTAATTGACTTATGGATAACAAGTTATGCATTAATCCTTCTACATAAAGAACATCAGATATAGAGGGAAGAGTACAATTACCAATAGTTCCGGAGCCTCTGATCCTTCCTTTCTGATCTCCTCCGAAGCCTACAAATCCAGCGTCTTTAAGTTCCAGGCTTTGGAACATAGACTTTCTTCCCGTCATATGTCGCGAGCATCCAGAGTCCAGGTACCATGACTGGTGTCTGAACTTTGCTGCATAGGATATCTGCAACATAGATAATCTTATCTTTCGGTACCCAGAATCTCTTGGGTCCTTTTAGATTAGTTTTCCCAGAGTTTCTCACAACTTTGGGTCTTCTAGCATTTTTAAATTTGTGTTCTTGTGTGTGTGTGTAGTGATATGAAAAAGGTGATTTAATTTGGTTACTGGTAGAGGTTTTATATTCCTCAGAATCATACCCAATTCCCCTTTTATTATTCTGACTTACTCCATAAATCATGGATGCCATAATACTCCTATCTATTCCATTCTTCAGAAATTTTTGAAAGGCTTCTTCATATTTATAAATAATTTCATTTGAAGTTTGTGGTGCTTGAGACAACGCTTCTTCTAATTCTAAGCTTTTGGTTTTAGCTCCATCTTTTTCTAACGTTAAGGATCTGATAGTATCTTCTTGTGCTAGAATTGTTGTCTCAAGTTTACTACATTCTTCAGATTTTGCTTTAAGAAGGCCTTTAATGCTTTTAACTTTTTGTTTTAATTTCTGAAGAGAGGTAAGAGTTTCTGATAAACATGATTCTAAGTCAGATCTAGAAAGTTCAGAAAATACCTCTTCAGATTCTTCATCTGAGCTGCTGGATGTGGTAGCCATAAGTGCTACGTTGGCTTGTTCATCAGAGTCAGATTCTGATGATCCTGATTCACTATCGTCCCAGGTGGCCATTAGTCCTTTCTTTGTTCTGAAGGTATTCTTCTTGAAGCTTTCTTTTCTAGGGTTGTCTTTCTTCAGCTTGGGGCATTCATTTCTGTAATGACCTGTTTCTTTACATTCAAAACAGGTAATATCTTTATTAGGTTTACCTTTTGAAGTTGACTCTGATCTATCCCCTCTGGGTCTTGATCTTCTGAAGTTGTTGTTGTTCCTTCTTTTCCAGAGTTGCTTAACTCTTCTGGTTAGTAAGGACAGTTCTTCTTCATCGTCAGAGTCTTCAGGTTCAGAGTCGTCAGTATCTGCAGTTTCTGCCTGGAGAGCTTTGGTTCTGTCTGACTTCCGTCTTTCAGGTCTGGACTTCAGCGCCACTGACTTGTTCCTTTTCTGAGGCTCATCCTCCTCTAGTTCTATCTCATGGCTTCTGAGAGAACTAACAAGTTCTTCAAGGCTGATATTGTTCAGATCCTTTGATAACTTCAGAGCAGTAACCATTGGTCTCCATTTCTTTGGCAGACTTCTGACTATCTTCTTAACATGATCTGCAGTCGTGTATCCTTTGTCTAGCACTTTAAGACCTGCAATAAGAGTTTGAAATCTGGAAAACATAGCTTCTATAGCTTCATCATCTTCCATCTTGAAGGCTTCATACTTCTGGATAAGCGCCAGAGCCTTCGTCTCCTTGACTTGGGAGTTTCCTTCATGGGTCATCTTCAGAGAGTCAAGTATATCTTTGGCAGTCTCTCTGTTGGTGATCTTTTCATATTCATTGTATGATATGGCATTTAGAAGTATTGTTCTGGCCTTGTGGTGATTTTTGAAAACACGTTTCTGATCTTCTGACATTTTGCTTCTGGGAACTTCAGCTCCATTTAAGACTGGAGGTTTGTATCCATCTGTGACAATGTCCCAGAGGTCAGCATCATAACCCAGAAAGAAACTTTCGATTCTATCTTTCCAGTAATCAAACTTTTCTCCATCAAAAACAGGAGGCTTGGCATTGTAAGAATCTTTCTCATTTGAGTGGGCCATTGTTTTTCTCGTACAGGATCTCTCTACACGGTTAAGTGTTTGATTAGAAAATCAATAACAGAGCCGGAGCTCTGATACCAATTGAAGGTGAGAAAAACAAGAAAGGGGGGGGGGTTTGAATTGTTTGAAAAATAAGCGCTTTTCCAAAAAGAAAATCACACAATGATTTTATACTGGTTCGCTTATAACACAAAGCTACTCCAGTCCACCCGGCCAAGGTGATTTCGCCTTCAACAAGGACTTAATCCACTAATCTTGAAAGATTACAAACAACCCCTAAGAGAGAAGAAAATCTCTTAGTCCTCTCAAGTCTACAGACTACAAAGAGTCACTTGAGGAAATCAAATAAAAAATTAGATACAAGATATGTAATCTAGAGTGCTTCTAAGAAAGCAAGTATTACAAATTTAAGAACAGATTTTTCACTTGATAAGCAAAAGCTTAGTGAAATTCTTTGAAAGCAAGGATGATTTTCTTGAGCGTGAAATAATTCAGTATAGTTTTGGCTAGTTGATTTCTTGCTTACTGAAAGTTGATTTCTTCTCTATTTATATAGGAGTTGAAGTAGTGTTGAAATAGAGTTGAAGTAGAGTTAAATCTGCTGGACAATGAGATGTAATTACGCCATTCCATAAATAGCTTCTGCAGGAGACTTTTTCTTTTAGAAGTGACTACTTACCACAAGTAGTATCTTCTCTCTTGGAAGAGGAGATTAACGTCTCTTTCTAATTGAGGAAATCCATTTGCAGAATTTTAACTTGGCTTAAACGTTACTTCATCATGATTAACAAATCTGATTAGAGTCTTCGTGTATCTGGAGAATCTTGCTTCTGATGTTATTTCTTGAGAGTTCAGATAGCGCTGATAAAATCAGAGTTTACAGAAGGCATTTGTTCAGAGTCAGAGCTTCTTGAAACGAGATTCCACTTTAGATGCTTCTGATACTTGATAATTTGTATCTGATCTTGTTGTGCATCTGATGACATCATCAGATTTATTTCTTCTGTCTTTAGAACCCTGCACACTTAGAGACTTTTCGTTAGGGTGCCATTTTTGGTTTCATCCTTTGTTATCGTCAAAATCAAGGAATCTGTTGTAGAACAATTTTTGTTCTTACACCAGATCCCTCCAACATCGGATAGAATCCCTCTTCAGTTCCATGTAACAATCCAAGGAAGCCCCAGACAAGCTATCCTGGAAAAAATACATCCACATTTTCTCGTCATCTGTATAAGCAGAGATCTTCCTGTAATAAGCCTGCACATGGGTGCGAGGACAAGAAGTACCGTTGTATTTATCAAATGAGGGCGCTTTGAACTTGTAGGGGATCCTCAACCCTTCTACCAACCCCATATTTGTAACATCAAACCCCAAAGAGTTTTGACACTCCATGGCTCTGATCTTCTCAGCAAGGGCATCCACCTTCCGATCCCTCTCTTCAACTTTTCCAACATCGTCATCTTCACTGAGCAGTGTGAACATGTCCTCCTGCCTGTCAACCAGCGGAGCAGGATGGCGAATCGGAGCCCGGGTAGCTCTGGCATTAACAGTCTCTGCAGCAAGAGGCTGTCCGTTGATTCTGATACCCCTCAATTCATCACCCACAGCGTAATCATTGACGGGAGCAACAACAGCAGCATTATCGATCACAGGTGCACCCACTGGTGAAGCACGACTCGGAGGTGGGAGCACATCTTCCTGTCTCTGGGCTAAGGCACGCAGCTCCTCTTGCCCTTGAACGACCCCTTGCATCATGGTCATGAATTGGGCCATGTTAGCCCTCATCTCAGCCAACTCTGCCTGAACCTGGTCCATGTTCCTCTGATGATTCAATCTGGTTGCGTAGCGGTGCGGACGTTGATCAGCTATCCTGCTTGACACAGAAACCAGAGTGAGAAGTCACGAGCAAGAACACCTGTAATGCAAAATGATATGTGTATGATGCTAATGATGCGTATGATGCACATGATATGTTCATTTCTCAGGCATTCAAAGAGCCTAATTCATCCTGCAAGAAATGGCAACCTGCAACAAACAACAAGGAAGCAACATACACAAGATAGTGAGCACAGGGTGAAACATCAACAATCTCATCTATAAATATGAGCAACAAGGATCATACAACAACGTCAACAAAGATCCACATGATCAGAGTGAAACAATGAATCCCATCCAACAAGCCTGGAGGTGATTCAAAACATAAACAACAGAGATACAAGCTAAGACAAATGGCTTCCAGGAATGAGAGTCTTCAGGTAATGGCACTGGTCTATCAACAGGTCACACTCTGAACATTCTGGCAAGGGAGTGAGCTTCTCCTTCAGTTGTCTTCTGAGCTCCACAACTTCTTCTCCAAGTTGGCTCTCTGATGCATGTCTCAAGTCGACCTCTTTCTTCAGTTGGATGCCTTTGTCTCTGAGTTGCTTCTCCAAGTCTCTTATCTTCTTCTGATAACTGGCTTCAGCTCTCTGCAACCTCAAGCATTCCCGGTGTTCTGCATTCAACAAGTTCTCCATCTCTTCATAGGACCTCTTCTTGCTCTTCACTCTAGCAGCATCTTCACCCTGCACGTCCTTGAGTTGATGAGCCAAGTTCAACTTATCAGCTTTGGCTTTGTACAGCTCCATCTGGGTATCTTGTTCCTTCTCCTTCAATCGACGATTCTCCATCAAGGCTTGCTTGTACTGCTCAGCAGGTACACTCTCAGCAAGGATCAAAGGTGGTTGCACTTGCAAAGACTCCATCCTATCATAGGGAAACAACAAAGTCTCAACTCTCTTCTTGACCCAATCAGTGTAGTCAGGCATAGCTACTGCAAACTTCTTCCCCAGAACAGCTTCATCCTTGACACCAATGGTCTTCCAAGCTCTTCCTATCTGCTCCAATCTAGCCGGGTCACTCTGCTTCTCAAAATACACACTCTCAGCTATCTCAGCATCAAGTGGTCTTCCATTCATCACAAACCCTAACTGGCGAAGAGAAAGAACTGGATTGTAATTGATGCAACCCTTGGTCCCTATAAGTGGCACATTACGGAACTCTCCACAACTCATGATGACATTACGTACATCCATACAGTAGGATTTCCACCTGATATCATAGGAGGTAAGAGACATAACCCTCTGAGTCCATTTATGAGTGCTCTGAGCCTCCACAAAAGGTCCACTGACTGGCAGGAGAGACAAGAACCATCTAAGCAATAAAGGGAGACAGCATCTGATAGCTCCACCCTTACCATGCCTACTGTGAACAGCATAGTAAGTGTCAGCTAACAAGGTAGGAACCGGGTTTCCTCCAATGAAGATAGTGACTGCAGCATAGTCCATAAAATTGGGCATACTCGGGAACAAGACAATCCCATAAATCATGATGACCAACTGAGCATGAAAAGCTTCCCAATTTCCCTTCTTTTCTTCTTCTCTAGCCATTCTCAACAGGAACTTCAAAGGCAACCCTACAACATCCCCACTGGACTTCCAATTATCACTCACTTCTTTGACACCCAGATGAAGAGCTCTGGCAACAACCCTGAAATCAACCTCCTTAGGCACATCCAAGAAAGGAACCTGATACCGGATCGGGACATTCAACAGAATGGAGTACTCTTCAAGAGTAGGAGCTAGCTGATAGTCCTGGAAGGTGAAACAACGAAGCTCTGGGTCGTAGAACTGTAGAAGAGTCTGCAACGGTACTGGATCTACCACCATCTTCAACAGTGTCAACAAATTCCCATACTGATCAGCAAACATCTTCTGACTACCGCCGATCACAAGGTTGCTAAACTCTATCAAAGACGTCAAAGGCTCACGGTGGAAACTGTAGGAGCAAGTCTTCCGCTTCAACTCTGGGACGGATGCCATCTCTCACAGTGAATAGACTCCTGAATGAACCTGAGAAATGATATGCATGCAGAGAATATTAGCTTTCTTTTCTTTTTTCATTTTTTCATTTTTTTTCATTATTTTTTTTTTGAAAATAAACATGCTATGATGCAAATGATGCGGACAAGACTGGCTGGCTGTGTATCTCGGAGCACAGGATCAAAGCTTCGGCTTGAACTCGGAACCACAAAATCATCTGAGACCCAAAGTCATCTGAGACCCATATCTGAAGGACCAAGTCACCAACAGGACCACAAGTCACCAACAAGTCACCGACAAGTCACCAACTATACCTGTAATAATGATCATTCCCTCCCCACTCACGAGTGTCATCTAGGCCAGGGTAAGGTCGAGAGAAACGCAGCATAAATAACCTTTTCATAGAATATCATCATATACACACCCGAAGTATGTAACGATAATACCCCATCAGAGTCTGAATTGCTCGTGATGTCAAGTTCCGCTAAGTGGCGCAATACCACCCGCTTCCCATGAATCACTCTATTCCTAGGTGTCCTAGATTTCACTCATAGCCTGGGTATTGGGCCTTTTACCTCATGTAACTCCCACCCCAACAGAGAGACAAACACAACACAACCAGCACAGATGAAACATATGATGAATGCAAACATAAATGCAAACCATAAATAAATGAATGCAATAAATGAAACAGCAAAAGCAACCAAACCCTATCCTAGAGAGCGCTAGGACTGACTCGCTTAGGGAAGATGGACCAGCAAGAGGTCAACTTCTCTATTCCCCAGCAGAGTCGCCAGTTGTCGCATTACGCGAAAAAACCGGCGGGAAAACGAAACAACAGAGCCGCCACCGTGCGTTATTTATCCCAAAAGAGGGAAAGGAAACGCTCGAAGTAAACCTGGAAAAGACATGGTCTCGCGACCAGAGAGAGATGGGATCGGGAGTCGGTTATGCGAAGGGAAGGTATTAGCACCCCTACGCATCCGTCGTACTCGACGGGATCCACACTCAAAAGAAAGGATAAGGTTGCTAAAAACTGCTCAAACACCACACAAGGCTGGAAGGAAACACAGAAAGACAAAAGAAACTAACTCGGTAGGATATCGCATCCTGGGCCTACGTAGTCTGTCAGGCACAGACATCAGAGTCGACGTAGTTCGGGACAGGGGAAACGTGCTCGCTAGGATGTCGCATCCTATGCATACGTATCTTCTCTGACTGGAGAAGAATCAGAGCACTCGTAGCTCGGCTAACGCACGCCAAACAAAACCCACATAGGAAACCGACTGCCAATCGCTGGACTTACGTCAGACTCCACACAAACAGGCAAACATGGAAACCGAATGCCAATCGCTGGACTTACATCAGACTCCGGACCAACAAACACACATAGGAAACCAACTGCCAATCGCTGGACTTACGTCAGACTCCAACAAGCAAACAAGACACCGGAAACCAACTGCCAATCGCTGGACTTACGTCAGACTCCAAACACACACAAAGGGGTTGAAAAAGAAAAAGGGCGCCCGGAGAGATCAGCTCATCTCCTGCCTACGTACCTCATCTGGTATGAGGATCAGGGCGACGTAGTTCCCCTACGCAGGGAAAAAGGACTAACCTAACCAGATACAAAGGGAGACACAAACTACTAGGGAGACTACGACTCGAGCCTAGAAGTTATCATGCATACGATCCCTATGTTAAGGTTTCTATCTAACTTGCACAGGGAGCAAGCTATCCTAAACAGCACAAGCAAATTCATACAAGCACACAAAGCAAGCACACACACTATATGCACACAATCAGGCTCATACAAGGTTAGGCTGTGAAACACAAGCCAACTGGAGTGGGTGTAGTTAGCTCTTAACCCTAACATTGAGAGTTAGGGTGAAGCTGATGAAATGGGAAGTGAGGGTAAGACCTCACAGCTCTTATCCCTGGCCTGGAAGAGCTTCAGACAAATGAAAGTGTGGGAGTTCAGAAAGTAGGAACTCTTCTCCACATATGACTGACACAACAAAGATTTTGGGCTATTATCCACAATGCATCAACACAAGGTGTGTGAGCAAAGTGAATGACACAACTGAATAGCAGGAGATGGATTACACATCTCTTTTATCTGCCAATTGCCTCATAAGAGGACTTTTCCTGCTTGGCACAAAGATAAACAAACACAAGCATTGCCTCTTAAGGAGGGCTTCAGGCAGGTGCCTGCCCACATAACAGGACAGGTCTTCCAGACTACATGAAGTCAGAGAGTTATACCTCAGTGGTTAAGCAACCAAGCAAAGCAAAAGCAAGTTCAAAAGAACTCAAAGCAACTTAGGTACCTGAAAAAAATCTAAACCAATCAGTTTACAAGTCAAACAAACAGACAGACAACAGTCAACCATACAATCAGACATATAGTCAAAGCATCAGGCAACAAGGTGCAAGGCACAAGCTCAAACACAAATGAATTGGTATCAACCTAAAAAACAACACAAGGTTAGCCAATCATCAACCAATTAATCAACTCAAATGAGTGGACCAATCCAACCATGGCAATGTGCTTCTTAACCTGAAATCCACAATCCAAACAGTGAGTCCAAACCACTAGGTCAAAGCCTAGGGTCAAAAGAGGGTCAAACATTCAAAACAGAACATGAAATTTAACATGAATCAACTTCAATCACATCTTGACACAACTCAAAAGGTCCCATATCAATATCATTACCCAAAAGCATCTCATGAACCAAACATGGCAAGGTATGCAAATTGTGACCACATTGTGATATCAGAAGAAATAAATGCACATTAAATAAAAAATGATTCAAATAATCTTGGCGAAATTCATGAGTAAACAGGACATACAACATGATCATCACACAAAAAATTAGAGGCATTGGACATCATTAGGCATAGCAATCACATATCATAAGTCAAGACAAGCACATGTGTGACACAAATTGTCACACCAAGTTAGCATAGGCATAAAACAGGGATGGATTATGGTAAAAACCTCAAACCAAGGCCAAAACAACACTCAACATGTCTAGAAATGGTATGCAAAAATTCAGAAGCATTGGATAAGAAACAAGCATTTTATGATCAAATGAAGTTCAAGGCAATTTTAAAGCTCAAATGTGACCAACCAGAATGAAAAATCTCAATTAAATCAGAAATGATCCCAATAATTCCAACAAAAGTCATGAGCAATCACAACATCTATAACATGCATCACACAAAAAATCAGGACAATTGGAGATCATTTGGCATGGCAAACACATCATTCAAGTTGAACATCACAAGGTGTGACACAAATTGTCACACCAACTTAGCACAACCATAAAACAGAAATGATAATTGATAAAAATACCAAATCAACACCAAAATGTCAAGCAATGTGTCTAGTTATAGCATGCAAAATTTCACATTCATTGGATCATAGACCAACATTTCACAACATGATAACCAAGGCAAGGTCAAATATGGACATGCACTCAAACATTCTAGCACCAAAAAATATCCAGCCAAGCACAATTTTGGAATTAATGATCAAAAAATAGTAGACAAGATAAGGATCACAATGCAAACAATTGGGATGAATTTGGATTAAGTTTCAATTTTAAATGAATTTTGGAAGTTCATGAAAAAATAAAAAAATGAAATGGAGCAAAGGCATGAGCATATGAAGGAAATGGTGAAAATGCAAGGCAATATGAGAAAATGCCATCAGCCGGATTCGATCCATGGCCAGATTTGAATCACCTAGCGCGCCAAATG
Source organism: Lathyrus oleraceus (assembly GCF_024323335.1). NCBI lineage: Eukaryota > Viridiplantae > Streptophyta > Magnoliopsida > Fabales > Fabaceae > Lathyrus > Lathyrus oleraceus. Next base: position 75,403,004 of record NC_066582.1, on the reverse strand, counting down.
CCAAAACGACGGCGTTTAAACATGAAACCCTAGCGCGCGCTGCATGGATTCAAAAAAATCCGCAGGTAATATGCATGCAATCCGCAAGAAATCTTATGCGTTTTGTAACAAAATTCGCAGGAAAATCTCCAGCAAAACTGGAAAATGAAGAACACGATGAAGATCATGAAGATCTTCATCCAGAAATTTCCAGATCCAACAAAATGTTCCAGAAATCAGTAAAACTTATGTCAATCCACTCGCCATGCATCATACAACAAGAATTCACAAATCATTCATGAAAAAACACACAAACACGCATGGATCGAAGGAATTACAAATCTACATCAAAACTTTAATCACATGGATCTTTGCAAATATAGAACCAAATCACTCCATTCAAAGCTCAAATTCATCACCAATTTATGAACTACACGACTAGCATAATGGATTTGTGAATTAAAGAGGTCGAAAAACCAACCTCTTGATGAACAGAGTTGAATCCACGTGCTTCCAAGGCTTCACAATGCTCAGATCTCTTCCAATATGCTTGTATGGATAATTAATGGAAGGAATGAGCTTCAATTGCGCATGAATCCAACAGAATTTCAAATCACCATTAATGCTCCAAGCTTTGAGTATGAACAAAACAACCACAATTTCTCTTGCTCACACGTCCAATTCTACTCAATTATGCTTCATGATGGTGAATTAAGCAAGAGAAAGTGTTTAGGTTTGAAGAATTTTTGGAAAAAAGTGAGAGAAAAATTTGGAGAATTTGGTGATTCTAGATCTAGAATGTTCAATCTGAGCAAAACAGTTATGATTAAGTACTTATACCTCATGCTAATCATGTTTAGGAAGTGTTTAGGGAAAATGCAAATGAGGTTAGTGAGTTTGTGGTGTAAATGCAAAAAATGAATTTTCTACTTCATGCACCTTCATGCATGTGAACAGTGCATGTGCAAGGTCCAAAATGCCTTAAAATGAGTTCATGCACATGTTGGCATTGGTTTGGTATGCATATGTTCAACAAAAATGAGTTTATGAAATTTCTTCCCAAAATCTTCATGAATGAGCCAATGCCATGCAAATGAGAATTCATGTCCAATGATGGTATGCTTGGAAAATACATGTTACAAGGATCAATATGCAAAAAGAACCACCCAAATTGGAGTTTTGGTTTGAAAGTTATGCTCACTTGAAGTTTAAACCACACTTTGCCATGATTGGACCATATCTCCTCAACCAAACATGAGAAATTCATGATCTTTGACTTTTTGGAAATGGGAGAGAAAGATATTCAACTTTTATGTTGGACAAAATTTCATTTGAAGCTTTCTTGATGATGTAATATTGAGTTGAAGTTGGTCCAAAACCTTTCCATTTTTGGAAAGTTCAAATTACAGGTCACCTGCTATTTTTGGAAAGTCTTGATCTGACTTCAAATCCTTCAATGTTGATGTTTGAAATGTCAAATGAGACTTGCTCACACATGAATGAGGCATCTCTAATCATTTCACACCTCCAAATCCATAGTTGAATTGACAGTTGACTTTTGTTGACTTTTCAGGGCCTCAGATGATTTGTACCTAGACTGATGAATTCTGAGCCTTCAATATTTGGCCAAATCACTTCAAAATGATCCTTGGGTCATGTGAACTCATTGTTCCAATCCTAGGGCTTTGGTCTCATGGACAATGCACTTGTTGCCTTGCATAGTTGAATCTCCTAACCAGTCTTGCTTGATGACATGATGGACTATGCAATGATAATGTAATGTTAATGACCTAAAATGAAAATGTATATACTAGTGGGAGGTGCAAATTTGAGGTGCTACAATGCTCACCACTGAACTGGTCGTAGGCAACGGAACCTCTTGACCATTCTTCAACATTGTAGCATTATACTGGTACGGTACAACCTTATCAGATGCATACAGGACTAGGCCCGCTAACCGTATTACCAACGGCGATACTGATCTCTGACTGACACTCTTGTTATTGCTGCTATCATACTGGATTACTAACCACTCTTGCTGCTTGAAAACAGGCACTATGACATTGACATCGTCATCTACATGACAGGATTGAACAATCTGGATCATGCCTTCATCCATCAGACGCTGGATGTCCCTTTTCACTATATCACAACCCCTCGGGTTCACTCTACAGACAACACAACCATCATGGTCACGTTCACAGTCACTCACCATACAGATATCCTTGTGCATCTGCACCAAAGATCTTCGGATAAACCGGACATCAAAAACCTTGAATTCACCGGGACAACCGTCCACCATATTCACTGAAGAGTTCCCATGAGCGGGCAAAGGGTTAGCTTTTACATTAGGCGAGCGGTCCTCAAAGGACACCATGCCACTCTTCATGAGTTTCTGAACCTCATACTTCAACGGATAACAGTTCTCAATATCATGCCCAGGTGCACCCTGATGAAAAGCACAACGAAGCTCAGGTTTATACCACCAAGGAAGTGGTTCTGGGATCTGCGGTGGATTCCTCGGTTGAACCAAGTTCTTGATAACTAACGAGGGATATAACTCTGCATATGACATAGGAATCGGGTCAAAAGAGACCTTCTTCCTCTCGAAGTTCTGCTGATGCTGGTTGTTAATATTGTTGTTGTTGTAGGTGTTTGTTCTTTGTTGCGGTTGTTGTTGTTGATGTTGTGGTTGCTATTAAATTGGTGTTGTTTGCTGATTAGAAAATACTGGAATAACGGAAGATACTTGATGATGATGATGTTGACGGGGTGGTGGATTTCTTCTTGCTTGAGGCCTTCTCTGCCTCCCATCGGAAATTGCATTGGTTTCATTATCCTTCCTCTTGCTGAAACTACTGCCATATTTCTTACTCGTTGACGCCTCATCTTTTGACAAACGTCCTTCATGGACCCCCTCTTCAAGTCTCATCCCCATGTTTACCATTTCGGTAAAATCACTGGGGGCACTAGCAATCATGCGTTCATAGTAAAATGAACTAAGGGTTTTTAGAAAGATCTTTGTCATCTCTTTCTCCTCCAAAGGAGGAGTGATCTGGGCAACCAACTCCCTCCATCTCTGTGTGTACTCTTTGAATGTCTCTTTGTCTTTTTGAGACATAGACCTCAACTGGTCTCTATCCGGTGCCATATCCACATTGTATTTATATTACTTCACAAAAGCCTCTCCCAAGTCATTGAAAGTGCGGATGCTTGCACTGTCCAACCCCATATACCAACGAAGTGCAGCACCAGTCAAGCTATCCTGGAAGTAGTGAATAAGCAATTGATTATTATCTGTCTGATTTAACATCTTGCGGGCATACATCACAAGATGACTGAGTGGACAAGAGTTCCCCTTATATTTTTCAAAGTCAGGCACTTTGAATTTCATCGGGATTTTCACATTGGGTACCAAGCACAATTCAACAACACTCTTCCCAAACAGATCTTTACCTCTCAGCGTTTTCAATTCCTTGCGCAGCTCAAGAAATTGATCTTTCATTTTGTCCATCTTTTCATAGACATCCGGATCCTCAGACGACTCAGAATGATAGATGGTGTCCTCTACGCGAGGCAAAGTGTGCACAATTAGAGGTGGCACGGACATGACCGGGCTAGATGCCGACATGGAAGCAAAGGTAGGCGCAAAGCCTTCTGGCACAAAGTTGGGCGGCATTCCCCATGGGAATCCGGCAGGCAGATTTGGCGCGAAGTGGGCGGTGGCAGAAGGCACGGTAGAGGTAACCACTTCAGAAATAATAGTCCTCGCGGGAGGAGTTGCAGGCGTTGGAGAAGCTTGACTTTGAGCAGCAAGGACTGACTCCATCATGGCAGTCAGCCGGGAGATTTCGTCCTTCAACTCTCTGTTTTCTTGCTCTAAGTGCTCAATAATTCTTGGATGATTGGCTCTGGTGTTGTACCGGTGAGTCAACTTGGCTAAAGCACAGAATAAACACCAATCAAACACATGGCAAAAACCTGCTTATGCAAATGATGCATGAAATGTAATGCTTTGATTTTTTATTTTCAAGGAATGTACTATATCACTTGAAAATATTTATATTTAAATGGAAATTGCAATATCTTGATATGACCAAAAAATCTCTTTTCATTTATATAAATTGGAAGGATTAGACTGAGTACAATTTCATAAACCAAAATAAAAAGATACAAGAGAAAAGGAGACTAGTCATCCTAAGGATCCCTAAGAACAATGTCAGAAGATCTGGCTGAAGGCACGTACTTCCTTCGAATGCGATGGATCTCGGTCTCAAAAGAAGCCTTCATCTGAGTCTTCTCGAGGACAAGCTGGTCAACAATCTTCTTCCAAGCAACGGAAGGCTGAGGCATGCTAGAAGATGAAACCTCTGGCTCTCTCTGTCTCTTCATCACTCGGTCTTCAAGTAGCTCAATCAGTGCATCTTTGTCCTTAGATTCCAACTGCAACTCTTCATGCTTCTTGCTCAAAGCATTGAAACGCTCTTCCCACATATCCTTCTCTTGCTTCATCTTGGTGAGCGCATATTCCAAATCCTATACATCTTGGTTAGGGAGAGTTAATGGCTCAACCACAACCATAGATATAGGTCTTTCACAAGGATAAGTCATCTTCAACTCCATAGCTCTCTTCTTCACCCAAAGAGTGTAAGCTTCCAAAGCTACACAATTGCGCGGACCAAGCTCGGATCTTCCTTTCCTATGCACATTATGCCAAGCATGCACAATCTTCTACTTCAGATGTTGGGGATCTTTACCCTCTTGATAGAAAAGACCTTCTAACAACATGTTATTAGGTTTGTCTCTCAAGGGGAACCCAAGTTGACGACGAGCCAAAGCAGGGTTGTAGTTAATTCCTCCTTGTGTACCAATGAGAGGCACATTAGAGAATTCTCCACAACTATCAATAATCTCCAAACTGCTTAAAGATGGGTCATACCAAACTATATCATCATTAGTGAGAGACATAAGTCTCTGAGACCACCTTAGACATTGTTTCTTCTCCATAAAAGCAGGCATCTGAGGCAAGTGCGAAATAAACCACTTGTACAGAAGAGGAATGCAACAGACAATCGTTTCACCACCCTTAGAATTCCTTAGATGCAAAGAGAAATACATATCACCCAACAAAGTAGGCACATGATTCCCAATCAAGAAAAGTCTAATGGTGTTAACATCAACCAAACCGTCAATGTTAGGGAACAAAGCTAATCCATAGATGAGAAACACAAAGATAGCTTCAAAAGCATCCACAATACCAGCTTGAGCAAAAGTAGTAGCTTCCTTGATGAGGAAAACAGATGGCAACCCAAATAACCCTCCTTTCTTCACCCAATGAGCCTCTATCTCAGACTTCTTCAAGTGAAGAGCTTCAGCAATAATACTAGATCGAGGAATCTCCTCCAATCCACTAAAAGGTACTCTACTAGAAACAGGTATCCCCAAAAGATGAGAATACTCCTCCAAGGTAGGCATAAGCTGAAAATCTGGGAAAGTGAAACAATGGTAGAGAGGATCATAGAACTGCACCAACACACTCAGAAGTCCTTCAACTACATCAACATACAAGATGGATAGAAGCTTCCCATGACGTTTTTTAAAGTCCAAGGGATCTAATACAAAAGATGCTAGCTTCCTTAACTCTTTTAAGTCGGGATATCTGAAACTGTACTTCTTAGTGTTCCTTCGTCCACAATCCATGGTTTGAAAATATTTGCAAATGATACCTTAGTTCTTTGAAATTTTCGTGTGATGAATGTTATGATGCGCATGAATGCATGAATGCAACAATCATAAGTAAGGGATCACACACAAGGCAAATAAAGGTCAAGGGATGAATCAAGTCATTGTCAAGATCAATCATCCATTTTGGTGGATTATGGCTTTCACCTTATCAACACCCAAGTTCCATTGATATTGACAAGACTTGATTGGATCAACCAAGAATCAAGGGTTTGTTGCAAGTCACGAGCATGGAGTCTGGGTAAGAACCATCCCAAGGGAGTGAACTAAGGATAAAAACTTGTAGATCATGTTCTAAAAGGTTCCCAAAGTCTCAATTCCATCTATCGGATATTACAGGTTAAGATGACTGACTCATCGACCCATAATATTCTCAAGAGAAACTCGTCTGAGTGTAGTATCGCGTAACAACTGTTATCAAGTCTACACTTGAACAGTTTCCGCACTACGTCCTAAATAGGCCAAGATGGGTTAAATATTCTAAGGTCCTTAGCTTCTCGGACCCAATTAGAGATAGTAATGCCTAACCATAAATACTTGTGTGACATTTCCAAATCTAAAGGAGTCTCCACTGAGCAGATGGGTCTCAAGCCAACTTGTTAAGGACTACTCCACACAAGTCGAACATGACTATACCATCCTCCTATCTTAATTGCACTCAAGTTCGGGTTAGAACTTATCTCACCACTCAGAGATCACCAAGCATAACAAGCAGATTATATCACACATACATATATACAAACATCACATATATACAAATATATTCACACAAAAAGTTGGCTAAACCCACTGGAGACTACTCCCCAACAGAGTCTCCACTTAATTTCTGTAGCGGGAAATTCATGATCATCAAGCTATTGACAAGCGAAAGATCAATTAACAAGAGTCGCCATCGCGCTTTTATTGTTTCCAAGGGAAAAGGGAAAAGTACGAACAAAACCCAATTAGTAAGAAGTTTTCAAATAAAAACTAATAAAAATCAGAGATCACAGGTAAGGGGGTTGGTTACACAGAGGGAAGGTGTTAGCACCCAAAGTGTCCTAGGTACTCATAGGGAGCCCTTTTTGTGTGCATATGTATTTTGTATAAAGTGATGTTTACAAACAAATAGAATGGGGGGATGAGAAAAGAATTTATTAATTATATTTTTGTGTTTGACAAGACCTTCGGTCTTGTGCCTACGTGCCAACATAGAAATGAGGGATCAAAACCTCGTAGTTCGTGATACAAATTCCAAAATGGATGCATTGATTTTAACAAAAATTAAGTTTGAAAGGCACAAAGGCCTAAAATGGTTTGAATGAGTTAGTTTTTTTTGGCTTTTTGAAAGTTTAAGTCAAGTATAGTTAAGTTTATTCACAAGTTTGATTTAAGAAAATAAGTTTGAAAGTGCAATGGCATAAGGCCAAAGTTTCTATCTTTTTGCAAAAGTGGTCAAAGTTTAGAACAAAAATAGTTCACACAAAGAAGATTTTGAAAATGGAGGGGGATATTTTAACATTAAAGAAATGGGGAGAAGATGAAGAGACTACCCTATGCACAAAATTTAAAAGTTTAGAGTTGAAAAGATCTGACCAAACGGGTAACAATCCAATAGACAAGTATGTCAATAGAAACCCAGAATTCTGTTGGACTTTTAGAATCAAGCTACACACAAATGCACAATTATATTATCTTGAAGAGCAAAGGCATCAAATAAATATGGCCTCATCCCAAGCTTATCCATTCCATGATCTTCTTCAGAAATAGCCCATGTAACAGATTAATCCCACAAGTCACAGGTTCAAAATAACAGCTTCACCATAATCATGTTGTAGATGAACTCTAGAGAGGTCTTCAAAGATGTATCAGATGAAGTTCAAAATGTAAGCACTTGGTTCTTTACAAATTGGCATTGGCCAAGTCCTTTAGCTTAGGGAGGTTGCCTAGATTCTAAGTCCATTTGTCCAAGATCATGCCAACAGTCCACTCAAAAGTTTTTTAGGGTTTTTGTTGTTATTATGTACATTAATGGTCAAAGACCACACAAACAAACAAAGTATATACAAACAAAATATATCACACAATATGGTCCAAGTGGACAAAGTGAAAAATGCATTAACATAAACAATTAGAATGATATGCATAATGGCAAATGAAATAAAGCGCTAAAAATAAATTGCATTAAGATAAAAACTTGAAATTAAAAGTCAATAGTTAGTAAGTTAGGGGTTAGTTTTGTTTTGCTTTGCTTTTTAAGACATTCTTTGGAGAACACTCAACCCACTTATCACAAGCATGGATCCTTGAACCAAAACATCTTCCAAAGGAAGGAAAGATGGCCAAGTTTCCACACACTACCATGAAAGAGGGGAGACTTACAATCTCACTAACTAGAATGCTTATGCCTGTTATGTCAAAAATTTAATGTTATGTTAAGCAATCGTAATTGGACTTATGTAGAAGTCACAACTATTTGAGGTCGGGCAATAGAATTTTGGTGTTAATGCATGTTAGAGACATAGTATAATGGACTATGCTCATGAAACATACCACACACAAAAAATATGCAAAAGATGTGGCCTAATCTCATCCATACTCATGTCAATTTTTCAATCAACTAGCATTAGGACTTTGAGATGTCATAGGCCAAATGAAAATGAGTGGATGAAGAAGGGGAATTAGATGAAGAGGGAAGGGGATGAATGAAATCACAAATTGGTCAAAGGAAGACTTTTACCAAATTAATATCATTCATTCATTTTGGGAGATGGAATGTACATTCCATCAATCCCCTAAATCCAATGATATTAACTTGACAAAGTCAAATCAACCTTGACCAAGGCCCAACAACAAACAAGCAAACTCAATTAAGTCAATACAAATGGTCAACAAAATTAAATTTTCATTTATTCAATTAAAAATAATAAAATAGTGCATTTAATTCAAATATGTTTTGTCCAATTCCTAAAATCTCATCAAAACACCAAAGAAATAGCCATGAGATTTATCATAGGTCAGACAAGGTCAAAGGACCTTCGAGAAAAAAATTCATAATTTTTGGACACTTAAAAATATTTTTAAACAATTAAAAACAAATGAAAAATCAATTAATTCATGAAAAATATTAATAGTGATCCAAAAAATAATTTTAATTCAGAATATGAGAGAGAAAAATATTTGAAATTTTTTGGTGAAAGTCCCATATTTTTTGGATCAATATTAAATTTAATATGAATTATTGAAGAAAATCCAATTAAAATAAAATTTCTGAAATTCTAAATTACGTGGACCATCAGATCTCCCTCATTAATTGAGGTGGCATATCTAATGATCCAAAGAATCAATGGAATTGGTAAGACTTCAGACAACCAAAGAATCAATGGAATTGAGCAAGAATTTAAGAGAATCGAAGAGTTTAAAATTTCTGCAAATTACCTTCAATGGAGGTCTGAACACGATGGATCTTGATCTGGCTTGTGCTTGGACTCACTTCAATTGCTTGCAGGAAGAGAATGGAAAGGTTTAGAAGTAATGGATTCCTGGAGATTTGAATTCCAAAACAGTGGAGATTCAAGCTCAAATTCAAATGAATTTATCAGGTTTATCCTATGAGAGTGAAGGGTTTTCAATGGGGGGTCAAAGTTGGCGTAATGGTGTCGTTAATGCTGAGCAATTGAAGCTCTATTTATAGATGAATCAAGTGATATTTGCACACTCACTTCCACTTTCCAAAATTGGCAAATGATGATGCAATGGTGCATGGGCACGCATGGGCCCATGAAATGATAGTTGGGCGTCCAAATTTTCATATCAGATGGTTTGAAGTTAGCTTAGATTGCAAGGCACATGTACATTGATGTTTGAAGATTGATCCATGCCAAATGATATCAGCCTGTTTAAGCCATGTGCAGCCTATGCATTTCTCATCCAAAATGAATGAATTTGAGCTCTTTGGAAAGGTGAGATCAAGAGGAACAACTTTTATGTTCAACACTTTTTCATTTGGGGCTTGGAACTTGGAGAAATTTGAGGTGGAAGTTTGGAAAAATTTTGACATATCAAAATTTTTCTAAGTGTCAAGCCATATGTCTCAATATTCCACCTTACTTAACTTTTTATATGAGCTTCAAATGAGAAAAGTGTCTTCATCAAAGTTATAGATATATCAAAGAACTTCAAAATGGTCACCAATTTCATGTCATTTGTATTTGAAATGATAGAGTTATGCATTTTTGAAGTTTGGAAAAATCACTTGATCAATGGTATAGGTCAAAAGTGACCTATAATGTAAGCTCATATCACATGCTTAAAAAAGTTGAATTAGCTCCCACTCCAAACATCAAAGTTGAAGTAGACACATTGAATTGTATTTTTAAACTTGGAAATCTTTCATCTCATAAAAATTGAGCAAGTTATGGCCTTGGGAAGTTGACTTTCAAATTAGGGTTTAGACAAAATGACCTATAATGTTTCAACATAGAAAATGATTTTACAAGCAAAACTAGCTCTATGTCTCAACATGAAAGTTCTTTAAAATGTCATTTAGAGTAAGTTTTATCTTGGAATCATTTTCATATGGTGAAAAGTGTAGGAGATAGGTTCTAGGGAGACCCAGTTTTGATCAGATGAATTCATCTAGCCAACCACCATCAACCAACTTGCTAACTTCCAATTCTCTTGACTTTATTTGATCATGGTAGATCATATATGAATAAGATGATGAATTTTTAAGTGTCCCTTGAGAAATTTGATCAATTGGTGAGATAGCTTGTTGGAGAAGTTACTCAAGATACCCAGTCAAACTAGGGTTTCCAAGGCAAATCACCCTTAAACTCTTGAAGAAAACTTGATCAATATAACATGTAGAGATAATTGGGACTCATATATGATGTTGATAACCATTCTTGAATCAATTCTTGGTTGTGCTCTTTGTTCATGAAGGTCTCAAACCCTAGATGTGATCAATGAATCAATGAGATCATGCCCTACCTACAAAAGAGTTAGGTAGATGCAAAGACATATTTTTGGTATTTTAGTTAGTAAAATGATAATATACAAGTATGATATAATCACAAAGTGCTTGGATGATCTCTCCCAAAACAAACCCAATGAAGAAAGGGGTAAGGAGGATGCCAAGACATGATCCCAATGCTAATGCTTATGATGAAATTGCATGAGGGATCTTAGGGTCAAAATTGGGGTCTTACAGAAAGCATTGGAAAACAAACCACTACTTATGAATTCACAGAACAAAAGGAAATAACAAAAGAACTAAAAACATTGTGAAACACCAGAATCCCGAATCGTTAGGAGGTTGGAACGGTGGAAAATGACCCATAGTTGCTAAGGTCTCCATCCTCTCTCGATCTTCCCTAACCCAAGTGGTTCTCATCTCCTCTTGTCTATTAATGATCATATGGTTTTTCTCTTGGAAATAGCTTTCTAATGACACTTGTGTTGGAAACGGTTGTACCATATTTTGAGGTGGGAGATGTTCTCTTGAATCATTGAAATTTTGGACCAAAGCTTAGAGCATTTGTGTAGATTTTAGGTGAGACAATGGTGGCCCAGTTTTTGACTCGAAGTGTAAATTCCTCCATTCTTTATTGGTGATCTAAAGCTTAATGTTGTGTAGAATTCGCTAGTTATTATTTTAAAATTTCCAGATAAAGGAATTATGCTTGTGTCTCTTGCTCGCATCCTTGAACTGACCCTATTGGCATCCTACGCATTTAAGTGCTGGTAATTAAGGTCATTGTAGGTTGTCGATTATCAACTGGTTCACTATAAACACCTTCCAACCTACATAACTCGTTAATAATACACATGTAATCGCAAGATTTGTTAGGTGAGTCAACTATAACTTTTATATTCTTAGAAATCAACCAACCAAAATTTATTCGATGGTCATGTAGTACTGCCATTAATCCCAAGACTCTATTCAGTATGAGTTTTGAAGTGTTTGAGGATGCCTCTGGAGTGCGAACAAAGAATGATGCCCACACCTTAGAAATTGGGCGTAAATTTATGGTGTGGAGTATTCTAGAGAGGCTAGGATTTCCATACCATTTTGCTTCAGGTCTTCATAATTAATTTTTTATTACTTCCCATCTTTCACTAGTTAGCAAGCTTTCCTTCAATCTGCGGTGGTGTATTCCACAAATTTCTGAAATACAAAAACCAAGCAAAATGTTAATAGCATCAACACTATAGTCAATGGTCGTACGTCGGACATACAAAGTGTAAGCGTGGTTAAACATATTTGTGTAAAATTCCAACCCAATTATTTTGTTGGTCTCCTTGATCAAATTGTTTAACTTAATCCTTCGCTTTTCTTCCAATAATTGTGTAAACTCTTTATAACCTTCCAATTTCTTTAAATCAAAAGCCCTTTTGGACACAACAGTATACTTCTTCACTCTCAAAAATCTTCCACCATGTTCTCGAGAGAGGAATTTATATGTTGGGAAGATTGATTGTTGTTGAGGGGTTGACTGTGATGGATCAGAAACTCGTTTGCGCTTAGGTGCCATTAGCTCTTTAACAACAAAGACTACAAACAAAATAATACAAAAAGTGAATAAAAAGGTGAATGCAATGTGTAAGACCCCAAATGTTACCCTAAGATCCCTCATGCTATCCCATCATTTGCATTGGCTTTGGGATCACACCTTGGCATCCTCCTCACCCCTCATTCATTGGGTTTACATTGGGAGAGATCACCAAGTACTTTTGATTGTATCAATTATTTTCTTTTTTTACTAACCAAAATGCCAAAAATATGTTTATGTATAGCTTTGTTTCTTTTGTAGGTGTGTGTGTGTGTGTGTGTGTGTCCATTCGTGCCCTACCAAGTTCATAACTAGGGTTTAGACCCTCAATGCAAGAGATCAATCAAGAAAATGTTCATGATGGTTCTAAGTATCATATATGGATCCACAGATCTTCAATTGTCATTTTGATCAAGAATTCAACAAGAGTTGGAAGCTTGTTTGCCTTGGAAGCCCAAATTCATCTGGGTATCTTGTGTGTCTTCCTCAGCAAGTTTCTTCTACAATTGGTCATATATATCAAGATATAATCCATTGAAAATCATCATAAGCATTTATTATCCTCCATGATCCCCAAATATCAAAGGAACTTCAAGTTTACAAGTTGGTTCAAGGAGGTTGACTAGAAAAGTCAACTAGTCAAATCTAGGGTTTCCTAGACCCTATCTCCTACAATTATTATCATATGAAAATTCTTCCAATAGAAAGGTTATTCTCTATGACATTCCAAACAACTTTTATGTTGGCATCAAGAGCTAATTTGGCTTGGAAATCCATTTTTTATGGTGAAAGATTATAGGTCATTTTGTTTGTACCCTAGATGGAAGATCAACTTACAGGAATCATAACTTGCTCATTTTTTATGATATGAAGACCATCCAAGTTTCATGATCAATTTAAATATGTCTTATCCAACTTTTCTTCTTTGAGAAATGTCAAAATCTACTTGCAATGGCATGTTCCAAGAGGAAACGTTATAGGTCATTTTGGGCCATTACCATTGAACAAGCATTTTTTCCTCAACTTCTAAAATCCATAACTCCCTCATGCAAGATTCAAATTGTGTCGAATTTATGACCAAATTGAAGAGGAATGAATGAGATACAACTTTTAAGAAGGAAAAAATTTCATTTCGAGCTCATAGAAAAAGTTATTCAAAGTGGAAAAGTGATCATTTGACTTTATACTTAGAAAATTTTTAACTATGTTTGATTTCTCCAACTTCCAGCTCAAAATTCATCACGATCCAAGCTCCAAATGGAAAAATCTTCAACATAAAATTTTACGTCCTTCATGTTACCTTTCCAAAGGGTCCAAGATCATGGCATTTGGATTATTTTTTAGTGACTTGCGCATGGGTGCAATGCATGGTCCCATTTGGAAGATTTTCATGACCAATTTTCAGTCCACTTTGCATGGCTTCATGAATTGCTTTCAGCATCACATGTGCATAATTTTGGACCAATTCCAATCATTCTTTGGGCCTAACACACACCCATGCAAGCATGCAACCTCACATTTCTATTTTGGGCAAAAATTAAAAAGGTGTGGAAAGCAATTGGATGGCTATATATACATGTCCCTTGAGCTCAGAAATGGATCCCTCTTGCCCAAGCTTTGACCTGTTTCTTCCCTAACCTCCATTAAAGGATAATCTTGAGGATTTCTTCTTTAAATCAAGTTTCAATTCTCATTCTGTTTTGGAATTGAAACTCCAAGAATCCAAACCTTTTAATCATCAATATCACTTCCTACAAGTTGGTAGAAGCAAGCCCAAGCAAATTGAGATCAAGATCGAGCTTTCTCACTGCAAATAGAAGGTGAATTTTGTGAAATTTTTCTTCTTTGATTTTCCTTCAATTATCCATCATTTCACTTGGTTTTTGGTTGGCTAAAGTCCTACCAATGTAGGTAACAAGATTGAGTTACTTTGAGGTCAAATCTAAGCAACTCAGTTCATACTCCTCAATTTTCAATTCCATGTATCTTTCAATATACTTGGAATTGGAGAATTTTGAGGTCATATTTACATTCCTGGAAATTTTATCTTCAAAATAGTGTACTCACTTTTCATTTTTATGGAAGTTGATGGTGGATCAGTCCGGTGAGATCCACCGGAGAAGATGACAAGAGCCCTAGCTCCGGTGGTGTGGTAGCAAGGTCTTATCCATCAGATCATCTCTACGTTTTAATCTCATCAGTTGCTTATGATTACTCATGTTCCAACGCGTTGACTAAGGTCCTTGGTGCATGCACGTGGCCATCAGATATGCCACCTCAATTAATGAGGGAGATCTGATGGCCTTTGTTTTTTCTTATTTTATTTTATTTTCTGATTTTATCTTTAATCCATTTATTTTGATTAATTCATATTAAATTCATTTTTGGGACTTTCATCAAAAATCTTTAAATATTTTCTAGGACTTCCATATTTTGAATTAAATTAATATTTTGGATTAATTTTGATAATTTTTGTGAATTAATTGATTTTGGACTTGTTTTTAAATATTTTAAAATACTTCTGACTTTCCAAAAATTGTGAATTTTTTGTCTAAGGTCCTTTGACCTAGGATAAATCCCTTGGCCATTTATTTGGTGATTTGAAGAGATTTAAGGTTTTGTCCATTTAAAAATACATTTTAATTCATTTTTAATTTGATTTTTTTAATTGCTTAATTGTTTAAAAATATTATTGAGCCATTTTATTGACTTTGTGATGTTTGACTTTCTGTTTGGCCTTGATCATGGTTGATATGGACTTCCATTTGATCAATACTATTGAATTTAGGGGGTTAATGAAATGTAGATTTCATCCCTCAAAATGAATGGATAATATTGATCAGATGAAATTCCTCCTATGATCAATTTGGATTTCTATTTCCCCTCCCTCTCCATCTTCATCCCTATTCTTCCCTAACCCCTCATTGACAAATGAATTCTCTTCAAGTCAAATGTTAGTTGATTCATCAATAACCTTGTGTCAGATGAATCAACATGAGCCTGACTGAGATAGGTCCCTCCCACTTTATTTTTGTGTGTGGTATGTTTTAGAAGTTTGGTTCTTTGTACCAAGTATCTAACATGCATTAACACCCATATCTTTATTGCCCGACCTCAGATAGTTGTGACTTCTACATAACTCCAATTACGATTGCTTACATAGAGCTAAATTTGTCCCAAAAGGCATTGCATTATTGTAAGTGAGATTGTAAGTCTCCCATTCGTCATGGCATTGTGTGAAAACTTGACCTTTTTTCCATTCATGAGAGCTAGTGGCATACTTGTTGATTTATCCAAGTTGGAGCCCTTCTCATGGATGATGTCTTGGTTCATGTATTCATACTTGTGAATGGATGGTTGAGTGTTCTTCAAGGAATGACTTAAACAACTAAAAATCCTTCACTAACATTGACTAACTTCTTATTAATATTGTTTTATTTTCAAGTCATTTACTTAATGCAATTTAAATTTCAGTATATATTTATCATTCATTGCCATTTACATTTCATGTAAGATGCTTATGTTTCAGTCCTTTTCACTTTGCCCATTTGAGCCATATCTTGTGATTGTATATATTGTGTGCTTATGATTTTGTTCTGTTTGTGGTCTTAGGACCTTAAAATACCTAATAACAATAAAAACCCTAAAAAATATCTTGGTGGACTGTTCGACTTGATCTGAACTTTGGGACTTAGAATAGGCAACTTCCTTATGCTCTAAGGACTTGGCCAATGCCACTATTGGAGACTGAGTTATCCTTGACTATGATTTTCATCTGATGCAAACCTTGAGTGCCTCTGGTTCATCTATTATATTGCCTCTTTGTTTAATAAGTTCTTTTGACTTTGTGATTGATGTTTGATGATTATTTTTTTGAGAAGTTGCCAAGGAATATTTTCATCTGATACATTGGAGGACATTGAAGACTGCTAGCTATTGGAGTGCTTGATTGGATGTTATGACTATATTTATTTGATACATTGGAAACAGGTTTCTATCTGACATTCTTGTCTTGTGGATTGCATCCCATTGGTCATATCTTTTCAACTCTTAACTTTTAATTTTTGTCTAGGGTAGTCTTTTAATCTCCTTCCACTTCTTTAATTTCAAACATCTCCCTCTTTTCAAAACCTTCTTTGCTTGTGTTTTCAAACTTAGACATGTTTTAATGATTAGAAACTTTGGCCTTATGCCAATGAATTTTCAAACCTTTTCTTAAATCAAACTTGTAAATAAATTTAACCATATTGACTTTAATTTCAAGAGACAAAAAGAACTAACAACCCCATTCAAGTTTTTGGACTTTTTGTTCCTTTTCCTGTTAAACCTTTGATAAAATCAATTCACTGACTCCTTTGAAATTTTTACCACGAAATACGGGATTTTGATCCCTCATTTTTATGTTGCTATGTAGGCATAAGACTGAAGGTCTTATCAAACACAAAGATATTATTAATTAATTCTTTTCTCATCCCCTTACTCTATATTTTTTATCAAACATCATTTTGACCAAAACACTTGCACACAGAAAGGGCTCCTTAGGAGTACCTAGGACACTTTGGGTGCTAATACCTCCCCTCTGTGTAACAAAGCCCCTTACATGTAATCTCTAACATTTTATTAGTTTTGATTTTAAAACTTCTTATCTTTGGGTTTTTCTCGTACTTTTCCCCTTTCCTTTGGAAACAATAAAAGCGTAGTGGCGACTCTGGTTTTAGTGATGTTGTCGCACCTCGAAAAATGAGAACACGACCTCGCGGAGCGTAATCGCACGCTCATGGGATGGACTAAACAGAGTCGCCACCGAACTTTATTTATTCCTAAAAACGAAAGGTGAAATATCAATAAAACTCAAGAAATAACGACAATGATTATGGTCATCGCAACCAAATCAGGGTTCAGGAGTCGATACGCAAGGGGAAGGTATTAGTATCCCTTACGTCCGTTGTACTCAACGGGAACCATTAGGTTAATTGTGTACGTTAGTGTTATCTTGAAATGTTAGGTTTCTCAACGGGAACCAATAGGAAAAAAAGAAGATGCTTTTGGATTTGGAAACGAAGGGGACTAAACCTAGGTTTTTTTATTAATGGGCATGACAAGATTTCGTAATCCTGCTCCTACGTATCTTAATAGAGAACTCAAGGATTACGTAGTTCTGGGTGAAAAAGGTTTCTTTGTTGGTCGATTTTAGCGAAAGCTATATTGTATTAATCTAAGAAAAACATTGTTTTACCCAAAACATATGAGGAGCGGATGTATACCACACATCGAATGGATTTACAAATCAACATTCGGAAAAACGTCACTTATCTCAACTCAACAATTATGGATGAAGCATTACTTTACATCATCTTCAAGAAATATGTTTTTTGTTTATGAAAAGGTTTTAAAGATCAATCGCGCGGCGGAAAAAAAGAGTTTGATTGATTGAAAGTATTTTTGGGCATGAAAGGCGAGTATTTATGACTTGCAAGCTCTTACAACTTGGGTCTAATACTTGGGACTACGACTAGATATTTCATCCAGGTAGTCTTTTTATTTCAATTTTGTTGAGAAAAGAAGTTTGAATATTTACAAGTATTTTGAAGAGAAGACGAATACGTATGGCTTGCAAGCTCTTACAACTTGGACCTAATATTCGGGATTACGACTGAATATTTCATTCAGGTAGTCTTTTTCTTCAAACTTACTTATGAAAATGGTTTGAACATTGGAGTGTTTTGAAGAGAAGACGAATACTTATGGTTTGCAAGCTCTTAAAAAATGGAATGATTTATGAATATGAATGCTTATGAATGAAAGTCTTATTTTTTATGTGAATTGGTCAATTGAAAATAGAAAAGATTCTAATAAAAATTATGCAAATAAATACCATTAAAATGAAATTAAAAAAATGGAATGATTTATGAATATGATTGATTATGAATGATTATGAATGAAGGTCTTTTTTTATGTGAATTGGTAAATTGAAATAGAAAAAATTCTAATGAAAATTATGTAAATAAATGCCATTAAAATGAAATTAAAAAATAGAATGATTTATGAATATGAATGATTATGAATGAAGGTCATATTTTTTTATGTGAATTGGTAAAGTGAAATAGAAAAAATTCTAATGAAAATTATGTAAATAAATACCATTAAAATAAAATTTAAAAATGGAATGATTTATGAATATGAATGATTATGAATGACTATCCTATTGTTTATGTAAATTGGTAAATTGAAAATAGAAAAAGTTCTAATGAAAACTATGCAAATAAATGTCACTAAAATGAAATTAAAAAAATGGAATGATTTATGAATATGAATGATTATGAATGAGGGTCCCTTAGTTTAGGGGTATGAATGCATACCTTGAAAAAAGATTTGATCTATACTTGTAATTCCTTATGGATTCCTTAATTAGAATGTGATTCAAACCAAACTCATAATATTGATTTTCCAAACATCCAAATATCAAACTTTAACATAAGTCTAAATTTAGGAATATGTGAAAGTCACCGATCAAGGGACTTGTAACATGTACCAAAATTTATTTATGTAGTATGACAAATTCTAGCTTCATGAATTTGACTGCAACTTCCACCCCATTGTAAATTCCAAACTAAATGGTCAAATTTTTTTAAAAAAACTTTTATCACCCTTTTTCTTAAAAACTTAGATCAATCATGAATTAAAACTAAGTTTCTAAAAGAAAACGAACATTTTTATGATTTTTCTCAAAAATAAAAAACATGACTCAAACTAAAAAAATTACATTTATTTATTTAAATCTACATTCCAAACAAAAGTCAAATATTAAGACTTTACTTGTTAAAAGGAATTGTGATGATAAATGATCGTGGATGGTAAATTAAAATGCTATGAGACTTACAACTATTCTAAATTGAATGAAATGGTGTATATGAATGAAAGATGTATGTATGATAAGAATGTATGCACTGGTCTTAACAAAGCAACACAAGTAAAGCTAATTTCTCCTTGATTAATGAATTCTGCCATATGCATGGAAATGGGATATTAACCAGATGAAATGATCATGAGACATATAATATCTGAAATACTTAATAAATTTAAGTCAATGAGTGGATACAAATTGATAAATACAGATGCTTGAAATGTAAATGAATTCCTTTAGGCGAGGCAACATTTAGGGTATGATAGTCAATGGATGTCTTTAGGCGGGGCTAATTCTTCCAAGAACCTCATGGCAAAACCTTTGAACCCCCCTTCTCGACCCAATTGGCTAGAATAGTTGGGACATTGATACTTAGGGATAAATATATCTTCTTTATACCCACTTCCTCTTCAAGCTTTGGAAATGGATTGACATCTTTCAACTTTACACCCACAATTCTCTCAACTTTTTCCAAAGTTGGAGCTAGTTGGAAAACAGCAAATGTGAAACAGCGTAGAGGCGAATCATAATATTGTGCCAAAGAGCTGATAATCCCATAGTCAACTTTCTTAGTTAGAAGGCTCAAAATTTTCCCATAGTCTTTTCTGAAGTTACCACGCTTACTGAGAGTCATATCAAAGATCAATACTTTCAGACTGTCAATCTTAGGTTCCTTGTACTTAAGCGAAAAAGTGTTTATTCTTGGATATTTTATTTTCAAGTTCTCAATTCTTGAAACAAATAAGAGACAACAAAGAGTTTGCTTTTTATGATGTTGATGTAATTTATATGGATCAATGTCATGAATTTTTTTGTATAAGTTCAATAGGCTCGAGGTATGGATAATTGTGATTGCTTCGTATAGAACAGGGTTCACACCAGGTATGGTCTAGGGTTTCAAAAAAAAGGTTCCTAGAGTCATGGATCCATTATACTATTTGCTACATGTGGCAACTTACTTGTCGGGCATCAACTCCATCCAAAGAATTTAATCTAAGAGAGGTTCTCGCATCGACCCAACGAAAAATTCATCTCGCGGACCCATACTAGCAACCATCTTTCCTAGTTGGCCAAAGGATTAAGATTTTACAAAAGGTCCTTAGAGTCATGGGTCCTGAAAATATCGAAGCTTACGACAACTTACTTGTCGGCGACAACATCCTCCTAAGGATCTACTCTTAGTAAGGTTCTCAAACTGACCCAACGAGAAATTCATCTCGCGGACCTGCACTACTCAACCTCGTCTTATCTCATGTATTTTACTCGAGACTAGGGTAAAACGTCTTTCCCACAAGGTTTGCAATTAGAGTATCCAAGTACCAAAGCATAATGGAACCAATACCATATATTATATCAATATGACAATAAAGATAGAAACAACAATGAAGAAAAGCCACACAAGTAAACAAACAAAGCCACACAAACGACCTAACTAGGCTTGACTCACTTAGGGAAATCATATCCCCAGCAGAGTCGCCATCTGTCGCACCTCAAAAAATGAGAACACGACCTCGCGGAGCATAACCGCACACTCGCGTGATGGACTAAACAGAGTCACCACCGAACTTTATTTATTCCTAAAAAGGAAAGGGGAAATAATGATAAAACTGAAGAAAGAACGATAATGATTATGGTCGTCACAACCAAATTAGGGTTCGGGAATCGATTACGCAAGAGGAAGGTATTAACATCCATCAAGTTTGTTGTACTCAACGAGAACCATTAGGTGAATTGTGCGCGTTAGTGTTAGCTTGAAATGTTAGACTTATCCAGTTATTATGAGGGAAAGAATAATAGGAAAAGAGAAGATGCTTTTGGATTTGTAAACGAAGGGGACTAAACCTAGGTTTTTTATTAATGGGTCTGACAAGATTTCGCAATCCTTCTCCTATGTATCTTAATAGAGAACTCAAGGCTTACGTAATTCTGGGTAAAAAAGGTTTGTTTGTTGGTCGATTTTAGCAAAAACTATATTGTATTAATCAACGAAATACATTGTTTTACCTAAAATAGATGAGGAGCGGACGTATACCACACATCGAATGGATTTACAAATCAACATTCGGGAAAACATCACTTATCTCAACTCAACAATTATGGACGAAGAATTGATTTACATCATCTTAAGACAAGATGACTTTCGTTTATTAAAAAGTTTTAAAGATCAATCGCAAAACAACAAAAAAAGAGTTTGATTGATTGAATATATTTTTGGGCTTGAAAGACGAGTATTTATGACTTGCAAGCTCTTACAACTTGGGTCTAATACTCGGGACTACGACTGGATATTTCATCCAGGTAGTCTTTTCATTCCAATTTTATTGAAAAAATAAGTTTGAATATTTACAAGTATTTTGAAGAGAAGAGTAATACTTATGGCTTGCAAGCTCTTATAACCTGGGCCTAATATTCGGGATTACGACTTGATATTTCATCCAGGTAGTCTTTTTCTTTCAACTTACTTATGAAAATGGTTTGGATATTGGAGTGTTTTAAAGAGAAGACAAATACTTATGGCTTGCAAGCTCTTACAACTTAGGCCTAATATTCGGGATTACGACTGGATATTTCATCCAGGTAATCTTTTTCTTCTGATTTTATTAAGAAAGATTTAAAAGAAAAGGCTAATGTAAAGGTTTGAGATTTAAATGATCGAAGTATGGAAGTATGAAATCAAAGGAAGTTGAAAGGATACCCTCACAAAGACTTGATATAAAAGGATCCCAAAATAAATTGATTATAAATAAATAAATAAATAAATATATAAATAAATAAATAAGTTTCTCTTTTGACGCATTTAAAAATTAAGAAAACGAAAATAAAATAAAACCAACAATGTTTTAAAATAATTTGAATTAAATAGGGGATACAAAAATGATTAAACTAAATCAAGAAGTTATAAAAAGAAAAAACAACAATAGAATGTCAATTATGTAAAGTAGAAACAAGTGAGTTCAAAATTTGGCAATACCAGAGATCAAACCCATGGCATGGTGAGAAGCAACGAATGCCTTAACCACTCGGCCATGGGTGGCCAGTTGGAAAGTACATTCATCCGTTAATACAAGTATCAAAACTAATCCGAAAATTTTAAAATAAAAATTGTTAGGCCCAAACGGATGGGAGGCCCACTTAAAAAAGAAATTGTTTGGGCGTTGTGTCTAGGGGGCGGGTCGGATCCCCTGACCCAGTTCATATTAACTAAAGAGGAATGGAGGAAAACCCTAGCCTCAATTGCAGTAACCGCTCCTTCTTCATTCCTTAGAAACAAACATGATTTCTTCCTTCTCTGTGCAAGCAAGAACTTTAATGGTTATGAATCAGAACCAAAAACCAAAACCTCGTGTATCACAAGCTCCCCTAATATATCCTTCAAATCAAAACATAAATCTCCATGGCCATAGAAAATCGATTTTCACCAAAAAAAAAAACAAATCAAAGCAACCTTATGGCTAAAAACCGATCAACATAGAACGAGAACTCACTTCACAACTCACCAACGAAACAAATGACCGTTCACGAAATTGAAATCAACGTACATCCGAAACAATGGTAAAAAGGAAAACTCATCCTTTAACAACTTAATAAAAATACAACATTCTTATTACCGTTATGTTGCATTTTTCAGATGCAAAGATACGGAAAAAAAATGGCGACGAGGTCTATAAAATTAAAGTCAGAAGCAAAAAAAAATACCCCACCAGAAGGAGAAACCAACGCACTCTTCCTCCAGGTATGATTTCCTCTTTTGAATTCAATTGGTAGTACTCTTTCCTTCTCCTTTCGATTCAGTGTGGTTATGGTGATGATTACTGGTGTTTGTGTGTCTAAAGTTTTTTACAGTAACGGAAAGGAAAAATAAAATCTTGGCTTTTATCTCTAAGGTGACAATGAGTATGAGGGGTTTTTCAATTTTTATTTGTGGGTTTTCTATCCATAAAAAAAATCCTACTCTTGGTGATTGCTGATATTCCCTTTTGTACTGAGCGCACTAGGTTTTTTATGGTGAGACCAAACTATAGATGGCTTGAATTTGATTCTCCTTTTTGAGTTTTCAGGCTTGTTGATGTTTTAGTGAAAAACACAAAACTATCATGTTGCATTGTTATGCTCTGTTCTGCTGTTTTTTGACCCTTGCCTTATTTGTCATTTGAACATACCAGTAAAACCATGTTCAGTAAAACCTGCTGCCATAAAGCTTATGTAACAGTAGTATCTTATTTTTCCTCCCCCCATTTTTAAATTTTGAAAACTTTAAAAGTTCTTGACATTGAATCTTACACTATGTTGTCTTGGTTCAATAGGCTTATCTTGCAAGATGTGCATTGAGAACACATGCCAAAGTGGTGAATCAACATGCTTGATGATGAAGGCATAAGACTAGGAGAATGGCAACCGTCTTGGAAAAAATTGGATTTTGAAAGTGAATGAAGATGCTTGAACATTGAGATTTTTTTTAGAATTTCTTAAATTAAGAAACAAGATTTGTAAAAACCAAATAGCGTAATATTTTTTCATGTAAATTGGTCAATTTGAAATAGAAAAAGAATTCTAATGAAAATTATGCAAATAAATGTCATTAAAATGAAATTAAAAAATGGAATGATTTATAAATATGAATGATTATGAATGAAAGTCTTATTTTTTATGTGAGTTGGTCAATTGAATATAGAAAAATTTCAAATAAAAATTATGCAAATAAATGCCATTAAAATGAAATAGAAAAATGGAATGATTTATGAATATGAATGATTATGAATGAAGGTCATTTTTGTATGTGAATTGGTAAATTGAAATAGAAAAAAATTCTAATGAAAATTATATAAATAAATGCCATTAAAATAAAATTAAAAAATAGAATAATTTATGAGTATGAATGAGTATGAATGATTATGAATGAAGGTCATATTTTTTTATGTGAATTGGTAAATTGAAATAGAAAAAATTCTAATGTAAATTATGCAAATAAATACCATTAAATAAAATTAAAAAATGGAATGATTTATGAATGACTATCCTATTTTTTTTATGTGAATTGATAAATTGAAAATAGAAAAAATTCTAACGAAAACTATGCAAATAAATGCTATTAAACTGAAATTAAAAAATGGAATGATTTATGAATATGAATGATTATGAATGAAGGTTCCTTAGTTTAGGGGTATGAATGCATACCTTGAAAAAAGATTTCGTCTATACTTGTAATTCCTTATGGATTCTTTAATTAGAATGTGATTCAAACCTAACTCATAATATCGATTTTCCAAACATCCAAATATCAAACTTTAACATAAGTCTAAATTTAGGAATATGTCAAAGTCACCTATCAAGAGACTTGTAACATGTACCAAAATTTATTTATGTAGTATGACAAATTCTAGCTTCATGAATTTGACTGCAACTTCCACTCCATTGTAGATTCCAAACTAAATGGTCAATTTTAAAAAAAAAACTTTTATCACCCTTTTTTTTCAAAACTTAGATCAATCATGAATTAAAACTAAGTTTCTAAAAGAAAATGAACATTTTTATGATTTTTCTCAAAAATAAAAAACATGACTCAAACTAAAAAAATTACATTTATTTGTTTAAATCTACGTTCCAAACAAAAGTCAAACATTAAGACTTTACTTGTTAAAAGGAATTGTGATGACAAATGATCATGGATGGTAAATTAAAATGGCATGAGACTTACAACTATTCTAAATTGAATGAAATGGTGTATATGAATGAAAGATGTATGTATGATAAGAATGTATGCACTGGTCTTAACAAAGCGACACAAGTAAAGCTAATTTCTCCTTGATTAATGAATTATGTCCTATGCATGGAAATGAGATGTTAACCAGATGAAATGATCATGGGACATATAACATCTGAAATACTTAATAAAGTTATGTCAGTAAGTGGATGCAAATTGATAAATACAAATGCTTGAAATATAAATTAATGCCTTTAGGCGAGGAAAAATTTAGGGTATGACAGTTGCCCCTATTTAAATATCTTTACTAGATGCCATGAGTGATGATAATGCTCATGGTATCTAAAGTGAAAGGTATTTAAATACAAAAGACCTAAATTTTTCCCCTAGATGTGATGACATGTCGTGCTATGAGCTGAAGGGCTTTTTGTTTATTGGGGATATGATGAACCATAGCGTGATTTTTATGATGGATGATGAACATACCTGTGGAGAATGATGGAAATATGGTAGTGGTGATTCATAGAAAATGTCAAAGGTAATGGGTGAATACTCATTTGGGATGATAATTTGTTAGGAAAGAGACACTGGGGAACATCCAAAGTACGATTTATGAATAGGTCCAAACATGACCTGACACTTTAGAATGTATCTGAAAGTTCTTAAGATTTCTCATAAGAAATATCCAAAGTATGTTTTATCAAATAGGTTTAGACATGACCGAATCCTTTAGAATGCTTCTGACAATTCTGGTGATTTATTATAAGAAATATATCCAATCAAAGACTTTGGAGATGTCTAACATAAGATTTATCCAAAACAAGAATAGATGGGAGTCTTACAAGAATATTATCCATACAACATCTTTGAGTTTTCTTACTTGAAAATCATCCAAACAAACTATATTAGGAGTCTTCTTACGAGAAGATCATCCATGCAAAAGCGCACGATGATTCTTTACTAAGAAATCAATAAAACCAAACATCATTGGAGTTATCTATAACTAGAATATCATTCAAGCTTCTGAGAATTCCTTAAAATGATGAGTCATACATGACTTTATAGGAACCATCAGGAAAGACAAGGTAATTAAACTCTCTGCATATGCCAACAATAATTGGACTTTAGATGGAGGACCATTGACTACCGGACTTTTAAATGGTATTGGCGACAACCAAACTTCAGGTACCAATTACGATTGGATTTTCAAACGGAGTACCAATTATAACTTGACTTTTAGATAAATACCGATGACAATGGGATTTTGAAATGATACTAATAACAACTAGATTTTAAGGGTTCCAAATAACAATTGGATTTCCGACAAGATATCAGTGACAACTGAAACAGACATATCAATGACTATCAGATGGGAAACAACACCAATCACAACTGAATTCTCTAGGATTCCCATCATGTTTGGACTTTGGATGGAGTACCAGTGACAACTTGGACTTTGGGTCAAGGGATATCAATCGACGACGAGGCCAAAGTGCAACACGCATGAGCACAAGGTACAATTTGGACCATGCATGGCTTGATTTTGATTTTATGCATGATATATGAATGATCATGATATGCAAAATGCTAACATTGAGCGGACTGGGAGTTTGAAGGAATTGTTTACAGAGGTCCTGATTCCTCAACACCAATAACTCAACCAAACGCATGTAATAGGAGAATTCAAAGGAGACTCTATCAAGAGACAAATACAACTAGCCATTGGGATCCTTTCAGAGGATTAATAGGTTGTGCTCCATGGAGATTCTTGTTGGTGATCTAGGAGTGCTTCTACAACCTTGAGACTTTCTTGAAAAGAGATGATTTTCTCTTGATTTTCACATATACCAAAGCAATTTTGTTTCTTTTCAATATGTTTTAATTCTTTTCAAATTTCAAAAAATTTCATTATTAAAAAATAAATGACACTTTGCATAACAAATAAAAACATAGAAGAACACTATTAACAATGATTGATAGGCAAAACTTGTATTTTTTTAAGAATGGTAGCACGTAAATGGCGTAGCTCCATGGAATGTTAGAATTTTGAAAATGGAAATAAAGAAAGGTTTACATTGAATCCAGTGACCACTACTATCCCTATGCATGACTCCCTCAAACCTTGCTTCTAAAGGGAGTAACTGGACTGATCTTCCACCTCTAATTCTTTTGTATTGATCAGTAATAATCGAGGCAGTTTATGCCTTTTTCCCCTAATTTTTGCATGGATCGCCCTTTCGGGTTTTCAATCCACCAGGATGCTCTTTTTTGCCTGAGTCACCCTTCCGGGTTTTTAACTTAACGAGCTATCATTTTTATTATCCCTATTTTTTTCCTAGATTGCCCTTTCCGGTTTTCGATCCACCAGGATACCCATTTTTGCCTAAGTCGCCTTTTCAAGCTTTCGACTTAGCGATTTTTTTAGGCATAGTATTTTTTAACTGCATCAGAGTTCACGAGGTGTGAGAACTCTTCATCATCCATAGTTGTGAGAATCAAGGCACCTCCAGAGAAGGCTTTCTTTACAACATATGGGCCTTCATAATTGGGATTCCACTTCCCACGTGAGTCCTTATGTATTGGCAAGATCTTCGAGCACGAGGTCTCCTTCTCTGAATTCCCAAACACATATTTTCTTGTCAAAAGCCTTCTTGAGCCGTTTTTGGTACAACTGTCCATGGTACAAAGACGTCATTCTCTTCTCATCTATGAGGTTTAACTAATCAAATATGTTTTGGATCCATTCAACCTCTACTAGCTTGGTCTCCATCAGGATTCTCATTGAAGGTATCTCCATTTCGATTCGGAGAACTGCTTCCATCCCATATATCAAAGAGAATGGGGGTTGCCCCTGTTGAAGTGCGGACGGAGGTCCGATATCCATGCAGTGCAAAGGGTAACATTTCGTGCCAATCCTTGTAGGTTTTCACCATTTTCTACAGGATTTTCTTGATATTTTTATTAGCGGCTTCAACAGCGCCATTCATTTTTGGATGATATGGTGAAGAGTTATGGTGCTCAATCTTGAAGCTTTCACATAATTCTTTCATTGTCTTATTTTTAGATTCGTCCCATTATCTGTAATGATCCGGCTTGGAACCCCATAGCGACAAATAATCTCCTTCTTGAGGAACCGTGCAACCACTCATTTTGTCACATTAGCATAAGAGGCGACTTCTACTCACTTGGTAAAGCAATCAATGGCAACCAGGATGAAGCGGTGGCCGTTTGAAGCTTTAGGATCGATGGCGCCAATCATGTCGATGCCCCACATTGAGAACGACCAAGGTGATGTCAAAACATTTAGTAGGGTCGGAGGTACGTGTACCTTGTTAATATAGATTTGGCATTTATGACATTTTCTGGCATGATTGAAGAAATCGGATTCCTTGGTCAACCAGTAGTAACCAGCTCTCAAAATCTTCTTGGCCATGGCATGCCCATTGGCATGAGTTGAAAAGGATCCTTCATGAATCTCTTTGATCAGTAGATCCTCCTCGTGTCCATCCATGCATCTGAGAAGAATCGTGATGTGGTTTCTCTTGTATAACACACCATTGCTTAAGAAGAATTTGGATGTCAGTTTCCTTAATGTTTTCTTGTCAAGGTTTGTTGCATCTTTTGGATATTCTTGGTTTTTCAAAAAGCATTTGATGTTGTGAAACCAAGGTTTACCATCGGCTTCCTCTTCAACCAACTGACAGTAAGCAGGCTCAACTTTCCGCTCTATCTGAATGAGAGGCACTTCATTGATGAATCTGACTTGGTACATTGAAGCCAACATAGCCAAAGCATCGGCTATTTGATTCTCAACTCTCGGGATGTGATGGAAAATGATTTCATCAAAGTATTTTATCAGCTTCATAACATAGGCATGATATGAGATCAACTTGGTATCATTGGTTTCCCATTCTCCTTTGACTTGGTAGATTACCAAGGCTGAGTCTCCACATAATTCAAGGATTTTGATTCGGAGGTCAATTGCTGCTTCGATACCTAGGATACACGCCTCATACTTTGTTGTATTGTTTGTACAATCAAAACACAACCTTGCTGTGAAAGGAGTGTATCCACCATTCGGATTCAATAGAAAAACTCCTACGACATGCCCCATGTAATTGGAGGAACCATCGAACATGAGCTTCCACTGAGATCCGGGTTCAGGTCCTTCATCAGATCCTGGGATTTCACAATCTTTTACTACCATATTGTCTTCATCTGGGAAGTCAAATTTCAATGGATGGTAGTCTTCAACAGGATGGTGTGCCAAATAATCAGACAACACGCTTCCTTTAATGGCTTTCTGGGATACATACTGGATGTCTTACTAAGATAGTAGCATATGCCAACGAGAGAGTCTTCCCCTTAAAGCAGGCTTTTCAAATATATACTTTATTGGATCCATTTTGAGATCAAAAAAGTAGTGTTACAAATCATGTACTGCCTTAGACGGTGAGCAGCCCATGCTAGTGCAAAATAAGTTTTCTCCAAGAGTGAATATCGAGTTTCACAATCGGTAAAATTCTTGCTCAAATAGTATATGACATGTCCTTTTCGACCGATTTCATCATGTTTCCCTAGCATGCATCCCATTGACTTTTCAAGCACAATCAAATACATAAAGAGTGGATTCCCTTGAACAGGTGGAATTAGAATAGGGGACTCTTACAGGTATTGTCCGATCTTCTAAAAGCCCTTTGACAGTCAGAGTTCCATTCAATTGCTTGATCTTTTTGAAGCAACTTGAATATGGGCTCACACGTAACAGTCATATGAGATATGAACCTAAAGATATAGTTCAAATGTCCAAGGAATCCTCTAACTTCTTTCTCTGTACGTGGAGCAGGCATTTCTTGTATTGCTTTAACCTTATCTAGATCTACCTCAATTCCTCGTTGACTAACGATGAAGCCAAGCAGCTTTCCAGATCGGACATCGAAGGTGCATTTAGTCGTAGTCGGAATTTTTGGAGACACTTAAATAACTTTTGCAAATGATCTAAATGATCCTCTTCACTTTGGGATTTTGCAATCATATCATCTACATAAACCTCAATTTCCTTCTGCATCATATCATGGAAAAGAGTGACCATTGCTCTTTGGTAAGTTGCCCCAACATTTTTGAGACCGAATGACATTACCTTGTAGCAAAATGTTCCCCAAGGGGTGATGAATGTGGTCTTTTCCATGTCTTCTGGGCCATCTTAATTTGATTATAACCCGAGAATCCATCCATGAAGGAGAAGATTGCGAAATTAGTAGTGTTGTCTACCAGAGTGTCAATATGCGACAAGGGAAAATCGTCCTTTGGACTAGCTTTGTTTAGATCCTTGTAATCAACACACATCCTAACTTTTACATCCTTTTTGGGTACTGGTACGATATTAGCTACCCATTAAGGGTACTTCACAACTGCTAGAAAACCGACATCAAATTGGCGTTTCACCTCGTCACAAATCTTTAGAGCCATGCCGGGTCTTGCTCTTCGGAGCTTCTGCTTCACCGACGGGCAATCTGGCTATAGTGGCAGCTTGTGGACAACAATATCAGTATCTAAACCTGGCATATCCTGGTACGACCGTGAAAATACATCTACATATACTTGTAGCAACTTGATCTATCTGTTTTTAATGCTTTCCCTAAGTGTAGTCCCAACTTTGACCTCTTTCTTCGCTTCTTCGGTGCCAAGGTTGATTGTCTCCACCGGTTCTTGATGCGGCTGGAGGGCCTTGAACTCGTGCTCGAGCAGCCTTGCCATTTCTTCGGGGAAGTCACAATCTTCCTCACCATGCTCTTCTGCTTCGTAGATGGGGAATTAAAAGTTATAGGAAGTATTATGATCATCGAATTCAACTAGGTTATTGATTATTCTGCATGTTTTTTAAAAGATGGTTTTTTAGAAAAGTGGAAATAAAATGCAAAAGAAAGAAAAATATTTTTGTAGTTTTTGAAAGGATTGCCATTTTAAGGAAAGAAAAACAAATAAATGAACGATAAGAATTTGAACAAAATGCTCTTTATTTGTCATAATGATTTTGAAATTTAAAGCGGCCCTACAAATGATCCGTTAGGCTTGGGAAAAGCTAAGGATTTTGAAAAAAAAAAAGAAAACACAATTACTTTGACACAGGATAAACTTATGGAATCTCAACTGCCTCCCAATTTGTTAAGGCTTCTTCACAACAGTATATTAGATTTGATGCTTCTCCAGCTTCAGTGTCATCTTCAACTGCACCAACTTGATCCCCATGGATAAACCCTGTTCTTAGGAAAACTTATTGAATGCTCCGTATGTGGTCCTTTGCAGGGACCAAGGCTCCTTCTTTAGTATAAGGCTTGTAACCTAAACCGAAATGATCTTTTTTCTTGCTAATATTGATGACTTGCCCCCAACCTGCAGGGCCTCCACTTTCAACTGTTGACTTCACGCTCTTCAAAGAGGTGAACAATAAAACGACTTTCTCAACAGGATCCTTCACTTCCGCAAGTGTGGCATTGACTATTTCAAGTGCTTGGAAAGAAGTCTCTAAGGCATCTTCATCAACCTCGATATAACGGAAAGGGGAGAGTTGACTAATGATGAAATCTTCTTCACCTGAGACAATGACGAGCTTGTTGTTGAGAATAAACTTCATTTTCTCAAGCAAAGTAGAAGTCAATTCCCTAAAAGCATGTATCCACGGACGTCCCAAAAGGCAGATATATGAGAGATTTATGTCCATGACTTGGAAATTTATGGGGAATACATGCGGTCCGATTTGGATTGGTAGCTCTACCTCCCCAACTACTATCCTCCGGGAATCATCAAATGCTTTTACCATAAGCACAATGGGTTTCATCTCCGACCCTTGGTAAGATAATTTAGCAAGCGCACTTTTTTGGTAGCACATTGAGGGACGATCTAGTGTCAACTAAGACCCTGGCCAGAGCATCGTCTTGGCACTTTATGGATGCATGCAAGGCACGGTTGTGATTTTGTCCTTCCTTGGGTAGCTCCTCATTGCTGAAACTTAGAGTGTTGCAAATTGTGATATTGGCGACCACCCCATTGAATTGGCCAACTGTTATATCCTAAGTAACATGAGCTTGGAAAGCACTTTCAGTAGAGCCTCCCGATGAGCTCGGGAGTTCAGAAGCAAGGATAGGATAGATATGTTTTACGGTGTTTGATGTAGTTGATCGACTATCTCGTAGTCACTTTTCTTTATCATTTTCAAAAATTCAATCGCTTCACCTGATTGCACGCTGACTGTACCCCTCCAAATTCTTGGGCAGGAACTGCAGTTATAGCTTCCTTTGTCAGTTCTTGAGGGATTATATTGAAATTGGAAGTATAAATCCGACCACTGCGGGTCATTCTACTCGTCTATGCGATGTTCATGATATTGGCATCAACATCCTCCAAGATTTTCTGACCTTCAACATCTTTGGGTTCTTCATCTACCACTCCATCTCCCACAATTATGTCATATTTCCAAGGCATGACCTTGGTGCTTTTGAAGGGAAAGGGGGTAGGCATACAGATTACCACGGGTGATGGATGAACAACATCTTTTCTTTGATAAGTTATCTCAACAGGTTCTAGTAGATTGAAAAAGGGTTCAATTACTAAAATTTCCTTGTTTGTTGCAGGAGCACAAACCTGTAAAACACCTTGATCCATCAAGTTTTGAACATCAACTCGTACCAATTTACACCCTCTTGGATAAACGACATATTCTTCACATTTATCGTGACAGGTATTAATCAAACTAACTCCCACCAATCTTACATGGAGTGCTAACAATGGAGTTTTAATATCTTCAACATTTTTTATTATGAAAACATCAGATACATCCTCAATGGTATTAACAACACCATGCGACGATAGAGGGTTACTTTTTACATTGGGTCCAACATCTCGGTATGAAAGGATCTTCTTCTCAACCAACTCTCGCACAATATGCTTCAAAGCATAACATCCTTATAAATCATGCCCAGTGGCACCCTCATGGAAAGGATAACGGGAATCTTGATTGTACCATGGAGGCAAAGGATTTGGTGGCGGACCTAAAGGTCGAGTCACCAACCCTTTCTGCAGCAATGATGGATACAACTCAGTGTATGTCATAGGGATCAGAGCGAAAGGGGGTTTACCTCTTTGTACCCTATTTTTATTTGGAAGATTTTGTGGATGTGAGGCTTGTGCCCTTGGTTGTTGATAAATGGGTGTCGTAGGTGCTTGTTGGTATACTGGTGCTTGTTAAACAGGTTGATAGATAAGAGCTTGTGATTGGTTGAAAGCTGGTGTGACTGCTGCCACATAAGTTGGTTGTTGAATATAATGCACTGGATAAGTTAGTTGCTATTGAGCCATTTGTTGTTGCTTCTTCCATGAGTGACTCCTTCTTTGACTGGTTGATAATGCATTTGCTTCACCCTCTTTCTTTCATTGAAAACCTCCGGGAAATCTTTTGACATTGTTTTCGGATGTTTCAGTGGTGGTTATCATCTTGCCATTCTTCAATCCGAGCTCGACCTTTATGCCCATGGTAATACTCACCATCCTTTCATAGAACATAGGTTTTACTGTATCCATGAACCAATATGCTAATTCCTTCTCAACAAGGGGTGGTTCGACTTGCGAGGCCACTTCCCTCAATCGTTATGCATATTCCTTAAAAGACTCGTTATCTTTTTGGGACATGCTGAGCAATTTCCTTCTACCTGGGGCCATATCCATGTTATACTTATAATGTTGGATGAAAGCATCAAATAAGTCTTAGAAACAGCAAATTCTACTTTGATCCAGGCTTAAGTACCACTTAGAGGGAACACCCATCAAGTTGTCTTGGAAGCAATGTATCATAAGTTTATCGTCCTCAACGTGCGCAACCATTTTCCGATAGTACATAATGAGGTGACTTTTAGGGCATGAGTGACCCTTGTACTTATCGAAATCCGGGGTCTTGAATTTCGCGGGAATCACGAGACCAGACACTAGGCACATCTCCCTAGCAGCAACACCAAATACTTGGTCACCTTCCATATCCCTTAAACTTTTCTCAAGAATCTGAAAAATTCTCCTTCATTCCTCTTATGTATTCATGCCTTTCATCATCTTCGTCGGAAAAATTCGGAGCATGTTGTTGATCTTCAAAATAAGGTTGCATATGTGCATGGACAAGAGGTGGTACAAATGTGTGAACCATGGGATGAGCTTCATTGTTAGTTGGTAGAGGAACCATTTACTGAGTGGATTGTACAACGCCAAGGGCGCCTTCAACTGGGGGTGTAAATCTGGGAGGTAAACCGAAGACTGGCCAAGTAGTAGGCATTGTCCTTGCAGGTTGGGGTTTAATTGTAGGATCGTCGATTTCTGAAACGACCGTCATTTGGGTATCCAACTTGTCCTTGATAACTTGTAGTATCTCCATTACTTGACCCATGTTTCCTCGTAGCTTCAAGTTCTGAGCTTACTCTCTCCAACTCTTGTTCTTGATCTGCCATTCTTTGACGAGCGTTGGTTCTGGTGTTGTAGTGGTGGTGGGGACTCAGTGTGGAACTGGAAGAAGACACAAAAATGAGTTTTTGTTTGTTTGAAGAATGACATGGATGTATGTATTGATAAATTTTATGCAAAGCTCTTAGTTATCTTTGTTATTTATTCCGGCAATGTTAGAACATATTGAATAAGAATAAAAGCATAATAATTGAGACCCAAAATGACAACTTCCATTAATTTAAAAATCAAATTCGAATACAAAATGATTTAACTTCAAGTACAAATGTTTCAAATTGAAATACAAAATATTCAAACATAGGCAATTCAAATTCAAGTACAAGTAAACTTAAGATCCATCTCAACCCTTTTGATTGTAGCAAGATCTGTGGTGAGCTCTTTCACCATTTTCTTGTAAAACTTGACAAAAGTGAAAACTTGAGGAGGTTTGTTTTCTGGACACATACACCAATCGGCTTCTTGGAGTTTTCCTGGGAGTTCCAACATGTTTAGGTTAACAAATCTAGCCAAGTTGCAGAATTTGCCATCCCATTCAACATAAAGCTCTTGGAGTTTCTTGATGACACGCTGATCTTCATCTAGGGCCGCTCTAGCCTCTATATATAGCCTTTTCCAATATACACATTCATTCTTTAGGAGCAAGTAGGTTACATCTTCTCCTAGGCTCTCCCAAACTGCAGACCTCCTATTAGCTTCTTCCAACTGGTACTTGAGGTGGTGATAGTTTCTTTCAGCTTCTTCTCTTTGGAGTACCTCGCGAGACAACTTATCTTTGCACTTTTTAAAAGTGTCCTTTAATTCACAAATTTGTGCTTCAAAGTAGAGCTTAATTTCCTTCTTTTCCATAAGAGACCTATCCAACATCCTTCCTAACTCACAAATTCTATATTCAGCTTTCTTGAGCTCTTCCTTTCTGGTTTGGATCACTAATGTGGAACTTATAAGGATATGATCAAGATTGTCCTTCTGGTCTTCCAATGACCTGGCTCTTTTGTTACTATCTTCAAGTTCTTGGGATTTCCCCTTACGTTCATCCTTCAAATTTTGATTTTCCAAGACAACTTGGTTCATCTGAATCCGTAACTCAGTATTCTCCAATTCGAGCTCTTTAATATTAGAATTGAGTTTCTCCATGTACTCAGGAAGTATAGGTTTTGGCTCAGGAATCTTAGGAAAAGATGAAGCATCAAAGATAAATGGCAAATGGATTACTTCAACTCTCTCATTCACCCATCGAGTGTAAGGTTCTTTAACAAGAGTGTTCCTTTTTCCGAACTCTTTACCCTTTCTAAAAATCTCCAACCAAGCCTTTCGGATCACTCTTACATTAGGATTAATTGCTTGGATGTCAAAGAGCACAAATGGTTGTAAGTCTTTTGCTTCAGGAGGACCATCCATGGAGTAGCCGTGTTGTAAGTCTCTGATATACCATCTGATGGAACTTGTAGTGAGAGAAGCTAGTCTTTGAGGATATTTAAGCTCTTTCGCCACAAATGGGACTTTTTTGGGCATATGTTTCCTGAACCAAGTATAAAGCAAAGGAGCACAGCATAACAAAGTTCCACCTCTCTTTTCATGTCGAGCATGAAGGGCATGGTAAATGTCAGCTAAGAGAAATGGTATAGGATTGTTGGAGAGAAAGACTTCTACGGCTACATGATCCATAAACTTTTCAATGTTTGGGAAAAGCACAATCCCATGGATCAATAGAGCCAACACAACATAGAATGCCTTCCAAATTCCTTCTTTCTTGAACTTCAAAGCTAATTCTTCCAAGAACCTCATGACAAAACCTTTGAAACCCCCCTTCTCGGCCCAATTGGCTAGAACAGTTGGGACATTGATACTTAGGGCTAAAGCTATCTTCTTTGGGCCCACTTCCTCTTCAAGCTTTGGAAATGGATTGATATCTTTCAACTTTAGACCCATAATTCTCTCAGCTACTTCCAAAGTAGGAGCTAGCTGGAAATCAACAAATGTGAAACAGCGTAGAGGCGGATCCTAATATTGTGCCAAAGAGATGATAATCCCATATCCAACTTTCTTAGTTAGAAGGCTAAAAATTTTCCCATAGTCTTTTTCGAAGTCATCATGCTTATTGAGAGTCATATCAAAGATCAATCCTTTCAGACTATCAAGCTGAGGTTCCTTGTACTTAAGTGAGAAAGTGTTTCTTCTTGGAGTTGTTATTTTCAAGTTCTCAATTCCTGAAAAAAAAATAAGAGACGACTAAGAGTTTGCTTTTTATGATGTTGATGCAATGCATATGGATCAATATGATGATTTTTTTGTATAAGTTCAATAGGCTCGAGGTATGGACAATTGTGATTGCTTCGTATAGAACAGGGTTCACACCAGGTATGGTCTAGGGTTTCGAAAACAAAGGTTCCTAGAGTCATGGATCCATTAGACTATTTGCTGCCAGTGGCAACTTGCTTGTAGGGCATCAACTCCATCCAAAGAATTTACTCTAAGTGAGGTTCTCGCGTCAATCCAACGAGATATTCATCTTGCGGACCCACACTACGCAACCATCTTTCCTAGTTGGCCAAAGGATTAAGGTTCTACAAAAGGTCCTTAGAGTTATGGATCCTAATGAAAATATCGAAGCTTACGACAACTTACTTGCCGACGACAACATCCTCCTAAGGATTTACTCTAAGTAAGGTTCTCGCACTGACCCAACGAGAAATTCATGTCACGAACCCGTACTACTCAACCTCGTCCTATCTCATGTTTTTTACTTGAGACTCGGGTAAAAAGTCTTTCCCACAAGGTTTTCAATTAGAGTATCCAAGTAACAAAGCATAATGGAACCAATACCATATATTATACCAATAGGACAATAAAGATAGAAACAACAATAAAGAAAAGCCACATAACTAAACAAACAAATCCGCACAAATGATCTAACTAGGCCTGAATCACTTAGGGAAATCATATCCCTAGTAGAGTCGCCATCTGTCGCACCTCGAAAAATGAGAACACGACCTCGCGGAGCATAATCGCACGCTCGCGGGATGGACTAAACAGAGTCCCCACCAAACTTTATTTATTCCTAAAAAGGAAATGGGAAATATCGATAAAACTCAAGAAAGAATGATAATGATTATGGTCGTCACAACCAAATCAGGGTTCATGAGTCGATTATGCAAGAGGAAGGTATTAGCATCCATCACGTTTTTTGTACTCAACGGGAACCAAATCAACAAATGTGAAACATCGTAGAGGTGGATCATAATATTATGCCAAATAGATGATAATCCCATAGCCAACTTTCTTAGTTAGAAGGCTCGAAATTTTCCCATAGTCTTTTCTGAAGTCATCACGCTTATTGAGAGTCATATCAAAGATCAATCCTCTCAGACTGTCAAGATTAGGTTCCTTGTACTTAAGTGAGAAAGTGTTTCTTCTTGGAGTTGTTGTTTTCAAGTTCTCAATTTCTGAAACAAATAAGAGACAACTAAGAGTTTGATTTTTAGGATGTTGATGCAATGCATATGGATCAATATGATGATTTTTTTTATAAGTTCAATAGGCTCGAGGTATGGATAATTGTGATTTCTTCGTATAGAACAGGGTTCACACCAGGTATGGTCTAGGGTTTCAAAAAAAAGGTTCCTAGAGTCATGGATCCATTAGACTATTTTCTTCCTGTGGCAACTTGCTTGTCGAGCATCACCTCCATCCAAAGAATTTACTCTAAGTGAGGTTCTCGCGTCGATCCAACGAGAAATTCATCTCGCGGACCCACACTACGCAACCATCTTTCCCAGTTGGCCAAAGGATTAAGGTTCTACAAAAGGTCCTTAGAGTCATGGATCCTAATGAAAATATTGAAGCTTACGACAACTTACTTGCCGACGACAACATCTTCCTAAGGATCTACCCTAAGTAAGGTTCTCGCACTGACCTAACGAGAAATTCATCTCGCGGACCCGCACTACTCAACCTCGTCCTATCTCATGTTTTTACTCGAGACTCGGGTAAAAAGTCTTTCCCACAAGGTTTGTAATTAGAGTATCCAAGTACCAAAGCATAATGGAACCAATACCATATATTATAACAATATGACAATAAAGATAGCAACAACAATGAAGAAAAGCCACATAAGTAAACAAACAAAGACACATAAACGACCTAACTAGGCTTGACTCACTTAGGGAAATCATATCCCTAGCAGAGTCGCCATCTGTCGCACCTCGAAAAATGAGAACACGACCTCACAGAGCGTAATCGCACGCTCGCGGGATGGATTAAACAGAGTCGCCACCGAACTTTATTTATTCCTGAAAAGGAAAGGGTAAATATCGATAAAACTCAAGAAAGAACGATAATGATTATGGTCGTCGCAACCAAATCAGGGTTCGGGAGTCAATTACGCAAGAGGAAGGTATTAACATCCATCACGTTTGTTGTACTTAATGGGAACCATTAGGTTAACTGTGCACATTAATGTTAGCTTGAAATGTTATACTTCTCAGGTTATTATGAGGAAAAGAATAATAGGAAAAGAGAAGATGCTTTTGGATTTGGAAACGAAGGGGAATAAACCTAGGTTTTTTATTAATGGGCCTGACAAGATTTCGCAATCCTGCTCCTATGTATCTTAATAGAGAACTCAAGGCTTACGTAATTCTGGGTAAAAAAGGTTTGTTTGTTGGTCGATTTTAGGAAAAGCTATATTGTATTAATCGATGAAAGACATTGTTTTACCCAAAATAGACGAGGAACAGACGTATACCACACATCAAATGGATTTACAAATCAACATTCAGAAAAATGTCACTTGTCTCATCTCAACAATTAGGGACGAAGCATTTCTTTACATCATCTTAAGACAAGATGGCTTTCGTTTATGAAAAGGTTTTAAAGATCAATCGCACGACAGCGAAAAAAGAGTTTGATTGATTGAATGTATTTTTGGGCTAGAAAGACGAGTATTTATAACTTGCAAGCTCTTACAACTTGGGTCTAATACTCAGGACTACGACTGGATATTTCATCCAGGTAGTCTTTTCATTTCAATTTTATTGAAAAAAGAAGTTTGAATATTTACAAGTATTTTGAAGAGAAGACGAATACTTATGGCTTGCAAGCTCTTACAACTTGGGCCTAATATTCGGGATTACGACTGAATATTTCATCCATGTAGTCTTTTTCTTCCAACTTACTTACGAAAATGGTTTGAATATTAGAGTGTTTTGAAGATAAGACGAATACTTATGGCTTGCAAGTTCTTACAACTTGGGCATAATATTCGGGATTACGACTGGATGTTTAATCCAGGTAATCTTTTTCTTCTGATTTTATTAAGAAAGATTTAAAAGAAAAGGCTAATGTAAAGGTTTGAGATTTAAATGATCGAAGTATGGAAGTTCGAAATCAAAGGAAGTTGAATGGATACCCTCACAAAGACTTGATATGAAACGACCCCAAAATAAGTTGATTATAAATAAATAAATAAATATATAAATAAATAAATAAGTTTCTTTTTTGACGCATTTAAAAATTAAGAAGACAAAAACAAAATAAAACCAACAATGTTTTAAATTAATTTGAATTAAATAGGGGATACAAAAATGATTAAACTAAATCAAGAAGTTATAAAAAGAAAAAACAACAATAGAATGTCAATTATGTAAAATAAAAACAAGTGAGTTCAAAATTTGGCATAATAAGTGATTAAACCCATGGCATAATGGGAAGCAACGAATGCCTTAACCACTCGGCCATGGGTGGTCAGTTGGGAAGTACATTCACCTGTTAATACAAGTATCAAAACTAATCCAAAAATTTTAAAATAAAAAAAGTTGGGCCCAAACGGATGGAAGGCCCACTTAAAAAACAAATTGTTGGGCCACTGTGTCTAGGGGATGGGTCGGATCCCCCAGACCCAGTTCATATTAACTAAAGGGGAAGGGAGGAAAACCCAAGCCTCAATTACAGTAACTGCTCCTTCTTCATTCCTTATAAATAAACACGGTTTCTTCCTTCTCTATGCAAGTAAGAACTTGAATGGCTATGAATCAGAACCAAAAACCAAAACCTCGTGTATCACAAGCTCCCCTAACCTATCCTTAAAATCAAAACATAAATCTCCATGGCCACCGAAAATCGATTTTCACTAAAAAAACAAATCGAAGCAACCTTATGGCCGAAAATCGATCAACACAGAACGCGAACTCACTTCATAACTCACCAACAAAATAAATGACCGTTCACGAAATTGAAATCAACGTACACCCGAAACAATGGTAAAAAGGAAAACTTATCCTTTAACAACTCAATAAAAATCCAATATTCTTATTACCGTTATGTTGCATTTTTCAGATGCAAAGATACAGAAAAAAATGGCGACGAGCGCTTCCTCCGGGTATGATTTCCTATTTTGAATTCAACTGGTAGTACTCTTTCCTTCTCCTTTCGATTCAGTGTGGTTATGGTGATTATTGCTGGTGTTTGTGTGTCTAAATTTTTTTTACAGTAACGGAAAGGAAAAATAAAATCTTGGCTTTTTATCGCTGAGGTGACAATGAGTACGAGGGATTTTTTCAATTTTTATCTGTGGGTTTTCTATCCGTAAAAAAAATCCTACTCTTGGTGATTGTTGATGTTCCCTTGTATATTGAGTGCACTAGGTTTTTTATGGTGAGACCAAACTATAGATGACTTGAATTTGATTCCCTTTTTGAGTTTTCAGATTTGTTGATGTTTTAGTGAAAAACACAAAACTATGCTTTGTTCTGCTGTTTTTCTGACCCTTGCCTTATTTGTCATTTGA
This sequence comes from Lathyrus oleraceus, assembly GCF_024323335.1. Lineage (NCBI taxonomy): Eukaryota > Viridiplantae > Streptophyta > Magnoliopsida > Fabales > Fabaceae > Lathyrus > Lathyrus oleraceus. The sequence goes on along the minus strand of NC_066582.1, from coordinate 75,361,860 downwards.
ACATATCAGTAAAACCATGTTTAGTAAAACCTGCTGCCATAAAGCTTATGTAACAGTAGTATCTTATTTTTCCTCCCCCGTTTTTAAATTTTGAAAACTTGGAAAATTCTATATATTGAATCTTATAATATTTTGTCTTGGTTCAATGGGCTTATCTTGCAAGATGTGCATTGAGAACACTGCCAAAGAGGTGAATCGACATGCTTGATGATGAAGACATAAGACTAAGAGAATGGCGATCGTCTTAGAAAAACTTGGATTTTGGAAGTGAATGAAGATGCTTGAACATTGAGATTTTTTTTTAGAATTTTTTAAATTAAGAAACAGGATTTGTAAAAAACAAATAGTGTAATATTTTTTCATGTAAATTGGTCAATTTGAAATAGAAAAAAAAATTCTAATGAAGATTATGCAAATAAATGTCATTAAAATGAAATTAAAAAATGGAATGATTTATGAATATGAATGATTATGAATGAAAGCCTTATTTTTTATGTGAATTGGTCAATTGAATATAGAAAAAAATTCTAATGAAAATTATGCAAATAAAAGGCATTAATATAAAATAAAAAAATGAAATAATTTATGAATACGAATGATTATGAATGAAGGTCATATTTTTTTATATGAATTGCTAAAATGAAATAGAAAAAATTCTAATGAAAATTATGTAAATAAATGTCATTAAAATAAAATTAAAAAATAGAATGATTTATGATTATGAATGAATGTCATATTTTTTATGTGAATTGGTAAATTGAAATAGAAAAAATTCTAATGTAAATTATGCAAACAAATACCATTAAATAAAATTAAAAAATGGAATGATTTATGAATAATTATCCTATTTTTTTTATGTGAATTGGTAAATTGAAAATAGAAAAAATTCTAACGAAAACTATGCAAATAAATGCTATTAAACTAAAATTAAAAAATGGAATGATTTATGAATATGAATGATTATGAATGAAGGTTCCTTAGTTTAGGGGTATGAATGCATACCTTGAAAAAAGATTTGGTCTATACTTGTAATTCCTTATGGATTCTTTAATTAGAATGTGATTCAAACCTAACTCATAATATTGATTTTCGAAACATCCAAATATCAAACTTTAACATAAGTCTAAATTTAGGAATATGTGAAAGTCACCTATCAAGAGACTTGTAACATGTACCAAAATTTATTTATGTAGTATGACAAATTCTAGCTTCATGAACTGGAATGCAACTTCCACTCCATTGTAGATTCCAAACTAAATGGTCAATTTTTAAAAAAAAAAACTTTTATCACCCTTTTTCTTCAAAACTTAGATCGATCATGAATTAAAACTAAGTTTCTAAAAGAAAACGAACATTTTTATGATTTTTCTCAAAAATAAAAAACATGACTCAAACTAAAAAATTACATTTATTTATTTAAATCTACGTTCCAAACAAAAGTCAAACATTAAGACTTTACTTGTTAAAAGGAATTGTGATGACAAATGATCATGGATGATAAATTAAAATGGCATGAGACTTACAACTATTCTAAATTGAATGAAATGGTGTATGCATGAAAGATGTATGTATGATAAGAAAGTATGCATTGGTCTTAACAAAGCGACACAAGTAAAGCTAATTTCTCCTTGATTAATGAATTCTGACCTATGCATGGAAATGGGATCTTAACTAGAAGAAATGATCATGGGACATATAACATCTGAAATACTTAATAAATTTATGTCAATGAGTGGATACAAATTGATAAATACAAATGCTTGAAATGTAAATGACTGCCTTTAGGCGGGGCAAAATTTAGGATATGACAGACGTCAAGTTTATCCATAGCTTGATGGTCATGAATTTTCCGTTATAGAAATTAAGTGGCGACTTTGTTTGGGAGTAGTCCTCAGTGCGTTTAGCCTACTTTTTTGTGTGTATATTTTGTATATTTGATGTTTGTTTGTATATATTATTTGTGTGATACTCTGTATGTTGTGCTTGGTGATCTCTATGTGGTGAGATAAGTTCTAATCCGAACTTGAGTACAATCTAAGATAGGAGGATGGTATAGTCATGTTGGCTTTGAAGGAGTAGTCCTGAAAGAGTTGACATGAGATCCCTCACTTAGTGGAGACCTCTCTGGCGTTACTGATGTATTACTTTCTCTAATTTAGGGGTCCGAGAAGCTGAGGACCGTGGAACATTTAACCCAACTTGGCCTATTTAGGACGTAGTACGGAGACTATTCAAGTGTAGACTTGATAACAGTTGTTACACGATACTATACTCAAACGAGTCTCTCTTGAGAATACTATGGGTTGATGAGTCAGTCATCCTAACCTATAGCATCTGATAGATGGGATCAAGACTCTGGGAACTTTTTAGAACATGATCTACAGGTTTTTATCCTTAGTACACTCCTTTGGGATGGTTCTTAACCCGACTCCATGCTCGTGACTCACAACAAACCCTTTGATTCTAGGTTGATCTGATCAGTCTCGTCAATATCAATGGAACTTGGGTGTTGATAAGGTGAAAACCTTAATCTACCAAAATGGATGATTGATCTTGATGACGACTTGATCCATCCCTTAACCTTTGTTTGTGTTTTCCTTGTTTGTGATCCCTTGTGTGTGATTGTTGTATTCATGCATGCATGCGCATCATAACATTCATCATAATAATAAAAATTTCAGGGAACTAAAGTCTTATTTGCAAATATTTTCAGACTATGGATTATGGACGAAGGAACACTAAGAAGTACAGTTTCAGATGTCCTGACTTGAAAGAGTTAAGGAAGTTATCATCCTTTATATTAGATCTCCCAGACTTCAAGCAACGTCATGTTAAGCTCTTGCCTGTATTATCTACTGATGTGGTTGAAAGACTTTTGAGTGTCTTGGTGCAGTTCTATAACCCTCTTTATCGGTGCTTCACTTTTCCTGATTATCAGCTTATGCCCATGTTAGAGGAGTATTCCCATATCTTGGGCATGCCCATATCTAACAAGGTACCTTTTAGTGGATTGGAGGATATCTCGAGATCTCAAGTCATAGCCAAAGCTCTTCATTTGAAGAAATCTGAGATTGATACCAATATGGTGAAGAAAAGAGGGATTCTAGGCTTGACTTCTGAGTTTCTCATTAGGAGGGCTACTGCTTTTGCTCAAGCCGGTAGTATGGACGCTTTTGAATCCATCTTTGTCTTGCTCATCTATGGTCTAGCTTTGTTCCCTAACATTGACGGTTTCATTGATGTTAATGCCATTAGAATATTCTTGATTGGGAATCCTGTTCCGACTTTGTTGGGTGACATGTATTTCTATTTGCATTTGAGGAATTCTAAGGGTGGTGGAACCATTATGTGTTGTGTTCCTCTTCTATACAAGTGGTTCATTTTGCACTTGCCTCAAACGCCTACTTTCTTGGAGAACCGACAATGTCTATGGTGGTCCCAGAGACTTATGTCTCTCACTAATGATGATATTGTTTAGTATGATTCTGCATTGGGTAGCTTGGAAATTATTGATAGTTTTGGTGAGTTCTCTAACTTACCTCTCATTGGTATGCAAGGAGGAATCAACTACAACCCAACATTGGCCCGTCGTCAGCTCGGGTTCACCTGGAGAGATAAACCTAATAACGTTTAGTTAGAAGGACTATTATATCAAGAGGGTAAAGATCCCTAACTTGTGAAGAGTGGAATGGTGCGTGCTTGGCACAATGTGCATAGGAAAGGAAGATCCGAGCTTGGTCCATGCAAATGTGTAGCTTTGGAAGCTTACATTATTTGGGTGAAGAAGAGAGCTTTGAAGCTCAAGATGTCGTACGCTTGTGAGGGACCTATGTATGTGGTTATGGTTGAGCCATCAACTCTCCCTAACCAAGACATAGAGGAGTTGGAAGACGCACTTTCCAAGATGAAGCAAGAGAGGCCAAATAGAAGCAACTCAGTTCATGTACCTCAAATTTCAACTCCATGTATCTCTCAATATACTTGGAGTTATAGTGAATTGAGGCTAGATTCGAACTCAGTGCCATTTTTACTTTGAAATCATGTCCTTGTTTTTAATTTTGGTGATGGTTATGACTGAACCAGTCCGACGAGGTTCGCCGGAGAAGACAACCGATCCTTGGCCCCCGGTGGTGTGTTGGATGGTTCTGAGCCATAAGATCCTTTTAAAATGATTTAATCATGAGCGTTCCTTTTGAATACCAACTGTGTGGCGCGCTGACTTAAGTGCACGATGGAACGCGCGTTGGTGTTGCTACCTCAATTAATGAGGGAGATCAAGTGGTCCACGTTTTTTCTGATATTTTAATTTTCATTTTAATTGCTTTATTTTCAATAATTCATATTAAATTTAATATTGATCCAAAAAATATGGGACTTTCACCAAAAAATTTCCAAATATTTTCCTCTTTCATATTCTGAATTAAAATTATAATTTGGATCATTATTAATATTTTTCATGAATTAAGTGATTTTGCATTTATTTTTAATTGTTTAAAAATATTTTTAATTGTTTAAAAATATTGCTGTTGGGCCTTGGTCAAGGTTGATTTGACTTTGTCAAATTAATATCATTGGATTTAGGGGATTGATGAAATGTACATTCCATCTCCCAAAATGAATGAATGATATTAATTTGGTAAAAGTCCTCCTTTGACCAATTTGTGATTTCATTTATCCACTTCCCACTTCATCTCATTTCTCTTCTTAATTCATTTATTCCATTTGGCCCATGACATCTCAAAGTCCTAATGCTAGTTGATTGAAAAATTGACATGAGTATGGATGAGATTAGGCCACACCTTTTGCATATTCTTTTTTATGTGTGGTATGTTTCATGAGTATATTCCATTATACTATGTCTCTAACATGCATTAACACCAAAATTCTATTGCCCGACCTCAAATAGTTGTGACTTCTACATAAGTCCAATTACGATAGCTTAACATAGCGCTAAATTTGTGACATAAAAGGCATAAGCATTCTAGTTAGTAAGATTGCAAGTCTCCCCTCTTTGGAAGAATTCTAGTTGGCCTTTTTTCCTTCCTTTGGAAGATGTCTTGGTTCAAGGATCCATGTTTGTGATAAGTGGGTTGAGTGTTCTCCAAAGAATGACTTTAATTAAAAAGCAAAAGCAAAGCAATACTAACTTCTAACCTATTAACTACTAACTTTTAATTTCAAGCCCTTTACTTTAATGCCATTTAATTTTTGCTTTTATTCATTTGCCATTGTTCATATCATCCTATTTGTTTATGTTAATGCAATTTTATGCCTTTTATGTTCATATCATCCTAATTTGTGACATAAAAGGCATAAAATTGCATTAACATAAATAAATAGGATGATATGAACAATGGCAAATGAATAAAAGCAAAAATTAAATGGCATTAAAGTAAAGGGCTTGAAATTAAAAGTTAGTAGTTAATAGGTTAGAAGTTAGTATTGCTTTACTTTTGCTTTTTAATTAAAGTCATTCTTTGGAGAACACTCAACCCACTTATCACAAGCATGGATCCTTGAACCAAGACATCTTCCAAAGGAAGGAAAAAAGGCCAACAAGACATCTTCCAAAGAGGGGAGACTTACAATCTCACTAACTAGAATTCTTATGCCTTTTATGTCACAAATTTAACGCTATGTTAAGCAATCGTAATTGGATTTATGTAGAAGTCACAACTATTTGAGGTCGGGCAATATAATTTTGGTGTTAATGCATGTTAGAGACATAGTATAATGGACTATGCTCATGAAACATACCACACATAAAAAAGAATATGCAAAAGGTGTGGCCTAATCTCATCCATACTCATGTCAATTTTTCAATCAACTAGCATTAGGACTTTGAGATGTCATAGGCCAAATGGAATAAATGAATTAAGAAGAGGAATGAGATGAAGTGGGAAGGGGATAAATGAAATCACAAATTGGCCAAAGGAGGACTTTTACCAAATTAATATCATTCATTCATTTTGGGAGATGGAATGTACATTCCATCAATCCCCTAAATTCAATGATATTAATTTGACAAAGTCAAATCAACCTTGACCAAGGCCCAACAACAATAAGCAAACTCAAACAAGTCAATACAAATGGTCAACAAAAAATAATTGGCATTTATTCAATTAAAAATAATAAAATAGTGCATTAAATCAAATATGTTTTGTCTAATTCCTAAAATCTCATCAAAACACCAAAGAAATGGTCATGAGAATTATCATAGGTCAAACAAGGTCAAAGGACATTGGGGGAAAAATTTCATAATTTTTGGACATTTAATAATATTTTTAAACAATTAAAAACAAATGCAAAATCAATTAATTCATGAAAAATAGTAATAATGATCCAAAAAATAATTTTAATTCAGAATATGAAAGAGAAAAATATTTGATTTTTTTTTTGTGAAAGCCCCATATTTTTTGGATCAATATTGAATTTAATATGAACTATTGAAAATAATGCAATTAAAATAAAAATTCAGAAAATCAAAATCACGTGGACCACTTGATCTCCCTCATTAATTGAGGTGGCGGATCAAGTGTCCAGGAGCACGCTATCCATCATAGACCTTAGTCAGCGTGTGGCAACTTTGGTAATCAAGACCAACGCTCAGGATTAAAACGTAATGGAAGGATCATGTGGTTCAGAGCCTTGCCAACTCATCGCCGGAGCCAGAGCTCCAGTCATCTTCTCCGGTGGACCTCACCGGACTGGTCCACCATGAACCATCACCAAAACGAAAAACAAGGACATGATCTTGAAGAAAAAATGGCACTGAGCTCGAATCTGACCTCCATTCACTCCAACTCCAAATATATTGAGAGATACATGGAGTTGAAATTTGAGGTACATGAACTGAGTTGCTTCGATTTGACCTCAAAGCAACTCAATCTTCTTGCCTACATTGGTAGGACTTCAGACAACCAAAGAATTAATAGAATTGAGAAAGAATTTGAGAGAATCGAAGAGTTTAAAATTTCTGGAAAATACCTTCAATGGAGGTCTGGATTCAATTGATCTTGATCTCACTCCACTTGCTTGCAGGAGAAGGTTTGAATGGTTAAGAAGTTATGGATTCCTGGAGAATTGAATTCCAAAACAGTGGAAATTCAAGCTCAAAATCAAGAGAATTTTTCAGGCTCATCCTTTGCAAAGTGAGGGTTTGAGATGGGGGATCAAAGCTAGCGCGAAGGTGTCCTCATTTCTGAGCAATTGAAGCTCTATTTATAGCTGAAATGGTTGATAATTGCACACTCCAATTCACTTTCCAATTTTGGCAAATGGTGATGCAAGTGTGCATGGGCGCGCATAGGCCCATTAAATGATTGCTTGAGGTCCACAAATGAATATCAGATGCTCTGAACTAAGCTTGGGTTGCAAGGCAAATGCACATTGATGTTTGAAGCTTGATCCTTGCCAAGTGATGTCACCCTGTTTAAGCCATGCGCAGCCTATGCATTTCTTGTCCAAAATGAATGAATTTGAGCTCTTTGGAAAGGTGAGTGTAGCGGGGTATTCGTTACCATTGGAGATATTGACTAAATCCAAGGTAAATCATACAAGTCGAGTCGCCACCGCACTTCTATTTATCCAAAGGAATGGTTAGAAAGCGAACAATAACCTAAACGTTTTATCGAATCAAAAACTAGTAAAAATGTTAGAGATCTGGGTAAGGGGGTTGGTTATGCAATGGGAAGGTGTTAGGCACCCAAAGCATCTTAGGTACTCCTAGGGAGCCCTTTTCACATTTGTTGTAAGGTTGTTGTTTTTTTTTTTTGTGAAAATTTATTTGTGCAAACATGATTGAAGGGATGAGAAAAGAATATACAAATTTATTTACATTTTGTGTTTGAATGGACAAACCCATTGCCTACGTACCATCTTAAAAAAGATTAGGATCAAAACCTCGTAGTTCGGGGTAAAAAAATTCAAAAAAAAGTTGGTGAATTGATTGGTCCAAAAACCTTAAGGTCTTTTGTTATCAAAGGGAGAAAACTCAACCTAAAACCACAAATCCACCATGTGAGGATAGCTTCAACATGCTAGTGAGGGGTTAACCCTATAATAAGCATGGAAGACTCATTGTCCATCACTAAGGATAAAGGTGAGTATTATATCTACCTCAAGGATAACTCAAACCTAATAGCTAATGGTTATAAAAAAAGATTTGATTAAGAAGGTGGCCATTGAAACCACAAAAAGTATTTGAATGGGTTATATTTACCAATTAAAAGTATTTACAAAAATATGGTTAAAGAGGATTAAAAGGTTCAATTCAAAATAAGTGTTATGAAAAATAAGTTTGAAAATCAAAAGCATAGGGCTTAGGTTTCTAATGTTGAAAACAAAAGTTATTGTTTGCACAAAAAGTTTTGGCTTGGGTTAGAATGGGGAGAAAAAAAAAGAAGGGTTAAATTCCTAAACATACAAGAGATAAGGGAAAATAAAATAAAACCACATTGGGAGTTCCCCTCTTGAGATCATATTGATGATCCAAGTAGCTCCCATCCTTTGGAATAAGCAGTCACAAACAAATATCTCAAGCCATTAAGCACGGGTAATCGGAATAAACCTCCAGGTGGTATCCCACAAATAAAGTGGAACACCAGGCCATCTCTGCAAGAGTCATGTGAGCCCTCACAAAAAAACTCAACAAACAGGTTAGAGAGAAAGAAAAAAAAGGGTAATCAAGAGTTCTCCCCAAATCAAAATGTAACCACATGAATCATGCCATTAAAATTCACAAAAAAGCTCACAAAAAGCAACCAAGAGTAGGAGGCCTAAACCTCCTGTCAAACACATGCATCAAAAGGGTATCAAATTCACCCATAATACCTCATATATTCAGAAAATTCAAATTGAAGCATAAAGATGATGGATATAGGGCAAACCTGATTGGGGAGGATCGATTGAAATTGAGTTGCACCCGTGAGGTTTGTAGAGCAATCTGAGGGTTTGCCTCTCGAGGTTGCTCTGAACTCTGTCAGCTCTTCTCTCACTTTCTTTTTCCTGCCAGGGTAATAGGAATGGCCTGTCCTTTTGTTTCACTGAAACTCTGAATTTATAACCTGGTTTATGTGGACCTATGGGCTCAAATGAGAGAGGCCCAAGTCCAATTTTTTTTTTGTTATATTTTATTTATTTATTTATTTATTTTTATTTATTTATTTTTTTGTTTTTTTTTTTAGTAAACAAAAGTAAGAGAAACAATGATGTATAATTCAAGCATGCTTGGTGATCTCAAACCAATCACAAGGAGTCCCACCCAAAGGCAAAGGGAACCAAGATGCTTATGATCCTTGAGGCTGTGCAAATGCAATGTTATGATGCTATGAGGGATCTTAGGGTCAAAATTGGGGTCTTACAGATGCCCCTATTTAAGGTCATTCTAGCCGGAGAAGTGAAGGTTAAAACCTTTGTCTCGCCGAGGTAGAATGGGCTTAAATAATAACAAAGAGACAAATTTTGGTCCCTAAGAGACCTCATGATGCAGATGTATGTATGCAAATAGTACGAACTCTGTGGGGATATGTGTCCACAAAGAAGAAAAGACATCCGGAGAAACTGACAATCCATATGAGAAATACAATCAATGGGACAGAGACTCTGGGGACTCTTATGGGGATAGGAGAGGGCATAAAATGCGTGAGCAGGTCACGACTCAACGCTTGGGGAACATAATTCCAAAGGGAAAATATCCAATGGAAAGACCCGAGCTGACTCAAAGGTGCATGTATTGGGGAATATGCCAATACAGCAAAAACTATCCACAACGGATACTTCGGATAAAAATCTGGATGAAAACAATCCACTAAGGGACTTCGCTGGGGATGCCTAAAAGGACACTCCTGGGGAAGCAGCGGGACGAGGTATTACCGGTTACTGGGTAATAAGCTCAAGAAGACATGTGATCTGATCGCCGGTATGAGGGTGAGATACAACATGCTCGGGAAGAATGAATATCTAAGACCGGTATAAGGGTGAGAGATATCAATCAACCAAATCATCTGAGGAAGACCTAAAAAGGTATATCTTAACTCAGGAAAATCTGACTCCACAGAGGATAAAAAGTCATAATAGGGAGCAGAGAGGAGGGAACACCAGGGATACCGGTTACTGGGCATATAATAGGTGACCAACTAAGGCGTGAATTGGGGAATATTCCCAGAACACTCATCATCCAAAAGAGGGCTAAAAGCAAACTCGATGATAGGATGGATATTCGACTCCGTAAAGGGGGTACGAATCTTACTCGACTGGGGAAGAACAAAAGCTTCGACCAAAGAGTGCATGAGATATACTATCTATTACCGTCAGAACATAGATAATATACTCGCATGGACGATTATCCACAACCGGTTACTAGGTTAATAAAGGATAAATCGACCGAAAAGAAAAGGCATCGGGATACCGAAACTAGGTATATAATGATGACCAATCAAGGCGTGAATTGGGGAATATTCCCAAAACACTCATCATCCAAAAGAGGGCAAAACGCAAACTCGATTATGGGATGGGCATTCGACTCCGAAAAAGGGGGTACGAATCTTACTCAACTAGGGAAGAACAAAAGGCTTCGACCAAAGAGCGCATGAGATATACTATCTATTACCGTCAGAATGTAGATAACATACTCGCATGGACGATTATCCACAACCGGTTACTGGGTTAATAAAGGATAAATCGACCGAAAAGAAAAGGCATCGGGATACCGAAACTAGGTATATAATGACGACCAATTCAGGGGAGGAACAATCGTTACTAACAACAACACGATAGACGAGAGATGACCCGCTGGGGATAAATTGCGTAATTAGAGCAATTATCCAAGAGATATATCACCAGTTACTGGGTGGTATACTAAAAAATTAAGGAATGTCAATATCAAATTTTGTATAAAGATAACCAACAAGGAGGGAATTACATCTACCAGTATGAGGGTAGAGAACCACAAAAGAGAGTACCCGTCATCGGTTAGGATGAACAACAATCAAGGTTTAACTCTGCACGAGGACAAAATGGGGTTTACAACTACCGGTTACTGGGTAGTAGACCACAGAAATATGACTTGCAACTACCGGTATGAGGGTAGAGAACCACAGACTCCGCCGGGATAATAATTACTAATTATTAAGCGATTATTCATTTACCACGGGGAAACAGGAAAAGAGTCTCAAGAGACCGATCTAGGATCAAACTAGATAGGCATACCAAATCAAGACTTGTTCCGGTGAGGATATAACTTAATGGGAAAACCATCCCAGTATATGTGTTGGAAAGGAACAAAGACAATCAACATCCACGAGGATATAACCCGTGGGGAATATGGAAGAAAGGATAGACGCTTTTTGCTTATGGAGCTGACTCTATATGGAGAGATCAGACACACACGTCTGCTTGGGGAAGTATATCACCAAATAGCAGGAGACAACAAACAACGATATATGGCAAAGAATGCAACATGAATACCTGAATGTTATAATTATGCATGAATATGTGTGGTTTATGTATGATGTATGCTGACAGACAGACATATCTAACACAACCAGGTCCAGGAATTAACCACTCGGTACTACATCTTAAGAGAGAAAGCCAAGTTCACCGGAGAGTATCCAATCTGCTGGGGATCAGAGATACCAGGAAGCAAAGAACTCTGAAAGGGATGAATCATCAATCATTCCAGTTGGGGACGAGAGTTATCACAGACAAGGTCCACCACACCAACAACTCTACTGGGGAATCTATCCGAGGAGATAAAGGATTTATCGGGCTCAACCACCAAATACCGCTCTTGCCCAAAGAGATCCAAGCTGCTGAGGAAGAAAGATTGCTACTCTGCTGAAGGGAAGAGAGGTGACTCTCAACAAGCAATCCACTTGGTAGGATAAACCACAAGAGGTTCCGGAGGGAGGAGATACAGTCATGCCAGGAATATGGACAAAAATCTTACCCTGTTGGGGATCGTACCACCCTTGGGAGAGCACTGAGGATCTCCTAAGTATCCTTTCGTCATTGTGAATGTTCACTTTGTTTAAAAACAAATTATAAAAAAAATTTGATCGTTTAAAACAATGATATTTTCTTAAAATAGAAACAGATAGGAGTGCCAATAATTGGATAAAAGGCTCAAATTTATTTGATAGAATGGTAGTCTGCGAATGGCAAGACTCCATAGATCTTTACAAATTTGAAATTGGTGATATATATTGGAAAAGGGCTACATTGAACATAATGATAATTTCTCCACCAATTCTGAATCCGATGTATTTTAAGCTTTGGCTGATAATGAGCAAGGATCTCTGACGGACGACAGTTGTAGAACAAAGTCTTGTCAGGATGCAGTTACTTGCCAAATCCCTAATTTTTGCCTAGATTGCCCCAGGATGAGGTACTCAATCTAGCGGGATACATATATCATTATTATATATTTTTTGTGTCTCTAACTTTTGCCTGGACCGCCCTTTCGGGTTTTCAATCCACCGAGACGCTCATTTTTGCCTAAGCCGCCCTTTCAGGTTTTCAACTTAGCGAGCTATTCAGTTTTTTTTATTTTTTTAGGCGAAGTATTTCTTGACTGCATCTGAATTCACAGGACGAGTGAAATCCTCCCCATCCATAGTTGTAAGTATCAAAGCACCGCCTGAAAAGGCTCTCTTAACAACATACGGACCCTCATAGTTCGGAGTCCACTTGCCCCTGGAATCGGGCGCGAAAGACAAAACTTTCTTGAGCACAAGGTCACCTTCTCGGAACACACGAGGCTTGACCTTCTTATCAAAAGATTTCTTCATCCTCTGCTGATATAACTGACCGTGGCACATGGCAGTCAATCTCTTTTCTTCTATCAAGTTCAGCTGGTCATAACGACTCTGAACCCATTCAGCATCAGTCAACTTGGCTTCCATCAAGACTCCCATTGATGGGATCTCCACCTCTACAGGGAGTACAGCCTCTGATCTTGACTTAGCGATCATATCGTCAACATATACCTCAATCTCCTTGTGCATCATGTCATGGAACAAGGTGGTCATAGCTCATTGATACGTGGCTCCGGCGTTCTTCAGATCGAAGGGCATCACTCGATAACAGAATGTTCCCCAAGGTGTGACGAATGTTGTCTTCTCCATATCCTCGGGTGCCATTTTAATCTGATTATATCCGGAAAATCCGTCCATAAACGAGAAGACATTGAATTTAGCTGTATTGTCTACCAACATATCAATGTGTGGTAGAGGGAAATCATCTTTCGGACTCGCTTTGTTCAAGTCTCTATAGTCCACACACATCCGGACTTTTCCATCTTTCTTAGGCACGGGCACAATATTGGCCACCCATTAAGGATATATAGAAGTCACCAGGAACCCCGCATCAATTTGCTTCTGAACTTCCTCTTTGATCTTCACTGCCATATCAGGATGAGTTCTTCTGAGCTTCTACTTTACAGGCACACACTCAGGCTTTAGAGGTAGGAAATGTTGCACAATATCAGTATCTAGACCAGGCATGTCTTCATATGACCAGGCAAAGACGTCAACATATTCTCGTAGCAACTTAATCAACCCCTTCTTAACAGACTTTTCCAGGAGTGCCCCAATCTTTACCTCTCGCACACAATCCTCAGACCCCAAGTTGACTGTTTCCAGATTCTCAAGATGCGGCTGAATGATCTTCTCTTCATGCTCAAGTAGACAGGTAATCTCATCAGGAATCTCTTCAACATCATCTTCCTCTGCCTCAAATACAGGGAATTCAAAATTGGGAGATGGTGTTGGGTCATTATGTTCAATGGGTTTAGAAATCAACCTGCATAATGATTTTTGGATATGAAAAGCTTTTTAGAAATCAAACAAGGCAAATCATTATGCATATGAAAAGATCGATTTTATTCCATTTTTTAGGGTTTTATGTGATCACCAATTTCATGCAAAAAGCAAAAAGGGAAAATAATTGGAAAAACAAACATTTAACATGAATTTATTAAATGAAAATTTCATTGTTTTTATGCGCCAACAATGTTATCACTCCTCCTTTTGGCATGGGAGAAGGGTTTTTTAACAAAGTGATCATTACGTTGACTTATGGACAACTGTTGGAATATCCACAGCGACCCAATTGTTGCAGACCCCTCCAGGGCTGATGAAGTTGCCAGAATCCTATGTATCTTCTTCTAAAACGGCAGCAGCCTCCTCATCTAGACCAGTGTGGATAAAACCTCCACTCTTGAATAACCCTTGCTTGTTGAAAGTACCAGAAGAAAAACCTATGCCAGCCCGGGACTCGTTGTCTTCTAACTCAATCATTTTTCCTAAACCAGTGGTTGCACCACGCTCAATGGCCAACTTTGCATCTTTGTAGGAAGCAAATGAAGGAGTCCTCTTCTCAATAGGCTCAACTATAGATAAAGCTTGGAAAGGAGTTCCAATTTCAACCTCAGCATCTATATAAGAGAAGGAAGACAAATGGCTAACCAGGAGAGTCCTTTCTCCCCCTACCACCACCAGCTTCTTGTTCTTCACAAATTTCAGTTTCTGGTGTAGGGTGGACGTCACGGCGCCTGCCTCGTGAATCCATGGTCTTGAAATATTGGCTCTAGTGTAGTACCGGTGAGTCAGCTTGTCTTCAAAATAAATGAAGGACACAGAGTTAGACCACAGGGCAAGGGACCGGAAACAAAACCTGCTTATGCATATGATGCATGCAATGCTTGTGCATATGATTTGTTTTTTTATTTCAAAGGAACTTTAGAGTTTTATTTGCAAATTTTGGAAATATTAAGCATTTTATCACATATGGAAATATCTCATCAAATAATATCAGGGAAAAGAAGTGCAGCGTTATCAATCATATACAAGAGAAAAGGAAAATAATCATCCTATGGATCCCTAGAAACAATCATCTAAAGCTCGGGACACAGGAAGATAAGATGCGCGAAGCCTCTTCACCTCCCTCTCGTAGGCTGCCTTCATATCGACCTTCTGTTTGGCGAGTCGATCATACTTCCTCTTCCAGAACTTAGAAGACTGAGGGAGTAGAGAAGTTCATACATCATCAGGGTCACCAATGACCTGATGCTCAAGAAACTCAATCAAAGCATCCTTCTCCTTAATCTGCTGAAGCAACTCTTCACGTTCACGGATCCAGGCACGTGAACGATCTTCGTCTCTCAACTCCTCTACTCCTTGATTAGGGAGGGTTGAAGGCCCAACCACAATCGTAGGTGTAGGTCTCGGATACTCGTAAGGCCTGAGATACTCAGACGCCCTCTTCCTAACCCAAACAGTGTAAGGCTCCAAAGCGATGCAATTCTTAGGACCCAACTCCTTCCTTTCTTATGAATCTTGCGCCAAGCGCGAACCATCCTAGCTTTCAAGCCTTGGGGATCTTTACCCTCTTGAAAGAACACACCCTCTAACAGAATGTTATTAGGTTTATCCTTTAAGGGGAACCCAAGCTGACGACGTGCCAAAACAGGGTTGTAGTTAATCCCACCACATGTACCAAGAAGAGGTACATTGGAGAATTCACCACAAGAGTCAATAATCTGCACACCATCATGCACACGGTTATACCAAGAGATATCATCATTAGTGAGAGACATAAGTCTTGTGGACCATCGTAGACATTCCTTGTTCTCCTTGAAAGCGACCGTCTGAGGTAAGTGAGAAATAAACCACTTATACAGCAGAGGCAAACAACACACAATGGCGCCACCACCCTTTGCATTCCTCATATGCAAAGAGAAATAGGTATCGCCCAACAGATTCGGAACGGGATTAAGAGTAGAGAAAATCCTAATAGCGTTCACATCCACAAACTTGTCGATATTGGGGAATAACACTAGCCCATAGATGAGAAGTACAAATATGGCCTCAAAGGCGTCCTCACTCATGGCCTTCCCATACATAGTAGCTTGAGCAATGAGGAACTCAAAAGGGAGACCTTGAATTCCACCTTTGGTAGTCATATGAGCACCAATATCAGATTCATCTATATGCAACATGTCTGTTATCTCTTGAGAAGTAGAAATACTCCCCAAGCCACTGAACGACAACTGATCCAGAATAGGTATACCCACAAGATAGGCATACTCCTAAAGTGTAGGTAAAAGCTGAAAGTCTGGAAACGTGAAGCAACGGTACAAAGGATCATAAAACTGCACCAATACACTCATCAATCCTTCATCCGCCTGAGTAGTCAGAAGAGGAAGAAGCTTCCCAAAACGAGCTTTGAAACCCAAGGGATCCAATACATAAGATGTCAGATTCCTTAACTCTTTCAAATCTGGTTGTCCGAAACTGTACTTCTTTGTATTCCTTCTTTGTCTTTCCATTGTCTGATAATTTTGCAAATAAACCCCTTAAGTTCCTTGAAACTTTTCTTATTTATTGATGATATGAATGCAAATGGGTGCATGAATGCATGAATGCAACAATCACACTCAAGGATCAAGCAAAGCACACCAAACAAAGGTCATGGGATGGATCATGACATCTTTAATATCAACCATCCATTTTGGTGGATTATGGTTTACACCTTATCAACACCCAAGATCCATTGATATTAAGGATACCTGAACGGATCAACCATGAATCAAGGGTTTGTTGCAAGTCACGAGCATGGAGTTTAGGTTAGGAACCACCCAAAGGGAGTGTACTAAGGTTTAAACCTGCCAAACATGTTCTACAAAAGGTTCCCATAGTCATCATCCCATCTTTTGGATATTATCGGAGAAACGACTACTCGTATTCCAAAAATATTCTCAAGAGAGACTCTTATGAGTGTAGTATCGCGTAACAATCGTATCAAATCTTACACTTGAACGACTTTCGCACTACATCCTAAGCATAGGTCAAGATGCGTTTGGTAAACTAAGGTCCTTGGCTTCTAAGGTCTATATTGGAAAAGTAATGTCTAACCACAACTTACTTGTGTGACATTATTGATCCCAACATAACCTCCACCAAGTGAATGGACTTGCAAGTCAACTTGCTAAGGAATAACTCCAAACAAGTCGACAAGACTATGCCATTCTCCTATCCTAAGTGCACTCGAGTTCGGGTATAGAACTCATCTCACAAAGATCACCAAGCATACAAGGAATTAATATTCAAGCAATTCAATCATTACATACAATACCGTAATCCCAAATTGCACAAAAATATGTCACAAAAAAAATACAATACAACAAATATGAAAAGTAGGCAAAACCCACTAGGATATTGTCCCCAGCAGAGTCGCCACTTTTCTGTAGTGGGGTATTCGTTACCATTGGAGATATTGACTAAATCCAAGGTAAATCATACAAGTCGAGTCGCCACCGCACTTCTATTTATCCAAAGGAATGGTTAGAAAGCGAACAAAAACCTAAAAGTTTTATCGAATCAAAAACTAGTAAAAATGTCAGAGATCTGGGTAAGGGGGTTGGTTATGCAATGGGAAGGTGTTAGGCACCCAAAGCATCCTAGGTACTCCTAGGGAGCCCTTTTCACATTTGTTGTAAGGTTGTTGTTTTTTTTTTTTGTGAAAATTTATTTGTGCAAACATGATTGAAGGGATGAGAAAAGAATATACAAATTTATTTACATTTTGTGTTTGAATGGACGAACCCATTGCCTACGTACCATCTTAAAAAAGATTAGGATCAAAATCTCGTAGTTCGGGGTAAAAAAATTCAAAAAAAAGTTGGTGAATTGATTGTTCCAAAAACCTTAAGGTCTTTTGTTATCAAAGGGAGAAAACTCAACCTAAAACCACAAATCCACCATGTGAGGATAGCTTCAACATGCTAGTGACGGGTTAACCCTATAATAAGCATGGAAGACTCATTGTCCATCACAAAGGATAAAGGTGAGTATTATATCTACCTCAAGGATAACTCAAACCTAATAGTTAATGGTTATAAAAAAGGTTTGATTAAGAAGGTGGCCATTGAAACCACAAAAAGTATTTGAATGGGTTATATTTACCAATTAAAAGTATTTACAAAAATATGGTTAAAGTGGATTAAAAGGTTCAATTCAAAATAAGTGTTATGAAAAATAAGTTTGAAAATCAAAAGCATAGGGCTTAGGTTTCTAATGTTGAAAACAAAAGTTATTGTTTGCACAAAAAGTTTTG
Organism: Lathyrus oleraceus; assembly: GCF_024323335.1. Classification (NCBI taxonomy): domain Eukaryota; kingdom Viridiplantae; phylum Streptophyta; class Magnoliopsida; order Fabales; family Fabaceae; genus Lathyrus; species Lathyrus oleraceus. The sequence continues at coordinate 75,343,746 of NC_066582.1, read as the reverse complement.
GCTTGGGTTAGAATGGGGAGAAAAAAAAAGAAGGGTTAAATTCCTAAACATACAAGAGATAAGGGAAAATAAAATAAAACCACATTGGGAGTTCCCCTCTTGAGATCATATTGATGATCCAAGTAGCTCCCATCCTTTGGAATAAGCAGTCACAAACAAATATCTCAAGCCATTAAGCACAGGTAATCGGAATAAACCTCCAGGTGGTATCCCACAAATAAAGTGGAACACCAGGCCATCTCTGCAAGAGTCATGTGAGCCCTCACAAAAAAACTCAACAAACAGGTTAGAGAGAAAAATAAAAAAATAAAAAAATAGGGTAATCAAGAGTTCCCCCCAAATCAAAATATAACCACATGAATCATGCCATTAAAATTCACAAAAAAGCTCACAAAAAGCAACCAAGGGTAGGAGGCCTAAATCTCCTGTCAAACACATGCATCAAAAGGGTATCAAATTCACCCATAATACCTCATATATTCAGAAAATTCAAATTGAAGGCATAAAGATGATGGATATAGGGCAAACCTGATTGGGGAGGATCGATTAAAATTGAGTTGCACCCGTGAGGTTTGCAGAGCAATTTGAGGGTTTGCTTCTGGAGGTTGCTCTGAACTCTGTCAGCTCTTCTCTCACTTTCTTTTTCCTGCCAGGGTAATAGGAATGGCCTGTCCTTTTGTTTCACTGAAACTCTGAATTTATAACTTGGTTTTTGTGGACCTGTGGGCTCAAATGAGAGAGGCCCAAGTCCAATTTTTTTTTTGTTATATTTTATTTATTTATTTATTTATTCGTTTTTTTTTAGTAAACAAAAGTAAGAGAAACAATGATGTATAATTCAAGCATGCTTGGTGATCTCAAACCAATCACAAGGAGTCCCACCCAAAGGCAAAGGGAACCAAGATGCTTATGATCCTTGAGGCTGTGCAAATGCAATGTTATGATGCTATGAGGGATCTTAGGGTCAAAATTGGGGTCTTAAAGTGAGATCAAGAGGAACAAATTTCATGTTCAACACTTTTTCATTTGGAGCTTGGAACTTGGAGAAATATGAGGTGGAAGTTTGGAAATTTTTGACATATCAAAATTTTTCTAAGTGTCAAGCCATATGTCTCAACATTCCACCTTGCTTAACTTTTTATATGAGCTTTAAATGAGAAAAGTATCTTCATAAAAGTTGTATTTATCCCAAAGACATTAAAAATGGTCACCAATTTCATGTCATTTGGATTTGAAATGATAGAGTTATGCATTTTTGATGTTTGAAAAAATCACTTGATCAATGGTATAGGTCAAAAGGGACCTATAATGTAACCTCATATCACATGCTCAAAAAAGTTGAATTAGCTCCCACTCCAAACATCAAAGTTGAAGTAGACACATTGAGTTTGATTGTGCAACTTGGAAATATTTCATCTCATAAAAATTGAGCAATTTATGGCCTTGGGAAGTTGACTTTCAAATTAGGGTTTAGACAAAATGACCTATAATGTTTCAACATAGAAAATGCTTTTCCAAGCAAAACTAGCTCTAGGTCTCAACATGAAAGTTGTTTTTAATGTCATTTAGACTAAGTTTTCTCTTGGAATCATTTTCATATGGTGAAAATTGTAGGAGATAGGGTCTAGGGAGACCCAGTTTCGATCAGATGAATTCATCTGGCCAACCACCATCAACCAACTTGCTAACTTCCAATTCTCTTGACTTTCTTGGATCATGATAGATAATATATGCATAATATTATGAATTTTTAAGTGTCCCTTGAGAAATTTGATCAATTGGTGAGATAGGTTGTTGGAGAAGTTACTCAAGATACCCAGTCAAACTAGGGTTTCCAAGGCAAATCACCCTCAAACTCTTGAAGAAAACTTGATCAATATAACATGTAGAAAACATTGGTACTCATATGTGATATTCATAAACATTCTTGAAGCAATTCTTGGTTGTTCTCTTTGTTCATGAGGGTCTCAAACCCTAGATGTGATCTTGATGAATCAATGAGATCATGCCCTTCCTACAAAAGAGTTAGGCAAATGCAAAGACATATTTTTGGTATTTTAGTTAGTAAAATGATAATATACATGTATGATATAATCACAAAGTGCTTGGTGATCTCTCACAAAACAAACCCAATGAAAAAGGGGTAAAGGAGAATGCCAAGACATGATCCCAATGTTAATGCTTATGATAGAATTGCAGGAGGGATCTTGGGGTCAAAATTGGGGTCTTATAGAAGGAGGGTTATTTGGGTTGCCATCTGTTTTCCTCGTCAAGGAAGCTACTGCCTTTGCTCAAGCCGGTAGTGTGGATGCTTTTGAAGCTATCTTGGTATTGCTCATTTATGGATTAGCTTTGTTCCCTAACATTGACAGTTTTGTTGATGTTAACGCCATTAGATTGTTCTTGATTGGGAATCATGTGCCTACTTTGTTGGGTGATATGTATTTCTCTTTGCATCTAAGGAATTCTAAAGGTGGTGGAACTATTGTCTGTTGTATCCCTCTTCTGTACAAGTGGTTTATTTCGCACTTGCCTCAGACACCTGCTTTTGTGGAGAATAAACAATGTCTAAGGTGGTCGCAGAGACTTATGTCTCTCACTAATGATGATATAGTTTGGTATGATCCTTCTTTGATCAGTTTGGTGATTATTGATAGTTGTGTTGAATTCTCTAATGTGCCTCTCATTGGTACACAGGGAGTAATTAACTACAACCCTGCTTTGGCTCGTCGCCAACTTGGGTTCCCCTTGAGAGACAAACCTAATAACATGTTGTTAGAAGGTCTTTTCTATCAAAAGGGTAAAGATCCCCGACATTTGAGGCAGAAGATTGTGCATGCTTGGCATAATGTGCATAGGGAAGGAAGATCCGAGCTTGGTCCGTGCAATTGTGTAGCTTTGGAAGCTTACACTCTTTGGGTGAAGAAGAGAGCTTTGGAGTTGAAGATGCCTTATCCTTGTGAAAGACCTACGTCTATGGTTGTGGTTGAGCCATTAACTCTCCCTAACCAAGATGTAGAGGAGTTGGAAGACGCGCTCATCAAGATGAAGCAAGAGAAGGACATGTGGGAAGAGCGTTTCCATGCTTTGAGCAAGAAGCATGAAGAGTTACAGTTGGAGTCTAAGGACAAAGATGCACTTATTGAGCTACTTGAAGATCGAGTGACGAAGAGATAGAGAGAGCCAGAGGTTTCATCTTCTAGCATGCCTCAGCCTTCCGTTGCTTATAAGAAGATTGTTGATCAGCTTGTCCTCGAGAAGACTCATATGAAGGCTTATTTTGAGACCGAGATCCGTCGCATTCGAAGGAAGTACGCGCCTACAGCCAGATCTTCTGACGATGTTAGGGATCCTTAGGATGACTAGTCTCCTTTTCTCTTGTATTTTTTATTCATATCGAATTGTTGCAATTTCCATTTAAATATTATATATATTTGAAAATGATATAGTAAGTTCCTTGAAAATAAAAATAACCAAGCATTACATTTCATGCATCATTTGCACAAGCAGGTTTTCTCCAGATGTCTGATTGGTGTTTCTTTTGTGCTTTAGCCAAGCTGACTCACCTGTACAATACCCGAGCCAATCATCTGAGAATCATGGAACATTTGGAGCAAGAGAACAGAGAGCTGAAGGACGAGATCACCCGCCTGACTGCCATGATGGAGTCAGTTCTTGCTGCTCATAATCAAGCTTCTCCAATGCTTGTAACTCCTCCCGCGAGGACTGTTACTTTAGAAGTGACTACCTCTACCATGCCTACTGCTACCGCTCACTTCGCGTCGAATATGCCTATCGGATTCCCATGGGGAATGCCGGTCAACTTTGTGCCCGAAGGCTTTGCGCCTACATTTTCTTCCATGCCGGCATCTAGCCCGGTCATGTCTGTGCCACCTCCCGTTGTGCACACCTTGCCTCACGTAGAGGATACCATCTATCATTCTGAGTCGTCTGAGGGTCCGGATGTGTATGAGAAGATGGACGAGATGAAAGATCAGTTTCTTGAGTTGCGCAAGGAATTGAAGATGCTAAGAGGTAAAGACTTGTTTGGAAAGAGTGCTACTGAGTTGTGCTTAGTGCCCAACGTCAAGATCCCGGTGAAGTTCAAAGTTCCTGACTTTGAAAAGTATAAGGGGAACTCTTGTCCTCTTAGTCATCTTGTGATGTATGCCCGCAAGATGTCTACTCAGACCGACAATGATCAATTGCTTGTTCACTACTTCCAAGATAGTTTGACTGGTGCTGCGCTTCGTTGGTACATGGGGTTGGATAGTGCAAGCATTCACACTTTTAACGACTTGGGAGAGGCTTTTGTGGAGCAATACAAGTATAATGTGGACATGGCGCCTGATAGAGACCAACTGAGGTCTATGTCTCAGAAGGACAAAGATACATTTAAAGAATACGCGCAAAGATGGAGGGAGTTGGCTGCCCAGATCACTCCTCCTTTGGAGGAGAAAGAGATGAAAAAAATCTTCTTGAAAACTCTGAGTTCATTTTATTATGAACGCATGATCGCTAGTGCCCCCAGTGACTTTACCGAAATGGTAAACATGGGGATGATACTTGAGGAAGGAGTCCGTGAGGGACGGTTGTCAAGAGATGAGGCGTCAACAAGCAAGAAATATGGTAGCAACTTTGGTAAGAAGAAAGACAGTGAGACGAACGCAGTAATCAGTGGGAGGTAGAGGAGGCCTCAGGTCAGAAGGAATCCACCACCTCGTCAACATCATCATCATCAAGTGTCATCCGTAATTCCGGTATTTTCTAATGAACAAGCAACACCAATTCAACAACAACAACATCAACGTCAACAACAACAACCGCAACAAAGAATGAACACCTACAACAACAACAATACCAACAACAATCATCATCAGCAAAACTTTAAGAGGAAGAAGGTCTCTTTTGACCCGATTCCTATGTCATACACAGAGTTGTATCCTTCGTTAGCTCTGAAGAACTTAATTCAACCGAGGAACCCACCGCAGATCCCAGAACCACTTCCCTGGTGGTACAAACTTAAGCTCCGTTGTGCTTTTCATCAAGGAGCACCCGGACACGACATTGAAAACTGTTATCCAATGAAGTATGAGGTTCAAAAGCTTATAAAGAGTGGTATGGTGTCCTTTGAGGACCGCGCGTCAAATGTGAAAGCAAACCCTTTGCCCGCTCATGGGAATTCTTCAATGAATATGGTGGACGGTTGTCCTGGGGAGTATAAGATTTATGACGTCTGGTTTATCCGAAGATCCTTGGTGCAGATGCACAAGGATATCTGTTTGGCGAGTGACTGTGAACATGACCATGATGGCTGTGTTGTTTGTAGTGTGAACCCAAAAGGGTGTGTTATAGTGAAAAGGGACATCCAACGTCTGATGGATGAAGGCATGATCCAAATTGTTCAATCCCGTCATGTAGATGACGACGTCAATGTCATAGTGCCCATTTTTAAACAACAAGAGTGGTTGGTAATTCAATATGACAGCAATAACAATAATAATGTCAGTCAAAGATTAGTGTCGCCGTTGGTAATACAGTTAGCGGGCCCAGTCCCGTATTCATCTGATAAGGCTGTACCGTACCAGTACAATGCTACAATGATAAAGAATGGTCAAGAGGTCCCGTTACCTACGACTAGTTCAGTAGTGAGCATTGCTGATGTAACGAAGGTGACCCGTAGTGGTCGAGTGTTTGGGCCGGTGTTCCCAGAAAACAAAGAAGAAACGATTGTTGGTAAGAAGGTGGAGGTGCCTAATGTAGATTCGATTGGAATTTCAAAAGATAATTCTGGTGAATCCAGCAACTTGAAAGTCAATGATGATGATGAGGTACTCCAATTGATAAAGAGGAGCGAGTTTAATGTGGTGGAGCAACTGCTCTAAACCCCCTCAAAAATCTCAGTGTTGTCTCTACTGATGAATTCCGAAGCGCACAGAGATGCACTACAGAGAGTTCTTGAACAAGCATACATAGAGCATGATGTTACAGTGGATCAATTTGATCACATTGTGGCTAACATCACTTCTTGCAACAATCTCAGCTTTTGCGATGAAGAACTCCCTGAGGAGGGCAGAAATAATAATCTGGCTTTGCACATTTCTATGAATTGCAAAGAAAATGCTTTGTCAAATGTGCTTGTTGACACTGGGCCGTCACTGAATGTGCTTCCAAAGTCAACTCTATCAAAGTTGTCATACCAAGGAGCGCCTATGAGGTATAGCGGTGTAATCGTCAAAGCTTTTGATGGTTCGAGCAAGACAGTAATTGGTGAAGTGGACCTTCCAGTCAAGATACGTCCGAGTGATTTTCAAATTACTTTTCAAGTAATGGATATCCACCCGGCCTACAGTTGTTTATTGGGAAGGCCATGGATTCATGAGACGGGAGCTGTTACCTCCTTTCTGCATCAAAAATTGAAATTTGTCAAGAATGGCAAGCTTGTGATTGTTGGAGGAGAGAAGGCGTTGTTGGTTAGCCATCTGTCATCTTTCTCTTATGTTGAAGTTGAGGATGAGATTGGAACTCCGTTCTAAGCCTTGTCTATTGCTGCTGAAAAGAGAGTTGGGGCACCCATGTCCTCATTAAAAGATGCTCAGAAGATTGTTGAAGAAGCTATTGTTGATCAGTGGGGGCGCATGGTAGAAGTCTCCGACAACAAGGGTAGAACCGGTTTGGGATTCCAGAAAGGCTCATCAATTGCAAGATCTGAAGATATGCAACTTAGCTTCCGTAGAGGAGGGTTCATTCATGGCAATGAACAACACTTAGTTGTTGTGCTAGAGGATGACGAAGAGGAAGACTGCACCAACTTTGTAACGCATGGAAAGACGTGCAACAATTGGACTATTGTTGATATTCCTGTTATTTTGCATCGATCTAAGTAATTGCTTTTATATTTTAAAATCCTCCTCCTATGCCTAAGGGAGAAGTGAAAATTATTTGGGCATTTCAATTTGATCATTAATAAAATTAATTATATTCATCCACATCTTTGATGTTGGTTTTTAGTTTTTGCTTTATTCTAAAAATGGTAAACACAAAAAACACAAATAAACAATATAATTATCCATCTGCATAATATTTGGTCCCAAATTCACTTCTCTAAAATCAAAATATCAAATCATTATGCAGGTTGGTTTCTAACCCCATTGAATACAATGATCCTTCTCCTTCTCCAAATTTTGAATTCCCTGTGTTTGAGGCCGAAGAGGAAATTGATGTAGAAGTGAGTGATGAATTGACTCGTCTTCTTGAGCAAGATGAAAAGATTATTCATCCGTTTGAAGAGCAGATTAAGTTAGTCAACTTGGGTTCCGAAGATGATGTGAAGGAAGTCAAGATTGGGTCTCGAATGTGTCCAGATGTCAAGAAGGGGTTGATTGATCTTTTTCGAGAGTATTCATATGTGTTTGCTTGGTCCTATCAAGACATGCCTGGTTTGGATTCTGAGATTGTGGAGCATAGATTGTCGTTGAAGCCAGAATGCCCGCTAGTCAAGCAGAAGTTGAGAAGAACGCATCCTGATATGGCTGTGAAGATTAAAGAGGAAGTGCAGAAACAGATTGATATCGGTTTCCTTGTAACTGTTGAGTATCAGCAATGGGTGGCCAATATTGTGCCTGTGCCGAAGAAAGATGGAAAAGTCCGTATGTGTGTTGGCTATCGATATTTGAATAAAGCTTGTCCGAAAGATGATTTCCCTCTACCACACATTGATATGTTGGTAGACAATACTGCTAAATTCAAAGTCTTTTCGTTTATGGATGGATTTTTTGGATATAATTAGATCAAGATGGCACCCGAAGATATGGAGAAGACCATATTCATTACACCCCAGGGAACATTCTGTTATAGAGTGATGCCTTTCGGTCTAAAGAATGATGGTGCGACTTACCAGAGAGCAATGACTACTCTTTTTCATGATATGATGCAAAAAGAGATTGAAGTTTATGTCGATGACATGATTGCTAAATCAATTGATGAAGAGGAATATGTTGAGAATTTGTTGAAGCTATTCCAGCGTTTGAGGAAGTATAAACTCCGCTTGAATCCCAATAAGTGTACTTTTGGTGTTCGTTCTGGTAAGCTGTTGGGCTTTATTGTCAACGAGAAGGGTATTGAAGTTGATCCTGCCAAGGTCAAAGCAAAACAAGAGATGCATGTGCCCAAAACTGAGAAGCAAGTCAAAGGTTTTCTTGGCCGCTTGAATTATATTTCCAGATTCATTTCCCACATGAATGCCACATGTGCGCCCATATTCAAGCTTCTTCGGAAAGATCAGTCTTGTGATTGGACCGAAGACTGCCAAAAAGATTTTGACAGTATTAAAGAATATTTGCTTGAACCTCCGATTTTGTCTTCCCCTGTTGAAGGAAGACCGTTGATCATGTATTTGACTGTACTCGAAGATAGTATGGGTTGTGTTCTTGGTCAGCAAGATGAGACTGAAAGAAAGAATTTGCAATTTACTGCCTCAGTAAGAAGTTCACCGACTGTGAGACTCGGTATTCGATGCTTGAGATGACTTGTTGCGCATTGGCTTGGGCTGCTAAGCGTCTGCGCCAGTATATGTTGAATCATACCACTTGGTTGATATCCAAAATGGATCCAATCAAGTATATATTTGAGAAGCCTGCTTTAACTGGGAGGATTTCCCGTTGGAAGATGTTGTTATTAGAGTATGATATCGAATACCGATCTCAGAAAGCGATCAAAGGTAGTATCTTGGCTGACCATTTGGCTCACCAACCAATTGAAGATTATCAGTCAGTGCATTATGATTTTCCTGATGAAGAGATTTTGTACTTGAAAATGAAAGATTGTGATGAACCATTTGTAAGACCCCAATTTTGTCCCTAAGATCCCTCATGGCATCATATCATTTCATTGCATTGCCTCAAGGATCATTGGATACCTTGCTTCCTTCCCTGTGGGTGGGATCTCTTAGAGAGTGGTTCTTGATCACCAAGCATGGCTTGCATTTGTATATCATTGCTTTTCTTTTTGTCACTAACCAAAATGTACAAAAATATGTCATTAACCTTTGTTACTTGCAGCTGAAGCATTTGCAGGTCAAGCAATGAAAGGAATTCATTGAGCAATAGATGGTGGTCATTCTTGATATTTGGACCCCATGATCATTATCAAGAGTCTATATGAGCTATGATGTCATTTTGAAGCAAAATCCCAAGTGGTAGAGGCTTAAATTTCATCAGAACATTTCCAGGTCATCTGAAGACCCAGAAAGTCAACTACAAAGTCAACTGTGGATTTGGAGGTGGGAAGTGATTAGAAATACTTCATTCATGTTCAAACAAGTCTCATTTGACATTTCAAACACTCACATTGAAGAATTTGAAGTCAAGTCAAAAATTTCCCAAAATGGAAAGTGACCCATAATTTGAAGTTTCCAAAAATGGAAGGGTTTTGGACCAACTTCAACTCAATCTTAAATCATCAAAAAGGCTTCAAATGAAATTTTGTTGAACATGAAAGTTGTAGATCTTTCTCTCCCATTTCCAAAAAGTCCAAGATCATGAGCATCTCATGAATGGTTGAGGAGATATGATCAAATCATTGACAAGTGTGCATGGAACTTCAAATGAGCATAACTTTTGAACCAAAGCTCCAATTTGAGTGGTTCTTTTTGCAATATTCTTCTCTTGACCTCTAATTTCCAAATCATGCATCACATTACATAAAATCTCATCACATAATCACTTGCTATTCCATGACTTTTTTGGAGGGAAAATGCAAAATTCAAAAATGGTGCATTGTATGGACTTTCTACCATTGCCATTGAGTTTAAAAAAGGATTTTAAGTGAAAATGATGAGGCCAAGGGTACTGTTCACGTGCAAATAGTACATGCACCATGCAAATTTGATTTTTTGCAAAACACCTTATTTCACTTAACCAAACTAATTATGGATTAGCAAAGTGATTAGGAAAGCATATATATACTCTAATCATAACAGAATTGAAGGAGGTTAATCACAATTCACATTTCAAGATCCAAATTCTTTTTCCCTCCAAAATTTTCTTCCATTCATAATTCAAAAAAAATTCAAATAGCATTGCAATATTACTTCATATTCTTGTTCCCTAGCATTGATTTGGTGCAGATCAAGTATTTGTTTGAAGAATTCGTGCAAGAATGGTGCATAGAAAGCTCATGAAGTTGAAAATGGAAAGTCAAGATTAAGCTAGATCTACACGTGTGCAAGCTTCCTTTTCTTCACCAAACATCATTTCAAGCATTGTAGAGTGGATTTGGATACTTACAAGTTGTGGATCGTGCAAAATCAAGAACTGCTCTTCAAGTGGTTCAGTTTTTGAATCTCTTAATTCTCAAATTCATGTATATATTCTGGTAGATCTTGTTCTCCTGGTGATTCTGATCTAAAAATCGTGTGAAATGATGCACTATAACATGAGATATGTGTGTTTAAAGTTTTACATCCAAAAATGTTTCTCATTGATTCTCTTAGATCTTGATGATTTGTGCTTAAATGATTGTTGATCTTTGCTCTCCATTGCAAGAGCTTCATGTTGATGTATTTGTTTTTGAGTTCTGGAAAAAATTCTGGAAAAAGTATGAAGCTCGTGCACTGTTCATCTTCTTCTTCATGAAGAAGATGAAGATCTTCAGCCATGCGTCGACCATACAACAATGTTGCGTCGAACGTTCGACAGTTTTGCGTCGACCATAGCTGGCCTTGCGTCGACTCCTGGTTCTGTTAGGGTTTTGTGAAACGACGTCGTTTCATTATGTTGGCGCGCTGAATTTGAATTTGTACAGGGTTCGATCCCTGCTGAGCGCTGATTTTCAAAATGCTTTCATATTTTCATCTTTTCCCTCCACTTTGCCATGCTTTGATTTTAATTTTTCTTCCAACTTAGAAAAATCATAATAAATTGAAAAATGATCCAATTCATCTCCAATTTTTTGCATATTGATCCTTATTTTGTCTAGTTTTTTATGATCATGAGTTTGCAAGTTGTTCCTGGCTGGAAATTTATTTGCTCTAGGTTTATTAAACACATGTGCATTTGTGACCTTGCCTTACTCTTTCCTTTGTGAAATGCTTGATTTTAATCCAATGAACTTGAAATTTTACATGATGATTCTAGACACATTGATGGATGTTTTGGTTTTGGGTTGGTATTTTTTTCATTCACCATTTCTGTTTTATGCTTGTGTTAACATGGTGTGACAATTTGTGTCATACATTTGGTTGTCCAACTTGTGCCATTTAATTTCCATGCCAAATGATCTTGGATGCTTCTGATTTTCTGTATGTTGATCATGTTGAATATGTTGAATGTTCATGAATTTTTCCAGAATTATTTGAATCATTTCTGTTTTGTTTTGGAATTTTCATTCATGATGTCCATATATGAGCTTTGAAATTGCCTTTGACTTCTTTTGATCATGAAATGCATTTGATGATTGATTTTGATGTGAGCCTTTTTAGGATTTGTTAATATGTGTTTGAAGTTGCATTGTGTTGAATTTCAGCTCCTGTTTTGAATTTTTTTCTTCATCTTTGACCCTAGGCTTTGACCTAGTGGTTTGTTGCTTACATGTGAGCTTTGAATTTCAGGTTTAAGCATCCAAGTTCCATGGTTGATGATGCTTCATAATTTGGATGTTGATATTTGCTTTTGATTGCTAACACTTGCTGTTTTATAGGGTGATGATAACTCATTTGAGTTTGCCTTATGGCTTTTGTGTTGTACATTGGGGTTGTCTGTTGGTTATTAACTGTTGTCTGTTTGTCTGAAAGTTGTACTGATTGGTTTAGCTGTTTCCACAGGTACCTAAGTTGCTTTAAGTTCATTTGAACTTTGCTTTGCTTTTGCTTGTGGTTGGCATACCACTTGGGTATAATCTCTAATCTTCATGTAGTCTGGAAGACCTGTCATGTTACTTTGGCAGCTGTAGCACCTCAAATTTGCACCTCCCATTGGGATATACATTTCATTTTTAGGTCATTAACATCACATTAACATTGCATTGTCATTGCATTGTCCATTGCATCTCATCAGGCAAGACTGGTCAGGAGATTCAACTGTGCAAGGCAACAAGAGCATTTTCCATGAGATCAAAGCCCTAGGGTGATTCCCATGAGTTCACATGATTCAAGGATCATTTTGAAGTGGTTTGTCCAAGTGCTGAAGGCTCAGAACTCATCAGTCCATGTGCAAATCATCTGAGGCCCACAAAAGTCAACAGAAGTTAACTGCAAAGTCAACTGTGGATTTGAAGGGGGGAAGTGGTTAGAGAGGCTTCATTCATGTCCAAACAAGTCTCATTTGGCATTTCAAACATCAACATTGAAGAATTTGAAGTCAGATCAAGACTTTCCAAAAATAGCAGGTGACCTGTAATTTGAACTTTCCAAAAATGGAAAGATTTTGGACCAACTTCAACTCAAGATTACATCATCAAGGAAGCTTAAAATGAAATTTTTTCCAACATGAAAGTTGAAAATCTTTCTCTCCCATTTCCAAAAAGTCCAAGATCATAGATTTCTCATGTGTGGTTGAGGAGATATGCTCAAATCATGGCAAAGTGTGTTTCAAAATTCAAATGGACATAACTTTTTAACCAAAGCACCAAAATGAGTGGTTCTTTTTGCATTTTGATCCTCATAACATGTATTTTCCAAGCATACCATTACATGACATGAATTTCATTTACATGGTCTTTGGCTTATTCATGAAGTTTTTGGAAGAAAATTGCATAACATCATATTGAATGATCATGGGCATACAAAACCAATCCTAAAGCTTGCATGGACTTATTTTAAATGGATTTGGGCCAGAAATTGGTATTGTTCACGTGCTTCCCATGCATGGAGGGTGAAAAACTCATTTTGCACTTACACCTTCAAAGTTGCTAATCACCTTTGGCTTTGGCTTAAACATGATTTAAACATGATTAGTAGGAAGTATATAAGGATAATCTCAACTGTTTTCAGCATGAACACAACTTTTCAGATCTGAACTTCAAGATTCACAAAATGTTTCTCTCAAACTTTTTTGCAAAATTTTCACACAAGAGTTATTCCTATTGCTTGATTCATGTTCATGAAGGATGTTTGAGTAGGTTTGGACGTGAATTCGGAGAAAACCGTACCATATTTGCTCATATGCAAAGCTTGAAAGTTCCATGGCAATTGCAATTTGAGCTGGATTCGTGCATACTTGAGCTTCAAATCCATCATCAAACACTTCAATAAGCACAATGAAGGAGATCTGAGGCTTGGCTGAGCTTGTAACACGTGATTCCAAGTTCTGTTCATCAAGAAGGTTAGTTTTCGAGTTCTTTAATTTTGCAAATTATTATGATATTCATGTAGATCCTTGGATGGTGATGATTCTGGTGCAAATTTTGAGTGATTCGGTGTAATATTCGCAAAGTTATGCTCAATTGAAATTTTGGTGACAAATCTTCTTCTCTTCGATTTGGTTTTGTTGTTATGTTTTAATGCAAATTGATTATGGATCCTTGATGTATGTGGAATGATGAACCGATTGATGTTATTGTTTTTTATTTCTGGAACATTTTTTGAAATCTGGAAAATTCGTATGAAGATCTTCATGATCTTCATCTTCCTTGTATGAACACCATGCTGTTTCCAGAATTGCTAGGGTTTGGCTTGAGATTTGCTACGAAATTTGCATGTGCATTTTTTAATTAGCTACGAAATCTGGTAGCGCGCCTGGTTTAGGGTTTTTGTGCTGATACGCTGTCGTTTGGTGAGCGCGCCAAGTTCAAAATTGGCCATGGTTCGAATCCGGTTGAAGGACTTTTTCAAATACCACGCCATTTTACCTTTTCCCTCCTATTTTCATGCCTTGGCTCCATTTTAACTTTCAAATTTTTCATGAACTTCAAAAAATCATAATAAATTGAAAATTGCTCCAATTGATCTCCAATTTTTTACATAATGATCCTTATCCTGTCTACTTTTTTATGATCATTAAATTGCAAGTTATGTATGGCTTAAAAAATGATTTGTCCTAGGGTGATTGAACATGTATCCATTCATGATATTGCTTTGTTCATTTGATCATAAAATGCTTGTTTCTTATCCAATGATTATGAAATTTTATGTGTGAATTCTAGACATGTTGAGTGACATTTTGGCTTTGGTTTGAGATTTTTCCCATGCTCCCACTTTGTTTTATGCTCATGCTAACTTGGTGTGAAAATTTGTGTCACACATGTGATTGCTTGAATTAGGCTATGTGATTTCCATGCCTAATGATGTCCAATGCCTCTAATTTTTTGTATGATGATCATGCTATATGTCTTGTTTACTCATGAATTTTGCCAAGATTATTTGAGTCATTTTTGATTTGATGTGCATTTGTTTCTTCTGATGTCTCAATGTGATCACCATTTGCATGCCTTGCCATGTTTTGCTCATGAAATGAATATGATTAATGATTTTGATGTGGGACTTTTTGAGATTTGTTCTTGATTGAATAAGGATGATTCATGTTAAATTTGAGGTTCTGTTTTGACTTTTTTCTCCATCTTTGACCCTAGGCTTTGACCTAGTGGTTTGTGGCTTACATGTGGGCTTTGATTTCAGGTTTAAACATCCAAGTCTATAGTTGATGATGCTTCCTCATTTGAGCAATGATGTTTGCTCTTGATTACTAACACTTGTATGTTTTGTAGGTTGATGCTAACTCATTTGAGTTTGCCTTGTGGCTTGCACATTGTGAATATTGTCTGTCTATTTGTTATTGCCTGTTGATTGTTTGTCTGTACAGTTGAACTGACTGGTTTAGATTTTTCACAGGTACCTAAGTTGCTTTAAGTTCACTTGAACTTTGCTTTGCTTTGCTTGGTTGCTTAACCACTGAGGTATAATTCTTCTGACTTCATGTAGTCTGGAAGACCTGTCCTGTTATGTGGGCAGGCACCTGTCTGAAGCCCTCCTTAAGAGGCAATGCTTGTGAATGTGTAATTTTGTGCCAAGCAGGTAAAGACCTCTTAAGAGGCAATTGGCAGATAGAAAGGATGTGCAATCCATTCCCTTCTATTCAGTTGAGTCATTCATCTTGCTCACACCGTTGTGTTGATGCACTTTGAATCAAAACCCAAGATCTTTGTTGTGTCAGTCATCTGTGGAGAAGAGTTCCTACATTCTGAACTCCCACACTTTCATGAGTCAAAGCTCTCCCAGGCCAGGGATAAGAGCTGTGAGGTCTTACCCTCACTTCCTATTTCCTCTGCTTCACCCTAACTCTCAATATTAGGGTTAAGAGCTAACTACACCCCATTCCAATTGGCTTGTTTTTACAGCCTAACATTGTATGAGCCCAATTGTTTGCATATAGTGTGTGTGCTTGCTTTCTGTGCTTGTGTGTGTTTGCCTGTGCTGTTTAGGATAGCTTGCTTCCTGTGCAAGTTAGATAGAAACCTTAACATAGGGATCGTATGCATGACAACTTCTAGGCTCGAGTCGTAGTCTCCCTAGTAGTTTGTTATCTCCCTTTGTCTCTGGTTAGGATAGAAGTTCTTTCCCTGTTTAGGGGAACTACGTCGCCCTGATCCTCATACCAGATGAGGTACGTAGGCAGGAGATGAGCTGATCTCTCCGGGCGCCCTTTTTCTTTTTCAACCCCTTTGTGTGTGTTGGAGTCTGACATAAGTCCAGCGATTGGCAGTTGGTTTCCTGTGTCTTGTTTGCTTGTTGGAGTCTGACGTAAGTCCAGCGATTGGCAGTCGGTTTCCTGTGTGTGTGTTTGTTGGTTCGGAGTCTGATGTAAGTCCAGCGATTGGCATTCAGTTTCCATGTTTGCCTGTTTGTGTGGAGTCTGACGTAAGTCCAGCGATTGGCAGTCGGTTTCTTGTTTGTGTTTTGTTTGGCGTGCGTTAGCCGAGCTACGAGTGCTCTGATTCTTCTCTGGTTAGAGAAGATACATATGCATAGGATGTGACATCCTAGTGAGCACGTTTCCCCTGTCCCGAACTACGTCGACTCTGATGTCTGTGCTTGACAGACTACGTAGGCCCAGGATGCGATATCCTGCCGAGTCCCGTTTCTTCCATCTTTCTTTCTGTGTTTGTTTCCAGCCTTGTGCAGGGTTTGAGTAGTCTTTAGCAACCTTTCTTCTATTCCTTTTGTGCGTGGATCCCGTCGAGTACGACGGATGCGTAGGGGTGCTAATACCTTCCCTTCGTATAACCGACTCCCGATCCCATCTCTCTCTGGTCGCGAGACCATGTCTTTTCCAGGTTTACTTCGAGCGTTTCCTTTCCCTCTTTTGGGATAAATAACGCACGGTGGCGGCTCTGTTGTTTCGTTTTCCCGTCGGTTTTTTCGCGTAATGCGACAACAAGCACCTGTCTGAAGTCCTCCTTAAGAGGCCATGTTTTTGTTTGTTTAATTTTGTGCCAAGCAGGTAAAGTCCTCTTAAAAGGCAATTGGCAGATAAAAGGGATGTGTAACCCATCCCCTTCTATTCAGTTGTGTCATTCACTTTGCTCACACCATGTGTTGATGCATTGTGAATAAAAACCCAAGATCTTATAGAGTCAATCATTTGTGGAGAAGAGTTCCTACATTCTGAACTCCCACACTTTCTATTGTTTAAAGCTCTCCCGGGCCAGGGATAAGAGCTATGAGGCATAACCCTCATCTCCATTTCATCTGCTTCACCCTAACTCTCAATGTTAGGGTTAAGAGCTCAAAATGCCCCATTCCAGTTGGTTGTAAAGCCTAACCTTGCTTGAGCATAATTGATTGTGTATAGTGTGTGCTAATTGATTTCTTGTTTGCTGGTTTTCCCATATGTGCATAATTGTTTGAGTGTGCCTTTGTGCATTATTTTCATCTTTGAACATTAATTGTGTATCATTTCATGGTCATTGTTCATATCTTTGTGACACTTTGTTTGTCCATTGAGGAGTTAATTGTAAGACCATTTATTGGCAGTTGTTTCCTATGATCTGGGAGGAGTTGGGACTAAGACCATTGATTGGCATCCCATTTCCTTGGAGTCGAGTGTAAGACCATTTATTGGCAACTTATTTCCTCTTGCTTCTTGCATTTGTTTTCTTTGTTTTGTGAGACTAGTATAAGTCCATTGATTGGCATCTGGTATCCTTGTTTCTCTTTGTTTTAGGAGATTGGAATAAGTCCATTGATTGGCATCTGGTATCCTTGTTTCTCTTTGTTTTAGGAGATTGGAATAAGTCCATTGATTGGCATCCGGTATCCATTTACTTTGTTCATCTGTTATTTGCTTGTTGCCTTTTCCAAAGGAATCACTTGGATCATCTACATATGATCTCAAGAGGTGAACATCTAAGAAGTTTTACATCCCTTAACCTTCACCCTTTTTGTTCTAAACCTCCATCTTTGCATGTTAACTCAAAACCAAAAAAAGATATTGTGCAAACATTTTCACTTCTTTTCAAACTAGAAACCTAGGCTTTAGGCCTTTGATTTTCAAACTTTATTTTCATAATACTTCTTTGAATTGAATTCTAATCATACTTTGACCATCTTTTGTGAATAATTCTAATTGGTTAATTCCACTCATTCAATTGTTTTGTGGCTTTGTCCATTCTTGATAAGTTTTCATACATTAGCCATAGATCTCAATTATCTTAGTGGTTGATGTGAATCTCACCTTTTGTCCTTAGTGATTGAATTGTAAGACTTCCTTGCTTATTATAGGGCATGGTCCCTCACTAGCAAGTTGAAGTTTTTCTCACATGGTGGACTTGTGGTTGTATAGGTTGAGTTTTCTCCCGTGGATAACGAAAGACCTTAGTGCTTTTGTTTAAAATGAATTCACCCATATTTTTGGAAATCTTTTAGCCGAACTACGAGGTTTTGATCCTGTAAAGGTACGTAGGCAATGGATCTTTCCATCCAAACACAAAAAATAATAAAAATTGTATATTCTTTTCTCATCCTCCCTGTAGCACCTCAAAATTGCACCTCCCATTTTGTGTATACATTTTCATTTTAGGTTATTAACATTGCATAGGTCATTGCATAGTCCATCATGTCATCAGGCAAGACTGGTCAGGAGATCCAGTTGTGCAAAGCAAGCAAGTGCATTCTTCATGAGATCAAAACCCTAGGGTTGGTACAATGAGTTCACATGACCCAAGGATCATTTTGAGGTGGTGTGGCCAAGAATTGAAGGCTCAAGGCTCATCAGTCAATGTGAAATTCATCTGAAACCCTAAAAAGTCAACAAAAGTCAACTGTCAGTTCAACCATGAATTTGGAGGTGAGAGATGGTTAGAGATATCTCATTCATGTTCAAACAAGTCTCGTTTGACATTTCAAGCATCAACATTGAAGAATTTGAGGTCAGATCAAAACTTTCCAAAAATAGTAAGTGACCTGTAATTTGAATTTGCCAAAAATGGAAAGGTTTTCAACTCAAGATTACATCATCAAGAAAGCTTCAAATGAAATTTTGTCCAACATGAAAGTTGTAAATCTTTCTCTCCCATTTCCAAAAAGTCCAAGATCGTGAATTTCTCATGTGTGGTTGAAGAGATATGGGTCAATCATGGCAAAGTGTGGTTTGAACTTCAAATGGGCATAACTTCTTAACCAAAACTCCAAATTGGATGGCTCTTTGTTGTACATTCTTCTCTTGACCTCTAGTTTCCAAAACATGCATTGCATTTCATCAATTATCATCATATGAACATTTGCCAATTCACTTGATTTTTGGAGGGAAAATGTGAAGTTTAAAATTGGTGCATTATTTGAACATTCCACCACTTCCATTGGTTCTAAAATGAAATTTTAAGTGAATTCAAATGCATTTTCATGCATAGGGTGAAATTGCCAATTTGCATATGCACCTCATTCTTGCTAATCCACTTACCATTTGCTTAAACATGATTAAGAGCATGATTAGGAGGGAGTATATAACACAAACCCTAACTGTTTTCAGCTAAGAACAATCACAATTTTCAGATCTAAAAATTTCTCAAACTTTTTTCTCTCAAATTTTCTTCAAATTTCTTCAAACCAAATCACAATCCATTACTTGATTCATGCTTCTGAAGAGTTTTTGAGCAAGTTTGAAGGAAGAACCAAAGGAAATCGTGCAGCATTGAAGCATATTGAAGCTTGGAAGCATCCATGGCAAATCCAAATTCTGGTGAGATCGTGCACAATTGAACTTCAATCCTCTTCCCAAACACTTGTACAAGCATCATAGAAGGACTGTTTGAGCATTGCAAGGCTTGAATCCATCAAATTCCAAAGCTGCTCTTCAAGAGGTTCCAAATTGATCCTCTTATTTCTCAAATTCATTTTGCTATTGTTGTAGATCTTGTGATGCTGGTTAATCTGAGCTTTAAATCATTGAATTCCATGCATAATTGAGTGAGATACGATTGTTTAAAGTTTTGATGATGAAACTTATTCTCTTCGATCCATGCGTATTTGTTGATTTCTTGATGAAATATTTGTTGATTGTTGATGCATGATGCAAGATCTACATGTTGATAAGCTCAATATTGATTTCTGGAACTTTTGAGATTTTCTGGAAAAATTGGATGAAGATCTTCATGATCTTCATCGTGTGTTCATGCATCTCCAGATTTCATGTGGAATTTCCTGCGGAACGCATGCGGTTTGCTGCGAATTTTGTTGCGTGTTCATGTGTTTACCTGCGGATTATTTGAAATGCATGCATGCGCGCCCTAGGGTTTGAGAGTGAAACGCTGTCGTTTTGCAGCCTGGCGTCAAATATTCAAATATTGCCTTGCTTCGATTCCGGCCTGTGGCATTTAGTTCAAATGCCATGCTATTTTCTCACCTTCCTTCCATGCATTTCCATACATGCTTCACATGCATTTTTTATTTTTTCTTCATCTTCCAAAATTCATAGTTAATTGAATAATGCTCCAAAAAATATGAGGTTTTTTGCATCATGTTGCATTTTTTGTCTACTATTTTATCATCATTTTTCCATAAATTGTGCATGGCTGGAAATTGTTTTTGTGCTAGGGAATGTGAACATGCATGTATTCTGGACCTTGCCTTGCCATATCCTTTGTGAAATGCTGAGATTTTATCCAATGCTCATGAAAATTTGCATGATGAAACTAGACTCTTTGCTTGACATTTTGGTGTTGATTTGGTGTTTTTACCATTTGTCATTGCTGTTTTATGATCATGCTAATTTAGGTGTGACAATTTGTGTGACACCTTGTGATGTTCAACTTGATTGATGAGTTTTCCATGCCAAATGAATTCCAATTGCCTTGATTTTTTGTATGATGCATATTATGGATGTTGTGATTCCTCATGATTTTTGTTGGAATTTTTGGGATCATTTCTGATTTAATTGAGATTTTTCCTTCTGGATGGTCATATTTAAGTTTTCAAAATGCCTTGAATTTCATTTGATTGTGAAATGCTTGTTATTTATCCAATGAATGTGAAACTTTGCACACTATTTCTAGACATGTTGAGTGTTGTTTTGGCTTTGGTTTGAGGTTTTTACCATAATCCATCTCTGTTTTAGGCCTATGCTAAGTTGGTGTGACATTTTGTGTCACACATATGCTTGTTATGCTTGCCTTGACTTATGCTATGTGATTTCCATGCCTAATGTTGTCCAATGCCTCTAATTTTTTGTGTGATGATCATGTTGTATGTCCTGTTTGCTCATAAATTTTGCCAAGATTATTTGAATCATTTTTTATTTAATGTGCATTTGTTCATTCTGATGTCACAATGTGGTTACAACTTGCATACCTTGCCATGTTTGGTTCATGAAATGAATTTGGTTAATGATATTGATATGAGACCTTTTGGATTATGTTCTTGATTGATTGAAGTTGTTTCATGTTAAATTTCATGTTCTGTTTTGGATGTTTGGCCCTCTTTTGACCCTAGGCTTGGACCTAGTGGTTTGGAGTCACAGTTTGGATTGTGGATTTCAGGTTAAGAAGCACATTGCCATGATTGAAGTGGTTCACTCTCTTGAGTTGATTGAGTGGTTGATGTTGACTAACTTTGAATTGTTTTATAGGTTGATGTCAAGTTATTTGTGTTGTGCCCATTGGCTTGTGCCTTGCACA
This sequence comes from Lathyrus oleraceus, assembly GCF_024323335.1. Classification (NCBI taxonomy): domain Eukaryota; kingdom Viridiplantae; phylum Streptophyta; class Magnoliopsida; order Fabales; family Fabaceae; genus Lathyrus; species Lathyrus oleraceus. The sequence continues at coordinate 75,322,644 of NC_066582.1, read as the reverse complement.
CTGTTGCATTGCTTGCTTATTTGTCTGATTGTGTACTATTGCCTGATGATTGTTGTCTGTTTGGTTGATTGAATTGTGTACTGATTGGGTTAGATTTTTTCAGGTACATAAGTTGCTTTGAGTTCTTTTGAACTTGCTGTTGCTTTGCTTGGTTGCTTAACCAATGAGGTATAACTCTCTGACTTCATGTAGTATGGAAGACCTGTCCTGTTACTTGGGCAGGCACCTGTCTGAAGTCCTCCTTAAGAGGCAATGCTTGTCTTTGTTTATCTTTGTGCCAAGTAGGAAAAGACCTCTATGAGGCAATTGGAAGATAAAAGAGATGTGTAATCCATCTCCTGCTATTCAGTGTGTCATCCACCTTGCTCACACACCTTGTGTTGATGCATTGTGGATAATAGCCCAAGATCTTTGTTGTGTCAGTCATATGTGGAGAAGAGTTCCAACTTTCTGAACTCCCACACTTTCATTTGTCTGAAGCTCTCCCAGGCCAGGGATATGAGCTGTGAGGTCTTACCCTCACTTCCTATTTCATCTCCTTCACCCTAACTCTCAATGTTAGGGTTAAGAGCTAATCATACCCTATTCCAGTTGGCTTGTGTTTCACAGCCTAACCTTGTATGAGCCCAAGTGTTTGCATATAGTGTGTGTGCTTGCTTTATGTGCTTGTATGTTTTTTGCATGTGCTGTTTAGGATAGCTTGCTCCCTGTGCAAGTTAGATAGAAACCTTGACCTAGGACCATGGTGAATTTACATGATAACTATTAGGCTCGAGTCAGTCTCCCTTCTAGTTTGTCATTTCCCAGTCTCTGGTTAGGTTAGAAGTTCTTTCCCTGTGTAGGGGAACTACGTCGCCCTGATCCTCATACCAGATGAGGTACGTAGGCAGGAGATGAGTTGATCTCTCCGGACGCCCTTTTTCTTTTTCAACCCTTTGTGTGTGTTAGGAGTCTGACATAAGTCCAGCGATTGGCAGTCGGTTTCCTGTGTGTTTGTGTTTGTTGTGTGCTTGGAGTCTGACGTAAGTCCAGCGATTGGCATTCGGTTTCCATGTTTGCCTGTTTGTGTGGAGTCTGACGTAAGTCCAGCGATTGGCAGTCGGTTTCCTGTGTGGTTTTGTTTGGCGTGCGTTAGCCGAGCTACGAGTGCTCTGATTCTTCTCTAGTCCGAGAAGATACGTATGCATAGGATGCGACATCCTAGCGAGCACGTTTCCCCCGTCTCGAACTACGTCGACTCTGATGTCTGTGCCTGACAGACTACGTAGGCCCAGGATGCAATATCCTGCCGAGTTAGTTTCTCTTGTGTTCTGTGTCTCTTTCCAGCCTTGTGTGATGTTTGAGCAGTTTCTAGCAACCTTTATCCTTTCTTTTGTGCGTGGATCCTGTCGAGTACGACGGATGCGTAGGGGTGCTAATACCTTCCCTTCGCATAACCGACTCCCGATCCCATCTTTCTCTGGTCGCGAGACCATTCCTTTCCAGGTTTACTTCGAGCGTTTCCTTTCCCTCTTTTGGGATAAATAACGCACGGTGGCGGCTCTGTTGTTTCGTTTTCCCGCCGGTTTTTCGCGTAATGCGACAGCTGGCGACTCTGCTGGGGATTTCTGAGAAGTTGACCTCTTGCTGGTCCATCTTCCCTAAGCGAGTCTCTCCTAGCGCTCTCTAGGATAGGGTTTGGTTGCTTTTGCTGTTTCATTTATTGCATTCATTTATTTATTGTTTGCATTTATTGTTTGCATTTATGTTTGCATTCATCATCTTCATCTGTGCTGGCTGTGCTGTGTTTGTCTCTCTGTTGGGGTGGGAGTTACATGAGGTAAAAGGCCCAATACCCAGGCTGTGAGTGAAATCTAGGATACCTAGGAATAGAGTGATTCATGGGAAGCGGGTGGTATTGCGCCACTTAGCGGAACATTGATATCACGAGCAGTTCAGACTCTGATGGGGTATTATCGTTACATACTTCGGGTGTGTACATGATGATATTCTATGAAAGGGTTATTTATGCTACATTTCTCTCGACCTTACCCTGGCCTAGATGACACCCGTGAGTGGGGAGGGGATGATCATTATTACAGGTACAGTTGGTGACTTGTCGGTGACTTGATGGTGACTATTGGTTCAGAATTTTGGGGTCTCAGATGACTTTGGGTTTCAGATGAATTTGTGGTTCCGAGTTCAAGCCGAAGCTTCGATCCTGTGCTCCGAGATACACAGCCAGCCAGTCTTGTCTGCATCATTTGCATCATAGCATGTTTATTTTCAAAAAAATAATGCAATGAAAAAATGAAAAAAAGAAAAAAAGAAAAGAGAAAAACTAATCTCTGCATGCATATCATTTCTCAGGTTCATTCAGGAGTTTGATTCATTGATAGAGATGGCAACAGTCCCAGAGTTGAAGCGGAAGACTTGTTCCTACAGTTTTCACCGTGAGCCTTTGACGTCTCTGATAGAGTTGAGCAACCTTGTGACTAGTGGTAACCAGAAGGTGTTTGTTGATCAGTATGGGGATTTGTTGACACTGTTGAAGATGGTAGTAGATCCAGTGCCGTTACAGACTCTTCTACAGTTCTACGATCCGGAGCTTCGATGCTTCACCTTCCAGGATTATCAGTTGGCGCCCACTCTTGAAGAGTACTCTATTTTGATGAATATCCCGATCCGGTATCAGGTTCCTTTCTTGGATGTTCCAAAGGAGGTTGATTTCAGAGTCGTTGCCAGAGCTCTCCATTTGGGTATCAAAGAAGTCAGTGATAATTGGAAGTCCAGTGGGGATGTTGTAGGTTTGCCTTTGAAGTTCTTGTTGAGGATTGCTAGAGAAGAAGCAAAAAAGGGAAATTGGGAAGCTTTTCACGCTCAGTTGGCTATCATGATTTATGGGATCGTCCTGTTCCCGAGTATGCCCAACTTTGTGGACTATGCTGCAGTCATTATCTTCATTGGAGGAAACCCAGTTCCTACCTTGTTAGCAGACACTTACTATGCTATTCACAGTAGGCATGGTAAGGGTGGAGCTATCAGATGTTGCCTTCCGTTGTTGCTCAGATGGTTCTTGTCTCTCCTGCCAGTCAGTGGACCTTTTGCGGATGCTCAGGGCACTCATAAGTGGACTCAGAGGGTTATGTCTCTTACCTCTTATGATATCAGGTGGCAGTCATACCGAATGGATGTGCGTAATGTCATTATGAGTTGTGGAGAGTTCCGTAATGTGCCACTCGTAGGGACTAAGGGTTGCATCAATTACAATCCGGTTCTTTCTCTTCGCCAGTTGGGGTTTGTGATGAATGGAAGACCACTTGATGCTGAGATAGCTGAAAGTGTGTATTTTGAGAAGCGGAGTGACCCTGGTAGATTGGAACAAGTAGGAAGAGCTTGGAAGTCCATTGGTGTTAAAGATGGAGCTGTTCTAGGGAAGAAGTTTGCCATTGCTATGCCTGACTACACTGATTGGGTCAAGAAGAGAGTGGAAACCTTGTTGTTGCCTTATGATAGGATGAAGCCCTTGCAAGAACAACCACCTTTGATCCTTGCTGAGAGTGTGCCTGCTGAGCAGTATAAGCAAGCCCTGATGGAGAATCGCCGGTTGAAAGAGAAGGAGCAAGATGCCCAGATGGAGCTCTACAAAGCCAAAGCTGATAAGTTGAACCTGGCTCATCAACTTAGAGACATGCAGGGTGTAGATGCTAGTAGAATGAAGAGCAAGAAGAGATCTTATGAGGAGATGGAGGCCTTGCTGAATGCAGAACACCGTGAGTGCTTAAGGTTGCAGAGAGCTGAAGCCAGTTACCAGAAGAAGATAAGAGACTTGGAGAAACAACTCAGAGACAAAGACATCCAGTTGAAGAAGGAAGTTGACTTGAGACGTGCATCAGAGAGCCAACTTGGAGGAGAAGTTGTGGAGCTCAGAAGACAACTGAAGGAGAAGATCACTCCCTTGCCAGAATGTTCAGAGTGTGACCTATTGATAGACCAGTGTCAGTACCTGAAGACTCTCATTCCTGGAAGTCATTTGTCTTAGCTTGTATCTCTGTTGTGTATGTTGAGAATCACCTCCAGGCTTGTTGGATGGGATTCGTTGTTGTACTCCGATTATTTGGATCTTTGTTGACATTGTTGTATGATCTTTGTTGCTCATATCTATAGATGAGTTGGTTGTTGGTGCTTCACCTTGTGCTCATTATCTTGTGTTGCTTCCTTGTTGTGTATTGCAGGGTTGCCATTTCTTGAAGATGAATTAGGCTCTTTGAATGCCTGAGAAATGAACATATCATGTGCATCATACGCATCATTAGCATCATACACATATCATCTTGCATAACAGGTGTTCTTGTTCGTGACTTCTCACTCTGGTTCCTGTGTCAGGCAGGATAGCTGATCAAAGACCGCATCGTTACTCAACCAGACTCAATCATCAGAGAAACATGGACCAGGTTCAAGCAGAATTGGCTGAGATGAGGGCTAACATGGCCCAATTTATGACGATGATGCAAGGGGTTGTTCAAGGGCAAGAGGAGCTGTGTGCCTTAGCCCAGAGACAGGAAGCCATGATTCCGCCGTCCAACCGTGCTTCACCAGTGGGTGTACCCGTTCATGAGAATGTTGTTGCTTCTCCCGTCAATGACTACGCTGTAGGGGATGAATTGAGGGGTATCAGAATCAACGGACAGCCTCTTGCTGCAGAGACTGTTAATGCCAGAGCTACTCGGGCTCCGATTCGTCATCCTGCTTCGTTGGTTGACAGGCAGGAGGATATGTTCACTCTGCTCAGTGAAGACGATGATGTAGTGAGAGTCGAAGAGAGGGATCGGAAAGTTGATGCCCTTGCTGAGAAAATCCGAGCTATGGAATGTCAGAACTCCCTTGGGTTTGATGTGACAAACATGGGTCTGGTGGAAGGGTTGAGGATTCCCTACAAATTCAAAGCACCCTCATTCGATAAATACAATGGTACTTCTTGTCCTCGTACCCACGTGCAGGCATACTACAGGAAGATCTCTACTTACACCGACGACGAGAAAATGTGGATGTACTTCTTCTAGGATAGCTTGTTTGGAGCTTCCTTGGATTGGTACATGGAACTGAAGAGAGATTCTATCCGATGTTGGAGAGATCTGGGTGAGGCCTTCTTGAGGCAGTACAAACATCATATATGGACATGGCGCCAAGCCGGACTCAGTTGCAGAGTCTTTGTCAAAAATCTGGTGAAAGCTTCAAGGAGTACGCCCAGAGGTGGCGTGAGTTGGCTGCAAGAGTACAACCCCCTATGCTGGAGAGGGAGTTGACTGACATGTTCATCGGTACTTTACAGGGTGTATTCATGGACCGGATGGGGTGTTGCCCATTCGGTAGTTTCTCAGATGTTGTTATTTGTGGTGAAAGGACAGAAAGTTTGATTAAAGCTGGCAAGATTCAGGATGTGGGTTCCTCGTCTTCCAAGAAACCATTTGCTGGGGCACCTCGCAGGAGAGAGGGTGAAACCAATGCGGTGCAACACCGAAGGAGTACAAACAGAAATCAGTATCGCCAGGTTGCTGCTGTAACCATTCCGGCACCTCAACCTCATCAACAACAACAACAACAGAGGGTTCAACAACAACCGCCACAACAACAACAACAACAACAACGTCCTTATCAGCCCAGACAGAGGATGCCTGATCGACGTTTCGATCCTTTGCCGATGACCTATGCTGAGTGGCTACCTGAGTTACTCAGATTGGGATTCGTGGAGTTGCGTACTATGGCACCGTTGACAAAGATACCACCTGGGTATGATGCCAACGTGCGTTGTGATTTCCATTCTGGTGCACCGGGACACCACATTGAGAACTGCAGGGCTTTTCATCATAAGGTCCAGGACCTAATTGACGCTAAAACTATCAATTTTGCTCCTGTGCCGAATGTTGTAAACAATCCTATGCCTCAGCATGGTGCACACAGAGTTAACAATGTTGAGGGTGGAGAAGCTGAAGACTTGGTGGTCAGTGTTGAGGATGTCAAGGCATCATTGTTTGTTGTGAAAGACCGTTTGTTGAAAGGGGGAGTATTCCCGGGTTGTGATCGAGACTGCTCAGATTGTGCTGGGTTAGAGAATGGGTGTATGCAGTTGAGGGCTGGTATTCAGAATCTGATTGATGAGGGCTGTTTACAGTTTGCTCGGGTTGTTAAAGATTGTGGGATGGTGTCAACCGTCACTATCTATTTCAAACCGTCCGAGGGACGTGGCCAGAGGACTGTTAGTGCGCCTACAACTAGTGGTACTCCTGTTACCATTTCTGCTCCTGTAACCGTCAGTACTCCAACTACCATCGTTGCTTCGGGCAGAAGGGTTGTTGATAGTAGGGTTGTGCCATGGAAATATGACAATGCTTACCGCAGTAATCGAAGGGCTGAAAGTCAGATAAGGCCAGTGAATCAGTCTCCTGTGACAATTGGTGTGCCAGCTAGAACTCCTGTGGTTGCGAGTCCAGTTGTGGATAATGTTGGGGGACCTGGAGGTTTTACCAGAAGTGGTCGCTTGTTTGCTCCGCAACCGTTGAGAGATAACAACGCCGAGGCTCTCGCCAAAGCAAAAGGTAAACAGGCTGCGGTTGATGAAGAACCAGCTCGGAAGGAGGCGCCTGAGGGTTCGTTTGAGAAAGACGTGGAGGAGTTCATGAAGATAATCAAGAAAAGTGACTACAAGATTGTAGATCAGTTGAATCAGACTCCGTCCAAGATTTCTAAACTCTAATTGTTGCTATGCTCTGAGGCGCACCGTAATGCCCTGTTGAAGATGCTAAATCTGGCTTACGTGCCTCAAGAGATATCTGTCAACCAGCTGGAGGGAGTGATTGCCAACGTGAGTACCAGGCATGGTGTGGGGTTCACCGATTTGGACTTGACGCCTGAAGGACGTAACCATAACAAGGCCTTGCATATCACCATGGAGTGTAAGGGGGCAGTGTTGTCTCATGTGCTGGTAGACACAGGCTCATCTTTGAATGTGCTGCCTAAGAAGATTCTGGGTAAGATTGATGTTGAAGGGGTTATCCTCACTTCGAGTGATCTGATTGTGCGTGCATTTGATGGATCCAAACGGTCTGTTTTTGGTGAAGTCACCTTGCCAGTGAAGATCGGTCCGGAGGTATTCGACATTGTCTTCTATGTGATGGACATCCAGCCAGCATATAGTTGTTTATTGGGGCGTCCTTGGATTCACGCAGCTGGGGCAGTTTCGTTAACTCTCCACCAGAAGTTGAAGTATGTCTGGAACAGTCAGATTGTGACCGTGTGTGGTGAAGAAGATATTCTGGTGAGCCACCTATCCTCTTTCAAGTATGTAGAGGTGGATGGCGAGATCCATGAAACTTTATGCCAGGCATTCGAGACTGTTGCTCTTGAGAGAGTGGCTTTTGCTGAGCAGAAGAAGCCAGGTGCCTCAATTGCATCGTATAAACAGGCCAAGGAGGTTGTCAACTCTGGTAAAGCTGAAGGCTGGGGCAAGATGGTGGATTTGCCTGTTAAAGAAGATAAGTTTGGAATTGGTTACCAACCTCTGCAGGCGGAGCAGGGTGTGCAGACAGGTCCGAGTACCTTTACCAGCGTTGGGCTGATGAATCACGGTGACGTCTTTGCGACCGGTAGTGAAGATGGTGACAGTGATTGTGATCTGGACAACTGGGTTCGCCCGTGTGCACCAGGGGAGATGATCAACAACTGGACAGCAGAAGATGTGGTCCAAGTTACTCTTCAAACAGAGTAATTTTCTTTTGTTTTTTCATTTTGCACAAAACCCTACGTTCTGCCCAAGGCGTAGTGGTTCATTGTAGGGCCTCATCATGTTTTTCAATGATATCATTAATAAAGGACGTTTTGCAAACAATTTTGTGATCCCTGTCTTTCTATTTTTGTTTTCATTTTTCAAAAAAATAAAAATGGCAATGTTTTTGTTTTTGTGACTTTCTTGAACTCTTTTTTCTAAAATAAAGCATTAAACATGCAGAAATGATCTCACGGAATCCACTATGAACAATTCTGTTATGGCTCAGTATGATTTCAATAATCCCATCTACCAAGCTGAAGAGGAGAGTGAGGAAGACTGTGAACTCCCTAAAGAATTGGTCAGATTGTTGAAGCAAGAGGAAAGGGTCATCCAACCTCATCAGGAAGAGTTGGAGATTATTAATCTTGGTACTGAGGACGCCAGAAGAGATATTAAGATCGGGGCCGCTTTGAAAGAAGATGTCAAGAGAAGGTTGATTGAGATGCTGAGAGAATATGTGGAGATATTCGCCTGGTCGTATCAAGATATGCCTGGGTTGGATACCGATATTGTGGTGCATAGGCTACCTCTCAGAGAAGATTGTCCTTCAGTCAAGCAGAAGCTTCGCAGAACTAGTCCTGATATGGCTGTTAAAATCAAGGAAGAGGTTCAGAAGCAGTTTGATGCGGGTTTCTTGTCAGTGACGACTTATCCCCCGTGGGTGGCCAACATCGTTCCCGTGCCGAAGAAGGATGGCAAAGTCAGGATGTGTGTCGATTACTGGGATTTGAATAGAGCTAGTCCGAAAGATGATTTCCCATTACCTCATATTGATGTATTGGTCGATAATACGGCTTAATCCTCGGTTTTCACGTTCATGGACGGTTTTTCTGGATATAATCAGATCAAGATGGCGCCAGAAGACATGGGAAAGACGACATTCATTACACCTTGGGGCACGTTCTGCTATAAGGTGATGCCATTTGGGCTGAAGAATGTCGGTGCTACCTATCAGAGGGCTATGACGACTCTCTTTCATGACATGATGCACAAAGAGATTGAAGTGTACGTGGATGATATGATTGCGAAGTCGCAGACAGAAGAGGAGCACCTGGTCAATTTGCAGAAATTGTTTGACAGATTGAGAAAGTTCAAACTGAGGCTGAATCCAAACAAGTGTACGTTTGGAGTGAGATCCGGGAAGCTGTTAGGCTTTATTGTCAGTGAGAAAGGGATTGAGGTTGATCCAGCGAAAGTCAAAGCTATACAAGAAATGCCTGAACCAAAAACAGAAAAGCAGGTTCGTGGGTTCTTAGGGAGATTGAACTACATTGCAAGGTTTGTATCTCACCTAACGGCCACGTGTGAACCAATATTCAAATTGCTAAGAAAGAATCAAGCAATCAGGTGGAATGATGATTGTCAAAAAGCGTTTGACAAGATAAAAGAGTATTTACAGAAACCTCCAATCCTTATACCTCCAGTTCCTGGGAGACCCCTGATAATGTACCTGTCAGTGACTGAGAACTCGATGGGGTGTGTATTGGGACAGCATGACGAGTCTGGTCGAAAAGAGCATGCCATATACTACCTTAGCAAAAAGTTTACCGACTGTGAAATCAAATATTCACAGCTTGAGAACACTTGTTGTGCTTTGGCCTGGGCTGCTCGCCGACTGAGGCAGTATATGTTGAACCATACCACTTTGTTGATTTCTAAGATGGATCCAGTGAAGTACATCTTTGAGAAGCCGGCTCTCACCGGACGTGTTGCCCGTTGGCAGATGATTTTAACAGAGTATGACATCCAGTACATGTCGCAGAAGGCCATCAAAGGTAGTATTCTGTCAGACTACCTCGCCGAGCAATCGATTGATGATTATCAGTCGATGATGTTTGAATTCCCTGATGAGGACATCATGTATTTGAAAATGAAAGACTGTGAAGAGCCTCTTGTCGAGGAAGGACCGGATCCTGATGATAAGTGGACATTGATGTTTGATGGGGCTGTGAATGTGAATGGCAACGGTTTTGGTGCAGTGCTTATCAATCCAAAAGGTGCTCATATACCTTTTTCTGCCAGATTGACTTTTGACGTCACCAACAACGAGGCTGAGTATGAGGCTTGTATCATGGGGATAGAAGAAGCCATCGATCTGAGGATCAAAATGCTTGACATTTATGGAGATTCCGCTCTAGTGATTAATCAGGTCAATGGAGATTGGAATACTAATCAGCCGCATTTGATTCCTTACAGAGATTACACCAGAAGAATACTGACGTTCTTCAAGAAAGTGAAGTTGTATCATGTCCCCCGAGACGAGAATCAGACGGCTGATGCCTTGGCTACTTTGTCTTCTATGATCAAAGTTCATTGGTGGAATCATGTGCCACATGTTGCGGTGAATCGACTCGAGAGGCCTGCGTATGTGTTTGCAGCCGAGTCTGTTGTTGATGAGAAGCCGTGGTACTATGATATTAAGAACTTCCTCAAGAGCCAGGAGTATCCTGCAAGTGCGTCAAAGAATGACAAGAAAACCCTGAGAAGGCTAGCTGGAAGCTTTTATTTGAATCAGGATGATATGTTGTACAAGAGAAACTTTGACATGGTTCTGCTCAGATGCGTGGATAGACACGAAGCAGACATGTTGATGCAAGAAGTGCATGAAGGTTCATTTGGTACCCATGCTGGTGGTCATGCAATGTCGAAGAAATTGTTGAGAGCCGGTTATTACTGGATGACTATGGAATCCGATTGTTTCAAATACGCTCGGAAGTGCCATAAGTGCCAAATTTATGCTGATAAGGTGCATGTACCACCAAGCCCTCTGAATGTCATGAATTCGCCTTGGCCGTTCGCGATGTGGGGCATTGATATGATTGGGAAGATTGAGCCTACTGCTTCTAATGGACATCGCTTCATCTTGGTTGCGATTGATTACTTCACCAAATGGGTGGAAGCAGCTTCCTATGCTAATGTTACTAAACAAGTGGTTGCCCGGTTCATTAAGAAGGAAATCATATGTCGATATGGGGTTCCTGAGAGGATCATTACTGATAATGGTTCGAATCTCAATAACAAGATGATGAAAGAGCTTTGCAAAGATTTCAAGATTGAACATCACAATTCTTCTCCTTACAGACCGAAGATGAATGGTGCTGTAGAGGCGGCAAACAAGAATATTAAGAAGATTGTGCAGAAAATGGTCGTGACGTACAAGGATTGGCATGAGATGCTGCCTTTCGCTTTGCATGGGTACCGTACCTCAGTACGTACGTCGACCGGGGCAACCCCTTACTCCCTTGTGTATGGTATGGAAGCTGTCCTACCTGTTGAAGTGGAGATTCCTTCTCTGAGGGTCCTGTTGGATGTCAAGCTTGATGAAGCTGAGTGGATTCGAACAAGGTTTAACGAGTTGAGCCTTATCGAAGAGAGACGGTTAGCAGCTGTATGCCATGGGCAGTTGTATCAGAGAAGGATGAAGAGAGCCTTTGATCAGAAAGTGCGTCCTCGGAGCTATCAGACTGGTGATTTAGTTTTGAAGCGAATTCTTCCTCCCGGTACAGATAACAGGGGCAAGTGGACTCCTAATTATGAAGGTCCATATGTTGTGAAGAAGGTTTTCTCCGGTGGAGCCTTGATGCTTACAACTATGGATGGTGAAGATTTTCCGTCCCCTATTAACTCAGATGTAGTCAAAAAATACTTCGCGTAAATTGACCCGCTGGACAAAAAGAATAAAAGAGTCCAGGCAAAAAAGGGGCATCCCGGCGAACCAAAAAAAAAACAAAAAAAAGAGAAAAGGTTCGGGCAAAAGTTAGGGATAAAAATGAAAAGAATTTGTACACCCGGTAAGTCGAAAACCCGCAAGGGCGGCTTAGGCAAAAATGGGTATCCCGGTGGATTGAAAACCCGAAAGGGCGATCCAGACAAAAGAGGGATTAAAGCGAAGGCTACAGTCTGAGTTATCTGTACTTCATCGCGCTTCGTCGTCTGTCATCTCGAAAGATATGATCGGTCCAATCATTCTTCTCAGAAAGCAAGGAAGTTGGGAGGAAAATTGATGATCTGTGAGTTATAACAGAATTGAGAAATAGTGGATGTCGTGTTCACATTGCCATTAGGATAAGATTTTTCCTTTTGTGCGTAATTACCTCTTTCTAGAAATTGCTTCCCGATGTATTCGCCTTTTCAGGCCCATTTTCAATCAATGAAAGTCGTTATTCAGATAAATTGCTCTCTTGTTTTTATTTTACTGTTTTGTTTGCAAAAACGTCCGAATTTTTGATAAACATTGCATATAAAACATGAAGGTTAAACCATAAAATGCAGAAAGATAAAACATTTGAAAATCATTTTGAATGTTGAGGACACTTGAGCGTATCTTGTCTATGCAACCCCTGGGGCATGTTTGTCATGCTGTTTTGCAGGTTGTTACCTTTGGTTCCTGGCCCAGCAGTTAAGCCACGATTGATTCCTCAGCAGTATGAGAGGATGGGGATGTTCCCCAGCAGATGAAGCAAGTTCGAGACTTGTCTCCCCAGCATAGTTAAGCCAAGGGTGATATCCCCAGCAGGCCTGGAAGTGGCTGTTTCCCCAAGCAAGTCTGAAGGCTATCAGAACTATTTTTCTCCCCTGCAGAGACGTCTGTGGATAGTGCCTTCTATTCCCAGCAGAGCTAAGGATTGTTAAACCCCCAGCTAGCTTGAAAGCTATCGAGTTCCCAGCTGAGTCTGAAGATTGATTATCCCCACTGAGTTGGAAGGATGTTGTATCCCCAGTGAAGGTGTCAGTGGAGTGGTTTTATTCCCCAGCAGTCTGGTCTGAGGTACTGCTATCCCCAGCGTGGTCGTGAACGCTTGTCCCCGGCAGGGTTGTGGATGTCTATCTCCAGCATGGGCTGGTATATTATTTCTCCAACAAGAGTTATGCTTTTCCTCAGCAGAGTGGTGGATGTTGTCCCCATCAGGGTTGTGATGTGTTCCCCTAGCCGATCTCCCTAGCAGAGGTTCGTGTTGATGGTTTTCCCCAGCAGGTTCCCCGAGTGGATCAGGTTCGGTGAAAATTATCTCCAGCTGAGTTTATCCTACTTATGGATTGGCAGCTCTCCCCAGCGAAGTCGCTTTGGTTGTTGCCCTAGCAGAGTCCCATAGTGGATTGGGATCCTTTCCCAGCAGCGATGTTATTCTCCAGCATGAGTGAGAAGTCGGTGCTACTCCCTGCAGAGTATTCCTCAGACAGAGTCTCCCCACAGAGTTGGAGTATTTTATCAGTTTGCTCCCCAGCAGGAGTTCATCATTTGCATTTGCATGTAGTGATCATTGCATCCTCAAAACGCGTAGCATTTCCATTCAATATGGAGCATTACGCCATGGAAAATTCAAACATATGCATTCATGTGTTAACCTAATTGGACCATATCCCCGGCAGAGGCGGATCTTTGTTCAACATCTGTACGGCACGTTTGCTACAGTTGCTCCTGACAGCATTCAGGATTGATGATTTCCCAGAGAGGTTTATTTCCTCACCCGTCCGCGAAAAGAAAGCTTGATTCTCCTCAGTGAGATCCCCAACAAGTGTTTAGCCTTTGATACCAATAAGTGTCATGTCAGCACCCGCGTGTGTTCTTTCTTTGGTGTCGGTAAACACCATTCTTTCGGTGTCGGTAAACATCGAGTCTCACCCCAGTCATCGATAAATGTCTGGTCTTCTTTGTTGATGTCGGTAAACATCATCGTTCGATGTTCGTAACATCTCTCTCCTTCTCCAGGAGTCACCTCTCCATTGGTTTCGATAAACGTTGAGTTTTTCCTATGCGTCCGTTGACGTATAGTTGTACCCTTCCCCAGGAGTCACCTCTTCGTTGGTGTCGATAAACGTTGAGTTTTTCCTATTCTTCCGTTGACGTCCAGTTGTATTTTCCCCACAGGTCATCCGTTGATGTCTGTTCACCTCTCCGTTGGTTTCGATAAACGATGAGTTTTTCCCGATCGTCCGTTGACGTTTGGTTGTGTTAACTGTTTCCCCAGTATTCACCTCCCCGTTGGTGTCGATAAACGATGAGTTTTTCCCATTCGTCCGTTGACGTCTGGTTGCACATCATATTCCCCAGTCATCGGTAAATGTTTGGTCGTCTTTGTTTGATGTCGGTAAACATCATCTTTCGATGTCGGTAAACGTCGAGTATTTTCCCCAGTCATCGGTAAATGTCTGGTTGTTTCCCAGCCAGAGATCCCCAGTAGAGTCTTCGGTAAACGTCCTGTCTGGTTTCCGGTTGCAATTATTTTGTTTTCCTTCCCTAGTGAAGTGTTCACCTCTCCGTTGGTGTCGATAAACGTTGAGCTTCTCCCGTTCGTCCGTTGACGTCTGGTCGAGTCCCTTCCCATTCATCCGTTGATGTCTGGTCACCTCTCCGTTGGTGTCGATAAACGTCGAGCTTCTCCCTTTCGTCCGTTGACGTCTGGTCGAGTCCCTTCCCATTCATCCGTTGATGTCTGGTCACCTCTCCGTTGGTGTCGATAAACGTCGAGCTTCTCCCGTTCGTCCGTTGACGTATGGTCGAGTCTTTCCTAGTCATTCATTAATGGCTGGCCACCTCTCCGTTGGTGTCGATAAACGATAAGTTTTTCCCTTTCGTCCGTTGACGTCTGGTTGTACCTTTCCTTTGATAAAAATCAAAATCCCCAGGAGTCGTCGGTAAACGTCTTGTCTGGTTACTGTTGCAAATATCCTGTATTATCCCCCGCGGAGTGCAAATTTCTACGGTTCTTTGGTATTCAATCCCTGTTTACCCTGAAGTTCTGACAGCCATGGCTCTCATCCGTTCAGGTTCCCAGTTGATTGAATAGGGGCAGCTGTAGCACCTCAAATTTGCACCTCCCATTTTGTGTATACATTTTCATTTTAGGTTCTTAACATTGCATAGGTCATTGCATAGTCCATCATGTCATCAGGCAAGACTGGTCAGGAGATTCAGTTGTGCAAAGCAAGCAAGTGCATTCTTCATGAGATCAAAACCCTAGGGTTGGTACAATGAGTTCACATGACCCAAGGATCATTTTGAGGTGGTGTGGCCAAGAATTGAAGGCTCAAGGCTCATCAGTCAATGTGAAATTCATCTGAAACCCTAAAAAGTCAACAGAAGTCAACTGTCAGTTCAACCATGAAATTGGAGGTGGGAGATGGTTAGAGATATCTCATTCATGTTCAAACAAGTCTCGTTTGACATTTCAAGCATCAACATTGAAGAATTTGAGGTCAGATCAAAACTTTCCAAAAATAGTAAGTGACCTGTAATTTGAATTTGCCAAAAATGGAAAGGTTTTCAACTCAAGATTACATCATCAAGAAAGCTTCAAATGAAATTTTGTCCAACATGAAAGTTGTAAATCTTTCTCTCCCATTTCCAAAGAGTCCAAGATCATGAATTTCTCATCTGTGGTTGAAGAGATATGGGTCAATCATGGCAAAGTGTGGTTTGAACTTCAAATGGGCATAACTTCTTAACCAAAACTCCAAATTGGATGGCTCTTTGTTGTACATTCTTCTCTTGACCTCTAGTTTCCAAAACATGCATTGCATTTCATCAATTATCATCATATGAACATTTGCCAATTCACTTGATTTTTGGAGGGAAAATGTGAAGTTTAAAATTGGTGCATTATTTGAACATTCCACCACTTCCATTGGCTCTAAAATGAAATTTTAAGTGAATTCAAATGCATTTTCGTGTACTGTTCACCATGCATTTTCATGCATAGGGTGAAATTGCCAATTTGCACATGCACCTCATTCTTGCTAATCCACTTACCATTTGCTTAAACATGATTAAGAGCATGATTAGGAGGGAGTATATAACACAAACCCTAACTGTTTTCAGCTAAGAACAATCACAATTTTCAGATCTAAAAATTTCTCAAACTTTTTTCTCTCAAATTTTCTTCAAATTTCTTCAAACCAAATCACAATCCATTACTTGATTCATGCTTCTGAAGAGTTTTTGAGCAAGTTTGAAGGAAGAACCAAAGGAAATCGTGCAGCATTGAAGCATATTGAAGCTTGGAAGCATCCATGGCAAATCCAAATTCTGGTGAGATCGTGCACAATTGAACTTCAATCCTCTTCCCAAACACTTGTACAAGCATCATAGAAGGACTGTTTGAGCATTGCAAGGCTTGAATCCATCAAATTCCAAAGCTGCTCTTCAAGAGGTTCCAAATCGATCCTCTTATTTCTCAAATTCATTTTGCTATTGTTGTAGATCTTGTGATGCTGGTTAATCTGAGCTTTAAATCATTGAATTCCATGCATAATTGAGTGAGATACGATTGTTTAAAGTTTTGATGATGAAACTTATTCTCTTCGATCCATGCGTATTTGTTGATTTCTTGATGAAATATTTGTTGATTGTTGATGCATGATGTAAGATCTACATGTTGATAAGCTCAATATTGATTTCTGGAACTTTTGAGATTTTCTGGAAAAATTGGATGAAGATCTTCATGATCTTCATCGTGTGTTCATGCATCTCCAGATTTCATGTGGAATTTCCTGCGGAACGCATGCGGTTTGCTGCGAATTTTGTTGCGTGTTCATGTGTTTACCTGTGGATTATTTGAAATGCATGCATGCGCGCCCTAGGGTTTGAGAGTGAAACGCTGTCGTTTTGCAGCCTGGTGTCAAATATTCAAATATTACCTTGCTTTGATTCTGGCCTGTGGCATTTAGTTCAAATGCCATGCTATTTTCTCACCTTCCTTCCATGCATTTCCATACATGCTTCACATGCATTTTTTATTTTTTCTTCATCTTCCAAAATTCATAGTTAATTGAATAATGCTCCAAAAAATATGAGGTTTTTTGCATCATGTTGCATTTTTTGTCTACTATTTTATCATCATTTTTCCATAAATTGTGCATGGCTGGAAATTGTTTTTGTGCTAGGGAATGTGAACATGCATGTATTCTTGATCTTGCCTTGCCATATCCTTTGTGAAATGCTGAGATTTTATCCAATGCTCATGAAAATTTGCATGATGAAACTAGACTCTTTGCTTGACATTTTGGTGTTGATTTGGTGTTTTTACCATTTGCCATTGCTGTTTTATGATCATGCTAAGTTAGGTGTGACAATTTGTGTCACACCTTGTGATGTTCAACTTGATTGATGAGTTTGCCATGCCAAATGAATTCCAATTGCCTTGATTTTTTGTATGATGCATATTATGGATGTTGTGATTCCTCATGATTTTTGTTGGAATTTTTGGGATCATTTCTGATTTAATTGAGATTTTTCCTTCTGGATGGTCATATTTAAGTTTTCAAAATGCCTTGAATTTCATTTGATTGTGAAATGCTTGTTCTTTATCCAATGAATGTGAAACTTTGCACACTATTTCTAGACATGTTGAGTGTTGTTTTGGCTTTGGTTTGAGGTTTTTACCATAATCCATCTCTGTTTTAGGCCTATGCTAAGTTGGTGTGACATTTTGTGTCACACATATGCTTGTTATGCTTGCCTTGACTTATGCTATGTGATTGCCATGCCTAATGTTGTCCAATGCCTCTAATTTTTTGTGTGATGATCATGTTGTATGTCCTGTTTGCTCATAAATTTTGCCAAGATTATTTGAATCATTTTTTATTTAATGTGCATTTGTTCATTCTGATGTCACAATGTGGTTACAACTTGCATACCTTGCCATGTTTGGTTCATGAAATGAATTTGGTTAATGATATCGATATGAGACCTTTTGGATTATGTTCTTGATTGATTGAAGTTGTTTCATGTTAAATTTCATGTTCTGTTTTGGATGTTTGGCCCTCTTTTGACCCTAGGCTTGGACCTAGTGGTTTGGACTCACAGTTTGGATTGTGGATTTCAGGTTAAGAAGCACATTGCCATGATTGAAGTGGTTCACTCTCTTGAGTTGATTGAGTGGTTGATGTTGACTAACTTTGAATTGTTTTGTAGGTTGATGTCAAGTTATTTGTGTTGTGCCCATTGGCTTGTGCCTTGCACACTGTTGCATTGCTTGCTTATTTGTCTGATTGTGTACTATTGCCTGATGACTGTTGTCTGTTTGGTTGATTGAATTGTGTACTGATTGGGTTAGATTTTTTCAGGTACATAAGTTGCTTTGAGTTCTTTTGAACTTGCTGTTGCTTTGCTTGGTTGCTTAACCATTGAGGTATAACTCTCTGACTTCATGTAGTATGGAAGACCTGTCCTGTTACTTGGGCAGGAACCTGTCTGAAGTCCTCCTTAAGAGGCAATGCTTGTCTTTGTTTATCTTTGTGCCAAGTAGGAAAAGACCTCTATGAGGCAATTGGAAGATAAAAGAGATGTGTAATCCATCTCCTGCTATTCAGTGTGTCATCCACCTTGCTCACACACCTTGTGTTGATGCATTGTGGATAATAGCCCAAGATCTTTGTTGTGTCAGTCATATGTGGAGAAGAGTTCCAACTTTCTGAACTCCCACACTTTCATTTGTCTGAAGCTCTCCCAGGCCAGGGATATGAGCTGTGAGGTCTTACCCTCACTTCCTATTTCATCTGCTTCACCCTAACTCTCAATGTTAGGGTTAAGAGCTAATCATACCCTATTCCAGTTGGCTTGTGTTTCACAGCCTAACCTTGTATGAGCCCAAGTGTTTGCATATAGTGTGTGTGCTTGCTTTGTGTGCTTGTATGTTTTTTGCATGTGCTGTTTAGGATAGCTTGCTCCCTGTGCAAGTTAGATAGAAACCTTGACCTAGGACCATGGTGAATTTACATGATAACTATTAGGCTCGAGTCAGTCTCCCTTCTAGTTTGTCATTTCCCAGTCTCTGGTTAGGTTAGAAGTTCTTTCCCTGTGTAGGGGAACTACGTCGCCCTGATCCTCATACCAGATGAGGTACGTAGGCAGGAGATGAGTTGATCTCTCCGGACGCCCTTTTTCTTTTTCAACCCTTTGTGTGTGTTAGGAGTCTGACATAAGTCCAGCGATTGGCAGTCGGTTTCCTGTGTGTTTGTGTTTGTTGTGTGCTTGGAGTCTGACGTAAGTCCAGTGATTGGCATTCGGTTTCCATGTTTGCCTGTTTATGTGGAGTCTGACGTAAGTCCAGCGATTGGCAGTCGGTTTCCTGTGTGGTTTTGTTTGGCGTGCGTTAGCCGAGCTTTGAGTGCTCTGATTCTTCTCTAGTCCGAGAAGATACGTATGCATAGGATGCGACATCCTAGCGAGCACGTTTCCCCCGTCCCGAACTACGTCGACTCTGATGTCTGTGCCTGACAGACTACGTAGGCCCAGGATGCGATATCCTGCCGAGTTAGTTTCTCTTGTGTTCTGTGTCTCTTTCCAGCCTTGTGTGATGTTTGAGCAGTTTCTAGCAACCTTTATCCTTTCTTTTGTGCGTGGATCCCGTCGAGTACGACGGATGCGTAGGGGTGCTAATACCTTCCCTTCGCATAACCGACTCCCGATCCCATCTTTCTCTGGTCACGAGACCATTCCTTTCCAGGTTTACTTCGAGCGTTTCCTTTCCCTCTTTTGGGATAAATAACGCACGGTGGCGGCTCTGTTTGCACAATCAATGTTTGCACAATAAATGTTCATAAACAATATCCTTTTGCAACAATTTGTGAAAAGGGTTCCCTAGGAGTACCTAAGATGCATTGGGTGCCTAACACCTTCCCTTTGCATAATTACCCCCTTACCCAGATCTCTGACCTTTCATTAGTTTTCTATGTGTAAAACTTCTTAGGCTTTTGTTCGCTTTTTAGCCATTCCTTTGGATAAATAAAAGTGCGGTGGCGACTTTATCTTTGTATGCTTTGCTTTTGATTTAGTCAATAAATCATAAAGTGACGAATACACCGCTACAGAAAAGTGGCGACTCTGCTGGGGAACTAGAAGGTTCTTTCCCTAGTGGGTTTGCCAACTTCTCACAATTGCTGTGATATATTGTTAATGACATATTTTTGTACAATTTGGGATTACTGTATTGCTTGTAATGATTGATTTGCTTGATATATCAATTGCTTGCTTATTTGGTGATCTCTGTGAGATGAGTTATATACCCGAACTCGAGTGCACCTTATGATAGGAGAATGGCATAGTCTCGTCGACTTGTGTGGAGTTATTCCTTAGCAAGTTGATTTGCGAGTCCATTCACTTGGTGGAGGTCATGTTGGATTAATGATGTCACACAAGTTATTTGTGGTTAGGCATTATTCTTCCGATATGTGCCGTAGAAGCCAAGGACCTTAGTTTACCAAGCCCATCTTGGCCTATTTTTAGGACGTAGTGCGGAGGTCGTTCAGATGTAAGATCTGATGCGATTGTTACGCGATACTACACTCATAAGAGTCTCTCTTGAGAATATTTTTGGAAAACGAGTATTCGTTCCTCCGATAATATTCGAAAGATGAGATGATGACTATGGGAACCTCTGGTAGAACATGTTCGACAGGTTTAAACCATAGTACACTCCCTTTGGGTGGTTCTTAACCGAGACTCCATGCTCGTGACTCACAACAAACCCATGATTCATGGTTGATCCGTTCACCCATCGTTAATATCAATGGAACTTGGGTGTTGATAAGGTGAAAACCATAATCCACCAAGATGGATGATTGATATTAAGGATGGTTGAATCGTTCGCATATCGTTAATATCAATGGAACTTGGGTGTTGATAAGGTGAAAACCATAATCCACCAAAATGGATGATTGATATTAGGGATAATATGAACCATCCCATGACCTTTGTCTGGTGTGCTTTGTTTGATCCTTGAGTGTGTTTGTTGCATTCATGCATTCATGCATTCATCTGCATCCATATCATCAAAAAAAAAAAATCAAGGAAACTTAAGGGGTTTATTTGCAAAATTTTCAGATATGGAAAGACCAAAAAGGCATACAAAGAAGTATAGCTTTCGACAGCCCGATCTGAAAGAGTTAAGGAATCTGACATCTTATGTATTAGATCTCTTAGGTTTCAAAGCTCGTTATGGGAAGCTTCTGCCTCTGCTGACTACTCAGGTTGATGAAGGGTTGATGAATACTTTGGCGCAATTTTATGATCCTCTGTATCACTGCTTCTCTTTTCCAGACTTCCAGCTATTGCCTACCCTTGAGGAGTATGCTCATCTTGTGGGTATTCCGATTCTGGATCAGGTGTCGTTCAGTGGCTTGGAGAGCATTCCGACTTCTCGAGAGATCGCAGACTTGTTGCACATAGATGAATCCTTGGTTAAAGCCCATATGACTACCAAAGGTGGAATTCAAGGTCTTCCTTCTGAGTTCCTCATCGCTCAAGCTACCGTTTATGGGAAGGCCATGAGTGAGGATGCCTTTGAGGCCATATTTGTGCTTCTCATCTATGGATTGGTACTGTTCCCCAACATCGACAAATTTGTGGATGTGAACGCTATTAGGATCTTTTCGGTTCTTAATCCCGTTCCGACTCTGTTGGGTGATGCCTATGTCTCTTTGCACCTGAGGAATGCAAAGGGTGGTGGTGCTATTGTGTGTTGTTTGCCTCTGTTGTATAAGTGGTTTATTTCTCACTTACCTCAGACAGTCACTTTCAAGGAGAACAAGGGATGTCTACGGTGGTCTACGAGACTTATGTCTCTCACTAATGATGATATCTCTTGGTATGATCGTGCATATGACGGTGTCCAGATTATTGATTCTTGTGGTGAATTCTCCAATGTGCCTCTTCTTGGTACATGTGGTGGGATTAGCTACAATCCGGTGTTAGCACGACGTCAGCTTGGGTTCCCCCTAAAGGATAAACCCAATAACATTCTGTTAGAAGGTGTGTTCTTTCAGGAGGGTAAAGATCCCCAAGGCCTGAAAGCCAGGATGGTCCGCGCTTGGCGCAAGATTCACAAGAAGGGTAGAAGTGAGTTGGGTCCGAAGAATTGCATTGCTTTGGAGCCATACACTGCTTGGGTGAGGAAGAGAGCATTTGAGTACCTCATGCCCTATGATTGTCCGAGACCTACACCGTTGGTTGTGGCTGGGCCTTCAACCCTCCCTAACCAAGGCGTAGAGGAGTTGAGAGACGAAGACCTTCCACGTGCTTGGATCCGTGAAAGAGAAGAGTTGCTTCAACAGTTGAAGTAGAAAGATGCCATGATCGAGTTTCTCGAGCATCAGGTCATTGATGATCCTGATGATACTTGAACTTCTCTACTTCCTCAGTCTTCCAAGTTCTGGAAAAGGAGGTATGACAGACTCGCCAAAGACAAGGCGGACATGGAAGCAGCATATGAGAGAGAGATCAAGAGGCTTCGTGCAGCTTATCTTCCGGCATCCCGAGTTTCTAGGGGTCCATAGGATGTTTATTTTCCTTCTCTCTTGTAATAATTGACAATGTTGTACTTCTTTGTTCAAATATATTTGATGAGATATTTTCCATATGCTATTAAAATGATTAATATTCGAAATTGCAAATAATACCCTGAAAGTTCCTTCGAAAATAAAAATAAATCATGTGCACAAACATTGCATGCATCATTTTGCATAAGCAGGTTGTTCTGGTCCTCTTGTCTGTGGCCTAACTCTGTGCTCTTCATTTATTTTGAAGACAAGCTGACTCATCGGTACTACACCCGAGCCAATTCTGCAAGAGTGATGGATCAACTCGAATAAGAGAACCGAGAGCTGAAGGAAGAAGTTTCCAGATTGAGTGCTCTGATGGAGCAGTTTCTAATTGCTCAGAATCAACCATCTCCACCACCTGCAACTCCTCCCCAGAGGACTGTTATATCAGAGATTGTCTCCTCGACAGTGCCAGCTGCCAGTGCTCATTTCATGCCAGCCATGCCAGCCGGGTTCCCGTGGGGTATGCCTCCTGGTTTTATGCCTGATATTCCAGCTCCTACCTTTGCTTCCATGCCGGCATCTAGCCCGGTCCTTGCGATGCCTTCTCCTGTCGTGCATACCATTCCTAGGGTAGACGACACTATCTATCATTCTGAGCCGTCTGAGGGCCCAGATGTTAATGAGAAGATGGACACAATGAATGACCAATTCCTTGAACTCCGCAAGGAATTGAAAACCCTTAGAGGAAAGGATTTGTTCGGCAAGTCTGCTGCTGAATTATGCTTGGTTCCCGGTGTTAAGATACCTGTCAAATTCAAAGTCCCTGACTTTGAGAAGTATAAGGGGAACACCTGCCCACTCAGTCACCTGGTTATGTATGCCAGGAAAATGTCTACTCAGACGGATAATGATCAGCTGCTGATTCATTATTTTCATAATAGTTTGTCTGGTGCAGCTCTTCGGTGGTATATGAGCTTAGATAGTGCAAACATCCGTTCCTTCAACGATCTTGGCGAAGCCTTCGTCAAGCAATACAAATACAATGTGGATATGGCTCCTGACCGTGATCAACTCAGAGCCATGTCCCAGAAGGACAAAGAGACATTTAAGGAATACGTCCAGAGGTGGCGAGAGCTGGCAGCTCAGATTACTCCTCCGCTGGAAGAGAAGGAGATGACTAAGATCTTTTTGAAGACTCTTAGTTCATTTTATTATGAGCGGATGGTCGCTAGTGCTCCCTCTGATTTCACCGAGATGGTGAACATGGGGATGCGATTGGAGGAAGGAGTACGGGAAGGACGTTTGACTAAGGATGAAGGCTCTTCTAGCAAGCGATATGGGGCGTTTGCTAAGAAGAAAGATGGGGAGGCACATGTTGTGCAATCCCATGCTAAACCCAGAAGACCCTCTGCCAAGAGGAAGCCTGTGCGTCATGCCAGCAATCAGCATCAAGTGGCTCACATAGTACCTGTCTTCAGAGACAACAGTCAGCAATATCAGCATAATCAACAACAACCTTAACAGTATCAGCAGCAGTATCGTCCGCAGCAACAGGCTTACCAGTCTCGCAACAACAATAATCAGGCTAATTTGAATTATGATAGGAAGAAGATCACTTTTGATCCAATTCCTATGTCATATGCTGAGCTATATCCCTCTTTGATAGAGAGGAAACTGATTACTCCTAGAGAGCCTCCGGCTGTGCCTACTAACCCGCAGTGGTGGTACAAGCCCGACCAACATTGTGTTTATCACTCTGGTGCTCCGGGTCACAATATAGAAAACTGCTATCCATTGAAGACTAAGGTTCAAGACCTTATGAGATGCGGCATTCTGAGCTTTGAGGACTCAGGCCCTAATGTTACGAAGAACCCATTGCCCGAGCATGGGAAGTCGGTTAACATGGTCCAGGGTTGCCCTGGCAAGTACAAGGTCAAATATGTAAGCCATATTCGATAGTCATTGGTTGAGTTGCATCGTCTGCTGTGTGATTACAGTCATATGGAGCACGACCATGACAAATGCCGTATCTGCTCAGTCAATCATCTGGGTTGTCGCCAGGTGCGCAGAGAGTTGCAAGAGCTGTTGGATGATGGGACCATTGAGATTCTTCAAAACAGAAACGTTGATGAAGACGAACCAGAGGTAAATGTGATCTCTCCAGTGTTCAAGCTTCCTGAGCCTGTTGTCATCCGATATGATGGCAGCAAGCCGAAGGTCTCTCCTTCTTTGGTGATTAAGCCTGCAGGCCCTGTGCCTTATTCTTCAGATAAAGCAGTTCCATTCCGCTATAATCCTGTTGCTGTGGAAGATGGGAAAGAAGTGTCGTTGCCTTCATCCTCCGTTGTTAGTATTGCTGATGTAAGCGGATTGACCCGTAGTGGTCGTGTGTTTTCAGTGCCGAAGCCGCAGGCTAAGGCTGCCTCTGTTGTGCGTCCGGTGGGGAATGCTGTTAATCCTCCGAATCCGGCACTTGCTGTAAAACCCTCCTCTGTACAAAAGACTCCTACTTCTTCTGTTGGCCCGAGTGGCACCATGAATGAAGACTGTGATGAGATGCTGAGGCTCATCAAGAAGAGTGAGTACAACGTTGTAGACCAGCTTCTACAAACGCCGTCCAAAATCTCCGTGTTATCTTTGCTTCTGAATTCAGAACCCCATAGGGAGGCTCTGTAGAAAGTATTGGACGTGGCTTATGTTGATCACGACGTCACAATTGAACAGTTTGACAGTATCGTTGCAAACATTACTGCTTGCAACACTTTGAGTTTCTGTGACGCTGATCTCCCTGAGGAGGGAAGAGACCACAACCTGGCTTTACATATATCCATGAATTGCAAGAGCGACGTCATGTCCAACGTGCTGGTGGACACTGGGTCATTTTGAATGTATTACCGAAGACCACTCTTTCGAGATTGTCATATCAGGGGCCTCCCATGAGGCAGAGTGGTGTTGTTGTGAAGGCTTTCGATGGGTCGCGTAAGACTGTGATTGGGGAAGTTGATCTCCCAATCAAGATTGGACCAAGTGATTTCCAAGTTACCTTTCAGGTTATGGATATCCACCCATCCTATAGCTGTCTCCTTGGTAGACCATGGATTCACGAGGCTGGCGCCGTGACATCCACCCTACACCAGAAGCTGAAGTTCGTCAAGAATAAGAAACTGGTTGTGGTAGGGGGAGAAAAGGCTCTCCTAGTTAGCCACTTGTCTTCTTTATCATATATTGATGCTGAGGATGAAGTTAGAACTCCTTTCCAAGCTTTGTCTATTGCTGAGCCAATTGAGAAGAAGTCTCCTTCATTTGCTTCCTATCGTGATGCGAAACTGGCCATTGAATGTGGTGCAGTTGCTGGTTTAGGGAAGATGATTGAGCTTGAAGACAATAAATCTCGGGCTGGCATTGGCTATTCTTCTGGGGTCTTCAATGAGAAAGGGCTGTTCAAGAGTGGAGGTTTCATCCACGCCGATCAAGCTGAGGAAGCTGCTGCTATTCTGGAAGAGGATGCAGAGGATACTGGCAACTTTGTTATCCCTGGCGGGATCTGCCATAATTGGGTCGCTGTGGATGTTCCTACGGGCATTCATAAGTCAGCGTAATATGTTTGCTTTGTTTAAAACCCTTCTCCCATGCCAAAAGGAGAAGTGATGACATTGTTGGCGACATTTATACAATGATATTTCATTCAATAAATTCATGTTAAATATTTGTTTTTCCATTTGTTTTCACTTTTTGCTTTTTTGCATGAAATTGGTGATCACAAAAAACCCTAAAAACAAGAATAAAAGCAATCTTTTCATCTGCATAATGATTTATTTGTTTAAATTCTAAAGTTTTTCATTAACCAAAATCATTATGCAGGTTGATTCTAAAACCCATTGAACATAATGATCCAACGCCATCTCCCAATTTTGAATTCCCTGTATTCGAGGCAGAGGAAGATGATGTTGAAGGGATTCCTGATTAGATTACCCGTCTTCTTGAGCACGAAGAGAAGATCATTCAGCCGCACCTTGAGAATCTGGAAACAGTCAACTTGGGGTCTGAAGATTGTGTTCGGTTGGTGAAGATTGGGGCACTCCTTGAAGAGTCTGTCAAGAAGGGGTTGATCAGTTTGCTACGAGAATATTCCGATATCTTTGCTTGGTCGTATGAAGACATGCCAGGTCTAGATACAGATATTGTGCAACACTTCCTGCCTTTGAAGCCTGAGTGCGTGCCTGTGAAGCAGAAGCTCAGAAGAACTCATCCAGATATGGCAGTGAAGATCAAAGAGGAAGTTCATAAGCAAATTGATGCGGGGTTTCTGGTGACTTCCACGTATCCTCAATTGGTGGCCAACATTGTGCCTGTGCCTAAGAAAGACGGAAAAGTCCGCATGTGTGTTGATTACAGAGATTTGAATAAGGCTAGTCCGAAAGATGATTTCCCTCTACCACACATTGATATGTTGGTAGACAATACAGCTAAATTCAAAGTCTTTTCCTTTATGGACGAATTTTCCGGATATAATCAAATCAAGATGGCACCCGAGGATATGGAGAAGACAACATTCATCACACCTTGGGGAACATTCTGTTATCGAGTGATGCCCTTCGGTTTGAAGAACGCCGAAGCCACGTATCAACGAGCTATGACTACCTTGTTTCATGACATGATGCACAAGGAGATAGAGGTCTATGTTGATGATATGATTGCTAAGTCCCGAACGGAAGTTGAACATGTTGAGCATTTGTTGAAGCTTTTTCAGCGTCTGAGGAAGTACAAGCTTCATCTGAATCCAAACAAATGTACATTTGGAGTCCGTCCTGGCAAGTTATTGGGTTTTGTTGTCAGCGAGAGAGGTATTGAGGTTGATCCCGCAAAGGTCAAAGCAATACAAGAGATGCCTGCACCTAAAACTGAAAAGCAAGTCCGAGGTTTTCTTGGCCGCTTGAATTATATTTCCAGATTTATATCCCACATGACTGCCACATGTGCACCGATATTCAAGCTCCTCCGGAGAGATCAGTCCATTGATTGGACCGAGGATTGCCAGAAAGCTTTCGACAGTATCAAAGAGTATCTGTCTGAACCTTCGATCTTGTCTCCGCCTGTGGAAGGAAGACCTCTGATCATGTATTTGACTGTTCTTGAAGACTCGATGGGTTGTGTCCTGGGTCAGCAAGACGAATCAGGAAAGAAAGAATCTGCTATCTACTACCTGAGTAAGAAGTTCACTGATTGTGAGTCTCGATACTCTATGCTTGAGAAGACGTGTTGTGCTTTGGCTTGGGCTGCTAAGCGTTTGCGCCAGTACATGATAAATCATACAACTTGGTTGATATCCAGAATGGATCCAATCAAGTATATCTTCGAGAAGCCTGCTTTAACCGGGAGGATTGCCCGTCGGCAGATGTTGTTATTTGAGTATGATATCGAGTATCGAGCTCAGAAAGCTATCAAAGGTAGTATTTTGGCTGACCACTTGGCGCACCAGCCTATTGAAGATCATCAGTCTGTTCAGTACGACTTCCCAGACGAGGAGATTCTGTATTTGAAAATGAAAGATTGTGATGAGTCTACACTTGATGAAGGTCCGGAACCTGGTTCCAGATGGACGATGGTGTTTGATGGTGCTGTAAATCAGTACGGAAACGGAATTGGGGCAGTAATCATTACTCCTCAGGGCATGCATATTCCGTTTACAGCAAGGCTAACTTTCAAATGCACGAATAATATGGCTGAGTACGAAGCCTGTATTATGGGATTGGAAGAGTGCATTAATCTAAGGATCAAACATCTTGATGTGTATGGTGATTCGGCCCTAGTTGTCAATCAGATAAAGGGTGAATGGGAAACGAATCAACCCGGTCTCATTCCATACAGAGATTATGCGAGGAGGATTTCAACGTTCTTTACAGAAGTTGACTTTCATCATATTCCTCGAGAGGATAATCGGATGGCAGATGCTCTTGCTACGCTTGCTTCCATGATTGTGGTCAAATATTGGAATGAAGTCCCTAATATCACCGTGATGCGCTTGGATAGACCAACTCACGTGTTTGCAGTTGAAGAAGTGAATGATGACAAGTCTTGGTATTTTGATATCAAGAATTTCCTCCAGAACCAGGTCTACCCGCCTGGGGCATCTGTGAAAGATAGGAAAACTTTGAGAAGGTTGTCAGGTAGTTTCTACCTCAGTGGTGAAGTGCTATATAAGAGAAATTTTGACATGGTTTTGCTCAGATGCGTGGATAGACACGAAGCAAACCTGTTGATGACTGAGGTCCATGAGGGTTCATTTGGTACTCATTCCAATGGACATGCCATGGCTAGAAAGATGCTGAGAGCAGGCTACTATTGGCTGACAATGGAGTCTGACTGCTGCAAATATGTGAAGCAATGCCACAAGTGTCAGATTTACGCGGATAAGATTCATATTCCTCCGACACTTCTGAATGTGATTTCATCACCATGGCCTTTCTCTATGTGGGGAATTGACATGATCGGCATGATTGAACCGAAAGCGTCCAACGGACATAGGTTTATTCTCGTAGCAATTGACTACTTCACCAAATGGGTTGAAGCGGCATCATATGCGAATGTGACCAGGCAGGTGGTCGTGAAGTTTATCAAGAATCAGCTGATTTGCTGTTATGGTGTGCCTGATAAGATCATTACTGATAATGGATCTAACTTGAACAACAAGATGATGGAAGAGTTGTGCGTTGAGTTCAAGATTGCACACCATAATTCTTCTCCTTACAAACCCAAGATGAATGGGGCTGTTGAAGCTGCCAATAAGAATATCAAGAAGATTATCCAGAAGATGACAGTTACGTACAAAGATTGGCATGAGATGCTGCCATTTGCTTTGCATGGATATCGTACATCTGTCCGCACTTCAACAGGGGCAACCCCTTTTTCTCTTGTTTACGGCATGGAGGCTGTTCTCCCAGTAGAGGTGGAGATCCCATCAATGAGAGTCTTGATGGAAGCCAAGTTGACTGATGCTGAATAGATTCAGAGTCGTTATGACCAACTGAATTTGATTGAAGAGAAGCGATTAACTGCCATGTGTCATGGTCAGTTATATCAGCAGAGAATGAAGAAAGCATTCGATAAGAAGGTCAAGCCTCGTGTGTTCCGAGAAGGTGACCTTGTGCTCAAGAAAGTCTTGTCTTTCGCGCCCGATTCCAGGGGCAAGTGGACTCCAAACTATGAAGGTCCATATGTTGTTAAGAGAGCCTTTTCAGGCGGTGCTTTGATGCTTACAACTATGGATGGGGAGGATTTCACTCGTCCTGTGAATTCAGATGCAGTCAAGAAATACTTTGCCTAAAAAAAAAGAAGAGAAGTAAAGAAAAACAGAATAGCTCGCTAAGTTGAAAACCCGAAAGGGCGGCTTAGGCAAAAATGAGCGTCTCGGTGGAGAACCCGAAAGGGCAATCCAGGCAAAAATTAGAGACTTGGAAAAAAGAATATTTGCATCCCGCTAGATTGAGTACCTCACCCTGGGGCAATCTAGGCAAAAATTAGGGATTTGACAAGTAACTGCATCCTGGCAAGACTTTCTGTTCCGCAGCTGTCTTTTCGTCAGAGATTCTCGCTCAGTCGTCGTCAACTGAAGCTCCGAATACATCGGGTTCAAATTGGTAGAGAAATGGTCATTATGTTAAATGTAGCCCTCTTCCAATATATATCACCGATTTCAAATTTGTACAGATCTATGGAGTCTTGCCATTTGCAGGCTGCCATTCCATCAAATAAATTTGAGCTTTTATCCAATTATTTGCACTCTTATTTGTTTCAATTCAACAAATGTTTTGCATGTTTTAATTGATAAAATGTCATTGTTTTAAACAATAAAAAAAATTCAAAATTGTTTTTAAACAGAGTGAACATTCACAATGATGAAAGGATACTTAAGAATTCCTCAATGCTCTCCCAAGGGTGGCATGATTTCCAACAGGGTAAGACATTTGTTCATATTCCTGGCATGTTTGTATCCTCTTTCTCCAGATTGTTGTTGGGGTTGTTCCTCAAGCATAGCTTCTGTTGAGATTTTGTGTTCCCAGATCAGAGTGCTTGTTGGAAACTTCAGTTTTCCTCTCTTGCAGCATTCTCTCCCCAGCGTGGGTGCTTTCCTTTTGGAAGATTCGGTAGTTGGTGGGTTGATATCCCGGTACTTCGCCATTCTCCTCAGTGAAGTCGCCAGCGGAGTTGTTAGTATGATGTACTTCATCTATGCTATCTCTCCTCATCAGGGTGCTTGTTGAGGTTTATACCTCTTTTCCCTTCAGTAGAGCAGTGATTTGTTCCTCCTCAGCAGTTGTGTTCCCTTTTGGAAGGTTCGATTTTTTGGTGGTTGATCCCCAGCTCTCCTTCTCTGCCTCAAATAAACCCCAAGTAGATTTGTGGTGATGGGTTGTATCTGTGATGATTTTCTCCCTGTAGAGATTTGGTTGATTTCCTGGTGCTTTTGATCCCCAGTAGAGTGGCTTGTGTGCAGAATCTACTTGTGTGATCTATTTCCCCTCAGTGGGTTCATCCCCATTGGAGTTGCTGACAGTATCCCCAATAGAGTTGCTTGTGCAGCCAGATTCTACTTGTGTGTTCTGTTCTCTTCAGCAATTCTTGCTTGTGCAGTGAGCTCTTGTTTCCCAGTTGAGACTGAGGATTCCCTGCAGAAATCTCGGGATTTCTCCATTTCCCCAACATATTTGTCTTTGTGGCAGTTGTTGCCTGTTGTGAACTTTTGTTCCCCAGTTGGGTTGACTGATGATCCATCACTCAGAGATTTTGTGATTTCTTTGATATCTTTGATCTTTTGATCCTCAGCAGATCTTTGCTTTTTAGCATTCAGATCTCCAGCAAATTGGCTTTCCAGTTGGATTTCTTGGGTTTTCCTCTGGAAGTGTAGTACCGGGCTTTTGATTCCTGGACCTGTTTGTGTTAGAAATGTCTATTTTGTCAGCATTCATCAAACATAAATCACGCATCTTCAGGCATACTTTCAACATTTAGATATTCATGTTACATTTTTGCCATATATCTTTTGTTTGTTGTCTCCTGCTAATGGTGATATAGATCTCTCCAATAGATCTCTCCAAGCAGATGTCGGGTGTTTAATATCTCAATATAGAGTCAGCCCCATAAGCAGAAAATGTCTGTCATTCCTTCTGCAGTTCCCCACTGAGATATATCCTCGTGGATGACGGTTGTTTCCGTTTCCTCCCAACACATATATTGGGATGGGTTTCCCTATTGAGTTCTTTCCTCATTAGGATGAGTCTTGTTTCAGTTTGCCTTTTTGGTTTGATCCTGAATTGGCATTTTTTCAACTGTCTCTCGTGCTTCCCTGTGGAATAAATTAATAAATTGGCCAGTAACCGGCAATAGTTCATCTTATCCCCAGCGGAACCTTTTTGGGCCTTCTACCCAGTAACCGGTAGTTGTAAGTCCTATCCTTTGTGGTTTTCTACCCAGTAGCCGGTAGTTGTAAATCCTGTGTACCTTTTTCCCCTTTTGTGGAATCTGTGGTTGTGAACAGTTTTGTTCCTCAGCAAGAGTTGGTGGTTTTCTACCCAGTATTCGGTAGTCGTAAATCCTATTTTCTTGCTCTCCAGCAGTTGGTGGTTTGTTATAAACCCTATTTTATTTCCCGTGCAGAGTTGTGATCCTTTCACTCCCCACGCAGAGGCTTTGGTATTCTACCCCGTATTCGGTAGTTGAAAACCCTAATTCTTTTTATCCTCATCAGAGTTGTGGCCTCTACCCGGTAGCCGATAGTTGTAAGTCCTATCTCTTTTCCCCTAACAGAGGTAACCTTCGTGGTTCGTTCTGATTGGTGGTGGATTTTGTGGTCTTCTACCCAGTATTCGGTAGTTGTAAATCCTATGTTGTTGCTGTCTCCCTAGCGGAGTCTGTGCTTGCTTGTGGATAATTGATGTATGCTAGCAATTTTATCCTCAGCCAGAGGCTTCGGTCTTCTACCCAGTATTCGGTAGTCGTAAATCCTTTGTTCTCCCCTTTGCAGAGTTAACCTTGTTGTTCATCCTAACCGATGACGGTTACTCTTGTTGGTTATCTTCATCCGGTATTCGATGTTGATATTCCCTCCTTGCCTTTGGGTATTTGCTCTGAGTAAGCAATCGTATTCCCCAGCAAGTTTTTATGGATAATTGCCGGATGCTAGCAATTTTATCCCCAGCGGGTCCTTTCACCGTATGCTAGTGATTTGTTCCCCGGATCATTGATTTTTTATCAATGCATCCCTAGTGAGTCATCTTTCATTTACCCTTTTGTTGGTAATGATTGTTTCTCCCTTTGATCGGTCATCTTTATATACCTGGTTTTTGGTATCCCGATGCCTTTCTTGTCGGTCGATTTATCCTTTATTAACCCAGTAACCGGTTGTGGATAATCTTCCATGCGAGTATACTATCCACGTTCTGACGGTAATGGATAATATATCTCATGCACTCTTCAGTCGAAGCCTGTTGTGTTTCCCCAGTCGAGTAAGTTTCGTTTTCCTTTGCGGAATCGAATGTTCATTTCTCCCCTCTTTTGAGCGTATCTCCCAGTAACTGGTGATATGTCTCCTGGATAATTGCTGGATGCTTGCAATTTATCCTCAACGAGTTATCTTTCGTCTACCCTGTTGTTGTTGGTAACGATTGTTTCTCTTTTTGGTCGGTCACCTATTATATACCCAGTAACCGTATCTCTAGTGTCTCTTCCTTTTCGAGTATACTATCCACGTTCTGACGGTAATGGATAATATATCTCATGCGCTCTTTGGTTGAAGTCTTTTGTTCCTTCCCCATTTGAGTAAGATTCGTTTTCCCGTTGCGCAGTCGAATGTCCATCCTGTAAGTTGATTTGCTTGTTCAATCCCTCCTTTTGGATGATGAGTGTTTTGGCATATATACTAATTCACGCTTTGGTCGGTCACCTATTATATACCCAGTAACCGGTATCCCTGGTGTTCCTTCCTTTCTGCTCCGTATTATGACTTTGGTCCCCTGTGGAGTCAGATTTTCCTGAGTTGATGTATCCTTTTCAGGTCTTCCTCAGATGTTTGGTTGATTGATATCTCTCACCCTTATACCGGTCTTAGATATTCTTTCTTCCTGAGCTTGTTGTTCTTTCACCCAGTAACCGGTGTTTAGATCACATGTCTCTTTGAGCTTGTTATCCAGTAACCGGTAACACCTCATCTTGCAGATTTTCCCCAGGAGAGTCTCTTTGTTAGACATTCCCCAGTGGAGTTCCTGTTGTGATTTTACCCTTTTGCTGTATTGGCGTTTTCCCCAATATATGCATTTTTCCCCGGCAGGGAGGTTCTGTGTGAATCTTTCCCCAGTCCGAGTCCGGATTTTTATCCAAAGTATCTTTTGTGGTTAGTTTGAGTCAGCTTGAGTCTTTCCAATGGATGTGCTTTCCTTTGGAACTCTTTTCTCCCCGGTTTGAGTCCTTTACTCCCCAGTAAGGTCTCCAGTCCAGCCGTGTCCTGCTCACGCAGCGTCAGTTTCCCCTAATTCAGAGTCGTGTCCTGCTCATGCATTTCTTTTTCTTATCCCCATAAGAGTTCTGTTTGAGTCTCTGTTCCTGGTGAGTGTATTACTCCGATGGATCGTTTTTTCTTCTTTGTGGACCCATATTCCCCACAGAGATTGTTCCTTTGGCATTCACACATTGGCATCATGAGGTCTCTTAGGGACCAAAATTTGTCTCATTACTGTTATTTAAGCCCATTCTACCGCGTCGAGATGAAGATTTTAACCTTCACTTCTCCGGCTAGAATGACCTTAAATAGGGGCATCTGTAAGACCCCAATTTTGTCCCTAAGATCCCTCATGGCATTATATCATTTTATTGCATTGCCTCAAGGATCATTGGATACCTTGCTTCCTTCCCTGTGGGTGGGATCTCTTTGAGAGTGGTTCTTGATCACCAAGCATGGCTTGCATTTGTATATCATTGCTTTTCTTTTTGTCACTAACCAAAATGTACAAAAATATGTCATTAACCTTTGTTACTTGCAGCTGAAGCATTTGCAGGTCAAGCAATGAAAGGCATTCATTGAGCAATAGATGGTGGTCATTCTTGAGATTTGGACCCCATGATCATTATCAAGAGTCCATATGAGCTATGATGTCATTTTGAAGCAAAATCCCAAGTGGTAGAGGCTTAAATTTCATCAGGACATTTCCAGGTCATCTGAAGACCCAGAAAGTCAACTACAAAGTCAACTGTGGATTTGGAGGTGGGAAGTGATTAGAAATACTTCATTCATGTTCAAACAAGTCTCATTTGACATTTCAAACACTCACATTGAAGAATTTGAAGTCAAGTCAAAAATTTCCCAAAATGGAAAGTGACCCATAATTTGAAGTTTCCAAAAATGGAAGGGTTTTGGACCAACTTCAACTCAATCTTACATCATCAAAAAAGCTTCAAATGAAATTTTGTTGAACATGAAAGTTGTAGATCTTTCTCTCCCATTTCCAAAAAGTCCAAGATCATAAGCATCTGATGAATGGTTGAGGAGATATGATCAAATCATTGACAAGTGTGCATGGAACTTCAAATGAGCATAACTTTTGAACCAAAGCTCCAATTTGAGTGGTTCTTTTTGCAATATTCTTCTCTTGACCTCTAATTTCCAAATCATGCATTACATTACATAAAATATCATCACATAATCACTTGCTATTCCATGACTTTTTTGGAGGGAAAATGCAAAATTCAAAAATGGTGCATTGTATGGACTTTCTACCATTGCCATTGAGTTTAAAAAAGGATTTTAAGTGAAAATGATGAGGCCAAGGGTACTTTTCACGTGCAAATAGTACATGCACCATGCAAATTTGATTTTTTGCAAAACACCTTATTTCACTTAACCAAACTAATTATGGATTAGCAAAGTGATTAGGAAAGCATATATATACTCTAATCATAACAGAATTGAAGGAGGTTAATCACAATTCACATTTCAAGATCCAAATTCTTTCTCCCTCCAAAATTTTCTTCCATTCATAATTCAAAAAAAATTCAAATAGCATTGTAATATTACTTCATATTCTTGTTCCCTAGCATTGATTTAGTGCAGATCAAGTATTTGTTTGAAGAATTCGTGCAAGAATGGTGCATAGCAAGCTCATGAAGTTGAAAATGGAAAGTCAAGATTAAGCTAGATCTACACGTGTGCAAGCTTCCTTTTCTTCACCAAACATCATTTCAAGCATTGTAGAGTGGATTTGGATACTTACAAGCTGTGGATCGTGCAAAATCAAGAACTGCTCTTCAAGAGGTTTAGTTTTTGAATCTCTTAATTCTCAAATTCATGTATATATTCTGGTAGATCTTGTTCTCCTGGTGATTCTGATCTAAAAATCGTGTGAAATGATGCACTATAACATGAGATATGTGTGTTTAAAGTTTTACATCCAAAAATGTTTCTCATTGATTCTCTTAGATCTTGATGATTTGTGCTTAAATGATTGTTGATATTTGCTCTCCATTGCAAGAGCTTCATGTTGATGTATTTGTTTTTGAGTTCTGGAAAAAATTCTGGAAAAAGTATGAAGCTCGTGCACTGTTCATCTTCTTCTTCATGAAGAAGATGAAGATCTTCAGCCATGCGTCGACCATACAACAATGTTGCGTCGAACGTTCGACAGTTTTGCGTCGACCATAGTTGGCCTTGCGTCGACTCCTGGTTCTGTTAGGGTTTTGTGAAACGGCGTCGTTTCATTATGCTGGCGCGCTCAATTTGAATTTGTACAGGGTTCGATCCCTGCTGAGCGCTGATTTTCAAAATGCTTTCATATTTTCATCTTTTCCCTCCACTTTGCCATGCTTTGATTTTAATTTTTCTTCCAACTTAGAAAAATCATAATAAATTGAAAAATGATCCAATTCATCTCCAATTTTTTTCATATTGATCCTTATTTTGTCTAGTTTTTTATGATCATGAGTTTGCAATTTGTTCCTGGCTGGAAATTTATTTGCTCTAGGTTTATTGAACACATGTGCATTTGTGACCTTTCCTTACTCTTTCCTTTGTGAAATGCTTTATTTTAATCCAATGAACTTGAAATTTTACATGATGATTCTAGACACATTGATGGATGTTTTGGTTTTGGGTTGGTATTTTTTTCATTCACCATTTCTGTTTTATGCTTGTGTTAACATGGTGTGACAATTTGTGTCATACATTTGGTTGTCCAACTTGTGCCATTTAATTTCCATGCCAAATGATCTTGGATGCTTCTGATTTTCTGTATGTTGATCATGTTGAATATGTTGAATGTTCATGAATTTTTCCAGAATTATTTGAATCATTTCTGTTTTGTTTTGGAATTTTCATTCATGATGTCCATATATGAGCTTTTGAAATTGCCTTTGACTTCTTTTGATCATGAAATGCATTTGATGATTGATTTTGATGTGAGCCTTTTTAGGACTTGTTAATATGTGTTTGAAGTTGCATTGTGTTGAATTTCAGCTCCTGTTTTGAATTTTTTTCTTCATCTTTGACCCTAGGCTTTGACCTAGTGGTTTGTTGCTTACATGTGAGCTTTGAATTTCAGGTTTAAGCATCCAAGTTCCATGGTTGATGATGCTTCATCATTTGGATGTTGATATTTGCTTTTGATTGCTAACACTTGTTGTTTTGTAGGGTGATGATAACTCATTTGAGTTTGCCTTATGGCTTTTGTGTTGTACATTGGGGTTGTCTGTTGGTTATTAACTGTTGTCTGTTTGTCTGAAAGTTGTACTGATTGGTTTAGCTGTTTCCACAGGTACCTAAGTTGCTTTAAGTTCATTTGAACTTTGCTTTGCTTTTGCTTGTGGTTGGCATACCACTTGGGTATAATCTCTAATCTTCATGTAGTCTGGAAGACCTGTCATGTTACTTTGGCAGGCACCTGTCTGAAGTCCTCCTTAAGAGGCCATGTTTTTGTTTGTTTAATTTTGTGCCAAGCAGGTAAAGTCCTCTTAAAAGGCAATTGGCAGATAAAAGGGATGTGTAACCCATCCCCTGCTATTCAGTTGTGTCATTCACTTTGCTTACACCATGTGTTGATGCATTGTGAATAAAAAACCCAAGATCTTATAGAGTCAATCATTTGTGGAGAAGAGTTCCTACATTCTGAACTCCCACACTTTCTATTGTTTAAAGCTCTCCCAGGCCAGGGATAAGAGCTATGAGGCATAACCCTCATCTCCATTTCATCTGCTTCACCCTAACTCTCAATGTTAGGGTTAAGAGCTCAAAATTCCCCATTCCAGTTGGCTGTAAAGCCTAACCTTGCTTGAGCCTAATTGATTGTGTATAGTGTGTGCTAATTGATTTCTTGTTTGCTGGTTTGCCCATATGTACATAATTGTTTGAGTGTGCCTTTGTGCATTATTTTCATCTTTGAACATTAATTGTGTATCATTTCATGGTCATTGTTCATATCTTTGTGACACTTTGTTTGTCCATTGAGGAGTTAATTGTAAGTCCATTTATTGGCAGTTGTTTCCTATGATCTGGGAGGAGTTGGGACTAAGACCATTGATTGGCATCCCATTTCCTTGGAGTCGAGTGTAAGACCATTTATTGGCAACTTGTTTCCTCTTGCTTCTTGCATTTGTTTTCTTTGTTTTGTGAGACTAGTATAAGTCCATTGATTGGCATCTGGTATCCTTGTTTCTCTTTGTTTTAGGAGATTGGAATAAGTCCATTGATTGGCATCTGGTATCCTTGTTTCTCTTTGTTTTAGGAGATTGGAATAAGTCCATTGATTGACATCCGGTATCCATTTACTTTGTTCATCTGTTATTTGCTTGTTGCCTTTTCCAAAGGAATCACTTGGATCATCTACATATGATCTCAAGAGGTGAACATCTAAGAAGTTTTACATCCCTTAACCTTCACCCTTTTTGTTCTAAACCTCCATCTTTGCATGTTAACTCAAAACCAAAAAAAGATATTGTGCAAACATTTTCACTTCTTTTCAAACTAGAAACCTAGGCTTTAGGCCTTTGATTTTCAAACTTCATTTTCATAATACTTCTTTGAATTGAATTCTAATCATACTTTGACCATCTTTTGTGAATAATTCTAATTGGTTAATTCCACTCATTCAATTGTTTTGTGGCTTTGTCCATTCTTGATAAGTTTTCATACATTAGCCATAGATCTCAATTATCTTAGTGGTTGATGTGAATCTCACCTTTTGTCCTTAGTGATTGAATTGTAAGACTTCCTTGCTTATTATAGGGCATGGTCCCTCACTAGCAAGTTGAAGCTTTTCTCACATGGTGGACTTGTGGTTGTATAGGTTGAGTTTTCTCCCGTGGATAACGAAAGACCTTAGTGCTTTTGTTTAAAATGAATTCACCCATATTTTTGGAAATCTTTTAGCCGAACTACGAGGTTTTGATCCTGTAAAGGTACGTAGGCAATGGATCTTTCCATCCAAACACAAAAAATAATAAAAACTGTATATTCTTTTCTCATCCTCCCAATCAATGTTTGCACAATAAATGTTCATAAACAATATCCTTTTGCAACAATTTGTAAAAAGGGTTCCCTAGGAGTACCTAGGATGCATTGGGTGCCTAACACCTTCCCTTTGCATAATTACCCCCTTACCCAGATCTCTGACCTTTCATTAGTTTTCTATGTGTAAAACTTCTTAGGCTTTTGTTCGCTTTTTAGTCATTCCTTTGGATAAATAAAAGTGCGGTGGCAACTCTATCTTTGTATGCTTTGCTTTTGATTTAGTCAATAAATCATAAAGTGACGAATACACCGCTACACCATTGCTTAAAGAAGGGCCAAAACCTGGTTCCCGTCGGGGCATGGTATTTGATGGAGCTGTTAATCAATATGGAAATGGCATGGGGGTAGTGACTATTACTCCTCAAGGCACGCATCTACCATTTACAGCTAGGTTGACTTTCAAGTGTACAAACAACATGGCAGAGTATGAAGCTTGCATTATGGGGCTTGAAGAGGCCATGAATCTCAGAATCAAGTATTTGGATGTCTTCAGTGGTTCGGCTTTGGTTGTGAATCAAATCAAAGGAGAATGGGAGACAAATCAACCCGGTTTGATACCATATAGAGATTATGCGAGGAGGATTTCAACTTTCTTTACAAAGGTTGAGTTCCATCATATTCCTCGAGATGAAAACCGAATGGAAGATGCTCTTGCAACATTGGCATCGATGATTGTAGTGAAGTATTGGAATGAAGTTCCTAATTTATCTATGATGCATCTTGATAGGCCAGCTCATGTGTTTGTTGTTGAAGAAATCAAAGACGAGAAGTCGTGGTATTACGACATCAAATGTTTCCTCCAAAGTCAGATTTACCCGCCTGGGGCATCTTTGAAAGATAAGAAGACTTTGAGAAGATTAGCCGGTAATTTTTACTTGAATGGTGATATACTATACAAGAGAAACTTCGACATGGTTTGGCTCAGATGCGTGGATAGACACGAAGTAGACTTGTTGATGACTGAAGTGCATGAAGGTTCCTTTGATACTCATTCCAATGGACATGCAATGGCGAAGAAGATGTTGCGAGCAGGTTACTATTGGCTGACAATGGAATCTGACTGTTGCAAATTTGTGAAGAAATACGACAAGTGTCGACACTATTGAATGTTATCTCTTCCCCGTGACCCTTCTCCATGTGGGGAATTGATATGATTGGGATGATTGAGCCTAAAGCTTCAAATGGACATCGTTTCATTGTAGTGGCAATTGACTACTTCACAAAATGGGTTGAAGCGGCATCGTATGCAAATGTGACCAAGCAAGTTGTTGTAAGGTTTATCAAGAATCAAATTATATGTCGTTATGGTGTGCCAAGTAAGATCATTATTGACAATGGATCAAACTTGAATAACAATATGGTGGAAGTTCTTTGCAAGGACTTCAAGATTGCACGTCATAATTCTTCTCCCTACAGACCCAAGATGAATGGGGTTGTTGAAGCTGCGAACAAGAACATCAAGAAGATTATCCAGAAGATGGTTGTCACATATAAGGATTGGCATGAGATGCTCCCTTTTGCTTTGCATGGGTATCGTATATCCATTTGCACTTCAATAGGGGCAACCCCTTTCTCTCATGTTTATGGTATGGAAGGAGTGCTCCCCGTAGAGGTTGAGATTCCTTCATTACGTGTGCTCATGGAAGCCAAGTTGACTGAGACTGAATGGTGTCAGACCAGGTTTGATCAGTTGAATTTGATTAAAGAGAAGAGATTGACTGCCATGTGTCATAGTCAGTTGTATCAGCAAAGGATGAAGAAAGCTTTTGATAAAAAGGTCAAACCTCGAGTGTTCAGAGAAGGTGACATTGTGCTCAAGAAGATTTTGACGTTCAAGCCAGATTCCAGAGGAAAATGGACTCCTAATTATGAAGGACCATATGTTGTTAAGAGAGCCTTTTCAGGCGGCGCATTGATTATTACAACAATGGATGGTGAAGAGTTCACTCGTCTTGTGAACGCAGATGCAGTCAAGAAATACTTTGCCTAAAAAATAAAAGAACAGCTCGCTAAGTTGAAAACCCGAAAAGGGCGACTTAGGCAAAAATGAGCGTCTCGGTGGATTGAAAACCCGAAAGGGTGATCCAGGCAAAAATTAGAGACATAAAATAGAAAGAATTTCCCGATAAGTTGAGTACCCCACCTTGGGGCAACTTATGCAAAAATTAGGGATTATGGCAAGTAACTGCATTCTGCTGATCTTCAGATTTTGAAGACTTGTTTGAGCACAAGGGTTGACATCAGTTCATCCCCAGTAGCGGTCAAGAGCATAGTGGATATCAAGAGTTGGTAGAAGGATTAAGGATCATTTGTATTCAATGTACCCCTTTTTCCATGTAAATTACCATTTTCAACTTTGCAAAAATCCATGGAGTCTTGTCATTTACATACTACCATTCCATTAAATAAAGTTGAGCTTTTATCCAAATTGTTTCTACTCTTATTTACTTCAGCCAATAGTTTTAAATTTTATTATGATCATTTTGAAATTAAATTTGTAAATCAAAATCAAGTTTTTTCTTAAATATATAAAAGCAAGAATTTTTCCAAAGCAAGTAAAAGGACTATCAACAGCATTTCAATGGATAGCAAGTCCTTAAGTGCGAAACATCAGAGGTTCCCCAAGCAGTTAATCCTTCAGGTATCCCTAGACGTTTATGTTGATTCAGTTCCTCAGCGGAGTGTTTGATCCTCAATGGAATTCCTTTCCTCG
The DNA here is from genome assembly GCF_024323335.1 of Lathyrus oleraceus. Taxonomy (NCBI): domain Eukaryota; kingdom Viridiplantae; phylum Streptophyta; class Magnoliopsida; order Fabales; family Fabaceae; genus Lathyrus; species Lathyrus oleraceus. The sequence continues at coordinate 75,281,319 of NC_066582.1, read as the reverse complement.
TCCCCAGCTGAGTTGGTTGATTCAGATACCCTGCGGCGTGTTGTTTTCCCCGACAGAGTTTCTGCCTTCCCCAGTGGAGTTTGTACATCCACAACGAAGTTCATATTTCCTTAGCAGGGTTGATCTTCAGAGGTTGTTGATCTTCCCTAGTAGATCGCATTGGTTTCCCCACCAATCGTCATTCAACTTCCTCCCAGTCAGAGTTTCCTCCTGGTTTCTGAGCAGCCTTTGTTATGATTATTCTCTATAGGGTTGTCTCCCATTTTTATGGTGTTGACCTAAAATTCCCCACAGATTGGATGTTCTGTCCTCAGCAGATCTCTTCCTTCCCTAGCTAGGTTTGAACCTTTGGGATGTTGATCTCTTCGTTCTCTAGCAGTTGTCTCTATATTTTGTGGATTGACCGAGGATCGTACCGATGGTTCAAATTCTTTGCGACCCCTTTGTATCCTTTGTGATCGTTTTGTCAGCATAATCATCATATATACATATACATATACAATCATATAATTTCATAATTGCATACCCTGCATCTTCATATTTGATTTGTTTGAGATTCTTATGGCGGTATTTTATCCCCATACCAAATCTGGTGTCTATCCTCCTTCAATTGTAGAGTGTCATCCCCTTAAGCAGAAAGATTTTAACCTTTCTCCTTTTCCCCACTGAGTTTGTTTCCTCGTGGATGGTTGTTATTTCAGTTTCCTCCCCAGTTGATTTTTTGGATGGAATTACTCCCCTTGAGTTATGTCCTCATTGGGTTGAGTCTTGATTGACCGTTTTCTTTCTAGCTCTTACCTAGATAGATGCTTTGGTCCCTTGAGAGTCTATTACCCAGTAACTGGTAATATTCTTCTTAGTTTACAGTTTGTTACTTCTTATCCACTACCCGACAAAAGTACCCTTTTTTCCCTCAATAGAGTCCCCAGTGGACCTATTCCCCAGGAAGTATATCCTTGATATGTCCATCCTAATCGGTGACGAATATCTTTCTTTCCCCTACCTGAGTCTATCCTTGATATGTTCATTTTAACCGGTGACGGGTATTTTCATTCTTTTGGTATTCTACCCAGTAAAAAGGTAGTTGTAATCCCTATTTTGTTCCCCAAAGAGTTAATCCTTGATATGTTCATCTTAACCGATGACGGGTTTTCTTTTCCTTGTGGTTTTCTACCCAGTAACCGATAGTTGTAAATCCTACTTTTCCCCTGTGCGGAGTCTATCCTTGATATGTTCATCCTAACCGGTGAAGGATTTTCTCTTCTATGGTATTCTATCCAGTAACTGATAGATATAATCCCTATTTTTGCTCCTCATCAGAGTCGATCCTTGATATGTTCATCCTAACCGATGACGGATCTTCTCTTTGATTGGGTTTCTACCCAGTAATCGATAGTTATAAATCCTACTTTGTCCATTATTCAGAGTCTATCCTTGATATGTTCATCCTAACCGGTGACAGATTTTCTCTCCGACGGTTTTCTATCCAGCTTTCGATAGATGTAATTCCTACCCTTTTTGTTCAGTTGGTATATCCTTGATATGTTCATCCTAACCGATGAAGGGTATCCTCCTTGACATTTCCAGGCAAGTCTATCCTTGATATGTTCATCTTAGCCGGTGACGGATTTTCTTCCCTGTCGAGTTTATCCTTGATATGTTCATCATAACCGATGACGGATACTCTCACCCTTGGTCTTCTGCCCAGTAACTGGTAGTTGTAAATCCTATCTTTTCTGCAGTTTCCCCAGCAAGGTTATTCTTACACAGTAACCGGTAATGAATTTCCTCTCCTGGAATCCTCAGCGAGTCATCCTTGATGTGTTCATCCTAACCGATAATGGATGTTCTCTCTGTCAGATCTTTATTATCTCCTTACCCAGTAACAGGTAGTGGATAATAGATTTCTGCTCCTCCTGTGTTAAAGTTTATCTTCCTCAGTTTAGTTGAGTGTGCATTTCCTTAGTGAAATCACTTTTTGTTAGACGGTGTGGCTAGTGATCAAGAGGGGGGTGAATAGATCACCTCTTTGAAAATAAACGGATTTAAAATTTTATCAGAGTTATTGAAACTTAGCGGAAAATTTCAGTCCCGAATCGACTTCCGTCTATTCTGAACCGCTACTAGAAAACCGGAAACGCGAATTTATTGCTGGATTTGAATTAGAATGACAGAAATTATTAACACTAGAATCTTATCAAATTGAATGCACTTATCACTAAATCCTAATTCCAATGAATAAAACTCAGCTAACAGTTTTGTCAAACAGTTGGTGTGTATGTGATCAATGATGAACAACAGTGGACTTTAGTTAAAGAGGTTTTCTTGCCACTATTGTATCGCAAAAAGTACAGCCACAACACACTAACTGAATTTGCTAAACCGTTGAAAAACGTAAAGAGAGATAAGGAAAGAATACGATACGCAGAGATTTGGTAAGGAAGTTCCCCACGTCGTCCTCGCGTGTGGGTACGTCTCCCTCTCAATTTCAAATGAAATTGAGAATTGTGATTATCAATAATGTCGAATTCGTTGATACAAGGTTACAATACAAAGACAGAATTCTAAATTCCAAGAACTTCTTCTTGTATGAAACCTCCACTTGATCTGAGCACGATCAAGAATTTCCTGCAAGAAATTGCAAACAATTCACCGGTTCCACGACCTGTTTGTGAAATCCCCCGATTTCCAAACGCAACGCTGCGGCTGAATCTGTTCTGCAAACGTGACTGACAAACCCGCAAGAGCACTCCAGTTCTTGAAGGACAAACCAATTGGTTTTTCTTCGAAACCCCCTTCAATCTTCAACTCAGCTAGATCCTCGATCGTTCCACTGAACACCTCAGCTAGATCCTTGATCGTTACCACTGAACGTTATCTCGTTGATCCTTTAATCCAAAGAACAAGAATGATTATGTGTTGATGTTCTTGAAGAAAAGAGATTGAGAAGATGGAGAAGATGAAGTCTCTTTCAGGTTTCTTATTGCTCAAACAATTGCTGCTACACACTCCTTTGATTGGTGTTTCAACTGTTTTTCCCTCTCAGAATTCGTATCAGTCACTGCTGTCACAAATACTACTTATATATGAAAAACATAAGCTGTTAGTAGATAAAACAGACTTATGTATTGATACATGAAGTTATGCATCGATACATACTGTAAGGTTGATGAATTTTAGAGAATTTATGTAAGCATGGATCGATACAAAATGCGCATGTATTGATACATAGATCATTTCAACTAACATGGATCGATGCAAGGCTCGTATGGATCGATCCATAGAGCATTTTGCCTGTCCATGTATCGATACATGACTCGTATGGATCGATACATACTGAACAAAAGTGTTTTGTGGTTTTCAACATATTTTATGGATCGATGCATAGGAGTATGTATTGATACATACTGACACAAAATAGTTTTTATGAGTTCTTTTTAAGAGATGTATCAATGTGGATCTTTATGTATAGTCATGAAACAATAGTATGGGATTAAAACACAAATGAATCATGTAAAATAATGCATAGCCAACACTTGGATGATGATCACACAAATTGCTATCATTCAAAATTTATTCAAAGTAAAGAATTTGCTCACAAACTCCCCCTTTTTGATGATGGCAAATTTTTTGGCAAGATGTGTGATACTCCCCCTGAGTTTGTGCATATCTGTCAACATATCTGCATTTCTCCCCCTTTGTCAACATCAAAAAGAAGAGGAAACAAGTTTATCAAGGCAACATGTTGTAGCAGGACATGGCAAAAAAATGATAAAGAAGCTAACCATCACAAAGAAGGAAGCTTAAAGGTAAAGAATCACTCACAAAGAATGACAAATAGGGTCAATAGCATCAGAAGTAAACAGAAAGTGATAAGCATTTAAGTAGTAGAACGAGTTTAAGAATTACAGAAGCTAAACCATATATTGTGCAACAATTCAAAAAAACTTAAGCCACATGAAATGAAATGCAGTGAAATGAAATGATGATGGTTTAATGTGGATTGTAGCCACCACAGGACTCCTCATCATCTCTATCAGGATCTCTGAAGCTTGGCGGAGGCGGAGGAGGAGGCATTGTGTCTGGATTTTGGCCCATGAAGGAGTAGTGCCTAAACCGGTTCTGAACTTCAACACTTCTAAATCTGTCCATAATACCAGGATTGGCACGGCAGTCGTCCATAAAGCCAGACATTTCATTGTAGAAGACTTGGTACCACTTAACCAAGTCTTGGTGCCAAGAGTGTTGGTTATGGTACATCCGTGTATGCTCATCATGCCACTCACGGTGCTCCTTATGCCACTCATTTTGTTGTACATGCCAAGACCGTGCCTCGTCATGACGTTCCTTGTTGGCAAGCTCCATTTGTTGAAGCATTTGAGTGAGGTGCGCAGTAGGTGTTGAAGATGAAGCACCGCCGGAGAACGGAGGAACCGTAGGTTCAGGTACATAGTTGGTTGGAGACCACCTTTGTGGCACCCAATCACCCCAACCAGCATTGTCCTCAGCTGGAGGCACATCTGCTTCTTGCGCATCATGCATTTCTTCATCAGGTTGGTCTTCAACAACATGGATTCGTTCAGAAGGTACATCAAAATTATAGATCCTTGTTTTGGATTTCCTTTCATAGAAATAGAAACATTTACGGTCCTTGTCCCACCGATATCCCATATGAGATAAAGTGGAAGAGTCAAACTCTTGAGCAGCAGATGGAGATATGAGAGGAACTAGAGGGATTGCAACTTTCCAAAACTTAAGAATTTTCATTATTTGAGAAGCATAACCAAGAGCGACATTCTTGGAGCTGTTACGCACGAAAAATAGACGCTTCACAAAGTAATGAGCCCAATTCAAAGGAACCTTATTTTGCAGAATATACAGGAGATGTATGCTTGCCCTGTCTAACCGAGAATGTCCACTGTTTGCTGGACGTAGAATGTGCGAGATAATCCAATGAAGAATACGCGGAGTTTTCTTAATCATGCCAGACGTGACGTGTTCATCTTCACTCAGCGGTCTGTCCAGTTTCAAGATAGATGGAGTAAACTCCTTCATGTTAAATTCAGTATCAAAATGCAGGTCATGCCAGGACTTGAAATTAAGCGACGGAGGCGGAATTTGAAACACTGTTTCCCAATCAGCAGCTTCAAAAGTATATGTTCTGACACCGATAGAACACTTAAACAAATATCCTCTACCAGGTTGTAGGCCAGCATAAAATGCACGGATAAAATCCTCATGATAATCATCCTTTGTAGACAAAAATGACCTAAGTCTTTGTGCATGTAGAAGTTCAACCACATCATTGAGATGCAGATGAATAGCATCATGTTTATCAAAGATATGGGGTTTCATAACTAACCTGGTCTTGAAGGAATCCTCAAACTCAGTAGTAATTGCAGGATGAAGCAAGTCTAAGGCATTTGGAGGAATGTCTGGTATCTGCTGAGAAGTACCAATCGGTTCCTTTCCTTTTCCTTTTCCCTTTGCTCTAGCTGGAATGGTTCGTGGAGGCATGGTGATGAGAGGTTGAGGGAAAGTGGAATGAATTTAGGGTTTTGGAGAGAGTGATGATGAGGGAAATTAGGGTTAGCCGTTGGTTTTGGGAGGTATGGGGACTGCTGATATGAAGTCTTGAGATAGGATATGATAAGAGTGGCTGATGTGTCGATCCATGAGAGAGAAAAAATGCATTTAATCCAAGTAGCAGTCAGTATGTGTCGATACATATGGCCATGGATCGATCCATATTATGCATTTTTGTTTTTAAAAGGTCTATGTATCGATACATACGACGGATGGATCGATACATCCTGAACCAGTTTTGACAAATTTGAAATGCAGAAGATATGAATCGATGCATACATGTTTGGATCGATACATGCTGATGCCAAACCAGATTTTAATGAATTTTTATGCAGTATGTATATGCATTATGAAGTATGTCATGATAATTATGCCCAAGTATGATTCATAAATCAGATTTTTAATGTGCAAGCAATATATGCAAACAAATTTACATCAACGAGAGTAAGAACTTTTGTTCTAACATACACAATCACTTAGTTGTAAAAGAATTATAGAAAGGAGTGATATTACCTCTACTGACGTAATCTTGTGATGTATAAATGACATCTCTGAATTTTTTGACATCGACGCACTTACCATGCTCATCCTTATCTAGATTTCCGTTGGTAGGAATAGGAGTGTCAATTGGTTTGGAGTCATTCATTCCAAAGCGCTTGAGTAGTTCTCTGCAGTATTTTGTTTGACATACTATTATACCCTCATCAAGTTGCTTTATCTGCAGTCCTAGGAAGTAATTCAGCTCCCCTATGAGACTCATTTCAAATTCACCCTGCATAACCTTAGAAAATTCTTCGACCAAGTGTATGTTAGTTGAACCAAAAATTATATCGTCTACATAAACTTGAACTAAAAGGATGTGCTTTCCCTTGTGTTTAATAAAGAGAGTATTATCCACTTTACCTCTTGAGTATCCATGATCAATTAGAAAATTGCTAAGCCTTTCATACCAAACCCGAGGGGCTTGTTTAAGACCATACAAGGCTCGTTTTAATTTGTAAACATAATCTGGATTTTCAGCATTCTCAAAACCAGGAGGTTGTGAGACATATACCTCTTCATTTATGACACCATTTAGGAAAGCACTCTTTACGTCCATTTGGTAAAGCTTAAAATTGTTAGAACACGCATAGGCAAGCAAGAGACGTATAGCTTCAAGGCGAGCATCGGAAGCATAAGTTTCCTCATAGTCTATGCCCTCCTCTTGGTTATACCCTTGTGCTACTAAACGTGCCTTGTTCCTAGTTATCACTCCGTTTTCATCAAGCTTATTTCTAAAAACCCATTTAGTACCTATGATATGATGATCTCGCGGACGAGGGACAAATTCCCAAACGTCATTTCTTTTAAATTGATTAAGCTCTTCTTGCATGGCCATTAGCCAAAATTCATCAATCAAGGCCTCTTTGGCATTTTTAGGTTCTACTTGGGAAACAAAAGCGAAGTGAGAACAAAAATTACTTATCTTGGAACGAGTCATTACTCCCTTTGAAATATCTCCCAAGATGTTGTCGATAGGATGGTCTTTTGAAGATTTCCAAGCTGGTGGAAGGTCATTCACTTCAGTTGTCCTTTCTTCCTCATCTTCTTCATGACTACTATCTTCCTCCTTCTCATGGGCAGCTGTTCTGGACTGATCATTTTCCGCAACAGCTTCCTTGAGTATGTCTTCTGTAGATACACCTGCGTCATCAAAAGAAATACCTTTTCCGACACTTTTCGGATAAGACTCATCAAAAGAAACATGGACAGATTCTTCAACAGTGAGTAAACGCTTATTATACACTCTATATGCTTTACTTGATAGTGAGTATCCAAGAAAGATACCTTCATCCGCTTTTGCATCAAACTTCCCAATATTTTCCTTACCATTATTCAAAACAAAACATTTACAACCGAACACGTGAAGATGTGACAAGTTTGGCTTTCTTCCTTTTAAAAGCTCATAAGGGGTTTTGTTTAAAATAGGACGGATTAAGATCCTGTTTAAAACATAACAGGATGTGCTAACAGCATCAGCCCAAAAGTATTTTGGTAATCCACCCTCATTTAGCATTGTTCTTGCCAACTCCTCTAAAACATGGTTTTTACGCTCCACAACGCCATTTTGTTGTGGAGTTCGAGGAGCTGAAAATTTATGCTCAATACCATACTTGTCACAGTACTTATCAAAGTGATAGTTTTGAAATTCACCACCATGATCGCTACGGATTGTAACTATTTTGGAATTCATTTTGTTTTGGGACAGATTTGCAAAATTCTTAAAAGCAGAAAAAGTTTCATCTTTGCTATGAAGGAATATAATCCAAGTAAATCTAGAATAGTCGTCAACAATTACAAAACCATAATAATTTCCACCAAAGCTCTTTGTCCTAGAAGGTCCAAAGAGATCCATATGGAGAAGCTCAAGGGGTCGTGAAGTTGAAATTACATTTTTAGATTTGAAAGAGACCCTTGTTTGTTTTCCCATTTGGCACGCGTCACATAGGTGGTCTTTTGAAAATTTTATTTTTGGAAGACCGACTACTAGATCCTTAGATACAACCTTATTAAGCAAATCGAAATTAACATGCGCTAAACGTCTATGCCAAAGCCAAGAATCATCATTCAAGGTAACTAGACATTTAGTACTTGTTAAAGATACATCAAAAAGGTCAAGCATATAGATATTGTTTACTCTTACACCCTTAAACACAACGTTCTGTTCAGCATGTTCAATTATGCAGCAAGTTTTTGTGAAAGAGACTTTATAGCCCTTGTCACACAATTGACTTATGCTTAACAAATTGTGTTTAAGTCCCTCTACTAGATGGACATTAGAAATAGTAGTGGTAGAGGGATTACCTACACTACCTTTGCCGAGTATAGCTCCTTTGTTATTGTCTCCATAAGTAACATATCCCTTCTTCTTTGCCTTGAAGTCTATGAAAAGCGATATGTCACCGGTCATGTGCCTTGAGCAACAGCTGTCAAGAAACCATCTTCTATCTACGGAAGCAAGGCACTCATCCTACAATATCAAAAGAGAGAAGTTGGTACCCATTTTTCATTGGGTCCAAGTGGGTAAGTGCTAACATGGTTGCCTTTTGGCTTCCATTGATAAATACCTTTAGGAACAAGAAATCTCCTAAACTTGCATTTCTCAATGGTATGGCCAGCACGACAACAATAATGACATAAATCATGATGATGTGTTTGTTTATTCTTGTTCATTAAATCCTTTGGAATGAAAGAGTATTTTGCATATGGTGGATTTAACGACTTCTTAAACAACCTAGAGTCAACGGCATAAGTAACCTTAGGTTGTAACGCTTTTTCTAATTTGACCTTGAGGGTGTTTACCTCTTTTTGCCAAATATGACAAGCGTCACAATACCTAACTTTACTACATCCATCAATGTCAATATCTTTTGAATTTTCTGCAATACTAGCTTTTAACGATTCTAAATCATTTTCAGCTTTGTATACTTTACCTTCCAGAAATGAAAAAATTTGTTTATCGGAAGATAATCTTTTAAAAGCATCTACAGCTTTGTTATGCAATTTTTCAAAAGCTATTTTCAGTTCAGAAACTATTGTGTATAAAATTTATGGTTTCTCAATTGGTGCAAACCAAATCACCTTAATTTGTAATTTAAGATGAAAAGTATTTTCCCATTGGTAATAAAATAGTTATCCATTAAGCGGGAAAAATCCTATTTGAAAGAAAGACAAATTATGCCATAAATTTAGCAATAACGGACTAAGAGGGTCAACTACCCAGCTAATATTCATACTTAAATACCGTTACTGTATAGCTAGATTTCATTGTGAAAGACCTATTACTAGATATTTCATGGGTAGAGCCCAGAAGTGTGAACTGTACAAGTTCACAATAACATAGAAGAGAAATTATTATAATAGGCTCGTTTTACCTTTTTGTCATTGATTTTCTTCTTGTGGTAGGACAGATTTTTGGTGTGAGCCATAAGGCACAGATTTGCGGTTTCATCACTATCACTTGAGCTTTGTGTGCTTGATGAATCACTATCACTTTCCCATGCAACGTAAGCCCTTCTTTGTTTGTTGTACCCTTTTGGTGAAGCTTTTCTTTGATCCTTATATTTCCTAGGACAGTCTGTTTTATAATGTCCAGATTTACCAAATTAAAACAAGATCCTCTTCCTCTACTCTTCTTATTCTCTTCCTGTTTCACATCTGTAGATTGTCTTCGAAACTTCATGAGGTTTTTGTCGGAATGCTTGACTCCATTCTTTCGAATGAGTCTATTATATCTCCTTACAAACAGTCCCATTTCCTCATCATCCGAATCTTTGTCACTACTAGAATCATTGTCACTTTGCTCTTTTCGTGAGGACTTAGAGCTAGAGGCCACAAGAGCTATTGGCTTCTTCTCTCCCTCTTTGTCTCTTTTCTTCTCCTTTTCCTTCTTACTTTTGTTCTCATATTTTTCAAGACTTTCCAATGCATGTTGATGTTCTTCCAGCTTTCCAAACAGAGTTGTAATCGTAAGTCTCGTTAGATCGTTGGCTTCCTTAATTGCTGTTACTTTAGGTTGCCATTCCCTGCTAAGACACCTGAGAATTTTATTAGTAGCAATTTCATTGGAAACAGGTTTTCCAAGTGCATTCAACCTATTAGTGAGATGAGTGAATCTCTTTTGCATGTCGGAGATAGATTCTCCTTGTTTCATGCGAAAGAGCTCAAACTCTTGATTTAGTGTGTTAATGCGGGACTGTTTTACTTCAGTAGTACCCTCATGGGCAACTTCTAAAGCATCCCACATTTCTTTAGCTGTCGTGCAATGGGATACTCGATAATACTCATCAACACCAAGTGCTGAAATTAGCATATTTCGAGCTTTCCAATCACACGACCACTTTTTCTCATCTTTCTCATTCCAATCAGCTTCTGGTTTAGGAACTATGGGGCCAGCCGCATTTGTCATAGTAATTTGAAAAGGACCATTTTCAATGGCAGCCCATACTAGCCTGTCCACAGAATTTATATGAACTCGCATGCAGTCTTTCCAGTAGCCGTAATTTTCACCGTTGAAAATAGGCGCTCTATTATACGCCCCCTTTGGTTCAGAATCCATACTGTTACAGGCAGCCACAGAGCACCAGCGAACCAGGCTCTGATACCACTTGTTAGACGGTGTGGCTAGTGATCGAGACGGGGGTGAATAGATCACCTCTTTGAAAATAAACGGATTTAAAATTTTATCAGAGTTATTGAAACTTAGCGGAAAATTTCAGTCCCGAATCGACTTCCGTCTATTCTGAACCGCTACTAGAAAACCGGACACGCGAATTTATTGCTGGATTTGAATTAGAATGACAGAAATTATTAACACTAGAATCTTATCAAATTGAATGCACTTATCACTAAATCCTAATTCCAATGAATAAAACTCAGCTAACAGTTTTGTCAAACAGTTGGTGTGTATGTGATCAATGATGAACAACAGTGGACTTTAGTTAAAGAGGTTTTCTTGCCACTATTGTATCGCAAAAAGTACAGCCACAACACACTAACTGAATTTGCTAAACCGTTGAAAAACGTAAAGAGAGATAAGGAAAGAATACGATACGCAGAGATTTGGTAAGGAAGTTCCCCACGTCGTCCTCGCGTGTGGGTACGTCTCCCTCTCAATTTCAAATGAAATTGAGAACTGTGATTATCAATAATGCCGAATTCGTTGATACAAGGTTACAATACAAAGACAGAATTCTAAATTCCAAGAACTTCTTCTTGTATGAAACCTCCACTTGATATGAGCACGATCAAGAATTTCCTGCAAGAAATTGCAAACAATTCACCGGTTCCACGACCTATTTGCGAAATCCCCCGATTTCCAAACGCAACGCTGCGGCTGAATCTGTTCTGCAAACGTGACTGATAAACCCGCAAGAACACTCCAGTTCTTGAAGGACAAACCAATTGGTTTTTCTTCGAAACCCCCTTCAATCTTCAACTCAGCTAGATCCTCGATCGTTCCACTGAACACCTCAGCTAGATCCTTGATCGTTACCACTGAACGTTATCTCGTTGATCCTTTAATCTAAAGAACAAGAATGATTATGTGTTGATGTTCATGAAGAAAAGAGATTGAGAAGATGGAGAAGATGAAGTATCTTTCAGGTTTCTTATTGCTCAAACAATTGCTGCTACACACTCCTTCGATTGGTGTTTCAACTGTTTTTCCCTCTCAGAATTCGTATCAGTCACTGCTGTCACAAATACTACTTATATATGAAAAACATAAGCTGTTAGTAGATAAAACAGACTTATGTATTGATACATGAAGTTATGCATCGATACATACTGTAAGGTTGATGAATTTTAGAGAATTTATGTAAGCATGGATCGATACAAAATGCGTATGTATTGATACATAGATCATTTCAACTAACATGGATCGATGCAAGGCTCGTATGGATCGATCCATAAAGCATTTTTCCTGTCCATGTATCGATACATGACTCGTATGGATCGATACATACTGAACAAAAGTGTTTTGTGGTTTTCAACATATTTTATGGATCGATGCATAGGAGTATGTATTGATACATACTGACACAAAATAGTTTTTATGAGTTCTTTTTAAGAGATGTATCAATGTGGATCTTTATGTACAGTCATGAAACAATAGTATGGGATAAAAACACAAATGAATCATGTAAAATAATGCACAGCCAACACTTGGATGATGATCACACGATTTGCTATCATTCAAAATTTATTCAAAGTAAAGAATATGCTCACACTTTCCCCCTGCATGATTCAAGTACTTCAGTGTTATTTTGATCTACTCGTATTCCCTGCAGATGTTGTTTTTCCCCGTCTTTCCATTTTATATGGATGTCCTCGAGTCCCCCGGCAGTTTTAAGTCGTAGCCTGGCCTATGCATAACCCATTTTACCCCTCCCCCCAGAGTCTCTGTCTCCCGAGTGAGTTTTCCTTACGGAATGCATTGTGCTCCTGCGGATTTTCGGTCTCTCTGATTTCTTTTTCCTTTGTGGCAATATTTCCGCACAGAGCATTAACTTTTGCATTCATGTCATATGCATCACGAGGTCTCTTAGGGACCAAAATTTGTTTCTCTATGTTGTTATTTAAGCCCATTCTACTGAGTCGAGTCGAAGATTTTAACCTTCACCTCCTCAGTTAGAATATCCTTAAATAGGGGCAGCTGTAAGACCCTAATTTTGACCCTAAGATCCCTCATGTAACTTCATCATAGGCATTAGCATGGGATCATACCTTGGAATCCTCCTTCCCGCTTTTTCATTGGGTTTGTTTTGGGAGAGATCACCAAATACTTTGTAATTGTATCATACTTGTATTTTATCATTTCACTAACCAAAATACCCAAAATATGTCTTTGTATTTGCCTAACTCTTTTGTAGGAAAGGCATGATCCCATTGATTCATCAAGTTCACATCTAGGGTTTGAGACCCTCATGAACAAAGAGCACAACCAAGAATTGATCCAAGAATTGTTATGAGCATCATATATGAGTACCAATTTTCTCTACATGTTATATTGATCAAGTTTTCTTCAAGAGTTTGAGGGTGATTTGCCTTGGAAACCTTAGTTTGATTGGGTATCTTGAGTAACTTCTCCAACAAGCTATCTCACCAATTGATCAAACTTCTTCAGGGACAATTCAAAATTCATCATCTTATGCATATATGATCTACCATGAGCCAAGAAAGTCAAGAGAATTGGAAGTTAGCAAGTTGGTTGATGGTGGTTGGCCAGATGAATTCATCTGATCAAAACTGGGTCTCCCTAGACCCTATCTCCTACAATTTTCACCATATGAAAATGATTACAAGATAAAACTTACTCTAAATTACATTCCAAACAACTTTCATGTTGAGACCTAGAGCTAGTTTTGCTTGGAAAATCATTTTCTATGTTGAAACATTATAGGTCATTTTGTCTAAACCCTAATTTGAAAGTCAACTTCCCAAGGCCATAACTTGCTCAATTTTTATGATATGAAAGGTTTCCAAGTTGCACAATCAAATTCAATGTGTCTACTTCAAACTTTATGTTTGGAGTGGGAGCTAATTTAACTTTTTTGAGCATGTGATATGAGGTTACATTATAGGTCACATTTGACCTATACCATTGATCAAGTGATTTTTCCAAACTTCAAAAATGCATAACTCTATCATTTCAAATCCAAATGACATGAAATTTGTTACCATTTTGAATTTATTTGAAAGATCTATAACTTTTATGAAGACACTTTTCTCATTTGAAGCTCATATGAAAAGTTAAGCAAGGTGGAACATTGAGACATATGGCTTGACACTTAGAAAAAATTTGATATGTCAAAAATTTCCAAACTTCCACCTCAAATTTCTTCATGATACAAACTCCAAATGGAAAAGTGTTGAACATGAAAGTTATTTCTCTCAATCTCACCTTTCCAAAGAGCTCAAATTCATCCATTTTGGACAAGGAATTCATAGGTTGTGCATGACATGAACATGGTGTCATCACTTGGCAAGGATCAAACTTCAAATCTTCATGTACACTTGCCTTGCAACCCAAGTTGAATTCAGACTATCTCACACTCATTTGTGGACTTAGGGCAATGGTTTTATGGGCCTATGCGCGCCTATGCACCCATGCATCATCAATACCAAATTTGGAAAGTGGATTTCAAGTGTGCAAAAAGCAATGGTTTCAGCTATAAATAGAGCCTCATATGCTCAGCATTTGACACATTGGCGCCAACTTTGATCCCCAATCTCTAACCCTCACATTGCAAAGGATAATCCTGAAAAATTCACTTGAATTTGAGTTTGAATTTCCACTGTTTTGAAATTCAAAACTCCAGGGATCCACAACCTTTTAAGAATTTAATCCTTCTTCTGCAAGCATTTGGTGAGATCAAGCACGAGCAAGAGCAAGATCAGTTGAATCCAGACCTCCATTGAAGGTATTTTTTCAGAAATTTTGACCTCTTCGATTCTCTCTAATTCTTGCTCAATTCTATTGATTCTTTGGTTGTCTGAAGTCCTACCAATGTAGGCAAGAAGATTGAGTTGCTTAGAGGCCAAATCGAAGCAACTCAGTTCATGTACCTCAAATTTCAACTCCATGTATCTCTCAATATACTTGGAGTTAGAGTGAATTGAGGCTAGATTCGAACTCAGTGCCATTTTTACTTTGAAATCATGTCCTTGTTTTTAATTTTGGTGATGGTTATGACTGAACCAGTCCGGCGAGGTTCGCCGGAGAAGACAACCAATCCTTGGCCGTCGGTGGTGTGCTGGATGGTTCTGAGCCATAGGATCCTTTTAAAATGATTTAATCATGAGCGTTCCTTTTGAATACCAACTGTGTGGCGCGCTGACTTAAGTGCACGATGGAATGCGCGTTGGTGGCCACTTGATCTGCCACCTCAATAAATGAGGGAGATCAAGTGGTCCACGTTTTTTCTGATATTTTAATTTTCATTTTAATTGCTTTATTTTCAATAATTCATATTAAATTTAATATTGATCCAAAAAATATGTGACTTTCACCAAAAATTTCCAAATATTTTCCTCTTTCATATTCTGAATTAAAATTATTTTTTGGATCATTATTAATATTTTTCATGAATTAATTGATTTTGCATTTGTTTTTAATTATTTAAAAATATTTTTAAATGTCCAAAAATTATGATTTTTTTTCTCCAATGTCCTTTGACCTTGTTTGACCTATGATAAATCTCATAGCCATTTCTTTGGTGTTTTGATGAGATTTTAGGAATTGGACAAACCATATTTAATTTAAATGCACTATTTTAGTATTTTTAATTTGAATAAATGCCAAATAAATTTGTTGACCAATTGTGATGACTTGTTTATGTTTGACTCTTGTTGTTGGGCCTTGGTCAAGGTTGATTTGACTTTGTCAAATTAATATGATTGGATTTAGGGGATTGATGGAATGTACATTCCATCTCCCAAAATGAATGGATGATATTAATTTGATAAAAGTCCTCCTTTGACCAATTTGTGTTTTGATCAATTTCCCTCCCACTTCATATTATTCCCGTTCTTCATTCATTCATTCCATTTGGCCTATGATATCTCAAAATCCTAAGGCTAGTTGATTGAAAAATTGACATGAGTATGGATGGGATTAGGCCACCCCTTTTGCATATTCTTTTTGTGTGTGGTATGTTTCATGAGCATGGTCTACTATACTATGTCTCTAACATGTATTAACACCAAAATTTTATTGCTCGACCTCAAATAGTTGTGACTTCTACATAAGTCTAATTACGATTGTTTAACATAGCGCTAAATTTGTGACATAAAAGGCATAAGCATTCTAGTTAGTGAGATTGTAAGTCTCCCCTCTTTCATGGTATTGTGTGGAAACTTGGCCTTTTTTCCTTCCTTTGGAAGATGTTTTGGTTCAAGGATCCATGCTTGTGATAAGTGGGTTGAGTGTTCTCCAAAGAATGACTTCAATTAAAAAGAAAAAGCAAAGCAATACTAACTTCTAACCTATTAACTACTAACTTTTAATTTCAAGTCCTTTACTTTAATGCCATTTAATATTTGCTTTTATTCATTTGCCATTGTTCATATCATCCCATTTGTTTATGTTAATGTAATTTTCACTTTGTCCATTTGGACCATATTGTGTGATATATTTTTTTTGTGTATACTTTGTTTGTTTGTGTGGTCTTTGACCATTAATGTACATAATAACAACAAAAAAAACCCTAAAAACTTTTGTGTGGACTGTTGGTTTGATCTTGGACAAATGGACTTAGAATCTAGGCAACATTCCTATGCTAAAGGACTTGGCCAATGCCAACTTATTAAGAAACCAAGTGCTTGCAATTTGAAACTTCATTTGATACCTCATTCAAGATCCTTTTGAGTTAATCTACAATATGATCATTGTGAAGTTGTTATTTTAAACCTGTGACTTGTGGAATTCATCTGTTACATGGGCTATTTTGGAGAAGATAGTGGAATGGATAAGCTTGGATGTGGCTATCTTTATTTGATGCCTTGCTCTTCAAGATAATATAATTGTGCATTGTGTTGTTTGATTCTAAAAGTCCAAGGGAATTCTGGATTTCTATTGACATTCTTGTCTATTGGATTGCTACCCACTTGGTCAGATCTTTTCAACTCTAAACTTTTAAATTTTGTACATAGGGTAGTCTCTTCATCTTCTCCCCATTTCTTTAATTTCAAAATATTTTTCTCCATTTTTCAAAATCTTCTTTGTGTGAACTACTTTTGTTCTAAACTTTGACCACTTTGCAAAAAGATAGAAACTTTGGCCTTATGCCATTGCATTTTTATGTTGGTACATAGGCATAAGACCGAAGGTCTTGTCAAACACAAAAATATAATCAATGAATTCTCTTCGCATCCCCCCATTCTATTTTTTTGTAAACATCACTTTATACCAAGTATATATGCACATAAAAAGGGCTCCCTAGGAGTACCTAAGACACTTTGGGTGCTAACACCTTCCCTTTGTGTAACCAACCCCCTTACCTGTAACCTCTGACATTTTATTAGTTTTGATTTGAAAACTTCTTACTTTTTGGATTTTGTTCGTACTTTTTCCCTTTCCCTTTGGAAATAATAAAAGCGCGGTGGCGACTCTTGTTATTTGATCTCTAGCTTGTCAATAGCTTGATGATCATGAATTTACTGCTACACGCTGGATGTCTCTTTTCACAACCAAACAACCCCTCGGGTTAACACTATAGATAGCACAACCATCATGGTCATGCTCACAATCACTAACCAAGCAAATATCCTTGTGCATCGTCCCCAAGGACCTTCTAATGAAGCGTATATCATATACCTTGAACTCCCCGGGACATCCGTCCACCATATTAACAAATGAATTTCCATGGGCAGACAGTGGGTTTGCTTTAACATTCGGCGTACGGTCCTCAAAGGACACCATTCCACTCTTAACCAACTTTTGAACTTCATACTTGAGTGGATAGCAGTTCTCAATGTCATGTCTAGGTGCTCCTTAATGAAAAGCACATCGGAGTTCTGGCTTGTACCACCATGGAAGTGGTTCAGGAATTTGTGGAGGGTTTCTTGGTTGGAGTAGGTTCTTGAGAACCAATGATGGGTAGAACTCTGCATACGTCATAGGAATCGAGTCGAAAGAAACCTTCTTCCTTTCAAAATTCTATTGTTGATGGTTGTTGGTATTGTTGTTGTTGTTGTAGGTGTTTGTTCATTGTTGTGGTTGTTGTTGTTATTGAACTGGTGCTAATTAACTTCCTGAAAATACAGGAATAACCTAAGATACTTGATGATGATGTTGACGGGGTGGTTGACTTCTTCTGATTTGAGGCCTCCTCTGCCTCCCACTAGTAATTGCATTGGTTTCATTATCTTTCTTCTTACCAAAACTGCTGTCATATCTCTTGCTGGACGATACTTCCTCCTTAGACAATCGTCCTTCTCGGACACCTTCTTCTAGCCTCATCCCCATATTTACCATTTCGGTAAATTCACTAGGGGCACTGGCGATCATCCTCTCATAATAAAATTATCTAAGGGTCTTCAGAAAATTTTGGTCATCTCCTTTTCCTCTAAAGGAGGGTTGATCTGAATAGCGAGCTCTCTCTATCTCTGCGCATACTCCTTGAACGTCTCCTTGTCCTTCTGAGACAGTGATCTTAACTGATCTCAGTCGGGAGCCATATCAATGTTGTACTTGTACTGCTTTACAAATGCTTCACCCAAATCATTGAAAGTGCGGATGCTCGCACTATCCAACCCCATATACCATCTTAATGCAGCGCCGGTCAGACTGTCTTGAAAATAGTGGATCAACAGCTGATCATTATCTGTTTGCATAGACATTTTGCGGGAATACATCACCAAATGACTGAGCGGACATGTGTTCCCTTTGTACTTTTCAAGTCAGACACTTTGAACTTCACTGGAATCTTCACATTCGACACTAGACACAATTCAGCAGCACTCTTCCCAAATAGATCCTTACCTCTCAAGGTCTTCAATTCCTTGCGCAGCTCAAGAAATTGATCTTTCATTTCATCCATTTTCTCATATACATCCGGGCCCTCAGATGGCTCAGAATGATAAATGGTGTCCTCCACACGAGGTAAGGTATGTACGACAGGCGGTGGCACACACATGACTGGGATAGATATCGGCATAGAAGCAAATGTAGGCACAAAGCCTTCAAGCATAAAGTTCTGAGGCATTCCCCACGGGAATCCGCCAGGCATGGCAGGTGTAAAATAAGCAGCAGTTGCGGAAACAATAGAGGTAGCTACCTCTGAAATAACAGTCCTTTGAGGAGGAGGAGTTGCAGGTGTTGGAGAAGATTGGCTTTGTGCAGCTAGAACTGACTCCATCATGGCAGTCAGGCGGGCGATCTCCTCTTTCAAATCTTTATTCTCTTGCTCAAGATGTTCCATAATTATGGAGTGATTGACGCAAGTATTGTACCGATGAGTCAGCTTGGCTGAAGCACAGAAGAAACACCAATGAGACATCTAGCGAAAGAGAAACCTGCTTATGCAAATGATGCATGAAATGCAATGTTTGGTTATTTTTATTTTCAAGGAACTTACTATATTATTTGCACATATATATATATATATATATATATATATATATATATATATATATATATATATATATATATATATATATATATATATATATTCAAGGAACTTCCTATATTATTTGCATATATATATATATATATATATATATATATAACAATTGAAACAATTTGATATGACCATAAAAATCTCTTTTATTTATATAATTGGAAGGATTACATTGAGTACAATTTCAGAAACCAAATGAAAAATACAAGAGAAAAGGAGACTAGTCATCCTAAGGATCCCTAACAACAACGTCAGAAGATCTGGCTGTAGGCACGTACTTCCTTCGAATGCGTCGAATCTCGGTCTCAAAAGAAGCCTTCATCTGAGTCTTCTCGAGGACAAGCTGGTCAACAATCTTCTTCCAAGCAACAGAAGGTTGAGGTATGCTAGAGGGAGATGAAACCTCCGGCTCTCTCTGTCTTTTTGTCACTCGGTCTTCAAGTAGCTTAATAAGTGCATCTTTGTCCTTAGACTCAAGCTGCAACTCCTCATGCTTTTTTCTCAAAGCAGGGAACCGCTCTTCCCAGATATCCTTCTCTCGCTTCATCTTGGCGAGTGCGTCTTCCAACTCTTCTACATCTTGGTTAGGGAGAGTTAATGGATCAACCACAACCATAGACATAGGTCTCTCAAAAGGATATGGCATCTTCAATTCCAAAGCTCTCTTCTTCATCCAAAGAGTGTAAGCTTCCAAAGTTACACAATTATGCGGACCAAGCTCGGATTTTCCCTTCCTATGCACATTATGCCAAGCATGCACAAACTTCTGCTTCAAATGTTGGGGATCTTTACCCTCTTGATAGAAAAGACCTTCTAACAATATGTTATTAGGTTTGTCTCTCAAGGGGAACACAAGTTGACGACGAGCCAAAGTAGGGTTGTAGTTAATTCCTCCTTGCGTACCGATGAGAGGCACATTAGAGAGTTAACCACAACAATCAATAATATCCAAGCTACTCAATGAAGAATCATACCAAACTATATCATCATTAATGAGAGACGTAAGTCTCTGAGACCACCTTAGACATTGTTTGTTCTCCACGAAAGCAGGTGTCTGAGTTAAGTGCGAAATAAACCACTTGTATAAAAGAGGAATGCAACAGACAATCGTTCCACCACCCTTAGAGTTCCTTAGATGCAAAGATAAGTACATATCACCCAACAAAGTAGGCACATGATTCCCAATCAAGAAAATTCTAATGGCGTTAACATCAACAAAATCGTCAATGTTAGGGAACAAAGCTAATGCACAGATGAGCAATACAAAGATAGCTTCAAAAGCGTCCCTACTACCGGCCTGAGCAAAGGAAGTAGCTTCCTTGATGAGGAAATCAGATGGAAACCCAAACAATCCTCTTTTCTTCACCCAATGAGCCTCTATCTCAGACTTCTTCAAGTGAAGAGCTTCAGCTATAAGATGATATCTGGGAATCTCTTTCAATCCACTAAACGGCACTTTGTTAGAAACAGGTATCCCCAAGAGATGGGCATACTCCTCTAACATAGGCACAAGCTGATAATCAGGAAAAGTGAAGCAACGGTAGAGAGGGTCATAGAACTGAGCCAACACACTCAGAAGTCCTTCAACCACATCAGCAGACAAGATAGACAGAAGCTCCCCATGGCGTTGTTTGAAGTCCAAAGGATCTAATACAAAAGATGCTAGCTTCCTTAACTCTTTCAAGTCGGGACATCTGAAACTGTACTTCTTAGTGTTCCTTCTTCCATAATCCATGGTCTGAAAATATTCGCAAATAACACCTTAGTTCCTTGAAATTTTCGTGTGATGAATGTTATGATGCATGAATGCATGAATGAAACAATCACAAATAAGGGATCACACACAAAGCAAACAAAAAAAGGTCAAGGGATGAATCAAGTCATTGTCAAGATCAATCATCCATTTTGGTGGATTATGGTTTACACCTTATCAACACCCAGATTCCATTGATATTAACAAGACTTGATTGGATCAACCAAGAATCAAGGGTTTGTTGTAAGTCACGAGCATGGAGTCTGGGTAAGAACCATCCCAAGGGAGTGAACTAAGGATAACAACCTGTAGATCATGTTCTTAAAAGTCCCCAGAGTCTTAATTCCATCTATCGGATATTGCAGGTTAGGATGACTGACTCATCAACCCATAATATTCTCAAGAGAAACTCATCTGAGTGTAGTATCTCGTAACAACTGTTATCAAGTCTACACTTGAACAGTCTCCGCACTATGTCCTAAATAGGCCAAGAGAGGTTAAATGTTCTACGGTCCTCAGCTTCTCATACCCCAAATTAGAGATAGTAATGCCTAACCACAAATACTTGTGTGACATTTCCAAATCCAAAAGGGTCTTCACTGAGTAGATAGATCTCAAGCCAACTTGTTAAGGACTACTCCACACAAGTCGAACATGACTATACCATCCTCCTATCTTAATTGCACTCAAGTTCGGGTTAGAACTTATCTCACCACTCAAAGATCACCAAGCATAACAAGCAGATTACATCATACAAACAAATATACATACATCAAATATATAATTATATACACACACAAAAATTAAGCTAAACCCACTGGAGACTACTCCCCAGTAGAGCCGCCACTTAATTTCTGTAGCGATAAATCCATGATCATCAAGCTATGAATAAGCTAGACATCAAATAACAAGAGTCACCACCGCGCTTTTATTGTTTTTAAGGGAAAAGGGAAAAGTACGAACGAAACCCAAAAATAAGAAGTTTTCAAATCAAAACTAATAAAATGTCATAGATTACAGGTAAGGGGGTTGGTTACACAGAGGGAAGGTGTTAGCACCCAAAGTGTCCTAGGTACTCCTACGGAGCCCTTTTTGTGTGTACATGTGTTTTGGTACAAATGATGTTTACAAACAAATAGAATGGGGGGATGAGAAAAGAATTCATTAATTATATTTTTGTGTTTGACAAGACCTTCGGACTTGTGCCTACGTACCAACATAAAAATGAGGGATCAAAACCTCGTAGTTAGTGATATCAATTTCAAAGTGAATGCATTGCTTTTAACAAAAATTTAAGTTTGAAAGGCACAAAGGCCTAAAAAATGGTTTGAATGAGTTAGTTCTTTTGTGCTTTTGAAAATTTTAAGTTAAGTATAATTAAGTATATTTACAAGTTTGATTAGGAAAATGAGTTTAAAAATGCAATGGCATAAGGCCAAGGTTTCTAACTTGCAAAATGGTCTAAGTTTAGAAAACAAGCACAAACAAAGAAGTTTTTTTTAAAAGGAGGGAGAGATTTTTAAATTTAAGAAATGGGGAAGAGATTAAGAGACTAATCCTAAGCATGAATTTAAAATTTGAGAGTTGAAAAGATCTAACCAATTGGCTGAAAACCAATAAACAAGAATGTCATATAGAAACCCAAATTCCCTTGGACATTAGAATCAAGCAACAAACAATGCACAAAATATCAACTTGAAGAGCAAGGCATCAAATAAAGATATCCATATCCAAGCTTAGCAACTCCATGATCTTTCTTCAAATTTGCCCATGTAGCAGATGAGTTTCAAGATGCCATAAGTCACAGGTTCAAACAGCTTCGCAATGATCATGTTGCAAATGAACTCAAAATAGATCTCCAATGATGTATCAAATGAAGTTTCAAATCATAAGCACTTGGTTACATGAAAGTTAACATTGGCCAAGTCCTTTGCATAGGGGGTGTTGCCTAAATTCTAAGTCCAAAAGTCTCATATCAAACCAACAGTCCACACAAGATCTTTTTTAGGGTTTTATTCTTATTATGTACATTAATGGTCAGAGACCACACAAGCAATCACAATATACCCAAGCAAAATATCACAAAGTATGGTCCAAGTGGACAAAGTGAAAATGACATTAACATAAACAATTAGGATGGTATGAATAATGGCAAATGAATAAGGCTTAAAAAATAAAGTACATTGAAGTAAATGACTTGAAATTAAATGTTAGTTGTTAATGAGTTAGAAGTTAGTATTGCTTTTGCTTTTTGTTTAAGTCATTCTTTGGAGAACACTCAACCCACTTATCACAAGCATGGATCCTTGAACTAAGACATCTTCCAAAGGAAGGAAAAAAGGCCAAGTTTCCACACAATACCATGAAAGAGGGGAGACTTACAATCTCACTAACTATAATGATATTCCTTTTATGTCAAAATTTAGCGTTATGTTAAGCAATTGTAATTGGACTTATGTAGAAGTCATGATTATTTGAGGTCGGGCAATAGAATTTTGGTGTTAATGCATGTTAGAGACATAGTATAATGGACTATGCTCATAAAAAATACCACACAAAAAAAGAATATGCAAAATTAGTGGCCTAATCTCATCCATACTCATGTTGATTTTGCAATCAACTAGCCTTAGGATATAGAGATATCATAGGACCATGATATGAATTCATAAAGAAGGGGAATGAGATGAAGAGGGAGGGGTAAGTGGATCAAACTCAAATTGGACAAAGGAGGACTTTTACCAAATTAAGATCATTCATTCATTTTGGGAGATGGAATGTACATTCCATCAATCCCCTAAATCCAATGATCTTAACCTAGCAAAGTCAAATCAACTTTGACCAAGGCCCAACAACACAAGTCAAACTTACAAAAATCAATCAAAATGGCTCAACACAAATATTTGGCATTTATTCAGTTTAAAAATACTAAAAATAATGCATTAATTAAAAATGGTTGGTCAAATTCCTAAAACCTCGTCAAAACACCAAAGAAATGGCCATGAGATTTATCATAGATCAAACAAGGTCAAAGGACCTTAGAGAAAAAAATCAGAATTTTTGTAAACTTAAAAGTATTTTTAAACAATTAAAAATAATCACAAAATCAATTAAATCATGAAAAATATTAATAATGATCCAAAAAATAATTTTAATTTAGAATATGAAAGAGGATTTTATTTTAAAAAAATTGGTGAAACTCTCATATTTTTTGGATCAATATTAAAATTAATATGAATTAATGAAAATCAAAGGAATAAAATGAAAATCAGAAATTACAAAAAAACGTGGACCACTTGATTTCCCTCATTAATTGAGGTGGCAGATCAAGTGGACAAAAATGCACGTTCCATGATGGAACTCAGTCAGCGCGTCACACAAGTGGTAATCAGAACCAACGCTTGTGATTAAAACAATTTGAAATGGACCAATGGTTCTGAACCGTGCCACCTCACTGCCGGAGCCAAAGGTCGGTCACCTTCTCATGCGAACCTCGCCGGACTGGTTCAATCATCACCATGACTAAAAAAAAAGCGGACATGATCTGAAAGAGAAAATGGCGTAGAGCACGAATCTAACCTCAATTTTAACTAACTCCAAATATATAGAAAGATATGAGGAGTTGAATTTTGAGGTGTGTCAACTGAGTTGCTTCGATTTGACCTCAAAGCAACTCAATCTTCTTGCCTACATTGGTAGGACTTCAGACCACCAAAGATCCAAGAGAATTGATGAGAATTGAGTGAGAATCGAAGAGAAGAAAAAATTTGGAAAATACCGGCAATGTTGTGCAGAACTTGGTCTCTCTTGCTTCAATTCACGTTTGATCTTGCTCCAATAGCTTGCAGAAGTTGTTTAGGATTGGTACAAAGCTTTGGATCCTGGAGTTTTTGAATCTCCAAACAGTGATATTCAAACTCAATTTTCAAGTGAAAATTATCAGGTTTTCCTTTGACTTGTGAGGGTTTGAAGAGTGGAGGCAAAGTTGGCGCCCAAGGATCCTCTTAAATGAGCTCAGAGGGTCTCTATTTATAGCAAATTAAAGTTTTATTTGCACACTTGAAATTTCTTCCAAAATTGGCAATGTCATGTTCGGGCTTGCATGGGCGTGTACATGCCCATGAAGCAATGCACTAAGGTACAAATTCAACTGTGTTGAAGTCTGAATGAAGCTTGATTGGCAAGGCAAAGTGAAATGGTCATTTGAAGTTTTGATTTTGCCAATTGATGCAGGCCTGTTAACACCATGCGCAGCCCTATCAAACCTCATCCAAAATGAATGAATTAGGACTCTTTAGAAATATTAGATCAAGAGGAACAACTCTTATGTTGAACATTTTTCCATTTGGAACTTGGATCATGATGAAGTTGGAGGTGGAAGTTTGGAAATTTCAACATGTTGAAATTTTTTCTAAGTGTCAAGTCATATACTTCAATATTCCACCTTGCTTAATTTTTTATGTGAGCTCCAAATGAGAGAAGTGTTTTCATCAAAGTTATAGATCTTTCAAAGACCTTAAAAATGGTCACCAATTTGACATCGTGTGTGAAATTCTGGTATCAAATATAAGATATCGAAGGTAATGTCACGACACTGATATCTGGTTATAAACAATGGATAAATAGAAACAGAATGGTAAAGCAAATAACACAAGCAATTGTTAACCCAGTTCGGTGCAACTCACCTACGTCTGGGGGCTACCAAGCCAGGAAGGAAATCCACTAAAATAGAATTAGTTCAAACATTATCCGTACACTTCACCAAGTTACAGTCTTTCTCACCTAATCTCTACCCGTGCAATTTCTACCTAAGCACTCTTAGATATGAGAACCCACTCACTTCCCTTACAATCACACACCCGTGATTTTAAACAACAATCCCTTGTGAAAAGAAAATACTTTTCAATTACAATATTCTTGATTTTACTTCACAGTTTCAATCAAGAAGACACACTCTTGATCTTGCTTCAAAGCTTTGATCAAGAAGACAAATCAGTCCAATTCAATCATCTACGGATGACTTGAATGACCTACAGACACAAACCCTAGCTCTCTCTCTAAGTTTCGCTCAGTATTGGTTGTGTGTTCAATCAGGTTTTCTAAGTCCCTTTTTATAGAAGTATTGGACACCTTGAAAACCCTAGATATATTTTCCAATCAAATCTTTTCATATCAGCTGTAAAGATCTCTTTGGAAAATAAACAAATCTGGTTGATATCCCTGATAGAATGCGCCAGCTAGCCATATCTTCAATCAACCAATGATTGCCACCAATTGTGCAATCACAAAACACCAGACATTCATACTGA
Organism: Lathyrus oleraceus; assembly: GCF_024323335.1. Lineage (NCBI taxonomy): Eukaryota > Viridiplantae > Streptophyta > Magnoliopsida > Fabales > Fabaceae > Lathyrus > Lathyrus oleraceus. Next base: position 75,255,013 of record NC_066582.1, on the reverse strand, counting down.
ATGTTCTGTGTACAAGATGTCACGACATCGGGTCTGACATCTGGAAAAATCCTGCATAATCCAGTTTCCTTTTATAGCAGGTACAGCCATATCAGTTACCATGACAATGAGTATGTCAACTGAAACAATCCTGCAGCATATGTCTTCCAATTTAGCTCCAGCAGGTACATCCAATATCAGAAGCCTTAGCATTGTAAGTGGCATTCTGAAACAATCCTGCTTGCATATGTTCTTCAACTCCAGCAGGTATATAGGATATCTCATGTTAAGACATCACACATGACATCTTGTGAACACTCTTTGTTTTACCAAAATTGCTGCCAACTCTTAGAATCAACAATGTGGATTTAGAATGAGAGAGTTATGCATTTTTTAAGTTGAGGAAAATCACTTATTCAATGGTATTGGTCCAAAATGACCTATACTATTTCCTCATATCACATGCTCATAAAAGTTGATTTAGCTTTCACTCCAAACATCAAAGTTGAAGTATACATCTTGAATTTGATTTTGCAACTTGGAAATCTTTCATCTCATAAAAATTGAGCAAGTTATGGCCTTGGGAAGTTGACTTTCAAGTTAGGGTTTAGACAAAATGACCTATAATGTTTCAACATAGAAAATGAATTTCCAAGCAAAATTAGCTCTAGACCTAAACATGATAGTGTTTGGAATGTAATTTATAGTAACTTTTCTCTTGGAATCATTTTCATATGATGAAATTGTAGGAGATAGGGTCTAGGGAGACCCAGTTTTGATCAGATGAATTCATTTGGCCAACCACCATCAACCAACTTGCTAACTTGCAATTCTCTTGACTTTTTAGGATCATGGGAGATCATATATGCATAAGATGATGAAATTTAAAGTGTACCTTGAGAAATTTGATCAATTACGGAGGAAGCTTGTTGAAGAAGTTACTCAAGATACCCAGACAAACTAGGGTTTCCAAGGAAAACCAATTCCAAACTCTTGAAGAAATCTTGATCAAAATAACATGTAAAGATCATTGGGACTCATATATGATTCTTAGAGACATTGTGGATCAACCCTTGGTTGTGCTCTTAGCCATGAGGATCTTAAACCCTAGATATGAACTTGATAGATCAATGGGGATAATGCCCTACCTACAAAAGAGTTAGACAAATGCAAAGACATATTTTTGTTATTTTTGTTAGAAAAATGATAATATACAAGTATGATACAATCACATGGTGCTTGGTGATCTCTACCAAAACAAACCCAATGAAAGAGGGGTAAGGAGGATGCCAATGTGTGATCCCAATGCTAGTGTATATGATGAAATTGCATGAGGGATCTTAGGGTCAAAATTAGGGTCTTACACGAAGAAGGATGGAAAAGTCTGTATGTGCGTCGATTATAGAGATTTGAACAAAGCTAGTCCTAAAGATGATTTTCATCTGTCACACATTGATATGTTGGTAGACAATACAACTAAATTCAAAGTCTTTTCGTTTATGGACAGATTTTCCGGTTATAATCAGATCAAGATGACACCCAAAGATATGGAGAAGACTGCATTCATTACACCCTGGGGAACATTCTGTTATAGAGTGATGCCTTTCAGTTTAAATAATGTTGGTGCAACATACCAGAGAGCTATTACCACTCTTTTTCATGATATGATGCATAAAGAGATTGAAGTCTATGTTGATGATATGATTGCTAAATCCAGTGATGAGGAAGAGCATGTTAAGCATTTGTTGAAGTTATTCCAGCGTTTGAGGAAGTACAAACTCCGTTTGAATCCTAATATGTGTACATTTGGTGTTCGTTCCGGTAAGTTGTTGGGATTTATTATCAGCGAGAAGGGTATTGAAGTTGATCCTACCAATGTCAAAGCAATAGAAGAAATGGTTGCGCCCAAAACTAAGAAGCAAGTTAGAGGTTTTCACGGTCGTTTGAATTATATCTCAAGATTCATTTCGTATATGATTGCCACATGTGCGTCTATATTCAAGCTTCTCCGGAAAGATCAGTCTTGTGATTGGACCGAAGATTGCCAGAAAGCTTTTGACAATATCAAAGAGTATCTGCTTGAGCCTCCTATTCCATCTCCGCATGTTGAAGGAAGACCTTTGATTATGTATTTGACTGTGCTCGATGAAAGTATGGGTTGTGTTCTTGGTCAGCAAGATGAGTCTGGAAAGAAAGAATATACTATTTACTACCTTAGTAAGAAGTTCACTGACTGTGAGACTCGATATTCTATGCTAGAAAAGACTTGTTGCACATTGGCTTGGACTGCTAAGCGTCTACGTTAGTATATGTTGAATCATACTACTTGGTTGATATCCAAAATGGATCCAATCAAGTACAATTTTGAGAAACCTGCTTTAACTGGGAGGATTTCCCGTTGGCAGATGTTATTATCCGAGTATGATTTTGAATACTGATCTCAAAAAGCAATTAAAGGTAGTGTCTTGGCTGACAATTTGGCCCACCAACCGATTAAAGATTATCAATCAGTACAATATGATTTTCCCGATGAAGAGATCTTGTACCTGAAAATGAAAGATTATGATGAACTATTGCTTGAAGAAGGGCCAGAACCTGGTTCTCATTGGGTCATGGTATTTGATGGAGTTGTTAATCAGTATGGTAATGGCATTGGGGCAGTGATTATTACTCCTCAAGGCAGTCATTTTCCTTTTACGGATAGATTGACTTTCAAGTGTACAAATAATATGGCTGAGTGTGAAGCTTGCATTATGGGGCTTGAAGAGGCCATTGATCTCAGAATCAAGTATTTGGACGTCTATGGAGATTCAACTTTGGTTGTGAATCAGATCAAAGGTGAATGGGAGATGAATCAACCCGGTTTGGTACCATATAGAGATTATGCGAGGAGGATTTCAACTTTCTTTACAAAGGTTGAATTTCATCATATCCCTAAAGATGAAAACCGGATGGCAGATGCTCTTGCAACTTTGGCTTCAATGATTTTGGTGAAGTTCTGGAATGAAGTTCCTAATTTGACTGTGATGTGTCTTGATAGGCCTGAAGGAGAATTGCGACCCAAAGCGCAGCGGAAATTAAAAATTTCTCCTTTAGAGATCCTTACGAATGGTCATGATCAGTGATAGAATATTTACCTCTTGTGACGGTTGAAACCTTTGGTGCAGATCTCTTGTGACAATCAAAACCTTTGATGCAAATCCACGAAGCGATCACGAACGTTGAACGATGACAACGTCTCTACTCAGTCCACACGAACGGCTTCCTTCAGTCTCAGTGCTAGCTGGTACGAATGAAGGCTTTGAGTGAGAGAGAGAGAGAAAGAAAACGAAAAATGCAACCGCAAATTTTTGCTTCTGCACAAGGGTTCTATTTATAGAACCACTTGTGTGGGCTTCAAGCTAAAAGCCCACTTAAGTGTATTTTGGCCCATATCTTATAATATGCCCAAAATCACTTAAGCCCATGGTACCTTACCATATTTCGTATTCTACTCAAGTACACCGTACCTTACGATGTTCTATAATTCACTTAAGGGCACCGTACCTTACGGTATTCCTTAGTTACTCTATCTCTTATCAATCCGTCCTTTGTGTGTGACCCTATAGGTTTTCGCGACGTTGGCAATTACATTAAATCACACATTTAATATAATAAACAGTGAGCGGTATCTAGCAACACATCACTGCTACCCAAGACACGAAAATGTCATGTGATCTGACAATTCCTTCTGTGATAATACTTATGTGTATAATTACTCTTTTGCCCTTATGTCTATATTGAACACAAGGTATAGACCGTGTCATCCTTGTCTAGTTCAATATTGGGCCCATAGACATTTATCCTGTTACGCAGGATGGGCAAATTCCATCTAGGACACTCATGTCCCTCAGCATGCTTTGTGGAGTACCCATTAACTGTCTTTATGGTTATCCAGTTACGGACAACGTTGGATCAGCAATAAAGCACTCGACTCTACATCTAGGATCCATAGTGGTTTCAGGTCGAAGAGTGGAATACACTATTATCACCATGAGAATAACTTATGACACTTTGCATAACTTTCTATATAGTATCCTCATAGTGGGTCAATCCGGTATAAATATTACTCCTAATATTCATACCTATGTTTAAGACTTGATAACTCTTTATCCATGATCCATGAGATGTGATCATCAGTCTACAAACATAATAGTCTTAATCCTTTAATGTTATCCCACTTCACACTAAAGCTCGACTACGGATACTTTAAGAATAATGTCCTTATGTTTAATGTGACCTCATGATTAAGTCATACTTGATACATTAAACAGACTAACTATTCTAGGGACTTTATTAAACAAACGTAATAAAGAAAAAGCCTTTTATTATTAATAAATAATTCGATACAAGTACCAAAAGTATTGGCCTCTAGGGCTTACACCAACAATCTCCCACTAGCACTAGAGCCAATCAGGCATACCCTTAATACCCATAGATCTAGTATGGCCATCATGCTTCTGCTGCGCAAGAGGCTTTGTCAGTGGGTCAGCAATATTGTCAAGTGTAGGTACTCTGCATATTTTCACATCTCCTCTATCTATTATCTCTCGAATGAGATGATAACGCCTAAGTATGTGTTTGGATCGTTGGTGAGATCTAGGCTCCTTGGCTTGTGCGATAGCACCATTGTTATCACAGTAGAGATCAATGGGATCCACAATGCTAGGGACTATGCCAAGTTCATTAATGAACTTTTTGATCCAAACAGCTTCCTTCGCTGCACTTGAGGCAGCAATATACTCGGCCTCGGTTGTAGAATCAGCAACTGTATCTTGCTTTGAACTTTTCCAGCTCACAGCGCCACCGTTTAAGCAAAACACATAACCAGATTGCGATCTAAAGTCATCCTTATCTGTCTGGAAGCTAGCATCGGTGTATCCAATTACAGCCAACTCTCCCTGACCTCCATATATCAAGAATGAGTCCTTAGTCCTTCTTAAATACTTAAGGATATTCTTGACAGCTACCCAGTGAGCATCACCGGGATCAGATTGGTACCTACTCGTTGCACTTAAAGCATACGAGACATCTGGTCGAGTACATAACATGGCATACATGATAGATCCTATTGCAGATGCATATGGAATCTTATTCATGCGATCCCTTTCTTCCTCAGTTAAAGGGGATTGTGTTTTTGATAGACACAGGCCATGTTGCATAGGTATGAATCCTTTCTTGGAATCATGCATATTAAAGCGTCTCAACACTTTGTCTATGTATGTACTCTGACTTAGGCCAAGCAGTTTTTGTGATCTATCTCTATAGATTCTGATTCCTAATATATAGGCTGCTTCACCTAGGTCCTTCATAGAAAAGCATTTCCCTAACCAAGACTTTACTTGTTGTAGGGTAGGGATATCGTTTCCAACGAGTAATATGTCATCTACATATAATACTAGGAAAACGATCATGCTCCCACTAACCTTCTTGTAGACACAAGGCTCATCTTCGTTCTTGATGAATCCATATTGTTTTACTGTTTCATCAAAACGAAGATTCCAGCTTCTGGAAGCTTGCTTCAATCCATAGATTGATCTTTGTAACTTACATATCTTTTGGGCTTCCTCTGGTATGTCAAATCCTTCAGGCTGTGTCATGTACACATCCTCAAGAAGATTTCCATTAAGGAAAGCAGTTTTGACATCCATCTGCCATATTTCATAATCATGATATGCAGCGATAGCAAGTAAAATCCGAACAGATTTAAGCATTGCAACTGGTGAAAAGGTTTCATCATAGTCAATCCCATGAATTTGTTTATATCCTTTTGCAACCAGTCTTGCCTTATAGGTATGTACCTTACCATCCATGTCAGTCTTCTTTTTGAAGACCCATTTGCATCCTATAGGGTTAATTCCTACAGGAGGCTCTACCAAGGTCCAAACTTGGTTTGTGTACATGGAATCCATTTCAGATTTCATGGCTTCTAGCCACTTCTCAGACTCGGGACCAGTTATGGCCTCTTGGTAGGTCACAGGATCATCTTGATCCATGAGTAATACATCACCTTGTTCAGTTATGAGATATCCATATCTCTCAGGTAGTTGACGTATCCTGCTTGACCTACGCTGGTTTTGTTCTACTTGAGCAGGTTGCTCTTCCACAACTTCTTGTGTTTCCTGCTCTAATTCCTCCATAGGTGTATCTATGCTTTGTGATTCTTGAATTTCTTCAAGCTCTACTTTCCTCCCACTGGTTCCTTTGGAAATAAAATCCTTTTCTAGGAAAACTCCAGTTCGAGCGACAAACACTTTGCCCTCAGAAGGATTGTAGAAGTAATACCCCTTTGTTTCTTTAGGATACCCCACAAATAAGCATTTGTCAGATTTGGGCTCAAGCTTAGTTGAAATTTGTCGTTTCACATAAACTTCGCAACCCCAAATCTTCATGTAAGACATATGTGGTTTCTTACCACTCCATATTTCATATGGTGTCTTGTCAACCTTCTTGGATGGAACACGGTTAAGTGTGTAAGCTACTGTCAATAGTGCATGTCCCCAAAAGGAGTTTGGAAGATCGGCGTGACTCATCATGGATCGGACCATGTCTAACAGGGTTCGATTTCTTCTCTCAGATACACCATTCCATTGGGGTGTTCCAGGAGGAGTAAGTTGGGATAGGATCCCACACTCTTTCAGATGGTCATCAAACTCTAGGCTTAAATACTCACCACCTCGATCTGATCGAAGAGTTTTAATATTCTTACCTAGTTGGTTTTGTACTTCATTCTTGAATTCCTTGAACTTTTCAAAGGACTCTGATTTGTGTTTCATTAAATACACATAACCATATCTACTGAAATCATCAGTGAATGTGATGAAGTACTGAAAACCTCCTCTGGCTGGTATGTTCAGTGGTCCACATACATCAGTATGTATGAGGGCCAAAAGATCATTAGCTCTTTCACCTTTTCCTGTGAATGGAGATTTTGTCATCTTTCCAATTAAACAAGATCTGCATGTCTCATATGATTCATAATCAAAAGAGTCCAAGAGTCCATCTTTATGGAGTTTGGAAATGCGTTTCTCATTTATGTGGCCTAATCGACAATGCCAAAGGTAAGTTGGATTTAACTCGTTAGGTTTCATCCTTTTAGTATTAATGTTATATATAGGCAGTTCGAGATCAAGGACATACAGTCCATTGCTCATTTGTGCAGTAGCATAGAATATATCATTCAAATAAATTGAGCAACAATTGTTCTTTATTATAAATGAAAAACCAAACTTGTCCAAACAAGAAATGGAAATAATATTCCTGCTAATTGCAGGTACATAATAGCAGTTCTCTAACTGAATTATTAAACCACTAGGTAAAGTTAATACATAAGTTCCTACGGCTAAAGCAGCAACCTTTGCTCCATTGCCAACTCGTAGGTCAACTTCACCTTTTGCCAAATCTCTACTTCTTTTTAGCCCCTGCACATTTGTACAAATGTGAGAACCGCATCCAGTATCTAATATCCATGATGCAGAAGTAGATAAATTTATTTCAATAACAAAAATACCTGAAGTTGAAGTCTCTACTCCATTCTTCGTATCTTCCAGGTACTTTGGGCAGTTTCTCTTCCAGTGTCCGGTCTTACCGCAATGGAAGCAGGTGCCTGCCTTTGCTATGCCTCCAGTAGGCTTCAAAGCAGCAACAGTGGGTCTGGGTTTGGCAACTTCCTTGCCTTTCCCTTTATCACCCTGCTTGGTGGGCCTTTTGTTCTGTCTCTTTCCATTTCTGATCATCAGAATGGACTTCCCTTTTGTCTTCAGATTCTGTTCAGCTGTTCTTAACATGCCTAGCAGTCCAGGAAGAGATTTATCCATATCATTCATATTGAAATTTAGGACAAATTGACTGAATCTGTCTGGCAACGATTGCAAGATCAAATCAGTCGCAAGTTCCTTTCCGAGGGGAAAACCCAACCTTTCAAGGTTTTCCACATACCCAATCATCTTGAGCACATGGGGACTTACAGGGGCTCCCTCAGCTAACTTGCTTTGGAAAAGGGCTTTTGAAACTTCAAACCTCTCATGCCTTGCTTGCTCTTGATAGAGCAACTTCAGGTGTTCGATCATATCGAACGCTGACATGTTCTCATGTTGCTTTTGCAATTCTGAGTTCATGGTAGCTAGCATGAGACAAGCAGTTTCATTGGCATCATCGACATGCTTCTTATAAGCATCTCTTTCTGCCTTAGGTGCAGAACTAGGAGGTTCCTCTTCAGGAACAGGAGTCTCCAAGACATACAGCTTTTTATCATGTTTGAGGACAATCCTCAGGTTTCGGTGCCAATCCAGAAAATTTGTCCCAGACAATTTTTCCTTGTCAAGGATTGATCGCAAGATGTTGTTAGAGGTGTTTGTTGTCATGGTTATCTACATAAGGATTAAGAAAATATTAGTATCATTGACATATTTAATTAGGCCTTTAATCAAATATGCTCCCACTATTTTACTCAAAACAAATGACCCTCATCATTTGATTCGGAAAATCCCGTTGGAAGATTTTCTAGTGGGTCGAGATCCATATTTCACTTCGTTCTAAGTCCGCGTAGGCGGATTACACAAAACTAGGTTATTTAGGTAGGAACTCCTTCCAGTTGTATCTCATACAACTCTCGAAAATTTCAGTTGGGTGAATAACTCCTTATTCCAATCCATCATATGGATTATTCCCAACTCTTGCTTCTAAAACATATATGATATTATTATAATTAAGTTTAACCCATTGTCTTAGCAGTTGGATATTACAATTATCCCATCGCACCTTACTAATATAGAACATGCACCTCGCTTTGGCGAAACCTACATTATCCGATACTAGTCTTGATGAGTGCTAAAACTTGGAAAGCAAACACATATAATATCATCATAATTTGTTTAGTTAAGTTTGACCCATTGTTTTAGCAGTTGGATATTACAATTATCCCATCGCACCTTACCAATATAGAACATGCACCTCGCTTTGGCGAAACCTACATTATTCGATACTAGTCTTGATGAGTGCTAAAACTTGGAAAGCATAAACTTAATATTTTAGTTTGAGGGAATTGCAATTGTTATGATCTCACCGGCTTGTTTATCATATAAATCGTCTCTCACATGCATCAACATACATTCACATGCATCAACATACATACACAATGAAACAGTTATGGCCCCTAGCGCAATTTTTCTCCCAAGCCAATGAGAGAACCTAAGCTAACCTAATAACGATCTAAGCTTCTCCAAGCAAGATCTTCAAGGTTGTCCTCCTTTAATCTTGAATTCTTCTCTTTCTTCATATCATTATTCTCCTTTGATATTGAATTCTTCTCTTTCTTCATATCATTATTCTCCTTTGATATTGAATTCTTCTCTTTCTTCATATCATTACATTACAGAAGAAACTCGTTTTACATACGAGGGATTGAGATGAGAAAAGAATTTACATTAAGAGATCAAAAGGAGAGGCACGACACGCAGGTCGTATTTAAAACCCAAAACAAAATAAAGGAAGACTAAGGCCATAACTGATCATAACAAGGCAACAATAATAAACACATTATTATTATTATTAATCTTAATTCCTTTAATTAATTAAAACCAAATTAAATTTCGGCGACCGATCATACTACGCAGAGTTAGCCGGGGGTTCCGCTGCCCGGTCAGCGGACGGGGTCAAGGGGCAGCGCCCTTGCGGGGTTGGAGGGGCAGCGCCCCTGTCCAATATTTTAATGAACAATTCATTTGAAATGGACATTGTTTTGCATGAACACAACCCTTGCGTAGTCACAAAACAGGAACCCCAAAATTATTGACTCTGGGAGTGTGACGACCGTCACAGGAGTGTGACGACCGTCACAGGAAATGTGAGTGTAACGACCGTCATGGGTGTGTTACGACCGTCACACACCTAGTTTGTTACGCTCGTCATACGAGCTTCACGCAGCCAAAGTAACAAACTTTGAAACAGTCAACACGCTCGTCACACGAGCTTCACGCAGCCAAAGTAACAAACTTTGAAACAGTCAACACGCTTTCCAAAAGCCCTAATTCACAACTCTTTGACGGCACAACCCTTGCGCCGTCACCAACCCTAATGCGCCAATTTCAGACCGTCAAACACACCTCGATTGTTGATTCAGTATGATTGATCAACAGGTCATTGCTTCACCATACTAATGTCGGATTCCGAAGCAAATGACCATTGATCGCTCAAAGGAAAACAATCATTTAGTGTTCGAATGAATGAAACAGAAACAGTATATCACATATACCGTACTTTGCATTAGGATTACTTATATCATATATAAGTTGATCGGTCTCAATTGTGTAACCTATGGACGATCGACGTATCGCTGCTTCACCATACTAATGTCGGATTCCGAAGCATAGTCAACATCAACCATCCAACTCGTACACTCATGATGCCAAATTTAATTGCCCGTTTAATTAATTGATCCATTCTGTCTTTTAATCATATTAATACAGAAATTAAACACCTATCCGATTCATGGTTTCGTAAGTGGCTCTGATACCACTGAAGGAGAATTGCGACCCAAAGCGCAGCGGAAATTAAAAATTTCTCCTTTAGAGATCCTTACGAATGGTCATGATCAGTGATAGAATATTTACCTCTTGTGACGGTTGAAACCTTTGGTGCAGATCTCTTGTGACAATCAAAACCTTTGATGCAAATCCACGAAGCGATCACGAACGTTGAACGATGACAACGTCTCTACTCAGTCCACACGAACGGCTTCCTTCAGTCTCAGTGCTAGCTGGTACGAATGAAGGCTTTGAGTGAGAGAGAGAGAGAAAGAAAACGAAAAATGCAACCGCAAATTTTTGCTTCTGCACAAGGGTTCTATTTATAGAACCACTTGTGTGGGCTTCAAGCTAAAAGCCCACTTAAGTGTATTTTGGCCCATATCTTATAATATGCCCAAAATCACTTAAGCCCATGGTACCTTACCATATTTCGTATTCTACTCAAGTACACCGTACCTTACGATGTTCTATAATTCACTTAAGGGCACCGTACCTTACGGTATTCCTTAGTTACTCTATCTCTTATCAATCCGTCCTTTGTGTGTGACCCTATAGGTTTTCGCGACGTTGGCAATTACATTAAATCACACATTTAATATAATAAACAGTGAGCGGTATCTAGCAACACATCACTGCTACCCAAGACACGAAAATGTCATGTGATCTGACAATTCCTTCTGTGATAATACTTATGTGTATAATTACTCTTTTGCCCTTATGTCTATATTGAACACAAGGTATAGACCGTGTCATCCTTGTCTAGTTCAATATTGGGCCCATAGACATTTATCCTGTTACGCAGGATGGGCAAATTCCATCTAGGACACTCATGTCCCTCAGCATGCTTTGTGGAGTACCCATTAACTGTCTTTATGGTTATCCAGTTACGGACAACGTTGGATCAGCAATAAAGCACTCGACTCTACATCTAGGATCCATAGTGGTTTCAGGTCGAAGAGTGGAATACACTATTATCACCATGAGAATAACTTATGACACTTTGCATAACTTTCTATATAGTATCCTCATAGTGGGTCAATCCGGTATAAATATTACTCCTAATATTCATACCTATGTTTAAGACTTGATAACTCTTTATCCATGATCCATGAGATGTGATCATCAGTCTACAAACATAATAGTCTTAATCCTTTAATGTTATCCCACTTCACACTAAAGCTCGACTACGGATACTTTAAGAATAATGTCCTTATGTTTAATGTGACCTCATGATTAAGTCATACTTGATACATTAAACAGACTAACTATTCTAGGGACTTTATTAAACAAACGTAATAAAGAAAAAGCCTTTTATTATTAATAAATAATTCGATACAAGTACCAAAAGTATTGGCCTCTAGGGCTTACACCAACAAGGCCAACTCATGTGTTTGTTGTTGAAGAGATCAAGGATGAAAAACCATGGTATTTTGATATCAAGTGTTTTTTCCAAAGTCAGATTTACCCGTCTCGGGCGTCTTTGAAAGTTTAGAAGACTTCGAGGAGATTATCCGGTAACTTCTACCTGAACGGTGATGTGCTGTATAAGAGAAACTTCGATATGGTTCTGCTCAGATACGTGGATTGACACGAAGTAGACCTGTTAATGACTGAAGTCCATGAAGGTTCCTTTGGTACTCATTGCAATGGGCATGCTATGGCTAAGAAGATGTTGAGAGCAGGATACTATTGACTGACAATGGAATCTGACTGTTGTAAGTTTATGAAGAAATGCCACAAGTGTCAAATTTATGCAGATAAGATTCATGTTCCTCCAACACTGTTGAATGTCATTTACTCTCCATGGCCCTTCTCCATGTGGGGAATTGATATGATTGGTATGATTAAGCCCAAAGCTTCGAACGGACATCGTTTCATTCTGGTGGCTATTGACTACTTCATAAAGTGGGTTGAAGCGGCATCGTATGCAAATGTAACTAAGCAAGTTGTTGTGAGGTTTATCAAGAATCGTATTATATGCTGGTATGGTGTGTCAAGTAAGATCATTACTGATAATGGATCTAACTTGAATAATAATATGGTGGAAGCTCTTTGCAAAGACTTCAAGATTACATATCATAATTCTTCTCCCTACAGACCCAAGATGAATGGGGTTGTTGAAGCTTCAAATAAGAACATCAAGAAGATCATTCAGAAGATGGTTGTGACGTACAAGGATTGGCATGAGATGCTCCTTTTTGCTTTGCATGGGTACCGTACATCCGTCTGCACTTCAACAAAGGCAACCCCTTTATCACTTGTTTATGGCATGGAAGTTGTGCTCCTAGTAGAGGTTGAGATCCCATCATTGCGTGTCTTGATGGAAGCCAAGTTAACAGAAGTTGAATGGTGCCAGACTAGATATGACCAGCAGAATTTAATTAAAGAGAATAGGTTGATTTCCATGTGCCATGGTCAGTTGTACCAGCAGAGAATGAAGAAATATTTTGATAAGAAGGCCAGGCCTCATGTGTTTAGAGAAGGTGACCTTGTTCTCAAGAAGATTTTATCTTTCAAACCAGATTCTATGGGCAAATGGGCTCCTAATTATGAAGGCCCATATGTTGTCAAGAAAGCCTTTTCATGTGGTGCTATGATTCTTACAACTATTGATGGTGAAGAGTTCACTCGTCCTATGAATGTCGATGCAGTCAAGAAATATTTCTCCTAAAAAGAAAAGAACAGCTCGTTAAGTTGAAAACCTGAAAGGGCGGCTTAGGCAAAAATGAGCGTCTCGGTGGATTGAAAACCCGAAAGGGAGTTCCAGGCAAAAATTAGACACATAAAAATAGAAAATTTATCCCGATAAATTAAGTACCCCACATTGGGGAAATTTATGCAAAAATTTGGGATTATGGCAAGTAACTGCATCCAGCTGATCTTCATTCTTGAAGACATTCTTGAGCATGTCATTTGGTTTTGATTCGTCACTCTCAACCGAAGCCAAGAGCACAGTGGAGATTGAAGTTGGTAGAAGGATTAGTGATCATTGTGTTCGATGTAGCCCTTTTCCATGTAAATTACCATTTTTCAACTTTTGTAAAGATCTATAGAGTCTTGTCCTTTACAGACTACCATTCTATTAAATAAAGTTGAGCTTTTTTATCCAATTGTTTCTACTCTTCCTTATCTTTCAGCCAAATAGAATTAAATTTTATGATGATCATTTTTGAAATTGAATTTAAAATTAAAATCATTTTTCTTAAAATAAAAGCAATTAATTTTAATCAATCGATTTCAGTAAGGAATATCAACAGCAGTCTGAGAATAGGTGGGTCCCAAGCAGTAGGTTCAGCGAGTTTGTTTCCCCAACTGAGTTTGAGATCGTTTCCCTAGCTGATTTGTAAGCACTTATTCTCAACAGTTTTCATAGTTCCAGCGTAAGATTTCATCTCCCCTCAGTTCTCCAGCGGATTTCACTCCTGATCCCCCGTCAGCACTGATTCTTGAGCAGTTTTGGTAGTATCCCCTACGAGGTTGTCTCCCATTTGACATGGTGTTAACCTAAAATTCCCCGCAGAGTTGATGGTTCAAATCTGTAAGACCCTAATTTTGACCCTAAGATCCCTCATGGCATCATATCATTGCTCAGTGCATCGCCTCAAGGATCATAGCATGTGTGGCTCCTTAACCCTAGGGTTGGGACTTCTGTGAGTGGTTGGAGACCAGCAAGCATGCTTGTATTATATATTATTTCTTTTCTTACTTGTTTACTAACCAAAAGAACAAAAATATGTCACTAACTCTTTTTGTTTTGAAGCTCAAGTGATCATGTGCTCCCATGCTCCTAGGAGGCTCCTAAGCTCAATGAAGTGGCTAGATGAAGATGAAAGCAAGCATGACAATGATCCACAAAGCTCTTAATCATCATATATGTCTCCCAAGTGTCTCAATTTACCAATTTGATCAATATAATCCAAAGGGGCTTGAGGATTGTTTCCCAAGGAAACCCTAATTCAACTGTGCATTGATTGTGCCTTGCTCATGAAGCAACCTCAACCTATGATCAAATTTAATCAAGGGAAGTTCTTTCATTCACTATTTTATGCATATATGAGCCTATGTGAGGATCCTCAATCATTCATTCATCAAGATTTGAAGTTTGGCCTTGAGAAGTTGACCAGTCAAGTCATCTGACTAAACTGAGGATCACTGAGATATAACTTTAGATGTGTTTGTCAAATGAAGATGACCCCAAGATAAAACTTATTCTTCAGAACCATATAAACAACTTTCATGTTCATCCAAAATTCATTTGAAACTTGTAAGGTCATCATTAATTTCAAAACATTATAGGTCATTTTGACTGAAACCCTAATTTTGGGTCAACTTCCCAAGGACCTAACTTCCTTAATGTTTATTATTTTGATGTGAGACCAATTGCATTGGAAAGCTTAAGATGTCTACTTAAAATGTTATGTTGGACAAAATTTCATAATCCTAAAATAAATACATGTGATAATACAAAACATTATAGGTCACTTTGGACCTAAGTCATTGAATTTGAAAAATGCCCAATTTCAAGTGCACATAACTTTATCATGAAAAATCCAAATGATGCAAAATTTAAGTCTAAATTGATCATCTTGAAAAGATTTACAACTTTAGTGTTGAAGCGTTTTCCATTTGAGGCTTGAAACATTGAAACAGAAGGGCTTGAAGAGGCTTGGTTTTGGTAAATGTTTTTCAAAGGGGAACCTAGACATGTTTTGTACCCAAACCTTCACAGCCAGTTTTCATAAATTTCCAATTGCCAAATGAATTTTTTCCTAACATGACTTTTGTTCCTTATTCCAAGGGCTTTCCAACCATTACTCACATTAATTTTTTGGACTTTCCATGAGTGAGTTTCAAAGAGCTTTATGTTTATGTTCATTTTTGCATTTCACTTTGTAACTTCATGTGCAAGCAAATGCCAAGCCAATTGCACGTCCAACTCACTTCTATTTGATCTCAGCCTGGATTTCCATTCATTCTTAGGCCTCACATGCGCCTGTACAGGTCCATGCAAGGAGATTTCAAACTTCATGCACACGAGCCAAGCATTGCCTTGCATCACATTTCAGCTATAAATAGAAGTGCATTCTCATTCAAATGGTAACCAAGTGGAGATCTGAAGTGCTGCTGAATTGAAAACCAAACCCTCACTAAAGGAATTTCCAGTTTTCTCTTTCACTTTCAAGCTTGAATTTCAACATCATTAGTTGATCTTCAAAGCTCAATTCCTTAACCTTGCATCACCATCACACTTCTAGATCAAAAGTAGATCAAGAGCTTGGACAATTCGTGTTGTTTGAAGCTCCATTTCAGAGGTAGAATCTCAATTTTCTTTGATTCAGATCTTGCAATATGATGTGAATTTCTTTGGTTTATGCTGTTTTCTGAAGTCCCCATGCATGAGGCAGGCCAGTGGTGGTCTTAATTTTGCAAATCGTGCCATTTCAGTTCATGCACCATGATCTTCAAGCTCATGTTTCTCTTTAAATAGGAACTATGAGGATGATCCATGGTTACAGGGGTGATGTACATCACCTTAGCTTCATTTTGATACCTTCATTTTTCATTTTTATTAACATTTGATTTCCTACGCGTGGTGGCCGGATCTGGTTAGATCGCCGGAGAAGATGGTGGTTTCCACCACCATCCCCACGTGGTAGCCTCCCATCCATTGGATCTTGCTGAAACGTTTTAATCATGGCCTTTCATTATGTTGACTTGTTTTAATGCAAAGTGTAGCGCGTTTGACTCAAGTGTTTCGTGTATTCGCATCTCTGAGCCACATGATCATTGCCACGTCAATTAATGAAACCATCTGAGGGCGCTGGATTTTCCCGATTTTCTTATTTTTGTTTTAATTTCATTTAATTCCTTTTATTTTCAAAAATTCATAAATATTTTATTTGAAGTCACAAAAATATGAGACCTATGCCAAAAAAATTCTTGAAAAATCTAGTTTCATGTTTTGATTTTTAATTATTTTTGTGACTTCATTTAATATTTTTTGTGAATTATTTGGTTTTTAATAGTTTTAATTCATTTTAAAATACTTTTTGATATCTGAAAAATCCAAAAATATTTTCTTAACACATATGGATCATGATAAGTCAATGAAAAATAGTCTCATCAATTTCTTAATTGATTTGAGATTTATTTGAGATTTTAATTCATATTGTGTTATTTTTCATTGTTTTTAATTGTTTTAAAACAGTTTTTGATTTCAAAATTATTGAGAAAATTTTGTCAAAATTTGTTTGACCATGTTAGACCTATGAGAATTTAATTGGACTTGTTGAAGTTGATTTGAATTGAATTTGAGGTTTGACCATATTTTGTTTATTTTATTTTGCATTTATTTTTAATTCAAAAGTTACCAAAAAAATATGTTTGACTTGTTGACTTGTAATCTTCATTTCTCTTCTGTTTAGCATTAGTTGATGATGACTTGATTCACATTTGATCAATTGAGTTTGATGCTTTATTTCTTTGTCCATCCATTTCATATCCATCTCATTTCTTTTTATTTTTGGCCAATGAGTTAATGTCTTATGGTTAGTCTTGACAAATGAGAGGTTTAACCTTCTTTGATCCAAATCAAACTCAACTTGATCCAAGATCAAGTGAGTTGCTTTGTGTCCAAGATAGGGTGCTTCTTGGTCAAGCAAAAAACCTAAAGTCCATACAAGGCCTTTCTCTTTTCTTTTGGCATGGCAAGTTTTTGGAGCTTGGCTTACTAGTCATGATCTCTAACTTGTGTTATTTGCCTATAGTTTTATTGATCGACCTTAGATAGGTGTGACTACTACATTAGTCAACTTATGATTGTTTAACATAGCGTTACATTGTCTTATGACAAACTAACATAACTTCACTAATTACTAACTTTAATTTGAGCATTTAATTTCTTGCAATTTAGTTTAATGCACTTTATTTCTTGCTCATTTATTCATATTGCTTTTCATTTTGCTCACTTGAGCACATATTTTATGTTCATGTCATTTTCCTTTTGCTCATTTGAGCTCATTATTGTATATAAATATATTGTTGTCTTGTGGTTGTTTTGTCTTTGTTTTGTGTGAACCCAATGCAAAAAGGAGAAAGGACTTAGAATTAGGACATACCTATTCTTAAAGGAGTTCAAGAGCAACTAGGCCTCATGCCTTTAGAATTCTAAATGTGTTGAAGAGCAACTAGGCCTCATGCCTTTAGAATGCTAAATCTCAAAGATGACTTCAAAGGAATTCATTTCCAAAACCTATTCTTTGTCCATACCTCTTATTATGTTATGAACCTTTTTATGTTTGCTCTTGTGTGATATGGATTCCATCTTGAGATAGTAAAGATGACCATTGTCATGAGTAGCCAAGTTAAGAGAGACAAGCCAAAAGGAGATCCTAGGAGCTTGAATTCAATTGTGTGATTGCTTGTTTTTTTGCTAAGTCCAAAGGAAATGAGCATCTTGAATCATCTATATGATTTCAAGAAAAGGAACTCCAAGGGTTTTATCTTCTCTCTTATCTTTGTATGCTTTAGGACTAGCCCTTCTCTTCTTCTCCTCACTCTAACCCAAGCCAAAAATCTTTTATTTCACACTTTGACATTGTTTTTCACACTAGAAACCTAGGCATTATGCCTTTGACTTTTCAAAACTTTTCATTAATACTCATTGTGAATGAATCTTAATCCTACTTTGACTTCATTTTGTAAATAAACCTAATTTGTAAATATAACTCACTTCAAGTTGTTTTTGTGGTTCCAATGACCACCTTTGTTAAAACCTTTTCATAAACATTAGTCATAGGTTTGAGTTATCATAGTGGTTGATATAAATCTCACCTCATCCTTAGTGATTGGACTATAAGTCTTCCATACTTATTATAGGGTTAACCCCTCATTAGTATGTTGAAGTTCTCCTCACATGGTGGATTGTTGGTTTAGGTTGAGTTTTCTCCCTTTGATAACAAAAGACCTTAAGGCTTTTGATCAAATCAATTCACCAATTTTTTTTTGAGATTTTTACCCCGAACTACGAGGTTTTGATCCTACCTTTGTGACGGTACGTAGGCAATGGGTTCATTCATTCAAACAACAAAATTTGTAAATATAATTTATTCTTTTCTCATCCCCCCCAATCTTGTGCACATATTTTCACAAATACCAACCTACAACACATATTTTCAAAAAGAGGTTCCCTTAGAGTACTAAGGATGTTTTGGGTGCGTAAAACCTTTCCATTTCATAACCAACCCCCTTACCTAGATCTCTGACATTTTTATTAGTTTTCGATTCGATAAAACTTCTTACTTGGCTTTTGTTCGCTTTTTAGCCTTTCCTTTAGACAAATAAAAGTGCGGTGGCGACTCGAATTGTATGTTTACTTTTGGTTTAGTCAATAAACCTAAAGGTGACGAAAACCCCGCTACAAAATCCTCAGCGGATCTATTCCCTTTCCCCAACCAGGGTCGAACCTTTGAGATGGATGGTTTATATCCATCCCCAACTCTTTTCTCTAGCTAATGCCTTCATCCTGTCGAGATTAGTCGAGTGTTGTAGCGATGATTTAGATCAGTGACATTTGTATCCTTTGTAATTGCTTTGTCAACATAATCATCATATACATATACATATATATATATATATATATATATATATATATATATATATATATATATATATATATATATATACATTCATAGATTTCATTATTTCATTATTATTTCACTTTGTGATTCATTATTTTTTCTAATCCTCTGCTATGGTGGTATCCTTTCCCCCACGCAAATTTGGTGTGTCTGTCCTCCCTCAATTGTAGACTGTCAACCCCTAAAGCAGAAAGAATTTAACCTTTCTCATTCCCCACTGAGTTATTTCCTCATGGATGATTATTATTTTAGCTTCCTCCCTAATCGATTATCTGGATAGAACCATTCCCCTTGAGTTATATCCTCACCAGGTCGAGTCTTTGATTGACCATTTCTTTCTAGCTCTTACCTAGATAGATGCTTTTGGTCCACTGAGAGTCTATTACCCGGTAACTGGTAATGCTCTTCTCGGTTTGTGAGTACATTACTCTTACCCAATACCCGGTAATAGTAATCTATTTCCTCTTGTTTTACCCAGCGGTTTTGTTTTACGTTTCCCCAGGTAGTCTATCCTTGATATGTTCATCTTAACCGATGACAAATATTCTTTTCTTTTGAGTTTATCCTTGATATGTTCATCCTAACCGATGAAGGATATTCTCTTTGTTGTTTTCTACCCACTAAAAAGGTAGTTTTAATCCCTATTTTCCATTCCCTAGAGGGTCAATCCTTGATATGTTCATCTTAATTGATGACGGGTTTCCTCCTGTGATAGATGATATACTTCCCATTCCCCAGAGGGTCAATCCTTGATATGTTCATCTTAACTGATGACGGGTCTCCCAGTAACCGGTAATAGATGATATATTTCTGTCACTCCTGTGTTGAAGTTCATTTCTTCCCCGGTTGAGTTTGAGTGTGTATTTCCTTGGTGAAATCATTGTCCCCTGTTTGGATCAAGTATTTTAGTTTTGTCCTGATTCACTCGTTTCCCCTGCAAATTTTCCCCTTTATCCCTGGCTGAGTCTTTCCATTGATTTATTTTCATGGAATTTCTCTCGTGTCTCCAGTAGTTTTAAGTCGTAGTCTGGCCTACGCATAACTTTTTATCCCCCAGAGTCTATGTCTCCCCAGTGAGTTTTCCTTATGGAATGCATTATGCTCCTGCAGACTTTCAGTCTCTCCGGATTCTTTTCCTTTGTGGCAACATTTTCCCCACAGAGATTATTTTTAACGTTTCATATCATATGCATCATGAGGTCTCTTAGGGACCAAAATTTGTTTCTATTGTTGTTATGTAAATTCCATTCTACTGAGTCGATACAAGATTTTAACCTTCATCTCCTCAGCTAGAACATCCTTAAATAGGGGCAGCTGTAAGACCCCAATTTTGACCCTAAGATCCCTCATGCTATCTCATCATATACATTGGCATTGGGATCACACCTTGGCATCATCCTCACCCCTCATACATTGGGTTTGCATTGTAGAGATCACCAAGCACATTTGATTGTATCATACTTCATTTTTCTTTGTCTACTAACCAAAATACCAAAAATATGTCAATGTATAGTTTGTTGCTTTTGTAGGTAGTGTGTATGCTCACCCATGCTTTATCAAGCTCATATCTAGGGTTTAAGAACCTCAATGCAAGGAGTGCAACCAAGAAATGGTTCACATTGACTCTAATTATCATGCATGTATCCCCATGATCTTCATATGTTATTTTAATCAAGAAGTCATCAAGAGTTTGGAGTTTGTTTGCCTTGGAAACCCTAATTTATCTGGGTATCTGGTGTGACTTCTTCAACAAGTTTCTTCAACAATTTATAAAATATTTCAAGGGATACTTCATATTTCATCATCTTATACATATTTTATCCTCCATGAGTCCCAAAATTCAAGAGAATGTCAAGCTAGCAAGATGGTTCATGGTGGTTGACCAGAGAAAGTCAGCTGGTCAAAATTGGGGTTCCCTAGACCCTATATCCTACAATTTTTGTCATATGAAAATGATTCCAAGAGAAACGTTACTCAAAATGACATTTCAAACAACTTTCACGTTGAAGTCAAGATCTAGTTTGGCTTGGAAAGTCATTTTTTATGGTGAAAGATTATAGGTTATTTTCTCTGAACCCTAGTTTGGAGGTCAACATCCCAAGACCATAACTTTTTCAATTTTTATAAGATTAAAGCCATTAAAATTCTATGATCACATTTAAGATGTCTACTTTAACTTTTATATTTGGAGGAAGTTCAAATTCAACTTGCAAATGCATGTGCCAAGAGGAAACATTATAGGTCATTTTGGGCCAATACCATTGAACAAGTGATTTTCCTCAACTTCTAAAATGCATAACTCCTTCATGCAAAATCCAAATGAGGTCAAATTTATGACCAAATTGAAGATATTTTAGAGATATACAACTTTTATTAAGAAATTTTCTCATTTGAACTCCGTAGAAAAAGTTATTCAAGGTGGAAGAAGTGAAGATTTGACTTGGGACTTAGAAAATTTTCAAATATGTTTGATTTCCCTAACTTCCACCTCAAAATTCATCATGATCCAAGCTTCAAATGAAAATATATTCAACATTAAAGTTGTTCCCCTTGATCTCACCTTCCTAAAAAGTCCAATATCATCTCATTTGGCCAAATAATGAAGGACTTGCGCATGGGTGTAAGTTAAAGGACCATTTGGATGTTTTCCAATTCCATTTTTTATACACATTTGCATGGACTTCTAACATGAATTCAGCATGATGCACACTCATTTTTGGATCAAAACACATCATTTCATGGGCCTAGCACACGCTCATGCAACCATGCAAAGGGAATTTTGAAATTTTGCCAAAATTGGAACTGTGTGGAAATCAATATCCTTGGCTATAAATAAGACCCTTATTGCTCAGAATTAAGGAGCTCATGCCCAAGCTTTGAACCTGGAACCCCAAACCCTCACCATTGAAGGATAAACTTAAGGATTTTGTTTGAAAATCGAGTTTCAATTCTCCATCTGTTTTGAGATTGAAACTCCAAGAGTACATATTTCTCCTTGATCCATTTCACCTCCATTAAGCATCTGAAGCAAGGACAAGCATAATTGAAAGCAAGATCGTGCCAATCTGAAGCTCCATTGAAGGTGAATTTTCAGAATTTTCATCTCTTTGATTCTCCCTCAATTCTTCATCATTCTTGTTGATTTTTGGTTGTCTGAAGTCCTATCAATGTAAGCAAGAAGATTGAGTTGCTTTGAGGTCAAATCGAAGCAACTCAGTTCATGATCCTCAAAATTCAAATCCCTGTATCGTTTTATATACTTGGAATTTGACAAAATTGAGGCCAGATTCGTGCTCCTGAGCATTTTCCCTTCAAATTAGTGTATTCACTTTTCATTTTTCATAAGGTTTTGGTTGGACCGGTCCGGTGGCTCTCACCGGAGAAGATGACCGAAACTAGAGCTCCGGTGGTGCGCTGGATCAATCCAGGCCATCTGATCCATTTGAATTGTTTTAATCTCATGCGTCCAAACTGATTACCATGCCTGCAGGGTGTTTGACTCGTGTGCATATGGAACGCGTGTTTCTAGCCATCTGATCTGCCACCTCAGTTAATGAGGGAGATTAGATGGCTCTCATTTTTTTTATTTTCTGTTTATTTCATTTAATCCCTTATTTTTTATTAATACATATTAATTTCATTTTTAATCCAAAAAATATGGGTCTTTCCCCAAAAAAAATTGAATATTTTCCTCTTTCATTTTCTGACTTAAAATTATTTTTTGGATTAATTTTGATATTTTTCATGATTTAATTGTTTTTGTGCATATTTTTAATTGTTTAAAAATACTTCTGACTTTTCAAAAATTATGAAATTTTTTGTCTAAGGTCCTTTGACTTTGTTTGACCTAGGATAAATCTCTTGGATATTTATTTGGTGTTTTGAAGAGGTTTTATGTTTTTGATCAAACATTATTTAATTTAAATGCATTTTAATTTGATTTTTAATTGATTAATTATGTAGAAATTATGTTGAGCCATTTTTATTGACTTGTGAAGTTTGACTATGTGTTTGGGCCTTGGTTAAGATTGATTTGACTTTTGCTGGATTAAAATCATTGGATTTAGGGGATTGATGAAATATACATTTCATCTCCCAAAATGAATGAATGATTTTAATTTGATAAAATTCCTCCCATGACCAATTTGTGTTGATCTCATCTCCCATCCCTCTTCATCTTCAATCCATTTCTATCCCATCCCTTTCATTGACCAATGAAGTCTCAATATCCTAAGGCTAATTGGTTCATCAATAACTTTAAGTTAGATGAACCAATACAGGTATGGATGAGATTAGGTCCATCCTTTGTTCATTTTCTTTTTGTGTGTGGTATGTTTTAGGAGTATGGTTCATTATACCATATCATTAACATGCATTAACACCAAAATTTCTATTGCCCGACCTCAGATAGTTGTGACTTCTACATAAGTCCAATTATGATTGCTTAACATGACGCTAAACTTTGACCCAAAGGCATAGCATTCTAGTAAGTGAGATTGTAAGTCTCCCCCTTTCATGGTATTGCGTGGAAATGTGGCCTTTTTTCCTTCCTTTGGAAGATGTCTTGGTTCAATGATTCACGCTTTTGAATAGAGGGTTGAGTGTTATCCAAAGAATGACTTAATCAATTGAGAAGCAAAACATCACTAACATCTAATCAACTAACATTTGACTAACTTTTATTATTCTTGCTTTTAATTTCAAGTCATTTAATTTATGCAATTTGAATTCAAGCCATTTACCATTTCATTTGTCATTTACATATCATTTAACTTGTTTATGTTTATGTCATTTTTTCACTTTGCTCACTTGAGCCATATATATTGTGATTGTATATATTTGTCTGTGTATCTTGTTTGTGTTTATGGTCTTAGGACCTTAAAATACTTAATAAACAACAAAAACCCTAAAAAATGTTTATGTGGACTGTTGGATTTGATCCGAGCTTTGGACTTAGAATTAGGCAACATTCCCTATGCAAAAGGACTTGGGCAATGCCAACTTTTCTGAGACCAAGTTATTGTGAGTTGAGCTTCCATCTGATGCAAGTATTGGGATCCACATGAATTCATCTGCTACATGGTCTTGATGCAAATGTTACTTTGAACATGTGTCTAATGCCTTATTCTGAGCCAATCAATGAGTATTTCATCTGATACATGGGAAGATTAAGAAGAAGACTGTGAAGTTGCTTGCTTGGATGTGGCTATCTTTATTTGATGCCTTGCTCTTCATATTGCTACTTTCTTATTGATATTACTTGATTTAAAGTCCAAAGGAAAAATGGGTTTCTATATGACATTCTTGTCTATTGGATTGCATCCCATTGGTCAGATCTTTTCAACTCTTAACTTTTAAATTTTTGCTTAGGATTAGTCTCTCCATCTCCTCCCATTCTCTTAAATTTCAAAATCTCTCCCCCTTTTCAAAATCTTCTTTGCTTGTGATTTCTAAACTTAGACTTTATTGCAAATTAGAAACTTTGGCCTTATGTCATTGCATTTTTAAACTCTTTTCCTAAATCAAGCTTGTAAATGAATCTAATCATATTGACTTAAAATTTCAAAATACAAAAAGAACTAACGCTCATTCAAATTCTTTTAGGACCTTTGTGCCTATTTTAAACTTAAACTTTTACTAAAAGCAATCAACTCATTTTGAAATTGTTACCACGAACTACAAGGTTTTGATCCCTCATTTTCATGTTGGTACGTAGGCACAAGTCCGAAGGTCTTGTCAGACATAAAAATATAATTAATGAATTCTTTTCTCATCCCCACACTCTATTTATTGCAAACATTTTTTATACCAAAACACATACACACATAAAAAGGGCTTCATAGGAGTACCTAGGACACTTTGGGTGCTAACACCACCAACCCCCTTACCTGTAATCTCTGGCATTTTATTAGTTTTGATTTGAAAACTTCTTATTTTTGGGTTTTGTTCGTACTTTTCCCTTTTTCTTTGGAAACAATAAAACCGCGGTGGCGACTCTGGTTTTATTGACGTTAAGTTTATCCATAGCTTAATGGTCATGAATTTACCTCTACAAATTATACATATTGTGTGCTTGTGGTTTTATTTTGTTTGTGGTCTTTGGACCTTAAAATACCTAATAACAACAAAAACCCTAAAAAAAATCTTGGTGGATTGTTGGACTTGATATGAACTTTTGGACTTAGAATAGGAAACTTCTCTATGCTCAGAGGACTTGGCCAATGCTACTATTGGAGACTGAGTTATCCTTGACTATGCTTATCATCTGATGTAAACCTTGAGTGCCCTAGTTCATCTGTTATGTTGTCTTTTTGTTTAATCAGTTATTTTGACTTTGTAATTGATGTCTGATGATTGTTTTTCTCAGAATTTGCCAAGGAATATTTTCATCTGATACATTGGAGGAAATTGAAGATTGATAGCTATTGGAGTGCTTGATTGTATGTTATGGCTATATTTATTTGATTCCTTGATCTTCGTATGATGTGCTTGGATGTTTGCTTATGCTTGTTGCTTGCTCAAAATTCCAAAGGAAACATGTTTCTATCTGACATTCTTGTCTTGTGGGTTGCATCCCATTGGTCAGATCTTTTCAACTCTTAACTTTTAATTTTTGTCTAGGGTGGTCTTTTTATCTCCTCCCATTACTTTAATTTCAAACCTCCCCCTCTTTTCAAAACCTTTTTTTCTTGTGTTTTCAAACTTAGACATGTTTTAATTATTAGAAACTTTGGCCTTATGCCAATGAATTTTCAAACATTTTCTTAAATCAAACTTGTAAATAAACTTAACCATATTGACTTTAATTTCAAAAGACAAAATGAACTAACAACCTCTTTCAAGTCTTTGGCCATTTTGTGCCTTTTCCAATTAAACCTTTGATAAAATCAATTCACCAACTCCTTTGAAATTTTTACCACGAACTATGGGGTTTTGATCCCTCATTTTTATGTTGGTACGTAGCCATAAGACCAAAGGTCTTGTCAAACACAAAGATATAATTAATGAATTCCTTTCTCATCCCCTCACTCTATATTTTTTATCAAACATCATTTTTACCAAAACACTTGCACACAAAAAGGTCTCCCTAGGAGTACCTAGGACACTTTGGGTGTTAATACCTTCCCTCTGTGTAACCAACCCCCTTACCTGTAATCTCTGACATTTTATTAGTTTTTATTTGAAAACTTCTTATCTTTGGGTTTTGTTCATACTTTTCCCTTTTCCTTTGGAAACAATAAAAGTATGGTGGCGACTATGGTTTTATTGATGTCAAGTTTATCCATAACTTAATGGTCATGAATCTACCTCTACACAATGTGACTTTGTGTAAATAAATATAAGAAATATATTATGTTTTGGAAACTGCAAAGAAAAGTTACATAGAAATCACTATTTATAGCCGAGATTAGTTGGCATCACGACGCGATCTATTCCTTATCATGCCATGATGATCAACAGATTTTTGTACCTCACTTGTCAATGGTTGAGAACAAGTGGCATTGTGCCATGATCCATCCTCATACCACCACGATGTGGCTTCTATCACACCGCGATGCATTAGTATCGTGGCACAATTTTTCTAGAGGTTAAAGTCCCTTTTTCATCTTTCAAAATACTTATAAGTCCATAAATCCACAATCTAACACTTCCTAGTATTACCAAAACAAGAAAAACTTAAAATAAATCAATTAAACTAACTTCCAAACGGCTAAAATTGAAACTTCCACTTTTTTAATTCTCAAACTTGATGGGTTGCCTCCCATTAAGTGTTTTTTTTATCATCACTAGCTTGACTGATGCATTCGAAGGTTCTGAGAGCACAAGTGAAACCTTTTCAATATGTATGTCACCTCTAAAGTATTGTTCCAACCGTTGTCCATTCACTTTAAATTAAAATGCATCATTTGGTTTTTCAGATTTCTACAACACCGTTAGGAGTACCTCTGTAATAATGAACGACTTTGACCACTTTGATTTCAACTTCCTAGGAAAACATTTCATTTTATAATTAAAAAGGAGAACATGTTGTCCTGATTGGAAGTATCACTTTACCAAGTTCTTATCATGATATATTTTTGTTCTTTATTTTTAGATCAAGGTATTTAATAAGCGTGCATGTGCGTCTCTTCTAATTCATCCAACTTAAGCAATCTTTTTTTTTTCCGGAAAGTTTCTCATCAAAATTAAAAAAAAAAATCACATCCCAATATGCCCCATGCTCTAATTCCACTTGTTGGTGATAATCTTTACCATAGACTAATTGATACATATAGAATCCCAAATGTGTTTTGAAAGTCGTTTTATACGCCCAAAGAACACCATCTAATTTCTTTGACCATTCCTTCTGTGATGATGCAACTGTCTTTTCTAGAATTTATTTAAGTTGTCTGTTTGAAGCTTCAACTTGCCTGCAAGGTTGTGGGGGGTAAGGTGTGGATACTTTATATTTCATATTATACTTTTCCGGCACACTTTCTAAATACTTCTTGCATAAATGGGTCCCTCAATCACTGAACAATACTCTAGGTACTCCGAACCTAGCAAAAACATTCTTTTTCAAAAAATCACTAACAGTGCAAGCATCATTTATACTACACGTCATAGCTTCAATCAATTTGGTAACATAATCAACACATACTAGAATATAAAGATTAGAGCTAGATTGGGGAAAAGGACCCATAAAGTCAATGACCCAACAATCAAATAACTCTACCTCCAAAGTGATATTAGGGAATCTCATCCCTCTTTGTAAGATTACATATCCTTCTACATTTTAGGAAAGTTAATACATAAGACATGCAATCTTGAAACAAGGTTGGACACCAAAAACCACTTTGTAACACCTTAGTTGCAGCTCCTTTCTCACTATGGTAGCCACCATAAGCTGAGTTATAGCAGTCTCACATAATATTATTTGTTTCAATACCTGCAACACACCTAGGAATTAACCCATCAAGACTTATTTTAAACAGATAGGGGTCATCCTAAAGATAAAAGTTAGCTTCTTTGTAGAAGTGTTTTCTTTTCTTTCAAGTGTAGTCCTCAGGTACAATATTTGTAGGTTTATAATTTTTCATATCAGCAAGCCAAGGTCGTTCGCTGATTTTTATTAGGTGCTCATCAGGAAACTCTTCAGTTATGTTCTTTTCCTTCTTAGTCGCGTCGTTATTTTCCATTCTCGAGAGGTGGTCAACTACAACATTCTTAACTCATTTATTATATTGATTTCCAAATCAAATTTTAGCAACAAAAGTATCCATCTTAACAACCTGGACTTGGAATCACCTTTCGTAAATAAGTACTTCCAATCTGCATGATATGTATAAATAACAACTTTAGAACCAATTAGATACGAACATAATTTTTCCAATGCAAATACTACGACTATTAATTATTTTTCAATGGTAGTGTAATTCACTTTATTTTCATTTAAAACTTTGCTAGCATAGTAAATTGCATGGAAAAAATTGACATGTTATTGGCCAAGAATTGCTCCAACAGCGTAATCACTCGCATCACACATGATTTCAAAGGGTAATTCTCAATTTGGGGTGACGATTACTTGTACAGTGACCAACTTTTCTTTAATAATAGAAAAAGAATGTAAATAATAATTTATCAAAATTAAACTCATTCTCTTTCACAAGGAGGTTGCATAGAGATTTTTCAATCTTAGAAAAGTCCTTAATGAAACGTCGGTAGAAACTGGCGTGACCATAAAAACTTCTCACTTCATTAAGATTTATAGGACGAGGTAGTTTCTCAATTACTTCAATTTTGGAATTATTGGCTTCTATACATTTTGAAGAGATTTTGTGTTTTTGAACAATACCTTTAGTTACCATAAAATAAAATTTCTCCCAATTTAAAATAAGGTTTTTCTCCACACATATCTTTAAAACAACATCTAGTCGATCAAGACAACAATCAAAAGAGTTGTCTAATACAAAGAAGTCATCCATAAATACCTTTATGGAATTTTTGTTCATGTCATAGAAGATAGAAAACACGCACCTTTGTAAAGTAGTTGGCGCATTGCATAAACCGAATGGCATCCACCGATAAGAAAAAACTCTAAATGGGCAAGTAAAAGCTCTTTTCTCTTGATCACCAAGATCTATAACAATTTAATTGTAATCCGAATACCCATAAAAGAAACAGTAATACACTTAACATGCTTACCTTTCTAACATCATATCCATGAAGGGTAAAGGAAAGTGATGCAAATTATCCATCCCATCAAAGTATGAGTGGGATTAATTAATTCTTCTCATTTATTATAACAGTCATACGATCCTTCTTGAGAACTACATGCACTAGACTCACCCATTAATTATCATAAATAGGATAAATCATACCTGCGTTGACTAATTTCTCATTACTTCTTTCATCGTTGGGTTCAATCTTCTTTAAGGTTGAACAATAGGTTTAAAATCTTCTTCAAGCTTTATCTTGTCCATGCAATAAGCGAGACTAATTCCCTTCAAATAGGATACACTCTAACCCAACACTTCTTTATTCTTTCTTAATACTTACAATAGCTTCTCTTCCTCTACCTTAGACAAGGTGCTAATAATGATAGATGGGTGTAATTTGCCTTCACTTAAAAATATGTATTTCAAATGTGATGGAAGTTCTTTTAATTCATGAAACTTAGGTCTTTTAACTTCAATAATACCTCCTAGTTCTTCAAACTTTTTGTTAGATTTCTCAATTTGTCTTGCTTGCAATTGGATTATAAACTCAGTGGTCTCTCTGTTTTCTTCTTCACCAATTGTTTTAATAGATTGTACAATGACTTTTTAAATTGGTGATGATGATACTTCTTTTCTAGACACAAATTCAATCACTTTCATAATTAAATCAACTTGGTAGCATTGAGTATTTTCATTATGATGTTTCATGGCTTCAAACATATTAAATACAAGATGCTCTTTGTTGAATCTAAGGATCAATTCTCCCCCTTTAAACATCAATCAAAGCTCTACCTTCTTCTAAGAAGGGTCTTCCCAATAATAAAGGTGTTTCTGCATCTTCAGGCATATCCAAAATCACGAAAGCATGGAATAGTAAATCACCAACTCTTACCAACACATATTCGAACACCCCATAAGGATAAGTGATGGATTTGTCCTCCAAAGTCAAAGTCCTCTTTGTTGGTTTTTGTTCTCCATATTTTAGCTTCTTCATTATAGATATGGGTAATTAAGTTGACACTTAGCGCCAAATCACATAAAGCTTGACCAATCTTCATAAAACCAATAGTGCATGGAATAATGAATCTACTTGGATCTGTCAACTTTGGTGGAAGCTTGCGTTGAATGATAATGTTATATTTTTCAGCTAACTCAATACTTTCATCATCCTTTGAATCGTGATTTCCGTTCAAACTTTCTTTCATGAATTTTGCATAGACCGACATTTTCTCGAGAGCGTCACAAAAGGGAATATTAACTTATAAGGTGGTAAGCATCTCCAGGAATTTTTTAAACTACCCCACTTCCATTTCTCTCTTGGATTTCTTTTTCAGGATGGGATAAGGTGGTTTAACATAGGAAGGTAGTTTGGGTGTTGGGTATTTAGGACTTGTTTCTTTGTTCTTCTCAGGGGTGAGTCTTAGTCAATAAGCTTATCTAGTGTATCCCCCCCCCCCCCCACATAGAATCTTCAGTCTCTTTTTAACTCTCATCACCCTCATTTTCAAATTATCTCTCTTTTTCAACTACTTCCTCTTCCTCATGAGTTTTATCACTTTTTTCTCCCTCCTTATTCATATCACTCAACTTGTGCATTAAATGGAATATTATATTTTTCAACTCAATAGCCTCACCATTTCCACTCATTGACTTTTCTTTGGTGTTACCTACAAGTTCCATATTAGCACCTGGTATAGTTGTAATTAGCTGAGATAATTGTTTCATTAAAGCCTCTAACTTTTTTATCGAATCCTCATGGATTTTGCTCATGATTTCTTGTTTCTTGGAAACTTGTTAAAAATTGATCTAAGTCATCTGTATAAATTTGATCATGGTTTCTTCAAGTGAAGATATTTTACTTTGGAATTCATCTTGCTGTGCATGTTGAGTTCCTTGATTCACATTCAATGTTGGGTTGTTGTTCCACATAAAGTTAGGTTGTTTTGTCTGAAAATTTTACAGCTTGAACTTCTTCACTAACCCATTTGTATCAAACATTCCAATCGAATGACCTCCCTCGCAGTAATCGCAACTCAATAGTTGTATGTGACTTACATTAGCTTGAGAAAGATTATTTCTAGCTAACTGTTTGTTAAGTAGTTTAATTTAAGCTAGTAATGCAACATGAGTTTCTAATGTGAGTAAGCCTTGTGGCACGCCTGCAGTTTCAATAACTTTTTCTCCTCTGGCACTGGGTAAATGATAATCATTTTAACTTATATTCTCAATCATCTTTACATGTACTTCAGTTAGAACTCAAATTGTGCCTCCTGCTGACGCATCCAAAAGTATCTTGGTTTGACTTACGAGACCTCTTATGAAATTTTGCATTTATTCCATGATGCTCATGTTGTGATTAGTACACATTCAAAATAACAACTTAAACCTTTCTCATTAATCATACAAAGACTCTCTTTCCTATTTCTCAAATTTAGAAATCTCTGCCTTTCTCTAATTAAAATGAGTAGTAGTGAAGAACCTTTCCAGAAATCTATCTTCTAACTCTTTTCAGGTTGCAATTGTTCTACTAGGTAGACATAACAACCATTCCTTCGCCTTTCCCATTAGATAAAAGTTGAACAACCTCAATTTAACTTGATCTTCAGTTACACCTTCTAGCGTGCATATTCATGAAGTTTCATAAAACTGAGCCAAATGTTCCCAAGGATCCTTCTTCACATTACCGTCAAACTGGTTTTCCCTCAAACCTAAAAGCACATAACTTTTTATAATAAACTTAGCAGGTTAGCATGTTGGAAACCCATAGATACTTGCCCTACATCATGCAGTAGTCTCGTATAGTTAGTAGTTGTTGTCTTTCCATGGTTGTTTTTTCTAGTCTTGATCCTAAAACTTGCATAAACAACTAAAAATACACTTAATAGTATTTATGTTAAACCAAAAACTAAATAAGAACAAAAAATAATAATCAAAATAAAATAATAAACTAATATAAAAAAATAAAATAAAAAAAATAAAAAAAAAACTAAAACTAAAAAGTCTCACAAAATTGTCTTGTTGAAATTTTAACAATCTTCGACAATGACGCCAAAAACTTGATGATAGATCGATCAGTGTATCAATAGTGTCAAAGTAATAATTAAAAAATTTGTCTACACGGGGATTGTAATTTAATAAGGTATACTATTGTGCAAATTAAGAGTAATAGAGTTTTGAGTTTGAATGCGAAAAGTAAATAGAAAGGTTATCATAATGTGAAAGGCGATTAGGTTTCGTCTTGAATCCCCAGTATGTTATTATTGATGTTAGCGTCTATCTACCATTTTGATGATTAATTCAATTACCATGACAGTTTAACTAAGTCGTTATATTCAATCTCTTGGTTTATAACTCACTATTCTAAGTTATAATTCCCTAATCTCTTAGGTCAATTCGATAGTTAAAATAGGCAATGTTTGTTCGTTAAACCATAAGTCACAACCTTACAATTTCCTAACTCCAGCTCAATTATTAGTTTGAGTAGTTAATTTAGATGTGATTCATACAATTAGGGTTAGTAATCAACATGAATCTGAATCGATATATGGACATTCGTAAATGCATATAAAGCATTAAACGCAAATATTAACTGAATAAAAAATTGAATTAATCAAAAGAGTAAATAGTACAAAAACCTAAGATATGGTCATAACTGATCCATACAGATTCATCTCAATAAAACCCAACCTAAGAAAATTGACTACTCATAACTAGATAATTCATAACAACAGAGGTAAGATAAATATACATGGATTTCTAGTTAGAATTCGGCTTCCAATGGTGAAAACTTTCACTCTATAACTCCACAATATATCTCTATTGTCAGAAATTAGATTGACAGAAGAAGATCATCAAAAAATATGCAAAAATCTCTTTATAAAGATGCAAATCGTGTCCGGCCTCACGTGGCATCGCGCCACAATGCTAATGCATCACACCACAATAAAATATGCATCGTGCCATGATGGGGCGTGATAATTGGATTGCTGAATTGCCTCAAATTTGCTCTTTTCACACGACTTTTACCTATTTTCTTCTTTCTTCCATTTATTAAAAAACATAATAAATCCTAATCACTTTTACATAGACTAAATAAATATTTTCTCTATATAAACACTATCTCATTTGCATTGTATTTTGCCTTAAAATAATTATCAATTATAACATTAATGTAACATATATTCTTTTCATTACTATAAGTATAGTTATTAATTTTTATTATATTTAACTATTTTATTATAAGTGCGATTAATAAAGATATTTTAGTAAATATATTACTTAATAGCTTTTATGTCAAAATGACTTTAATATTAAAAAAAAATCTTTTGAAGTGGTGACATCTAATCTAATGAATATAATGATTCTTGTTTTGTTTTGTTACATTTAAAACAAAAATGAGTATAAAGGAACTACTACCGGTATTATTGGGGCTAATTAATTAATTGTAGAAAAGTAGATTGATGTTAGTTGGCGGATGGTTGGCTGGATAGCTGAGCTGCATGACGGCTGTGTCTTGTGAAATTAATTCAAACATTTCAACAATTAGACAGAACAGACAGTTGGCTTACTTTCTTGTAGCTCAACTTCATCCAATTAAGTTGCGCACGGTACTACCTATATTCATAATGCTACTACTAACTTTATTTAACTATTACTCTAATCATTATAAATAATAATCGTCTACATCATGTGGAAGAAGAAAAACAAGAAAGAAGAAGATGTTGCTTTTAAATCTGATTTGGAGAAAGTTTTAACAATATTAAGTGAGATTTCCTTGCAAACATGTCTTTGGAAATTCTCGTCCATCACTATCGGACTAATCATGCATTATCTAATTTCTTCATCTTTGTCTATAATGTGAATGGATGGATGACTGGTTAGTTTAAAAATTTATAAAAATAAATAAAAATATCATAAATTATTTTAAGTATGTTTCTCAAACAATATTACAATATTTATGACACATAAGTTTAAAATCAAATAGGTTCATTCAATCATACCCTTAATAGAAGATTGAAAGTTATTTTAGCTAGTAAGCTAATAGTTCATATATTTTAAATTAGCGAATGGCTAATGCAAATAAATTAATTTATTAAACTTATAGTGCTTAATAAAATTAACAGTTAATTAATTTATATTTGTAAAATAACATTAAAAAAATAGGTTTGATTATATTTAATATTTTATTTGTTACATCTTTAAATGAAGTTGACCATCATGAAATAGATTGAGGCATTGTTCATTAACTTTAAAAAATTTATCAATGTCTTTAATTTTTATTTGTATTGCACCACGAAGAAATATATTAGTAACAACAAAATGGTCAATTCATTTCGACTGAAGATTTTCAGTCAGAATTTTTAGACGGGAATTAAGCAAATAAACCTTTTGACCATAGTGGATTCCTTTCTAAATATCATCTTATCATGAAAATGCTTAGTTTTATTCTTATAGATTTTTGAGCTCTCATAGACTTCTAGACTAAGCTCTTCAGTAGTCGGAGCTTTCTCTCCACACATGTCTTCTACTTTTCAAGATTACAACTCTTAGCAGTAAAATAAGTATGGTGCTTGTAACACTCTGAATTGAATTAACTTATTTAATTGAATTTTGTTGATTTATTTTATTATTTAAATGATTTAATATACTTTTAATAATTTAATTGGTGATAATATGTGTTATGTGATGTTTGGAGGTTATTAGAATTTGATTAGATATTTAATTAAATTAGTAGAATATTAATTATATAAATAGAAAAATAAGAGAAAAATAGTGATTTGTGATAGAAAATAGAATTACTAGAAAAATAAGGGAAACATGAGAAAGTGGAGGGGTAAAAGTGTAAAGAGGAAAATTAATTATATTTTTAGATTAAAATAAATAGTAAAGGGAGAGGAGTCAAATTTGACAGTACATAGAATTAAGAAAAAGAGGCAAGTGTGAGAGATGAGAATGACAAAGGGTTTGAGAGAGAGAAGGAGAAACCATAACCAAACTTGGAGCTTTTGCCAAAAATTCAAGTAACAGGGAACTACTCTAATATATGTCTATTACATGAAAGATAGAAAGGGATCCTCACCCTCCTCTAAGTTTTAATTCACCATTGTTGTGTCTTATGAATCATTGTATGTGATTACATGTAATCCATAATAATTATAATGTTTGTGTAGGAGTTCGTTTTGTGTTATATCTTGGATATTATGTATAATGTGTTGGTATGAATTATGAATTTGGTTGTTGTCATTGGTGTGTTTTGATGTTATGAACATAACCTTGAATTTGGGATTAATTGAAGAAATTGAATAATAATCGATGACTATATGAGGATTTGATCCCTGTATAATATGTAAATATTTTTTTCTGTGTGAATCAGGGCACTAGGGGTCGAAATCAGAGCTTCGAATGAGCTCACATGACCAAAAATGCATAAATTGCATTCTGCAACGGTGAGACAGGATGCACGTTATACTTCTGGGATAGCTAACAATTGTCAACAGGGTGACAGGGAGACCCTCATGGTCTCCAGGCAGGAATTCTTCTGTCATTCATCACATAGGTGACGTATTGTGAAGGGGGTGGTGAAAGGTTGGGTGGCGCTCTTCACCCAGATGACGACTAGGTCGACATGGCTTCCAGGACTCATTTTTGAGTGATTAGTCTAGTTTTTTATGTTGATTTCTCGTGTAGTCGATGTTTGACTATTGTTTCGGGTAATTGGTGTTACTGATTATTTAAGGTAAAATATTATTATGATGAAGTAATAATTGAATTAATTTGCATGATTGTATATCTTGAATTATAATCATGTGTATGAGTTGTTGTGTTGTGAATACAATTATGTGATGCGAATACAATTATATGTGTTATGTTGAGGTGTGCAGTTCAGAAGTGGGGACTACTGTTGAATGTTGTATTGCATCGTTGGTTATATTTAGAAGTGGAACCATGATTATTGATGTTGCATTATTTTATGTTATGCATCACATTGTGTCAATGTGTTGAAAGAGACAAGTCATGGGTTCAGAAGGGGGACCTGCAATTATTCGGGGTTTATAAGTGGGGACTCGGGGTTCAGAAGTGGGGATCCGGTTCGAATGAGGAACCATTGTTGAATGGATGAGATCAGTAACAAACCGCTGATATCCAAATCGATACCACATGTATTGAGTCGAGTTATGAATCACATTACTTTCCAAATAAAGACTATGTGAATTGAATTATTGTGTTGTTATGTAATTGAATGTGTTTGTCGGTTGTGTAAGTTTATCTACCATTGCATTCTTTTACGCAGTTAATATATTTGAGTGTATTCTCACCTCTTTCTTGTTTGTTTTGTGTTGCTTTATATATTGTTGTACAGATACCCAGGAGGAGTAAATGTTGTTGTGAGTTGGAAGATGGCCTTTGAGCTTTTCTTCATTTACTTTACCGTTATCGCTATTTAGATGGTTTTAAATGCTCTGAACGGGACTTTTTTTTAATCGTTGGATTACGTTACTTTGATTAAGTATTTTCATTTTGATGAGATGATTGAAGGTATGTTATTTATTTGAGTTCTGCTGCGAGTTTGTATTTAGAAAGTATGCATGTTGAATTTGAGTAGCATCCTAAAATGCTGATTTTTGTCCTTTGAATTATGAATTATGGTTTTAGGGTGTTACATTAGTGGTACCATAGCAGGTCGGTCCATCCGGCCAGGTTTTATGATGTTATATATTACCTAGTATGCGACAGTGTATAAACAATGTCGATATAATGTTTCTTCTAATGGTTGTTTACTTGTTTGCAGAGAAATGGCTGGAAGAAATAATTGTGCAATCGCTTATGCTTTGGAGGTTATGGCTCATGTGATGGGTCAGGCGAGTCAGACAATGTAGAATTAGAATGGGATGGAAGGCGAGTTTGGAGGGCTGAGAAAGTTCGAGAGGAACAATCCTCTGACTTTTAAGGGGAGATATGACCCGGAAGGTGCTCAAGTTTGGTTGCAAGAGTATGAGAAGATCTTCAGGGTAATGGAATATTCAGACGAGCAGAAGGTCATGTTTCTTACTCATATGTTGGCTGAGGAAGCGGAGTATTGGTGGGACAATGCTCGTCAGGGGCTTGAAGTTGCGGGTAGTGAGATCACATGGGAAAATTTCATGATTGAGTTCCTTGATAAGTACTTTCATGTTGATGTTTGTAGCAAGATGGAGATCGAGTTCCTTGAGCTAAAGCAAGGTAACATGTTTGTTGATGATTACGTTATGAAGTTTGAAGAGGTGTCTAGGTTCTGACCGCATTACAATGGGGTAGGAGCTAAAGGTTTTAAGTGTATAAAGTTTGAGAGTGGCTTATGTCTAGAGATCAAGCAATTCATCAGGTATCAAGAGATTCGTTAGTTCTTTGTGTTGGTTAATAAGTGTAGAATCTACGATGAGGATAGTCATGCTAAATCTGCTCACTGTAAGAGTGTTAGTGAGAAGAAAAGTGGAAATCAAAACCATGATAAACCTTATGGAGCTCCAGCTAATAAAGGGAACTGCAAGGCTTCCGGTGGGAAAGAGACAAGTGGGGGAGCTGCTCATGCTTCTGTCAGATGTTTTAGTTATGGAGGGATGGGCCATCTTGCTAGTGAATGCAAGAGTTCTGGCCAGAAATATTTCAAGTGTGGAAAGTCAGGACACCGTATTGCTGATTGTAAGAGTAATATGTTGACTTGCTTTAATTGTGGAGAACCATATCACATTAGTACTCAGTGTCAAAACCCAAATAAAGTTCAGTATGGAGGGAAAGTTTTTTCCTTGAGTGGAGCAGAGACTACTAGATCTGATAACTTGATTCGAGTTACGTCCTTTATTAATGGTGTGTCTTTGATTTCTCTTATTGACACGGGTGCAATGCATTTATTCATATCTCTCTATTATGCTAAAAAGTTGAATCTTGAAGTACCTTTTATGGTTATGAGTATGGTCATTGATACCCCAGCTAATGGTTTGGTGACTACTTCATGGGTTTGTTGAAATTACCCTTTGAATATTTATGGTAAGGACTTTGGTATTGACTTAGTCTTCTTACCGTTAAGTCAACTTGATAGTATCCTAGGAATGTGTAAGACTCCAATTTTGTCCCTAAGATCCCTCATGATATTTCATCATATGCATTGGCATTGGGATAACACCTTGACATCCTCCTTACCCCTCTTTCATTAGGTTTGCATTGGGAGAGATGACCAAGCACTTTTGATTGTATCATACTTTGCTTTTCATTATTTACTAACCAAAATACCAAAAATATGTCAATGTATAGTTTGTTGCTTTTGTAGGTAGTGTGTATGCTCACCTATGCTCTATCAAGCTCATATCTAGGGTTTGAGACCCTCAATACAAGAAGCACAATCAAGAATTGGTTCAAATTGTATCTAGACATCATATATGGATCCCCATGATCTTCACAGGTTATTTTGATCAAGAAATCATCAAGAGTTTGGAGTTTGCTTGCCTTGGAAACCCTAATTCATCTGGGTATCTTATGTGACTTCTTCAACAAGTTTCTTCAACATTTGATCAAATATTTCAAGGGATGATTCTTATTACATGATCTCACACATATATGATCCTCCATGAGTTCCAAAAATCAAGAGAATGTCAAGCTAGCAAGTTGGTTCATGGTGGTTGACCAGAGAAAGTCAACTGGTCAAAACTGGGGTTCTCTAGACTC
This sequence comes from Lathyrus oleraceus, assembly GCF_024323335.1. Lineage (NCBI taxonomy): Eukaryota > Viridiplantae > Streptophyta > Magnoliopsida > Fabales > Fabaceae > Lathyrus > Lathyrus oleraceus. The sequence goes on along the minus strand of NC_066582.1, from coordinate 75,215,932 downwards.
TATGTCCTACAATGTTTGTCATATGAATATTATTCCAAGATCAAGGTTACTTAAAATGACATTAAAAACAATTTTCATGTTGAAGTCAAGAGATAGTTTTTCTTGGAAAGTTATATTTTATGGTGAAAGATTATATGTCATTTTGTCTGAACCCTAGTTTGGAGGTCAACTTCCCAAGACCATAACTTTCTCAATTTATATGATATGAAGGTCATTAAAATGCCATGATCAAATTCAATATGTCTACTTCAACTTTTATGTTTGGAGTAAGTTCAAATTCAACTTGCAAATACATGTGCCAAGAGGAAACATTATAGGTCATTTTGGGCCAATACCATTGAACAAGTGATTTTCCTCAACTTCTAAAATGCATAACTCCTTCATGCCAAATCCATATGAGGTCCAATTTGTGACCCAATTGGATAGGTTTTAAATATCTACAACTTTGATGAAGGAACTTTTCTCATTTGAAGTACATAGAAAAAGTTATTCAAGGTGGAAGAGGTGAACATTTGACTTAGGACTTAGAAACTTTTCAAATATGTTTGATTTCCCAAACTTCCACCTCAAAATCCATCATGATCCAAGCTTTAAATTAAAAATTGTTCAACATGAAAGTTGTTCCCCTTTGTCTCACCTTTCCTAAAAGTCTAAGATCATCTCATTTGGCCAAAGGATAAAGGACTTGCGCATGGGTGCAAAATGAAGAACCATTTGGATGATTTCCACTTCCACTTTTCATACACGATTGCATGGCTTTCCAACATGAATTCAGCATGACTCTCACTCATTTTTGGATCAGATTACATCACTTGATGGGCCTAGCACACGCCCATGCAAGCATGTAAAGAGAATTTCACAAAATTGTCAAATTTGGAAGTGTGTAGAAATCAATCTCATGGCCTATAAATAAGACCCTCATTGCTCAGAATTGAGAACCTCATGCCCAAGCTTTGAACCTACAATCTCAAACCCTCACCATTGAAGGATAAGTTTGAAGATTTTCTTTGAAAATCAAGTTTCAAATCTCCATCTGGTTTAAGATTGAAACCCCAAGAGTCCATACCTTTCGTTGATCCTAATCACTTCCAACAAGCATCTGAAGCAAGGCCAAGCATAATTGAAAGCAAGATCGTGCCAATCTGAAGCTCCATTGAAGGTGAGTTTTCAGAATTTTTATCTCTTCGATTCTCCCTTAATTCTTCACTATTCTTGTTGATTTTTGGTTGTCTGAAGTCCTATCAATGTAGGCAAGAAGATTGAGTTGCTTTGAGGTCAAATCGAAGCAACTCAGTTCATGATCCTCAAAATCCAAATCCCTGTATCTTTTTATATACTTGGAATTGGAGAAATTTGAGGCCAGATTCATGCTCCTGAGCATTTTTCCTTCAAATTAGTGTATTCACTTTTCATTTTACATTGAGTTGAGCTTGGACCAGACCGGTAGTGCTCATCGGAGAAGATGACCGGAGCTAGGGCTCTAGTGGTGTGCTGGATCAATCCAGGCCATCTGATCTGTTTGAAATGTTTTAATCTAACGCGTCCAATCTGATTACCATGCCTGCAACGCATTTGACTAAGGACCTTGTGGAATGCGCGCTCTTGGCCATCTGATATGCCACCTCAATTAGTGAGGGAGATCAGATGGCCCTTGTTTTTTTGATTTTTTGATTTTTTCCATTTAATCCTTTTATTTTAATTAATTCATATCAATTTCATTTTTAATCCAAAAAATATGGGAATTTCACCAAAAAAATTCAAATATTTTTCTCTTTCATTTTCTAAATTAAAATTATTTTTTGGATTAATTTTGATATTTTTCATGATTTTATTGTTTTTGTGCATATTTTTAATTGATTAAAAATACTTCTGACTTTTCAAAAACTATGAAATTTTTTGTCTAAGGTCCTTTGACCTTGTTTGACCTAGGATAAATCTCTTGGCCATTTATTTGGTGTTTTGAAGAGGTTTTAGGTTTTTGACCAAACATAATTCAATTTAAATGCATTTTAATTTGATTTTTAATTGATTAATTGTGTAGAAATTATGTTGAGCCATTTTTATTGACTTGTGAGGTTTGACTATGTGTTTGGGCCTTGGTCAAGGTTGATTTGACTTTTGTTGGATTAAAATCATTGAATTTAGGGGATTGATGAAATGTACATTTCATCTCCCAAAATGAATGAATGTTTTTAATTTGATAAAAGTCCTCCCATGACCAATTTGTGTTTGTCTCATTTACCTTTCCTCTTCATCTTCAATCTCGTTCTTTCCTGTCCCTTCCATTGACCAATGAAGTCTCAATATCCTAAGGCTAATTGGTTCATCAATAACTTAGTGTTAGATGAACCAATACAAGTATGGATGAGATAAGTCAATCCTTTGATCCTTTTCTTTTTTGAGTGTGGTATATTTTAGGAGTATGGTTCATTATACCATATCTCTAACATGCATTAACACCAAAATTTCTATTGCCCGGTCTCAGATAGTTGTCACTTCTACATAAGTCCAATTATGATTGCTTAACATAGCGCTAAATTTTGACCCTAAAGGCATAGCATTCTAGTAAGTGAGATTGTAAGTCTCCCCCCTTTCATGGTATTGTGTGGAAACTTGGCCTTTTTTCCTTCCTTTGGAAGATGTCTTGGTTCAAGGATTCATGCTTGTGAATAGAGGGTTGAGCGTTCTCCAAAGAATGACTTAATCAAGTAACATTTAACTAACTTTTATTATTCTTGCTTTTAATTTCAAGTCATTTACTTTATGCAACTTAAATTCAAGCCATTTACCATTTCATTTGTCATTTACATATCATTTAACTTGTTTATGTTTATGTCATTTTCACTTTGCGCACTTGAGCCATATATTGTGATTGTATATATTTGTTTGTTCATCTTGTTTGTGTTTTTGGTCTTAGGACCTTAAAATACTTAATAAACAACAAAAACCCTAAAAAAATGTTTGTGTGGACTGTTGGATTTGATCTGAACTCTTGGACTTAGAACTAGGCAACATTCCCTATGCATAAGGACTTGGCCAATGCCAACATTTCTGAAATCAAATTACTATGATTTGAGCTTTCATATGATACAAGTATTGGGATCCACATGAATTCATATTTTACATGGTCTTGATACAACTGTTACTTTGAACCTGTGTCTAATGCCTTGTTCTGAGCCAATCAAGGAGTATGTCATCTGATACATGAGAAGATAAAGAAGATTGTTAGCTGTGAAGTTGTTTGCTTGGAAGTCACCATCTTTATTTGATGCCTTGCTCTTCATATTTCTATTTGCTTACTGATTATTGTTTGGTTCAAAGTCCAAAGGGAAATTGGGTTTTCTATATGACATTCTTGTCTGTTGGATTGCATCCCATTGGTCAGATCTTTTCAACTCTCAACTTTTAATTTTATGCTTAGGATTAGTCTCTTCATCTCGTCCAATTTCTTAAATTTCAAAATCTCTCCCCCTTTTCAAAAACTTTCTTTGCTTATGATTTCAAACTTAGACTTTTTTGCAAATTAGAAACTTTGGCCTTATGCCATTGCAATTTTAAACTCTTTTCTTAATTCAATTTGTAAATAAACTTAACAATATTGACATAAAATTTCAAAAGACAAAAAGATAACACCCATTCAAACTTTTGGGCCCTTTGTGCCTCTTTTAAACTTAATTTTTGATTAAAAGTAATCCACTCATTTTGAAATTGATACCACGAACTACAAGGTTTTGATCCCTCATTTTATGTTGGTACGTAGGCACAAGTCCGAAGGTCTTGTCAAACACAAAAATATAATTAATAAATTATTTTCTCATCCCCACACTCTATTTATTTCAAACATCTTTTATACCAAAAACACATACACACATAAAAAAGGGCTCCCTAGGAGTACCTAGGACACTTTGGATGCTAACACCTTTCCTCTGTGTAACCAACCCCCTTACCTGTGATCTCTGGCATTTTATTAGTTTTGATTTGAAAACTTCTTATCTTTGGGTTTTATTCGTACTTTTCCCTTTTCCTTTGGAAACAATAAAAGCGTGGTGGCGACTCTGGTTTTATTGACGTTGAGATTATCCATAGCTTGATGGTCATGAATTTACCGCTACAGAATGAACTGGTTAGAGTTTAACCACGTTCATATTAACTGTTTCGACAGGTCTGTGATGTTTCCAGAGTTTGAACTAGATGAAGATCATATTTTTATGTCGGCTAAGCAAGTGGATGAGTCTTTGAAAGATGACGCTCGCATGTTTATGATGTCCGCTTCTTTGAAGGTCGAAAGCAAAGTGGTAGTCAATGATCTACCAATTTTGCATGATTTTCCAAAGGTGTTCCTCGTTGATATTAGTGATTTTCCACCAGAGCGCGAGGTTGAGTTCACCATAGACTTAGTACTTCGTACTAGTCTTGTGTCGATGGAACCTTATAAAATGTCAGCTTCAGAGATAAGTGAGTTAAAGAAGCAGTTAGAGGGTATGCTTGAAAAGAAGTCAGTTCGACCTAGTGTTTTGTCATGGGGAGTGTCAGTGTTGTTGGTCAAGAAGAAAGATGGTAGCATGAGGTTGTGTGTTGATTATCATCAGCTGAATAAGGTTACTATTAATAATAAGTATCCATTTTCGAGAATTGATTATCTGATGGATCAATTAGTTGGTGCTTGTGTTTTAGTAAGATTGATTTGCGATCGAGCTATCACCATATTCATATGAAGTCAGAAGATATTCTGAAGACAGCATTTAAAACTCTGGATGGTCACTACGAGTATTCAATGATGTCATACAATGTGTCTAATACACCAGGTGTGTTCATAGAGTATATGAATAGGATCTTACATCCTTATTTGGATCAGTTTGTTATGGTATTCATCGATGATATTTTGGTGTATTCTAAGATAGATGAAGAGTATGTAGAACATCTGAGGGTTATGCTACAGACCTTGCAAGAGAAGAGGTTATATGTAGAGTTGTCCAAGTGTGAGTTTTGGTTGTGTGAAATGAGTTTCCTCGGTCATGTGATTTCTAGTGGTGGTATATCAGTTGATCCGTCGAAGGTTGACGTTGTGTAACAGTGGGAGACTCTGAAGTTTGTTACTGAGATCATAAGTTTTTTGGGTTTGGTTAGTTACTACAGAAGTTTTACTGAAGGATTTTCAAAGTTATCTTTTCCTTTGACTCAGTTGACTCAGAAAGGGCAAGCTTATGTGTGGGATGTTCAGTGCAAAGAGAGTTTTTAAGATCTCAAGAGGAAACTAACGTCAATGCCAGTTTTGATTTTTCCAAGTTCGAGTGAAGCTTTTGTTGTGTATTGTGATGCTTCAAAGATGGGTTTGGGCAGTGTGCTTATGAAGAATCGTCAAGTGGTAGCTTATGCTTCGAGACAGCTGAAGGTTCATGAGAGGAATTACCCTACCCATGATTTAGAGTTGACAGTTGTGGTGTTTGTGCTTAAAGTTAGGAGACATTATCTATATGGCTCTAGATATGAAGTGTTCAGTGATCATAAGAGCTTGAATTATTTGTTCGATCAGAAGGAACTAAATATGAGACGAAGGAGATGGCTTAAATTTATGAAGGATTATGATTTTGGTTTGAGTTACCAGTCTAGTAAAGCCAAGTGGTAGCAGATGCGCTAAGCAGAAACTCCTTGCATATATCGTTATTGATGGTTCAAGAGTTTGATTTTATCAAGAAATTACGAGATCTTAGTCTGGTATGCGAGGTAACTCTTAACAGTGTGAAGTTGGGTATGTTAAAGTTGACTAGTGGTATTCTTGAAGAGATCAGAGAAGGTCAGAAACTTGACTTGGAATTGATTGACCGCTTGGTGTTGATCAATCAAGGTAAAGAGGTAGATTTCAGAATTGATGAGGATGGTGAGGTTCCACAATAGAGTTTGTGTTCTAGATGTGCCAGAGCTTAAGAAGAGTATCCTTGAGGAAGGTCATAGGAGTGGTTTGAGTATTCATCCTTGTGCTACTAAGATATATTAAGGTCTGGAGTAGATTTTTTGATGGCCAGGTATGAAGCATGATGTTGTTGAGTTTTTCTATTCTTGTTTGATTTGTTAGAAGTCAAAGATTGAGCATCAGAAGTTGCCAGGATTGATGCAACCATTGTGTATTCCTAAGTGGAAGTGGGATGCCATTTATATGGATTTTGTCACGAGTTTTCATAAGACTTCTAAGGGAAGTGATATAATTTGGGTTCATTTTATTCCAATAAAGATTAGTTATTCGCTGCAGAAGCTAGGTGAGGTTTATATCGAGAAGATTGTCATAATGCATGGTATTCCTTCGAGTATTGTTTCGGATAGAGATTTGAGGTTCACATAGAGGTTCTGAGAGAGTTTGCAAGAAGACTTGGGAACTAAGTTATGGTTGAATTCTGCTTATCATCCGCAAATGGACGGTCAAACATAGAGGACCATCCAATTGTTAGAGGATTTATTGAGAGCTTCTGTGTAGGAGCAAGGAGGTAATTAGGATACTTACTTGCATTTGATTGATGTCACCTATATTGGAATGGCACCATTTGAGGCTTTGTATGGTAGGAAGTCTAGGATACCTTTGTGTTGGGATAAGTTTGGCGAAAGTGTTATACTTTGGCTAGAGATTATTCAGCAGACGACTGAAAAGATCAAGATGATTCAGGAGAAGATGAGAGCTTTGCAGAGTCTCCAGAAGAGTTACCATGATAAGTGGAGGAAAATAGTTTAATTCCAATAGGAAGGTCATGTATTCTTGAGATTCACTCTAGTGACAGGTGTTGGTCGTGCTTTGAAAATCGAAAGCTCACGTCACGTTTTATTGGCCCTTACCAGATTTTGAAGAGAGTATGAGAAGTGGCCTACAAAGTTAATTTACCACCATCTCTTTTGAACCTTCACGGTGTATTTCATGTGTCTCAAATTCGGAAGTATGTTCTAGATTTGTCTCATGTGATTCAAATGGATGATGTGCAAGTGAGAGATGACTTTATTGTGAGGCATCACCATTGTGAATCGATGATAGAGAGGTGAAACACATGAGAGGTAAAGAGATCTTCTTTGTGAAGGTTGTGTGGGTAAGACCTGTTGGACGAAGCCTGATGTGGGAGTTGGAGATTCAGATAAGAGAGTCTTATCCGATGCTATTTCGTTCAGGTAATTTTCGAGGGCAGAAATTTTATAAGTGGAAGAGAGTGGTAACACCCCGAATTCAATTAACTTATTTAATTGAAATTTGATTATTTATTTAATCATTTAAATGATTTAATATGATTTTAATCATTTAATTGGTTATAATATGTGTTATGTGGTGTTTGGGAGTTATTAGATATTTGATTAGCTATTTAATTAAAATAGTAGAATGTTATTTAAATAAATAGAAAAATAAGAGAAAATAGTGATTTGGGGCAGAAAATAGAATTACTAGAAATATAAGGGAAATAAGAGAAAGTAGATATTAATGGAGGAGTAAAAGTGTGAAGAGAAAAATAAATTATATTTTTAAGTTAAAATAAATAGTAAAGGGAGGGGAGTCAAACTTGACAGCACGTATAATTGAGAAAAAGAGGCAAGTGTGAGAAGAGAAGGACAAGGGTTTGAGAGAGAAGGAGAAACCATAGTCAAGCTTGGAGATTTTGTTGGAAATTTAGGTAAGGGAGCTACTATAATATATGTGAATTGCATAAAGGGTATAGAGGGATCCTCACCCTTCTCTAGGTTTTTATTCACCATTGTTGTGCCTTATGAGTCATTAAATGTGATTATGTGTAATCCATGATAATTGTAATGTTTGTGTGAGATCGTGGCCTGTTATATGCTGGATATTATGTATAATGTGTTGGTATGAATTCTGAATTTGGTTGTTGCCATTAATGTATTTTGGTGTTATGAACATAACCTTGAATTTGGGATTAATTGATGAAATTGAATGATAATCGATGAATATGTGATGATTTGATCCATGTATAATATGTATATATTGTTTTTTGTGCAAATCGGGGTACTGGGGGTCGAAATCGGAGCTTCGGATGAGCTCTCATGGCCAAAAATGCAGAAACTGCATTTTGCAACAGCGTGACAGGCGTCACGAGCGTGATTGGCATCACGAGCGTGACGGGTTGCACACCATGATTCTGGGATAGCTGACGGTCATCAATTGGGTAACAGGGAGATTGTCATGGTCTCCGTGTAGGAATTCTTTTGTCAGTCGTCACATAGGTGAAGGGTTATGAAAGGGGTAGTGACAGGCTAGATGACGGTCGTCACCCAGATGACAACCTGGTCGTCATGGCTGTCAGGACTCATTTTTGAGTGATTAGTCCAGTTTTTGATGTTGAATTCTCGTGTAGTCAATGTTTGACTATTGTTTCAGGTAATTGGTTATTGATTATTAAAGAAAATTATTATTATGATGAAGTAATAATTGAATTAATTTGCATGATTGTATGTGTTAAACTATGATCATGTATATGAGTTGTTATGTTATGAATACAATTATGTGTTGTGAGTATAATTTTATGTGTTATGTTGATGTGTGTAGTTCAAAAGTGGGGACTACTATTGAATTTTGTATTGCATTGTTGGTTATCGTTAGAAGTGGAATCATGATTATTGTTGTTGCATTATTTTATGCCATGCATCATATTGTTTCAGTGTGTTGAAAAAGGCGAGTCATGGGTTCAGAAGTGGGGACCTGGTGTTCAGAAGTGGGGACCCGTTCGAATGAAGAATCATTGGTGAGTGGACGAGATCATTAACAAATCTATGATGTCCAAATTGGTACCATGTGCATTGAGTCGAGTTATGAGTCACATTGCATACATAAAGGCTATGTGAATTGAATTATTTTGTTTTTGTGTAATTGAATGTGTGTTGTTGGTTGTGTAAGTTTATCTACCCTTGCATTATTTTACACTATTAATATATTTGAGCGGATTCCCACCCCTTTCTTGTTTGTTTTGTGTTGCTCTATACATTGTTATACAAATACTCAGAAGGAGTAAGTGTTGTTGTGAGGGAAGATGGCCTTGGAGTTTTCTTCGTTTACCTTACCATTATTGCTATTTAGATGGTTTCAAATGCTCTAATCAGTAACATCGGGAATGGGGCGTTTTATTTGTTAATCGTTGGATTACGTTATTTTGATTAAGTATTTTTATTTTGATGATATCTTTGAAGTTTTGTTATTTATTTGTGTTTTGTTACGAGTTTTTAATTAGAAAGTATGCATGTTGTGTTTGAGTAGCATCCTAAAACGTGGATTTTATCCTTTTAATTATGAGTCGGATTTTAGGGTGTTAATGTGCTCAATTTTAATTGGAATGTGGCATTGCCTTACCAAACATAAGTCAATAGGGAAAAAATTCTTTAGGTGTTTTGTAGGATTCTCTTTAATCCCAATGTGATTCTTCTAGCTCGCGGCTTAATTACTTCCTATTTGGCTCAACCATCTTCTCTAAATTCCGCTTAATTTCCCACTTTGACACATAATCGACAACAAGTGAAATGTAAACATAACCAAAACTTATAGGGAAAGAAACCATAAATTCAATTCCACACACAACAAAAACTTCCCACAAAATCATAGGTTGTTAAGGCATCTCACAAGTGATTCATATACTTACAAGTGCTTGAGTTTCATAAGCATCCTTAAAAATTATGGACCAAAAGAAACATGAATCTATGAATTTTCTTGTTGTAGGTTGTGGACCAAAGTGTCCCCCGACTTGGAGGCATGACAAAAATTCAAAATAGACTGAACCCCATGGTAGGGAACATATCTCCTAATGACCTAATCACTACAAAATTTTTAGAGATATGGATCACCCTGCACAAAATATTTTTCATCACATTTAAGTATATGAATTTGTGCTCTAGGTGCATTTGCAGGAACTACTCCAGCAACAAGATAATAAACTAAATCAGCAAACCAAGGAGTTATCTCATGCAACTATGGAAGTTTCTCATTAGGGAAATCATTTTGAATGGGGAGGGAGTCTTTACCTTTGTCTATTATAAACAAGTGATGAGCCACTAGATTCTCAACTCCACTTTTATATTTAATCTGAAAACAAAATTCTTAGAGCAACAACAATCTTTGAATCAGTTTATGTTTTGCTTTTGGTTTTTCCAATATGAACTTTAAAGTTGCAGGGTCAGTAAACAAACTACCTTGCAACCTAGAAAATATGATCTAAACTTATCAAGAGTGAGTATAATAGTCAAAATTTCCTTTCTAGTGGTAGTATAATTAAATTATGCAGAATCTAAAGTTCTAGAAGCATAATAAATATCATGGGCAGCCCTACCAATTCTTTGTGCAAGAACTGCTCTTACTGTATAGTTAGATTCATCACACATGATTTCCAATGGGTTGATCCAATTGGGTGGTTGGATGATTGGAATAGAAATCAACACATTCTTCAAGAAATTAAATGCCTTTTTGCATTGACCATCAAAGGTGAAAGTTACATCATTTTGTAGCGAATTCAACAGTGGAAGAGTTATCGTGCTGAAATCTTTGGTAAAGTGTGTGTAGAAACTAACCAATAATTATAGCACCTAGTCGATAAAGGGTACAGAAAAATGATCCTTCCTAATTGACTGGTTTAGTATCTTGTAATTACTACATAATCGAATTGTTCTTCATTCTAGTGGGAATCATAACAGTATTCTTGTTTTAACCATTGTTAGTCTAGTTTTCTTAAGGACAATATTAGGCTTATTGAATTACTGTCAAAGGTGGGGGTATATGACACCAGTTTGCAAGAGTTTGATCATATTCATTTTAACAACATCCATAATCAAAAGGTTAAGACACCATTGGGTCTTCCTAAATGATATGTTACCATCCTCAAGTAGAACTCTATGCATACACATTGACGAGCTGATTCCAGGAATGTCAGTCAGTGTCCATCCAATTTATTTCTTGTGATTCCTTAGTACTTGTATCAACTTCTATTTTTTTTCAAATTCAAGTTTAGATGAAATTATTACAAGAATTTTTTCATCCAATTCAAAAGATGCATATTTTAAACTTCCAGGGAGTGGCTTAAGCTCAAAAGTATAAAAAAAATTGGCAGCAATATGAGCTACATCTACAACATCAATGTCTTGTGTAAAAATATCAAAAGAAACATCCACTTGCAAAACAACTTCAATCTTAGCACAAGTTGAACATAATTGAGTATCAATACAAACATCACAAGTATAAGTATCATCAAAATCAAACAAAGAAGGAAAATTAACTAAAATGAATTGGTATATGTTTCATCAACCAAATCAGCAAGTAATTCAATTTAGAAAATAAAATACTCTTTCATGGAGTATTTCATGGCATCAAACATGTTAAATTTTACAATGATATCACCAAATTCCATGGAAAGAGTTCCAACATTGACATTAATTTTTACTTTATAAGTTTTCAAGAACAATCTGCCTAAAATGGTAGGCACCCTGCTGGACTTTCTCTCACCCTCCATGTATAAAGTGCAAAAATTTGCAGGATATATCAATTCATTAACTCAAACAAGTATGTTTTCCATTAATCCAGTTGATTGAGCACTAATTTTATTTTCCAGGTGAATCATAAGACTTGTATTCTATAAAGGACCAAGAGCAAGAGCGTTAACAACAAATATAGGTCTAACATTAATTAATGAAAGCACTTAGATCTAGAATGGAATTTTCAAATTTACCCTCGCTTGTGTACATGGAATGTAAAACGTTTATGGATCTTTTCATTTTTGGGGAATGACATGAATTAGGGTAGAAACATTGTATCTTATTTTTACTCTTTCATTCCTTTTCATCCTTCTCCTGCGTGTGCACACAAGTGTTTGGAATCAGGCATATTTTGGAATCTTCTTACTTGCTTCTAGGATTGGAATATTCACTTCCATCTTTGTAAATGTTTCTAAGATTTCTTTGCCTCTATCTACCTCATACATTTTCTTAGTCTTCATTAGTCTCTGATGGAAAGGAAGTTCTATAAGTTGTTGGAGTTGAGACTTCACACATAAGAGGGTGGTTGAATTGTGTGGTTTGGAAAAAACTTGATTTTGAAAAAAAATTAGAAATAAAATCAGAGTTTGAAAACATTTTAAAAACTTAGCAGTGGAAAGTAAAATGCAGAAAATAAATTGCAGAAATAAAATAAATAAAGGGAAGAGGAAGGAACACCAAGAGTTATACAGTTTCAGTCAAAAATGACTTAATCATGTCCCCAAGAATTGATCTTGAGAGTTTCCATCAAACATTGAGAACTTTTAGTAGGAAAGGCTCGTGAAACCCACTTATACAAGGAATGGTGGTTAATCTTCAACCAAGATATACAAGACAATAGATATGGGCGTTTAACTCTTTTCTTAAGAATAAGTTTAAGAGTGAAGTGGCCAATATTCCTTTCCAACGGTGGTTTGAAGCGGTTAGTCTTCTCTCCACAAACATGGACCATGGAGCGGTTAGTTTTCAAGTTCTAAATCCTTTGAGATCAATACCTTGGTTTTACACGAGATAACCAAAAACCTGAGATATTTTAACATCGAGCTAATCTCCAACCTATGAAGCTTTTAATACTAGGCTGAGCTTCAACCTATCTTGATTTTAACATTAGGCTGACCAAGAACCTAGACTAGGACTAGATCACACAATCCCAAACAAAAACCTTTTCACGGGTTTATCTTTTAACCCAAACAAATCCCTAATTGGACATTATTCAACCAAGGTGTATAAAAAATATTCCCTTGGTGAGTTTTACAATTCCACAATTTCCAAAACTACAAAAATAATTTCACTCACAAAAATACTTTTCTCACAAAAGCACTTAAGCTAAAAACATGGTAAGATAAAATTAAAGAAATGTTTAGAGAGAGAGAGAGAGAGAGAGAGAGAGAGAGAGAGAGAGATGAAAGTGTAAAAACACAATTTTGGATTATTTGAAATGAGAAATGGAACCTCTATTTATAGGCCTGAGGTTGGGTCAAAAAGTAAATTTCAATATAAGCATTTTGTAACTATCTAATCGATTAAAAGATAAAAATAATCATTTATAAGTTCTCAAAAATGAATTTTAAGATATCTAGTTGTTGCACAAAATCAAGGCGCCTTCAAGATAGCTTGGGCCTTAAGTTTTCACATTTCTAATCGATTAGACAAATGTTCTAATTGATTATGAATGTAAAAAATTCGTCTGTAGCTATTTTGACTGCTTCCAATTTATCTGACACAATTTCCAAATGTTTTTAAAAATATTTCCTTTTGGTAGAGTATTTTTTTAAAATGGTTTTGTGTGTGTGAGTGTGTGTGTGTGTGTGTGTGTGTGTATGTGTGCGTGTGTGTGCGTGTGTGTGTGTGTGTGTGTGTGTGTGCCCGTGTATGCTTTAGCCTTGTACTTTTACTATGAATTCCTTTTGCCTTACAATCATTCACTCATTACTAAAATAAGAGATCGCCATTACAAAGTTAGAAGATCACCATATTTCTTCAAGACTTTTTCGAATGCTTCTCTTTATGCTGACACATGCTTGAGTGGCTTTTAGAGGAGGCTTTAGTTGCATTCTTTGTTTGCCATCATCGGATAGTCAAGTCCATCAAATCCTAATGATAGGGTTTTGTATCTTTATATGTTTAATTGTTCATGCTTGACTTATCATAATATTTTAGTTGTCATCATCAAAAGTTGATATCCTTGTTAAAATCATATCACCTGCAAAACCAGGTTCCACGTTCTCCCCATTTTTTATGATGACAACACATCTCTCAAGGGAGGTGGTAAAAGAAATAATATAGATATATTTAGAGTGATAACTCCCAATGAGTTAGATAGAAAATATACCCTTCTCCCTTTTGTCAAAATCAAAAAGGTGTGTAAAAATGCATTGCGAAAATAAATATGCATACAAGGGCAATTTGGACATTTAGAAAAGGAAAACATGTAAGAACAAAAATTGTTCTACAACAGATTCCATGATTTTGATGATAACAAAGGATGAAACCAAAAATGGCACCCTAACGAAAAGTTTCTAAGTATGCAGGGTTCTAAGGAAAGAAGGAAGATATTTGATGACGTCACCAGATACAGAATCATATCAGATACAAATTATCAGAAGATCAGAAGCATCTGAAGTAGAAACATGCTCAGGAAGTTCTAACTCTGAGCAAAACAACAGAACGTCAGAAGCATCTGAAGAAGACTTGCACTCTAGAAGTTCTGACTCTGAACAACGGTATACCATTCCGGAAGCTCTCAGCGTTATCTGAAGACTTCATCAGAACTCCTTTAGATAAACATCAGAAGCTCCGAATCAACACAGGAAGATTCCAAGATTCCCAGAGTCACGCAGACTTTGATAATGAATTTCCTAATACAGAAAGAGTAACGTTAACTTCAAATTTAAATGGAAAGGAACTATATTTGGAAAGAAGTTATTCAGGGAGACAAAGTTGTTTTGGCAAGAAACAACAGAAGTTATGGCATTAATTCCTATTCAAGACAAATTATCTGCCATCAATTTCAACGGTCCTTTCACTCCTATATAAAGGACAGCAATCAACATTGAGAGGCGCGCAAGCATACACTGAAACATTCTCTCTCTCTCTCAATATTTTCACAAAGCTTTTTGCTTAGAAAGTGAAACACTTGTGTTCTTACTATTGTAATATTTGCTTATCTTAGAAGCACTCTAGATTACATTGTCTTCTATCTATTGCTTTATTTCCTCAAGTGACTCTGCGCAGTCTGTATACTTGAGAGGACTAAGAGATCCTTCTCTTAGACGTTGGTTGTAAACAATCTTTCAAGATTAGTGGATTAAGTCCTTGTTGAAGGCGAAATCACCTTGGCCAGGTGGACTGGAGTAGCTTTGTGTTATAAGCGAACCAGTATAAATTCCTTGTGTGGTCTTTATTTTGAAAAGCGCTTATTTTCCAAACAATTCAAACCCCCCTTTCTTATTTTTCTCACCTTCAATTGGTTTCAGAGCTTCGGCTCTGTTATTGATTTTCTAATCAAACACTTAACAGTGTAGAGAGATCCAGAACGAGAAAAACTATGGCCCACACAAATGAAAGAGACAGTTACAATGCTAAGCCTCCTGTTTTTGATGGAGAGAAATTCGACTACTGGAAAGATAGAATTGAAAGTTTCTTTCTGGGTTATGATGCTGACCTCTGGGACATTGTCACAGATGGATACACACCTCCAGTCTCAGAAAATAGAGTTGAAGTTCCCAGAAGTAAGATGTCAGAAGATCAGAAGCGTGTCTTCAAAAATCACCACAAGGCCAGAACCATACTTCTCAATGCTATATCTTACAACGAGTATGAAAAGATCACCAACAGAGAAACAGCCAAAGACATACGTGATTCTCTGAAGATGACTCATGAAGGAAACTCCCAAGTCAAAGAGACAAAGGCTCTGGCGCTTATCCAGAAATATGAAGCTTTCAAAATGGAAGATGACGAAGCCATAGAGGTAATGTTCTCTAGATTCCAAACTCTTATTGCAGGTCTCAAGGTCCTAGACAAACGATACACAACTGCAGACCACATCAAAAAGATAGTCAGAAGTTTGCCAAAGAAGTGGAGACCCATGGTCACTGCCCTGAAGCTGTCAAAGGATCTGAACAATATAAGTCTTGAAGAGCTTGTCAGTTCCCTCAGAAGCCATGAGATAGAACTAGAGGAAGATGAGCCTCAGAAAAAAAACAAGTCTGTAGCTCTAAAGTCCAGATCTGAAAGACGCAAATCTGACAGAACCAAAGCCTTCCAGGCAGAAACTGAAGATGCTGATGACTCTGAACCAGAAGATTCTGATGATGAAGAAGAATTGTCCCTCCTGACCAGAAGAGTTAAACAACTCTAGAAGAAGAGGAACAACAACTTCAGAAGACCAAGACCCAGAGGGGATCGATCAGAATCAACCTCAAAAGGTAAAACTAACAAAGATATTACTTGTTATGAATGTAAAGAAACAGGTCACTACAGGAATGAATGCCCCAAGCTAAAGAAAGACAATCCCAGAAAAAAAAGTTTCAAGAAAAATACCTTCAGGACAAAGAAAGGACTAATGGCTACCTGGGATGATAGTGAATCTGGTTCATCAGAATCTGACTCTGATGAACAGGCCAATGTGGCATTTATGGCTACCACGTCCAGAAGCAGCATAGATGAAGAATCTGAAGAGGTATTTTCTGAACTTTCTTGATCTGGTCTAGAATCATCCTTGTCAGAAACTCTTAGCTCATATCAGAAATTAAAACAAAAGTTTAAAAATATAAAAGGCTGTCTTGAAGCAAAATTTGAAGAATGTGGCAAACTTGAGATGACAATTCTAGCACGTGAAGATAAAATCAGATCTTTAACATTAGAAAGAGATGGAGCAAAAAGAAAATGTTTAGAATTGGAAGAAGTGTTATCTCAAGCTCCACAGACTTCAAATACAATAATTTATAAATACGAAGAAGCCTTTCAAGAATTTCTGAAAAATGGGATAGGTAGGAGTGTCATGGCATCCATGATTTATGGAGTCAGTCAGAACAATAAAAAGGGAATTGGGTATGATCCTAAGGAAGATAAAACTTCTACTGGTGACCAACTTAAATCTCCATTTTCATATCACTATACGCACACACAAGAACAAAAATTTGAAAATGCTAGAAAATCCAAAGTTATAAGAAACTCTGGGAAAACTAATCAGAAAGGACCCAAGAAACTCTGGGTACCAAAAGATAAGATTGTTTATGTTGCAGATATCCTATGCAGCAAAGTTCAGACACCAGTCATGGTACCTGGACTCTGGATGCTCGCGACACATGACGGGAAGAAAGTCTATGTTCCAAATCCTGGAACTTAAAGACGCTGGATTCGTAGGCTTCGGAGGAGATCAGAAAGGAAGGATCAGAGGCTCCGGAACTATTGGTAATGGTACTCTTCCCTCTATATCTGATGTTCTTTACGTAGAAGGATTAATGCATAATTTGTTATCCATAAGTCAATTAAGTGATAACGGTTATGACGTAATCTTTAATCAAAAATCATGTAAAGCCATAAATCAAAACAATGGTTCAGTCCTATTCACAGGCAAGAGGAAAAACAACATTTATAAAATCAATCTTTTTGATTTAAAAGAACAAAATGTTAAATGTCTGATGTCTGTTCACGAAGAGCAATGGGTGTGGCATAGACGCTTGGGCCACATTAGCATGAGGAAACTTTCTCAGCTAAATAAACTCGAGTTAGTTAGAGGCCTACCTAAACTGAAGTTCTCTTCAGATGCTCTATGTGAGGCATGTCAGAAAGGAAAATTGTCAAAAACATCCTTCAAAAAGAAAAATGTTGTTTCTACCTCTAAGCCTCTGGAACTTCTCCACATTGACTTATTTGGTCCTGTGAAAACAGCATCAGTAAATGGAAAGAAGTATGGACTAGTCATTGTTGATGATTACAGTCGCTGGACATGGGTAAAATTCCTAAAGCACAAGAGTGAGTCTCACTCTGTATTCACTAGTTTCTGTTCCAAAGTGCAAAAAGAATTTGACTCTAAGATTATCAGAGTCAGAAGTGATCATGGTGGGGAATTTGAAAATAAATCCTTTGAGGAATTATTTGACTCTAATGGAATATCCCATGATTTCTCCTACCCTAGAACTCCACAACAAAATGGAGTTGTAGAGAGGAAGAATAGGACACTCCAAGAGATGGCCAGAACTATGATCAATGAAACTAATATGGCAAAGCACTTTTGGGCCGAAGCTGTAAATACAGCGTGCTACATTCAGAATAGAATCTCCATCAGACCTATTCTGGATAAGACTCCCTATGAACTGTGTAAAGGAAGGAAACCAAACATTTCATATTTTCATCCATTTGGATGTTCTTGCTTTATTTTAAACACTAAAGAACATCTGAACAAGTTTGATTCCAAAGCACAGAAAGGTATTATGTTAGGATACTCTGAACGCTCTAAAGGCTACAGAGTATACAACACAGAAACCAAAATTGTGGAAGAATCAATTCATGTCAGATTTGATGATAAGCTTGACCCTGAAAAGTCAAAGCTAGTTGAAAATTTTGCAGATCTAGAAATCACCCTTGCAGGATCTGATAAAGCTCCAGAAGCAACTATCACTCAGAACACTGAGGAAATTAAATCCCCAGAAATCCCAAAGAAAGTTAAAAGTCATATCAACGTATCTGAAGATTTGATTCTGGGCAACAAGGACGAACCTGTCAGAACCAGATCTACCTTCAGGACCTCTGAAGATACTCCTTTGGGACTCGTGTCTCTGATCGAGCCTACATCCTGTGATGAAGCACTTCAAGATAACGACTGGGTTTCAGCCATGCAAGAAGAATTAGATCAATTCACAAAGAATGATGTCTGGGATCTTGTTCCAAATCCCAGAGGCACTCACGTGATTGGAACCAGATGGGTATTCAGAAACAAGCTGAATGAGAAAGGAGAAGTCGTCAGAAACAAAGCTCGACTGGTAGCTCAAGGTTACAGTCAACAAGAAGGTATTGACTACAATAAAACCTTTGCTCCAGTCGCAAGGTTAGAATCTATTCGTCTTCTTGTCTCTTTTGCTATAAACCACTCTATCAAATTATATCAAATGGATGTCAAGAGCGCATTCCTTAATGGTTATATATCAGAAGAAGTGTATGTCAATCAACCTCCAGGTTTTGAAAATCCAAACTTTCCAGAACATGTTTTTAAACTTAAAAAATCTTTATATGGACTTAAACAAGCTCCCAGAGCTTGGTATGAACATTTAAGCAACTTTCTTCTGGAACACAATTTTATCAGAGGAAAAGTTGACTCCACACTCTTCTGTAAGAACCTTAACAATGATCTCATGATATGCCAGATATACGTTGATGATATTATTTTTGGTTCAGCTAACGCCTCTGTTTGTCAAGAATTCTCTGAGTTAATGCAGGCAGAATTTGAAATGAGCTTAATGCAAGAACTAAAGTTCTTTCTGGGAATTCAAATTAATCAAACTTCAGAAGTCACGTACGTTCATCAAAGCAAATACATTAAAGATGTTCTGAAGAAATTCGACATGGCTGACTGCAACTCTGCAAAAACTCCCATGCATCCAACATGCATTCTTGAAAAGGAAGAAGTAAGCAAAAAGGTTTGTCAGAAGCTCTATCGAGGTATGATAGGCTCTCTTCTCTATCTAACTGCTACTCGACCTGATATTCTCTTTAGTGTCTGTCTCTGTGCCAGATTCCAATCAGATCCTAGAGAAACTCACTTAACAGCAGTTAAGAGAATTCTCAAATATCTGAAAGGAACTCCTAACCTGGGCCTGATGTATGAGAAAACATCAGAGTATAGACTTTCGGGTTACTGTGATGCAGATTATGCAGGAGATAGATTAGAACGAAAAAGCACATCTGGAAATTGCCAGCTCCTGGGAAACAATCTGATATCCTGGGCCAGCAAGAGACAGTCAACTATCGCTCTATCTACTGCAGAAGCAGAATACATCTCAGCATCACTTTGCATAACTCAGATGCTCTGGATGAAGAATCAGTTAGAAGATCTGCAAATCTTCGAGAGTAACATTCCTATCTTCTGTGATAACACTGCTGCCATTTGTCTAAGTAAGAATCCCATTCTACACTCCAGAGCTAAGCACATTGAAATAAAATATCATTTTATCAGAGACTATGTTCAGAAAGGAATAGTAACATTGAAGTTCATTGATACAGATCATCAATGGGCAGATATATTTACTAAGCCTTTAGCTGAAGATAGATTTCTTTTTATCTTAGAAAATCTGAACATTCAAAATTGCCCTGAATAAAATGTGCCTCTGAAGATGTAAAATGAGACTCTGACATAAACAAATGAGCTTCTGTCTCTGACTCTGATACTTCTACCAAGTTAAGAAGATATCTGAGTCAGAAATCTCCAGGAACCAATCCTTTGGTATTCCTGAAGATCAGATACATCAAACCACGTGGAGCACTTAGCGTCTAACCTTGGAACTTCTAGACAGCTGTCCAGAAGAAATTCAAAGGCCAGACGTTTGAGATCTCCTCGAGCAGTGTGCATACTGTTGGGATTAGACATTCATTAATGAGCCATAATCATTTTTCCCCCAAGCGTGCTAACTTGCTTTTTGTGCTAACGCTAAATTGTGTGTCGTTTTGCATGTGTTTTTGTTTAGGGTATTTAAACACTCCTCTCACACTTCACACACTTTTCACTCTCACTCACTATCAAACCTATTCTCTGAAGAATTTCTGCAAGCATTTCATCTTCAACTCATCTTCATCAACAATGGATGCTCAACAACAACAAGTTTTCAACTTTTCTCAGCAAATGGAATCAAGCACCACAGCCCAAAGCACAAACACTTCCACTCCAACAGTTACAGGCGTATCCATTACTCCAGTGTACAAGGAACCCCATGTTCTTGATCGTGAACCTCATATCAACCTGGCAACTCCCTTTGAGGGACTGGAAGTTTTATGTGAATCACTGGTAGACTTCAACAACATGAAAAGGAATGGAGTGGATCTTACTGAAGAACTTCGTCAACAAGGTTGGGAAAACTACTTTCAACGGCTTTATGGCCCTGTTTACCCATACCTCATCAAAGAATTCTGGAGATTTGCTGACGCTGATGATCATTTCATCGTCTCCTACGTGTTGGGGGTCAAGATAGTGATTACTGAAAAATCAATTGCTTCTCTACTGAACATGGAGAAAACTAGAGGAAGAAGGATCTACGACATCAACCCTAGATCAAGGTACATTGCTCAAGTAATCAATCCCACCATCTTCAAACCTAACACTGAAGGCAATCCATCAAAGAACAAAGAACTTCATCAGAACCTCAGAGTATGGCTCAAGATCATTCTGGGAACCATTCATCACCGCCCAGCATCAAACTCCTCTGACTACATCAATACAGATCAGAAGTGTATTTTGTATTGCATTCACAAGGGTTTGAAGCTCTGCCTCCCAGCACTACTCTTCAAGTATCTCAGAGATTCTGTATGGGAGACCAGAAACAACATGAAACCCAGAACCTACATCCCTCTGGGAAGACTTCTGTCCGATGTTCTGATCGAAAATGGGCTTGTAGATCATCTGGAGAAGAACAAACTTATGGAGGATCTGGCGATAGATACTGGAAAGCCTCTTAACTCCAGAAATCTGAAGAGCATGGGAATTCTGAAGAAGATTCAAGTCAAACCCACGCTAGACAACTCCTGGGACGCCTTGAAAGATCAGAGGAAGCTGCCACATGGCCTTGCAAGGTTCTTCAAGAATGAACCCAGAGATGCAATCCTTCACTACTTGCAGCGTCTGAAGGATGAAGGAGTTGACATCTCTGACTTCAGACTGGACGATTGTCTAGATTCAGAAGAAGACTTTGTCAAGTACAAAATAGGTCCCTCTGAAAAGAAGTCTTCGAAGGCAAAGAAAGCAAGGCTAGGAGAAACTTCTGAAACAAGATCTCCAGCGCCTCTGCAAGTAACTACTGGTAAGTCTGCTCCCTCTATTCCCTTTGAACCTCCTTTGGCTTCCTCTAATCCTCTCCCAGCACCTATATACACCACCTCTGAAACCCCACCTTCTACAACCAGAACCTCACAACCTTTACCAAAATTCAATCTTGCCCATACCTCTTTACCACGTTCTGAAGCTGAAGAACTCAATCACACCACCTCTTCATCTTCAGCCCCAGAATCACCTCCCTATCTTATCCTCTCCTCTGACCCAGAACCTTCTGACCCCGCTTCTCCCACTTTAGCTCACCTTTATTCTCTAAACCAAAACTCACAACAACCACAACAACCTCCACCTGAACCTGAAGTCACTTCACCACCCCAGAACAAACAACCAACAACCCTTCTGAAGCTCAACCCTCTGACATCACCCCCAAAAACACTTCCGCTGAACCTGAACCTCTAACTTTAAACTTAAACCCTCCAAACTCTCCACCCCAAACATCTGAACCCGAACCTGAACACTCCATGCCTACCCTTGAGGAAGCCATAATGTTGTTCGCAGGGGCTTCACTACAGAAGGTCAAGTCTCTGACCATTAACTCTGGCATCAGTGATGATCCTGACTCTGTAAGGACACACTGGAATAAAGTCATTGGCTAGATGACTTCTGAAGCTTTCAAGCTGAAGCACATCTCTGAGCAAGTCAGAAACGACTTCATCAGAGATGTTGAGGCAAGACTACAGGAAAAACTTGCCAGAGAAGCTGAAGAAGAAGCAAGAAGACAAGAAGAAGAAAGAGCTCGACAAGCAGAAATCCAAAGGGAAAAGGAAGCTGAAGCCAAGGCTCTGGCCGATGCTGCTGCTGCCGCTGAAGCTGAAGCACAAGTTGCTGCTGCCGCTGAAGCTGAAGCACAAGCTGCTGCTGAAGCACAGAGTGCTCTAACTCAGGGGGAGTCCTCCTCTGTTGTCCCTATGGTTCTCCAGACACTTGAAGAACTTAAGAAAGACCAGAAGGAACTGCGTGCCAGAATGGATAAACAGGATACAGTCAACGACAATATTCAGAACATGCTGGCTCAACTGCTTCAGAGAATGCCTCCGCCTCCCAACCCTTAGGCACTTAGGATTCCTTTTTGTTGCCTTGTTTTCCTTGCTCTGATGTTTGCTTATTTTGTTTTCTTGCCGTTGTCTCTATTGCTCTATTAATATAATATCTTTTTTGTTTATTTCGTTCATGTCTTTTTGATTCTGACAAAAAGGGGGAGAAATCGAATATAGCTCTGATGAAATATATTGCCTAATACCTTAAGCCTCTGCAACATATTTTTTCTTAAAAATAAATTCATCTAACACCGGACTTAAGAAACTGCAGAAGGTATAAGAGAAACCTCATTGCTTGGAAGCTCTGGTAAGAACTTCTGAACTCCCTAACCTATCTCAGGGGGAGCCCTCTTCTATCTGATCTGATATTTGTTATGTTTCATCTGCTATTTAAGTTTGTTTTGTCATCATCAAAAAGGGGGAGATTGTAAGAACAAAAATTGTTCTACAACAGATTCCATGATTTTGATGATAACAAAGGATGAAACCAAAAATGGCACCCTAACGAAAAGTTTCTAAGTATGCAGGGTTCTAAGGAAAGAAGGAAGATATCTGATGACGTCACCAGATACAGAATCATATCAGATACAAATTATCAGAAGATCAGAAGCATCTGAAGTAGAAACATGCTCAGGAAGTTCTAACTCTGATCAAAACAACAGAACGTCAGAAGCATCTGAAGAAGACTTGCACTCTAGAAATTCTGACTCTGAACAACGGTATACCATTCCGGAAGCTCTCAGCGTTATCTGAAGACTTCATCAGAACTCCTTTAGATAAACATCAGAAGCTCTGAATCAACACAGGAAGATTCCAAGATTCCCAGAGTCACGCAGACTTTGATAATGAATTTCCTAATACAGAAAGAGTAACGTTAACTTCAAATTTAAATGGAAAGGAACTATATTTGGAAAGAAGTTATTCAGGGAGACAAAGTTGTTTTGGCAAGAAACAACAGAAGTTATGGCATTAATTCCTATTCAAGACAAATTATCTGCCATCAATTTCAACGGTCCTTTCACTCCTATATAAAGGACAGCAATCAACATTGAGAGGCGCGCAAGCATACACTGAAACATTCTCTCTCTCTCTCAATATTTTCACAAAGCTTTTTGCTTAGAAAGTGAAACACTTGTGTTCTTACTATTGTAATATTTGCTTATCTTAGAAGCACTCTAGATTACATTGTCTTCTATCTATTGCTTTATTTCCTCAAGTGACTCTGCGCAGTCTGTATACTTGAGAGGACTAAGAGATCCTTCTCTTAGACGTTGGTTGTAAACAATCTTTCAAGATTAGTGGATTAAGTCCTTGTTGAAGGCGAAATCACCTTGGCCAGGTGGACTGGAGTAGCTTTGTGTTATAAGCGAACCAGTATAAATTCCTTGTGTGGTCTTTATTTTGAAAAGCGCTTATTTTCCAAACAATTCAAACCCCCCTTTCTTATTTTTCTCACCTTCAATTGGTTTCAGAGCTTCGGCTCTGTTATTGATTTTCTAATCAAACACTTAACAGTGTAGAGAGATCCAGAACGAGAAAAACTATGGCCCACACAAATGAAAGAGACAGTTACAATGCTAAGCCTCCTGTTTTTGATGGAGAGAAATTCGACTACTGGAAAGATAGAATTGAAAGTTTCTTTCTGGGTTATGATGCTGACCTCTGGGACATTGTCACAGATGGATACACACCTCCAGTCTCAGAAAATAGAGTTGAAGTTCCCAGAAGTAAGATGTCAGAAGATCAGAAGCGTGTCTTCAAAAATCACCACAAGGCCAGAACCATACTTCTCAATGCTATATCTTACAACGAGTATGAAAAGATCACCAACAGAGAAACAGCCAAAGACATACGTGATTCTCTGAAGATGACTCATGAAGGAAACTCCCAAGTCAAAGAGACAAAGGCTCTGGCGCTTATCCAGAAATATGAAGCTTTCAAAATGGAAGATGACGAAGCCATAGAGGTAATGTTCTCTAGATTCCAAACTCTTATTGCAGGTCTCAAGGTCCTAGACAAACGATACACAACTGCAGACCACATCAAAAAGATAGTCAGAAGTTTGCCAAAGAAGTGGAGACCCATGGTCACTGCCCTGAAGCTGTCAAAGGATCTGAACAATATAAGTCTTGAAGAGCTTGTCAGTTCCCTCAGAAGCCATGAGATAGAACTAGAGGAAGATGAGCCTCAGAAAAAAAACAAGTCTGTAGCTCTAAAGTCCAGATCTGAAAGACGCAAATCTGACAGAACCAAAGCCTTCCAGGCAGAAACTGAAGATGCTGATGACTCTGAACCAGAAGATTCTGATGATGAAGAAGAATTGTCCCTCCTGACCAGAAGAGTTAAACAACTCTAGAAGAAGAGGAACAACAACTTCAGAAGACCAAGACCCAGAGGGGATCGATCAGAATCAACCTCAAAAGGTAAAACTAACAAAGATATTACTTGTTATGAATGTAAAGAAACAGGTCACTACAGGAATGAATGCCCCAAGCTAAAGAAAGACAATCCCAGAAAAAAAAGTTTCAAGAAAAATACCTTCAGGACAAAGAAAGGACTAATGGCTACCTGGGATGATAGTGAATCTGGTTCATCAGAATCTGACTCTGATGAACAGGCCAATGTGGCATTTATGGCTACCACGTCCAGAAGCAGCATAGATGAAGAATCTGAAGAGGTATTTTCTGAACTTTCTTGATCTGGTCTAGAATCATCCTTGTCAGAAACTCTTAGCTCATATCAGAAATTAAAACAAAAGTTTAAAAATATAAAAGGCTGTCTTGAAGCAAAATTTGAAGAATGTGGCAAACTTGAGATGACAATTCTAGCACGTGAAGATAAAATCAGATCTTTAACATTAGAAAGAGATGGAGCAGAAAGAGATTCCAAGATTCCCAGAGTCACGCAGACTTTGATAATGAATTTCCTAATACAGAAAGAGTAACGTTAACTTCAAATTTAAATGGAAAGGAACTATATTTGGAAAGAAGTTATTCAGGGAGACAAAGTTGTTTTGGCAAGAAACAACAGAAGTTATGGCATTAATTCCTATTCAAGACAAATTATCTGCCATCAATTTCAACGGTCCTTTCACTCCTATATAAAGGACAGCAATCAACATTGAGAGGCGCGCAAGCATACACTGAAACATTCTCTCTCTCTCAATATTTTCACAAAGCTTTTTGCTTAGAAAGTGAAACACTTGTGTTCTTACTATTGTAATATTTGCTTATCTTAGAAGCACTCTAGATTACATTGTCTTCTATCTATTGCTTTATTTCCTCAAGTGACTCTGCGCAGTCTGTATACTTGAGAGGACTAAGAGATCCTTCTCTTAGACGTTGGTTGTAAACAATCTTTCAAGATTAGTGGATTAAGTCCTTGTTGAAGGCGAAATCACCTTGGCCGGGTGGACTGGAGTAGCTTTGTGTTATAAGCGAACCAGTATAAATTCCTTGTGTGGTCTTTATTTTGAAAAGCGCTTATTTTCCAAACAATTCAAACCCCCCTTTCTTGTTTTTCTCACCTTCAAAACACTCATATTATTACTACGAAATTCAAATTAGAAGAAAGGAAATTACGGAAAATTTAGAGTGCAATAATGAAAATACTGATTTTAAAACTTGTAATGCATAAAAACAAATAAGTAGGTTCATATATTGTCATAAGTATCATCATCTTTTTGAGATTATTTTCTTCATCTCTTTCACTTCTCTTTCTATGTTTTGGCAGATTTCCTAAACTTGTTTTATGTTTATGTCCTCTATTTTTTTCTGGTTCTTCTTCATCTTCCCAATCGTCCCATAATTCTTTATATTTTATGTTGATCTTTATGTCTCTGAGGCTGGTATAATCAATTTTATTGTGGGATGAGATTGATATTCCTGTTATAGTATCGATGTTGAAAGCTCTTAGTATCTTTGTGATCATCTCCCCATATGGAAGATCTGCTGAAGGTTTCTCTCTTGAGTGGGACATGTGATGGAATAACCTGTCCACCCAGTTTGTTGGAATGTTTTAGGTAAGCAGCCAAAGAGGGACAATGTCCTCCTTAATAACATAGTTGATATTGATGTTCCTTGGGAGTAAAATTCTTGTCAGGAGATAGTGAAGTATTCGAGATTTTAGTTTTAACAAGGTTGTTTTGAAGGGAAGTTTTCTTTTCTCCATGGGATTGGTTATAATACATTCCTCTTGAAGTTTTTTAGTTCTAAGGGTTTTTCAGGTTTGTAGGGTATTCCTTACAATGGCATCTCAAACATTCTTCAAAATTGTTCTCTATGAATTGGTATCTTCACATTCTATACGGGTGATATTAAGGTTTTTCCAAGAATGTTCAGGTTGAAGTAAAATTCTTATACTAGGTCTGGAAAGACTCTATCGGGTTCTTTTATGAAGAATGCTCTAAGTGAGGCTTGACAGATGTATGAATATGGTTTATATCCTTTCATGAAGGTTTCATCCATAAACCATGACTTTATGATCTAATTCTCCAAGATCATTTTATTTTCTTCTTCATGTTTATTCATCATTGCATCTATGATGGTATCTCTTTTTTGTGGTGGTATTTTGGGTCTTTGATTGGAGGTCGTCATGATGATACTTATGACAAGAGAAAGAACTCAAAAATGAAAATATGCGGGAAAGTATGAGGTACAAGAAAAGGTGAGGAGATGTATACTTATTTATAGTGTGCTTCTTGAGGATTTGAGCGTGTAGACTAAGAAAGCATTTAGTGCAGATTATGCTGATCAAATATCAAATCCAAATTCTCCTTTTTTGAGTCTTCTAATCAATTAACCTATGGCTATAATCGATTAAATTTTCCAATATATCTAGATTCTGTGGGATCTTCATAAATGATGAGATTTAGTTTGCTTAGGCACACGTTAAGCTTGGATCTGATATGAAATTAGTTGTTTTGCACTTTTCTAATTGATTACCATTTGTGTTAATCGATTAGGCATACGTACTTTTGCCTCCTTGGTGCAAATTGGGCCTTATGTTGATTTTTATTGTTTTAGTACCACCCATTGGTGTTGTTTGCACCCCTAATCTATAAAACACTTAAAATATTCATCTTTATGGGTTAGAAACATTTAAATTTTGATGAGTAAAAAATTTATAAATATTATTTTAAGGGTTTAATCAATTTTTCCTGATTATTTCAACCTTAAAATGATTTTACCTCTATTATTAAGAGATCTTAATAAGTATTTCCAAAAGGGAATACACCAAATGATGTATCATTCTCTACACATCATTGGATGCAAGACTCTGTAAAACTACAAAACCAATAAGTCCATTACATACATATTCATTCAATTGATCACTACAGATCATATGCTTTGAGATAGTCTCAAAGAAATGCTTTGATCACAACTGTTGGCATTTTCCATCATCGTTCATCTTCGGGATCAAAGACTTTATCAAGTGTATACTTTTAAAAGTATACTATTGCTTCGCACTACTTTAAATAATAATCATCAATAATTCCAAGCAACAAATCCTAGCTGCAAAACACTAAGATTTCACCTTTGGTCCTCATATCTTCTTAGGTTCTGGTGCATTAGTCATAGAAGATCTAAGGTGGTTACCTTTAGATACTTTCAACTTATCAAAGTAGAAAGGTTCTAAATTACATATTTTCTTACAGTGATTGCATTTATATATATGGTGCTTCTTTATTTTATGATCTAGTCTCTCTTTCTTAAAACCTATACCATTTTTATTTTAAGAGGATCTTTTACTAGATAAAATTAGGTCAAGCTTCTTCTTACTTTGGGTAAACTTTCCTACAATTTCTCGTATTTCAACTACTTCTTTTATAAAGGAGTCACATCACTTATATTCTCTTTTTGAGTTTCTAAGATTATTTATCTATATTTTGAAGGAGTTGTTAACTTTCTTAAAATATCTTAGGGATTCCTTAAGACCTAGGGTACACTCTCCAAGTTTTTCATATTCTTTCACTAGGTGTCCACTCATTTTAAACAACTGTTCAGAGGAAGGTTTAATACCTGGAACAGTGTCTCCCTCATAGGATGCCTATAAGCATATTTCATTGTCTTCGTTGGAAGACGATACTTTTAGATTTCTCTCTGAGGTTGATGTTTCTCCTCCTCTTCTTTGTTTGAGTATTGAAGAAACTTCTTCATCTTCTTTGTCGTTCTTTGAACAAGAGGATCATTTATTTAATGTTGAATCTACTGAAGATTGTTCAAATACTGAGTTTGTTTTTTCGAAGGATTGTACGGGAGTTGTATGATAGAAGTAAGATGAGGATGATCATTCTTCATTTTAGATTCCTTCAACTTCGAGTAGTTGAACTGGTTCGTTCATCTTCTCTACAATTTCCTTATTTCTTGATTTTTCCTGAAATTCATGAAGGCTCGCATCTATTGGTTTAAGAGTTGGATTAAACTTCCAATTATTAATTCTAATATATTTGTTAGTAACATTGTTTCCAGCAATCTTTCCAATACTTGTAAATTTATAAAAACATCAATGATTATCTTCTTTACCTCGTGTGCTCATCTTCTCTTATTTGATACTTGGAGAGACTCCATATAGAATTTCAAGAGTATCTCACATTTCATTGGCGGTATTGCAATGGTGAACATAGTAAAATATTATGTCATTTAAAAAAGACAATAATAAGTGGTGGTGTGTTTAAAAAATATCTCTTATTGGAACTCATCTTCCTCCTAAGATAATTAGTCCTTAAATAGGAGTTAGGCTTTGATGCCACTTGTTAGACTTGAGACTTCACACACAAGATAGGGGGTGAATTGTGTGGTTTGAAAAAAACTTGGTTTTGAAATATTTTTAGAAATAAAATCAGAGTTTGAAAACTTAGCAGTGGAAATTAAAATGAAAAACATAAATTGCAAAAATAAAAGAAATAAAGGAAAGAGGGAGGAACACCAAGAATTATACAGACTCAGTGAAAAACGACTTAGTTTTGTCCCCAAGAATTGATCTTGAGATTTTCAATTAAACATTGAGAGATTTTAGTAGGAAAGGTTCACGAATTCTCTAATACAATGAATGGTGGTTAATCTTAAACTAAGAGATACAAGATAATTGATATGGTTGTTTGCGTCTTTTTTCAGAATAATCTTTTAGAGTAAAGTGGCCAATCTTTCTTCCCAACAGTTGTTTGAAGCGCTTATTTTTCTCTCCATAAACACGGACTTTGGATCTAGTTAGTGTTCAAGTTACAAAACCTTTGAGCTCAATACCTTGGTTTTACACGAGATAACAAAAAATATGAGAGATTTTAACACCGGGATGATCTCCAACCTATGAAGCTTTTAATACCGGGATGAGCTTCAACCTATCTTGGTTTTAACATCGGATTGACCAAGAACCTAGACTAGGATTGAATCACGCAATCCCAAACAAAAAGATTTTTACATGTTTAGCTTTTAACTTAAACAAATCCCTAATTGGACAGTATTCAACCAGGGTGTATACAAAAGATTCCCTTGGTGAATTTTATAATTCTACTCTTTCAGAATTACAAAAATAATCTCACTCACAAAGGAACTTTTGTTACAAAAGCACTTAGGTTAAAAACATAGTGAAAGAAAGTTAAAGAAATGTTTAGAGAGAGAGAGAGAGAGATGAAGGTGTATGGAGTTTTTGAAATGATAAATGGAATCTCCATTTATAGACCTGAGGTTGGCTCAAAAAGGAAATTTTAATAAAAACATTTTATAACAATATAATTGATTAACACATATTCCTAATCGATTAGAAGATAGAAATAATATTTTATAAGTTCTCAAAAAGGAATTTTAACATATCTAGTTGTTGCATAGAATTAAGGCGCCTTCATGATAACTTGGGCCTTATGTTTGCACATTTCTAATCGATTGGGAAATTTAAAAAATCACCTATAACTATTTTGACGGCTCCCAATTCATCTGACACAACTTCCATATGTTTTTCAAAATATTTCCTTTTGATAGAGTATTTTTAAAAATGGTGTAATATATATATATATATATGTGTGTGTGTGTGTGTGTGTGTGTGTGTGTGTGTGTGTGTGTGTGTGTGTGTGTGTGTGTGTGTGTGTGTGTGCGTGCGTGTGTGTGCAATTTAGCCTTATACTTTTATGATGAAGTCCTTTTTCCTTTCAATCGTTCACTCATTACTAAGTTAGGAGATCACTATATTGATTTAATACTTTATTGAAAGTTTCTTTTTATGTTGACACATACTTCAATGGCTTTGACATAAGGCTTTAGTTGCATTCTTTGTTTGCCATCATCGGATAGTCAAGTCCATTAAATCCTAATGATAGGATTTTACATCTTTATTCGTTTAATCGTCCATGTTTGACTTATCATAATATTTTTGTTTTCATAATAGTTTTCATCATCAAAAGTTGATGTCCTTGTTATAAGCATATCACCTGCAAAGCAAGGTTCCACATAATTTGTTCTTGTTCAACATCAAGAGGTTCAGGTTTAACAACAACAACAAAATAAAGTGTTGGTTCAACAGTTTTTCCTGATCTCTGACTAAGGACACTAATTTTATGAACATTCAGATTCAAAGATAGTTGGTTCGATCCTTGAGTTTGCATGTGATTATTAATTGAAGTGGTCAGTTGTTCAATCTTTATCTCTAAATTCAGAATGATGGAATAAGTTCTTTGTTGAAATTCAAGATTTTGGACATTCATTTATTTGAGAAGGTCCTCTAATGAAGGTTTTGACCTAGAAAGTGTTAGGTTATTTTATTGATGCCTATGGTTGTTATTGTGCAGAGTTTGTAGAAGAAAAAATTTCATATCTCAGGTTAATTTATATGGTTTCTTCCGTTGGGGTGGTACCTTTTAGTTTACTGATTATGGTTATTGTACCTATCATAGTTGTTGGGTTAAGGATTATATTATTTGTTGCATATGCTTAAAGAAAATCAAAATTTGGAGGATCTTCTTGCAAGGCAGGACATGAATCTATTGGATGCTCGGAAGAAGTGCAAATACCACAAACTTTCGCTATTTGATTTTTTTTCATACTGCTAATTGCTTCACCAATGAAGTGAGTTCATCAAATTTGTTCTCTAAATTTTTGTTGGAAGTAGAAGAATCTTGAATCTCATTCTCTTCTCTTGTCAATACC
The DNA here is from genome assembly GCF_024323335.1 of Lathyrus oleraceus. Lineage (NCBI taxonomy): Eukaryota > Viridiplantae > Streptophyta > Magnoliopsida > Fabales > Fabaceae > Lathyrus > Lathyrus oleraceus. Next base: position 75,184,223 of record NC_066582.1, on the reverse strand, counting down.
ACCAAATTGTTTCTGATTGTAAATTATTGAGATTTAAGTGACATATGCTCAATCTAGGATTTTGTTACTTATAGGGTGTTTTCGTAATTGATCATCCACTAATAACAACTAAGATATTTCTATCCATGGGTAGGCCTTCATAGAAATATTGGATAATTAGTTGTTCACTTATCTGGTGTTGAGGACTCCTTCAAAGATTCCCTTGTAATTCGTCTAATGCCATATATTTCTTTTCTTATTTAAGTTGCTTTTGAGGAAGAAGAAAATCTTTCTATGAACACTTTATTCAGATCATTCCAGCTTGTATCATAATTTATTAAAGATAGTACAACCAATCTTTCACACCACCTTAAAGAGGTAATGAAAAGGCTTTCATCATGATATGATCCAGTGTGACTCTCTCGGACTTCAGTGGTGTAGAGTACGCCACCTAAAATTCTTTCAAGTGCTTATAAGGATCCTCGTCTGCAAGACCATTAAACTTTGTTGACAAGTGTATCAAATCAAATTTAAATTCAAATGGTAAAGCAAAATCAGGATATTCAATACACAATGTACGATAAGTGATACTTGGCGTAACAAGTTCTCTTAATGTTCTTTAAGGTTCAACCATATTATGATCAGTAAATTCACTATCAAAATCAAATCAAATATGACTGAACAACAACACAAATTTCCAACGATGTCCTTATTTACTAAAATTAAACTAGAAAAAATAATTAAAATAAAATCTAAACATTATAAAAATAACACGAAAAAAGTTTTAAAAATCAAATAAAAATATAACCGTTTTTTGGATATTTTCAAAAATATGATAAATTCAAAAAATTCAAACATTAGCCTAAACGAACGAGTTTGAGATTTTGACAATCAAAGTTTTTTAGAAGTTTATTCTAAAGATGTCGTGTTCTTTGATTTATTTGTGATTTTATGAGAAAAATTATGGACAATTTAAGACAGTAGCTTGCAGGTGACACGAGTGACAAAAGATGACACTTATCATTATACTACAATAATGTAAATCAACAAAACACAAACAAATTTTAGGATTTTTAGTAGGAATAAAAAATTAGAATTTTAAAATTTATTAATATTATCTAAGGGCCTCCAACAACAATGTCAATTTAATCTGATGTTGCACATTGTCAAAAATGAATTATTAAAAATGTAGTTTAGAAAAACGAAACTCAAGTCGTATCACATAAATTCCTAATGCAATTACCTAAATTTAGAATCAATACAATTATAAGGGGTTTTCGAGTTTGGACTGTTTCAATGAATTTTGATAGAAAATGCATATGAGTAAAAATCGATCGATCCATTTAATCGACAATTCTAACCTATCAATTTAGAGATCAATCTCTAATTTCAATCCTATTCCTCTTTTACAATAGATATATTAAACAAGCAACAATCAAATCTATGCGAATTTGAATTTTTATTATTGGATAAAGCATCACGATTGATATAGAACTATAATTGAACAATCAAGCATTGTAAAACTACAACATAGGGATTATGCCAAAAAAAAATCCTATCAAACTAAATCCTATATATTCTACCATCATTTGAATTAAGCATTAGAAAATTCTAATAGAATCATATAGAATATGAATAATAGTGGTAAAATAAAAGAAATAACATAAAAACCTCGAATCTTATGCATTAAGCATTAAATTGAAGGAAAATTTTAACCGGTCATGAGAGAATGGTTTTGTTTTCTTACAAATTTTGTAAACTGATGTTTTATGTCCCAAAAGCAAAATTAAATAGATAAATATTTTGGATTTTAGGAGCACCGGATCCAAAAATATAAAATGCCATAAAATATGATTTTATAACTTTACTTCAACTCTGATACGAAAAATAAAATAAATAATTGGCAACACTCCAAATTAGACTCTAATATCAATAAAAAATAGTCTATTAACATTCTGTAAAATCCGTAAAATTTGTTCTTAATCTTACACATTAACGTTAAAAATCTCACTTTTAATAAGACTCTGAACTTCTTCTCATTTTTCTCTCTATTTCTCTCCTAATTTTTTATCTATCTCTTAATTTTATTTTACTCTCTCTTCAAAACAAAATAATTTATAATAATCAGAGAGATTGAGATTAAGAGAAAGACAGAGAATTAGGAAAGAAATAAAAAGAAAAAAAATTCAAATTATTTTAATAAGATAAGATGTGACATAAATATACTCCCTCGAATCATAATTATAAACAAAAATAATCACTTTCATATTGATTCAAAAATAATTAAATGTAATTAATTATTTTTAAATTCATGTACAATCAAAATAAAATTTATTAAAATATTCTTTATTATATTTAATGAGTCAACTATTATTAAATAATACTTTTAAATTAAATCAAAGATATACTAGTATTATAACTTATAAGCATTAATTACTTTGAAAAGTTAATAATTTTTGTGTGTATTAGTGACTAAGATTTAAGATATTTTTTTTGTTTACGATAATAACAGCATGGAGTATATTTTTTCATGGAGCAATCATTCCTTAAAAAAATATCAATCACACGTTACAAATCGTGTTACAAATCAACCAATTTAAATTCTAAGAATTAATATCACCATTTTGACAAAAAGTTTGAAATATCTTAGAAATAAGGAGGGACATGTTTATACTAAAATATTAAATGTTAGTTTAATTGAAGATTAAAGGTTACTTTGCCAAAATCAATGTGACATGTAATTTTATTAAAGTTTTAAAGTAGAATTTTTGAATAACTTTTTGAAAAAAAATATATTCTTTGCGTTCAATAGACTAATTTCTGAAATAAAGAGGACCATAATAGATCGTAAAACTTTTCTTTAAGAAAATTGAACAATGTTCTATTAAATTGTTAAATCCGATTAAATTGAGAATTGAACATTTTCTCAAGAGAATTAAACATTGTTCCGGGTCCGATTAAATTGGAAGAAAATCTTTATCAGCACATCCAAGTGTGAATCGTATGTAATTTTGTCAAACATGATCTTAAACTAATTATACACAAAAACGAGATAAAAAATTTAACCATAGATAAGTTACATTTGTACTATCAAATCATACATCCGAAAACTCAAATCGAGTAGCTCAAAACATACAATTGAATTCCAATGAGAATGGCAACATAGAAAGCAGTGTAAAACTAGCTTATGGCATCAAACAAAAATAAAAGACATAATTAGTCACGAAGTCCTTTAACTTAATTTAATATTTAGTTTTAGTCTCTTATTTAAAAAATATTTTAAGTTAGTCCCTTAAAACTAGTTCGTTAGTCAAGTTGATCATTTCTTTTAAATTTTGTAAAAAATTGTTAAGTTGTGCACATATAGCATGACAGTGTGGCAAAAGTTAATATAGTGAGTCGGCAATTTTATCAAGGAATTAAATTGAAACCTTATAATTATTTAAGGGACCAAATCAGAAAAGTTAATCAAACTATGATTACAATGTATTTGTAACAATTTTATAGCATTTTGGATTAATAACACCTTTGATATCAACATAATCTTAAATTTAATGACATTAAACCATAATCCTGTTACATTATTTGATTCAAACGAAAAGCATGATCCTATACATAAATAAGCACAATCTTATGTTTTGATTGTAAATAGTGAACTAATTTTTTCTCAAATCTAACTTTATTACTTCCTAAAAAGCGCATATGTCAATCTTCATCAAATCTGGATGAACCTCGTCCCTTGATCTTTGTAAATAAATTTGACTATTTCAGCACTCATTATTTTAGTAATAGTCTCAATTGCGTCCCAATAGCTTATAGATTTTGCATCAGAGTAACTCACAAATTAATTACATGAACACTAAAATTACCTCTTACATGCATTAAATTCATAATCCTGGAGAGGAATTACATCTGCATTTCATTTCAGATTACCAGCCTTCTACCAAATTCATAATCACACGGTGTACCAAACTTGTAGATTTCAGATTTCATAGCTATAATTCATTGCAGATTTCAGATTACCAAACTTGTACCCATCTCTAATCACACGGTGTCAGTACAAATTTAGATCAATAAGAGCAAAAACATCATTAATTACATTACATCAACACAACAAGAAACAACAAATAAATGGAAAATCTAACGGTAAACATATAAAATATTCTGCACACGGGACATCACAAATTATACTTACCCAGTTCATGGAGCATTGCGCCAATAGTATCTGGATTTACAGGAATTGGTGGATCATACATGTTTTGACTTCGGAATGAATGAAAAAGGGAAGATGACCCAACTTAAGTGATCTTTTTTGCTGCCTTCGGCGAGTTCTTCGCTGCTCATAAGGTCACTAGCATAACCCAACATGGAAATTTCATCCAATTCTTGGTCAGAAATTTGGGGTGGTGGAAACATCATTTTTTTTATCTCTTTTTAATTGTTTATGGGTCATTCATCTTGTTGGCGTGAATAATAGCAGTTGGGGCATCTTTCCTCTCTATAATTTTATTCCTTGCAACATCTTGTTTTCTCAGTTGTGCCTCAACATCAGCCTTTCATCCATATCAACAGGATCAAGTCGTGCAGACTTTGACTTAGGATTCAAATCAATCCCCCCCCCCCCCCGACGCAATTTCGTAGGATCATCCCTAGGTTCATATTATCATCTTTAACATAAGCAACATTAAGAAGCTTATCATATAGTTCAAGACACTGCGAATAACTACGACCAACAATGGGAGCAATAGTTCTCCACTGAGTTAGCATAAACTTAGCAAGATAAAATAGCTTCTCATCCTCTTCTCTAGTCCATTTAGTCTTCTTAATGGAAGGTATCTTGTCATTATTGTTGCAAAAATTATTATACTATTGAAAAAAGGTATCTTGTCATTATTGTTGCAAAAAAGGTTATACTATTGAAAAATATAAGTTTAGGAAACTTTTTATTCCTAAAGGAGTTTTTTTTATGCCCAAATGCAACCTTGTTTTCGCTCACCCTCAAGGACCCAATGAAGATTGGGTAGCTAGCACTTCTTGTTGATTTTACAGGATAAATATCTCGGATTTATCAAGAGAGTATGGGATCTCGTTTGTGGATGCTCAAGTCATGATAATGGTGACATCTCTATATTTCTTTGACTTTGTGGCAAGGAATAAGGATTGTGTTACCAAAGGAGGTTAACATATAGTGTTATGTTAATTGGTAAAAGCATGTTAATTACTATTAATGTTTCATATCCGAGAGATTTCAGAAAAGGTATTTTGTTTCATGATGTAGGTATATCTTCAAAAGTTATACTCAAGGACATCGAATAGGGGATTGATCCCCCCAAAGCGATGAAACCTGAGGAGGAGCAAGATGACTATCATGAAAATGACAATAATGAAAGTCCAACCATAAAGGATGATCATCAAGTCAATAATCATCTTAGATACATTATTAATCACATTTTTGGGTACTTGATAAAAGTGAAAAGTGGTAAGATCGCTGTTGTCTAAAGGTTTTGTGGCACATTTTCATTTATCCAACCTTTCGTTTAAGAGTTCATTGAGGAGTTCATATGCATCATCCGTCATTTGTACGGTAAGATAATATATTTTCAACTTTCGCTTTGTATGGAAGTTCTTCCTTTTACCTGCTTATTTTTTAAAGGTATATGATTTACTTTGTGTATGATATGTGTTATGAGTCTTCGAAAAATTTCAAATGATAACCATTGTGTGTTTCATTTAACATGTTTATAGTGTCCTTATCTTATTATCGTCATGTGTATTATATATTGTTGATATCCTATGCTTGTTTCAAAGATTTCATGTTATTTTAAATGGATGTGAAACGTGTGTTTCTCAATGGCTATATTAATGAGGATGTGTATGTTTCTCAGTCTCCTGTTTTTTTTAAGTCATGAGTATTCTAATCATGTTTACAAACCTAAACAAGCTTTGTATGGACTCAAACAAGCACATAGGGCTTGGGATGAGCAACTTAGTATGTTTTTTTATTGATCAATGATTCTCTAAGGGAAAGGTAGATACCACACTTTTCATTAAGCGTCAAGGAAATCACACTTTTCTAGTTTTATTTTATGTCGTTGATATCATTTTTGGTTCCATTAGCATGAAACTTGACAAGGAGTTTTCTAAGCTTATGCAGGGAAAGTTTGAGGTGAGTCTCATGCGGGAGTTAAATTACCTCATTGGGCTTCAAATTAAGCAACTAAATGAAGGGACATTCGTGTCTAAAGAGATTTGGTATGGAAGATGCAAAATCAATTGACACTCCAATGTCTATAAATAGAAACTTGGAAAGGAACGAAAATGGTAAGGATGTTGATGTCAAGAAGTATAGAGGTATGATTGGTTATCTTCTATATCTTACTACATTTAGGTCGGACATTATGTTTAGTGTGTGTGTGTGCGCTCGTTATCAATCGGTTCCTAAGGAATCATATTTAAAAGTTGTAAAGCCGTAAAATGCATTCTTAGATATCTTCATGGTACTTCTAAGTATGGGTTTTGGTATTCCAAGGGAAGAGATTGTAATTTGGTTGGTTTTACGGATTCTGATTTGGCCATTTACAAATCGGATAGGAAGTGTACTAGTGAAACTTGCCACATATTTTCAAATTCCTTAGTATGTTGGCATAACAAGAAATAATTTTTTGTTGCTTTGTCAACTGCCGAGGCGGAATACGTAGTAGTTGTTGTGCTCAAATTTTTATGGCATGATCATGGGAGTTTTCTCCAAGCCTAAGGAATATTCCCATTGCATGTGGACTTTCATCCTTTTCTTTTTATGTGCGACAACAATTACTTGATTTTCATATCAATCTACAATGTATTCTTATTATGCGCAACAACACTAGTGTTATTAATCTAACCAAAAATATGGTGTTACACTCTCGCACTAAGCATATTAAGATTTGTCATCACTTCCTACGTGACCATGTTGAGAAAGGAGACATTTTATTTGAGCATGTTAATAGCAAAAATCAACTTACGAATATTTTTACAAATCCTTTTACGATCGAACCATTTTTTAACATTCGAAGGGAATTGGGGATACTTGATATCTCAAATCTTGCCTATATATGATTTGTTGCATGCATTTTATATACTTTTGCTCTAACTTTCCTTGGAAGTTCAACCACATAAGAGTGCATCCTTCATCAATTCGTAAGAGAGGTAATATTGTTCCATTTTCCTTTTTCTCTCTTGTAAGTAAGCTTTTACTTTTGAATGTTGCTTGTGTTCCAAATAATTGATATTCTTGATGTATGAAATAGTTCATAAATTTTCACTTCCAAAAATTTCTATTGATACATATCAACTTATATGCTTATAGTGGCTTTGTGTTATTCTTTCTATATGCTTGAAATATGCTCTTGGTGCATTTGCTTGTTATCTATTCTTGCATGAAATTAGGTTGAACATGTTATAATGTTAGCAAAATTCTTGTTGTGTATCATTGTTATGTTAACATCTCTGCAAAAGATTCTCATCATCTTCAAATCATTGTTATGTGTAGTTAAATTCTTATGCATTCTTTTTGCCTCCAAACACGCATGCATATAAATACTTCATACATGCATCATTTACTAGTAAGGTTTCTAGTGAGTAAAACCTATACGAAATCAAGATTTCAGAACATTCTCATCATCTTCAGCCTCTCTTCTATGCAAACACAATCAAACTACACATAATCATTTTTTGATTGGGTACCATCTAGATTAGGGTTGATAACGTCCAATTAGGTTGATTGTACGGTTATATTGGGTTGAGAACTTTGAGGATTTCAAATCATAAAATCAAGCTGGGGTTTTCCTTCAAGATCTTTAGGATTTGAAGGTTTTGGACAAGATTATGCAATCCGGATCCAATCGAGTGAAATCGTTGAAGAACGAGAGGTTCCAGTCAAAGGATTAGTGTGGGACAGTGGATCGCATTGGTAAATCTTGGGTTTCAACAAGTGCGAGTTTGGAATTAATTTGACCGAGTGAAAGATTTGAAGAACAAGGGGTATCATTCAAGTAAGTAGCGTGAGACGGTGAATTGAAACAGCATTGTTGGTTACTTGATCGAGTTTGATCGAGGGAAGAAAAGATGGTAGAATCAACATCAATCCTAGGATTTGTAGGGTTATATTACTACATCTCTCTTGTATACATACTTTTTGCAAAGTAAGGTAATTTACACTATTTCAATTCTAGTTTGAATTGAGGTCAGACGTACCCATAACGAGGTTGATTGGAGAACTGCCTAAACAAATCCTTGTGTATTCTCTCTCTCTCTCTCTCTCTCTCTCTCTCTATATATATATATATATATATATATATATATATATATATATATATATATATATATATATATATATCTTTTATTTTCAATTTGCAAATTGTCGATTGTATTGATCGTTTGATCAATTTTGTTTGGATCATAATTTTGAACATATTTTGAAATTGATGTTATTGTGTAGATCACAAACCATTTCTAGAACAAGAATACCACATAGAATTCTAAACATTATTGATCGCACACTAAGTGTTCAACAAATTGCTTCACTTGTATTTTTGTGTGAGTTTTCGTTGGAGATAGACTTTTCCTTATTACTTTACATTCAACTAGTTGTGACTAGTTGTTGTTGACCGATTTGTGAATCATTATCATACTATTGTCTTTAAATACGCATGTCTGAGCTTTTTGATATCGGATTCAGTTAGACGATTTTTGATCCAGGATATTTATAACTTGCTTCTGTGCCATAATTTTTAAAACCTAGTTTTTGTCAAGTTTTTAACTCGGGGTCTATTCACCCCCCTTCTAAATCTAGGCCTATCGTCTAACATGATTCACTTGTGCAATTCCTTGCTTCAAGTTCACCTTGGTTTACCTTATACCTCAACAAATGAAACCTTGCTTCAATGTGTTTACTTCTGCCATGAAGAATTGGTTTCTTACAATTTTAATGGTTGATTTGTTGTCAATTTGTAGTACTAGTGGTCTACTAACATGGATCAACATTTCATCGAGCACAGACTTTACCCAGATGTCTTGACAAGCAGCATAAGATTCTGCTATGTATTATGCTTCACATGAGGACAATGTCACCACAGGTTGCTTTCTTGAGCACCAAACACTTGAAAGAAATATCCAGTTGTGCTTATTTTATTCACTTTGTCTCCACACCAATCAGCTTCTGAATAACAGTTGATCAGGGCCTATTTTCCTTCCCTTGATTATGGAAATAGAATTCCACAACTAAGTGATTCTTTTAGATATCTCAGAATTCTCCTTGCAGCCTTCATGTGTGAAACTTTAGGTTCATACATGTATTTGCTAACTAGACCCACTGAGAATCCTATATTAGGCCAGTTGTTGCACACATACCTCAAGGATCCCATAATTTGCTTGAACAAAGTAATATCAACATTTTCCTCATCTCCATGCTTCTCAAGTTTCAAGTTTGGTTCAATAGGTGAAGATGCAGAGTTTGAGTCAAGCATCATGAATATATTGATATTTTCTTTCACATACTTCCTTTGATGTAGCATCATACCATTTTTGGTCCTTTGAAACCCCATACGTATGAAATAGGACAAACTTCCTAATTATGACATTTCAAATTCCATTGTCATCATCTCCTTGAATTTCATCAATTTTCAGTGTTACTTTCAATTGTAAGAAGATCATCAACATATAGGAAAATGATGGTTATGTCTTGTGCCATGGATTGCACATAGACACCATACTCAGACTTGTATTTGATGAATCTCAATTCCACTACGTATGAGTCAATTTTCTTGTTTCATGCCCTAGGTGCATGTTTAAGGCCATAAAGATCTTTGTACAATTTGTATACTTTCATTTATTCACCTTGTATCACAAAACCAGGTGGTTGAGTGACTTATACAACTTTATCTAGTGGTCCATTCAAAAATGTTGATTTCACATCTAAGTGATATGTTGACCAACCTTGCTTGCATGTTAAGGAAACCACTAGTCTAACAGTTTCCAGCCTTCTAACTAGGACATACATTTCATAATAGTAAAGTCCTCCTCTTTGGAGGAACCTTATTACTATCAATCTTTCCTTATGCCTTGCAATTGAACCATCAACATTGTGTTTCACCTTAAACACCTATTTTATTTCAATAGCTTTGGTGTTTGTTTGCTGACAACTTGACTGGCTCATATGTATTGTTTCTTTCTATGGACTGTAGTTCTTCAATCATGGCTGCTTTCCATTGTTTATTATTTAAATCCTCATTTTAGTTGATGGGATCATCACCTGCAAGCAAACCAAAATGAACCAAATCCCCATCTGTTGTGACTTTATCACCACCAACCACTTCACAGTCCAGAAGTCTTGTTGGAGTAGTTATGGTTCTTTGAGGCCTTTGTCTTGTGGTTGCCACATCCTTTTGGACTACTTCATTTCCATGCTTATGATCATCTTCTTTGACAATTGGAGTCCCATTAATATGAGGTTCATCAACTTGAGCCTCATCTTGCTCACTACTTTCTCTATATAAGTTATTGCTCATCATTGGCTTGTTGGTTGTATCATTTGAATCTAAGTCCCATGCATAGTTATCATCAACCACAATGTCTCTTCTCATTAGAATCTTGCTATTGACTAGATTAAATAGCCTATAAGTTCCATTCTTATGATAACCTACCAAAATCATAGGTTCACTCTTGTCATCAAGTTTTATTCTCCTTGTATCAGGGACATGTTTGTAATAGATAGAACCAAACACTTTTAGATGACTCATAGATGATTTCTTGCCACTACACGCTTCTACGAGGACTTTGTTCTTTAGTCTTTTGGTTAGGTGCATGTTTAGAACATAAGCAGCAGTGGTGACTACTTTACCCCATATAGAGTTTGGCAAGTTCTTTTGTTCCAACATGCATATGGACATATCCAATATGCTTATATCCTTCTTTTTGTTATTCCATTGTGTTTAAAAGTGTAGGAAGCAGTTACTTTGTGATCAATACCATATTCTACACACAAAAATTCAAATATCTTGGATGTATACTCACCACACCCATCTGTTCTTAGAACTTTAATCCTCTTCTCACTCTGAGTTTCAATCAGTATTTTGAATCTTTTGAAGATTTCAAATACTTCATCTTTGTGTCTAATCATGTAAACCCATAGTTTTCTTATGTACTTATCAACAAATGAGACAAAGTTGTCACTGATAGTGAGATCCTCAAAAGGACCGCATACATTTGAATGTACAACTTCTAGTATACAAGATGACATCATTATCATATAAGTTATGAAGAACTTTATGCAGTGCTTCCCTACTAAGCAACCTTCACAAAGCTTGTCAGGCATGGCAAGATTTGGGATATCAGTTATCATATCTTGAACAATTAGTTGATTGAGTGACCTAAAATTTAAATGCCAAAACCTTAAGTATCACAACCAATTATGCTTGTGCTCTACAACTGCTTTCAGACATTGAACCTCAGTTGAACTTATAATGGTCTTAAATGTCTTATTTTTGGATATAGGAGATTTCAAGACCAATTTGTTGTGAGCATCAAACAATTCAAAGGCTTAATTCTTCATGATCACTGAGAAGTCTTTTTCAACCAATTGGCCAAAACTCAACAGTTTGTATTTCATACCAGGCACATAAAGCACATCTTTGACTATGGCTTATACTTCATTGCTTCTTCAAATAACCATGTTATTTTCTCCTTCTGGTGCCATTAACTACTATCTGCAAGCCTAATATTACTTTTCTTGGTGTCATTAAAGTCTGTTAGCCAAGTTCTATGACCAGTCATGTGGTTCGAGAAACTTATGTCCAAGAACCAGGTCTTGGAATCCACGTGTTAATTTCATACTATATCCATAAGCACCATAATGTCAGAGCCATTTTAATATTCACATGCAAGATTTACTCCTTCAGCATCATTGTCCTTTGTAGCTCCCTTGCCTTTCTTGTACCAGAAGCTCTTGGCTAAGTATCCCAACTTTTCATTGTTGTAAGACTGCGCGTTTTTTTTCTCTCTAGTTTGTCTTTGTGATATGATGTTCCTTTTCCTCTTTTGGAGAATTTAGAAGCTCTATCATCTACGTTTTGCTTTTGAAAGTGCAACCAAGAACTCTTCTTGCTTTGAGTCTTGTCTCATTTTCCCTTAGATTTGTTGAAACCGTAATTTTTCTTCCATGTTTGGGTCTGCAACACATGTATTGAGTCTTGAACACCCTTTCTCTCGACTATTCGTAATTCATGAGCCTCCAACGAACCAACCAACTTTTTCAACTTCAATATGTCAAGATTGTTGAATTCTTGAATAACCACAATAACATGATCAAAGTGAGAGGTCAACGTTCGCATTACCTTCTCAACTATCATCTTATCTGTGAAGTTTTCACCACTTTCTTTCATAGGGTGAACAAGATTCTGCACCTTGAATATATAGCCTTTGATTTTCTCATTTATTTTCATCTGCAATAACTTATATTGCCTTTGTAATGCTTGCAAATTGACACCATTCACTTTCTCACCACCTATATAATATTTGAAATATCCCACACTTCCTTTGCAGATTCAGCGTGAGAAATACGATTGAAATTCGCATTGTCCACTACATATTGAATATAAAACGCAATCTTGCAGTTTTTCTTTCATCAAGTCCTATGAGTTGTTCTCTGAGCCTCAATTGCATTGTGAGTGAGATCAGGAACACCATTTGTAACCACTTCAAAGATTTCTTGAAAATCAAATAAGGATTTCATCTGCTTATACCACCAGTTATAATTTTTGCCATTAAAAATTAGAAGAGAGTTGAAAATATCATTACTACCACTCATCTCTACGGCAAACGCTACTCACAATCCCTGAAAACACAACCACCAACGTACAAATTTTGAACAATTTCTTGAACGAACATAAAAGCTCTAGATACCAATTTAATAGTCCTATTGCACTTGATTGAGAAAGAATTAGAGGATATGCAAGTGAAAGAGAGGAGAGAATGTAGTATTGAAATGTATGTTCAATTTCTTACATGTCAAGCAACACCTATATGCTAGTGTGCGTACTTACTTGCAATGCAAGTAACAACTAAAACACTATGTAATTGGATTATATTACAACAGTCTGCACTCTGATCAAAATACCTTGTTCAGGTACTCTGGTTTCTTTATGATTCATAAAGCTCTAGCACATTGTTTACTGAACCAAATCTCTTAAATTCTTGGTTCTGGAATCTTGTGTTCTCATTTTCAACTTCGTGATCTTTATTTATAGTCATAGATGGTTTGTGTACACTGCTGCCATAGCATAACTGAAAACGGAAAAGAAGAGTATGTAGACTACAAGAGGAAGTTTGGCGACAAAGAAACAAGTCATGTAGACATAAATGAAATGAGATGTGGCCTTTTATTAAACCTATAATATGTAGATACAAAAACAACATGCAGATAAGAGGAAATATGATTCAGAGGGGCAAAGGTTGAAGATAATGATTATTATAAAAGTAACAAGAGGGGGAGGAAGATAGTTCTATGAACATTGTGGATAAATGTAGGTTTGAGTGCTTCACAGAAGACAAGCAGAGGCATACTGAACATAGATGACTTTCATCCCTTAAGGTATCCGACTTTTTCCAACAGAGCCTGAATATCAGCACTGCTACTTCCCTCAGCTGCCTGAACGATGTTTGGGCTGTCCAATGGCATGACATCTGAGAGAGGATAGTTTCTGTTATTATGGAGTTGACTAATTGCCCTGCTTCCGACTCCCTTCAATATCACACTTTTGTGTAGACCGCCAACCAGTCCTTCGTAATCGGTGTCGCCACATTCTCCAACAAACACTACCATCTTTGACAGTTCAAAACCCCATCGAACATACAGGTACCTAAAGGAAAAAGACATAAATTCATCATCAGATGTCACAGTAAAGTTGAATAACAGTCGCAACAGCCAAATAGAGGAAATCATGCTAGAGAAGAAAAAAAATAGGTATGTGGAAGAACGTGGCTGATAAATTGCTTCTGTCATAGCACATTTGCACAGACGTTGCATAATTGAATCATAGAATGTCACAAAAAATATGAAGTACTGGTATTACAAGGAAAACAGTAAGGCTAACGCCAATATATACAAGTTTCCAACTATCGGCATAACATAAATTTTGGATTGGTGATTCAACAATACCTGAGGGCTTGGGAACGAGATGCTAGTACTGGAATGACATTTAGTCTAGTCCCATTTTGACAATATATAGGATGGCAACGCAGAGCTTGGATCCTCATTAACTTACGAAGCTCCTTGAGAGGAGGAGCCTGCAATAATAATATTGGACAACAAAACAATAAAACTCTGAAGTGAATCTAGGATAAAAATAAACTTCACAAAATATTCTACTTCTAATCTTAATGACCAAACAATAATCTATTTATACCCAATCATGAACACTGGGAAGAAAAATTACCATTCCTGCCTTTCGCACATTGAAAGCATAACAATAGTCGGTAGAAAGCTGTTCAGCGGGACTCACAATTTGCTGGTTGTTCTCACCCTTCTTATCAATAATAGAAGATGCCCAGCGTATTAAAGTCTTTCTCAACCCTTCTCCACCCCAGCGGTATTCAATGTGAGAGTGGAAATACAAGTCACCCACAAATAGGCGATCTTCAGAATTGAGGGATGGATAGTAGAGATCACTGCCACTGTTGCAAATATAAGCATCAAAATCGTTGGGACTCAAGCCACCTGAGATCAGAAATGACTGTATCTCAGATATAGTCAATGAGGTTGACAATATGAACCCTATAGAGCCTTCAGCCCTATCCTCTCCAGCAGCCTCAAAGATTACTTTAATCATTTCAAGAAGACCTGAAGTGGTATCACAATCCACTGCAATCACAAATAGTCGATTTCTACTCCTCAATGGCGGAAATTTACCAGCATTTGAATTTTGGCCTGATTTTTCAGTAGCCCCGCCCCTTCGTGTGTCCTTGGAAATGCCCTTTGACCATGACAAAACAGCATTCTCTAATTTCGTAGTTCTATCAGTTGCATTTCCATCGGGATCCAAAGAATTGTCATTTCCACTATCCCCGCTCTTCTCTCCATCCAATGAAAATTTCAGGTTAAGAGATAAGTCCTGTATATCTCTCAATGAATCACCAGGCGATTCTTCTGACTCTGAACTTTCACCCCCATCCTCGCTACGCTGCCATTGAGGATGCCTTGGCTTGCAAGTGGCTATTTTAGACAGGTAAGTCTTACAATGCTCAGGCCATGAAAATAAATGAATATTCTTCAACCCATTCTGTCTACATTTTGCCCACAGTTGCTTGTTGCTGACAAGCTTCAAAAGAGCATCTGCAATAGACTTCTCATCATGGGGATCTATAAGCAAACCATTGTCGAGCACCTGTATCGTTAAACAATTGATCATCCAAGTTTCCATGGGAACCTTTACAAATCAATACATAACATAACCACTAATCAATAAACATACCCGATGAATATCAACAGGACCTCCATTTTTAGTAGCAACCATTGGCAAACCATAAGCAGCTGCCTGTTTAACAAAGACATAAGTTGGTGTTAACAACTCCAAAAATAAATCAACTAATAATAATTAATTCAAGATTCAGAACATCACCTCAATTAAGGTAAGACCAAATGGCTCAATGAAAGCAGGATTAATGAAGACACCCTGCACAGATATCAGATCTGAATGAAATGTAAAATGACAACACAGTTTGCATGGGTAAGAGAATTGAAGACATGAAGAAAGTAATATAGATTGAACCCAACAAGCAGCGGCAGACCCACGTTACTTGCATCTTAGCAGAAGGAATACACTGCTGTGCAGGACTTGTATTGGAATAGGAATTCAAACTGAAAATACTCCCCAAAATGATATAAGTGTGAATCATGCGGGGTTTTGGTTTTTGGAGTTTGAGTATATGTTTTGCCACTGAGCTAGAGTAGTGCAACGAGTTAGATGATTGTACAGCACGCATGTGTCTATACATGTGTATAAAATATATAGAAATTTTAAAATAAAATTTGAGATTATAATAGATAAAATATTTTACAAGGTTTAACTAGTAACTAATTGGCTCAACCAATAATCCACTAACTTGACACCATAATTGAGTTGTTGAGTAGTTTAAGTCTCAAAATATATAATTGCATAAAGGACAACTGTAAGATATTATTGTTTTGTCAGACACATATTATTATTATTATTATTATTATTATTATTATTATTATTATTATTATTATTATTATTATTATTATCTTTTAAATAATTTAAAGCCATTAACCTAGGGTCCTGGAAACGCCATTGCCCACAAGTGGAGAGTATTCACACCAGATTGTTGTATCAAAGAAAATAAATATAAGAGGATGTGTTCACAGAAGAGAATAATGTCATGAGAAATACATGCATGATCATGTATTCACAAAAACCACAGTGACTATCTAATATGAAATAAAGGGGATAGAAAGAGACAGTGGGGACAGGTTCCATCTAACCGTAGGATGCATATGTACGGATAGATACCGGATAAGGATAGACATTTTTTATAAAAAAAAAAACTGAGGGAGGAGTACGTCAATATATTTTTTTTATAATGTAGCATGATAGAACTAAATTGCCCAAATGACAACAAAATATCACAATAAAGAAATTTATTTGTTGAAGAACTCAAGATCTACTAAAAAAAATCACCCTACAACCAGGCAACAACGAGGTTACTGGAACAAAATGCAAGAATGAAAGGAAAACAAGTCAACATGGATGGAGAAGGGCTCTTTACAAGTTGAAAATGAGAATGAATATTAGCTATGTTAGACAACTTCCCTCTACAACCAATAGTGATTCTTCCCTCCCTCACAGTACCCCCTTAATGCATTACTCTGATTCCAGAATCCTCCTTCTACCACTCCCTCCTCATTATGTTAATTTTCCCTCCCTATTCCTTATTCCCTCCAGTGTGCCTCCCCCTCTTTTCCATCCTCCTGTGTCACACTATTGTTCCTCCTCCCATTCAGCTTCAGGCCCATTTCCCTCCCTTTGGGTCCTCCTCCTATCGACATACTTGATTGCGGGCTTATCACTTCACAACTCGTGATTCAAAAATTGAACCAAGAATTCTAAATAAAATTTACAATTTGACAACTATGCTTAAGAAATTAGACAGTTATATCAATTTTCTAGTCCAATCAAATTGATAAAGTTACCTTTGTCTTTGCTGCTAGACGATAGATGTCAGGAACATCAGATTGTTTGTGGTGTTTAGGATATGCCACTTGCCCGTACAGATCATACTTGTCAATCAGCTTAAGTACTGAGAGAAGAACAGAAGAACTTGTGCTTGACATTTCATCAATTCCGTCTCGGTTACCCATAATTAATGTCTGAAAAGCCAAAAGAGTGACATAATTGATTATTAAGGAAATGCAAGTCAGCTAACCTGAAAATCAAGAACAGTGATACTAAAGAAGTGCAGAATGATCATTCACAATATCATACAAGGTTAGCAAGCTCTCTGAGAGGACGGCATTCTCCAAACGCTTTCACCAAAGTTGTGATGTTCTTTTTAGGATCTGGTCTGGCAAGAGCGAGTATCACAGGTTTGCGTGGATTGGAAAAGAAGCGCATTATCTGATAATTAGAGAGTTTAAATTGGCATTAATTCCTTTTTATACTGGATTTAGATACAGAACTTACTAGTCAAGTCACATCTAATAAATTATAAAATAAAGGCATTGAACTGGCTATTTATCAAGGAAACATTAAAAATGCAGAAAGCATATTCCAAACCTCAGACCAAATTGGTGGATCTTGGGGGGCAGGGTGATCCAAAATCCCTTCTGGTTCAGTTTCTATATCACCATCTAGTGGAGCAATATGATGGAACTCCATACCCGGTGGAATTACCTGCAAAATGGGTTGAGATTCTACTAAGATCTAATTTCACGTGACTGGCAACCAAGTATTACCTAAACAATACATCATCTGGAACAGGCCTCAACATTAACTGTTGTTATCAATATATACCATGCAAACTACGAGCTATGTCAATGATATTTTTAACACAAAGCATTAATAAAAGCAAAATATTATCCGTGATAAAATTATGTTTTCACACATACAAAATAAAGCTATTCCGTTCCTGAACAAACTAGAAAGTCATACCAGTATTTGAAAACAAAACTCCAGGTCTCATCCCAAGTTAAAATAAAATGAAAACAAAAAGTAAAAAATAGATAATTTGCTCATGGATAACCCTATTAAGTAAAAAGCAGCAAGACATTGTGCTTCAAGTGTCAGGTTAAAAAGAGACTCGAGAGTAACCAAAAGATAAAAATGAACTTACTATCTCTCAATACAAATTGCTAATGTATATCAATAGAAAATGATATTTTGCCTCTAGGCAGCTGTAAATTACTTTTAGTTCAAACTAAAGTAACTAATTTGGTCCACAACAAAAAGCCGTTAAGGCATTGTTTAGAAAGTTCAATAGTGACCCAGTACTTACCGACATGCGAGGCATGTATCTACCATAACAGCTCACATTACGCCTGATCCTTGCTCGTATTTTACGTTCCAATACTGGATCAAAACCATTATACAAGCGCCACTGTTCTTCTATTTCCTGTCTAGTGCTTGTTATAACTATTTCAGTACCATCAAGGGCTAATTCTTCAGCTTCTATCCTACGCATGATCTTGTAAGTTGAGTTTATTTCATCACTTGATAATCGGCCTTGCTTTAAAAGTTGTTCCAACTTATCTCGACCAAGTGAGTGGCCGGTAAAAATCATGGGTACATTCAAAGCACCGGACAGAAGAGCAGCAGAGTCGCCTGCATCCGCATAATGCCCGTGAATAGCAACCGGCCAGACAGCATGCCCACTGCCAATTTGCTCCCCAAGAGCCTTGGACATCTGTATAATGTGACCAATCGCTCCATCAACAAATTCAGGAATGTAAGGCCAGAGTTCTTCTTTCGGAATATATTTACTTCTCGGACCAAATGGAATACGAATGATGTAAGCACCACTGCTCTCTCCCATGTCATCTCCAAATTCATCCGTGTTTCTAGGAGCCAACATTTCCGTTGGTTCCCCATAACTCCAATCTACATCAGGCGAGGAGACTTGCCTAGTCAGCAAATCAACCCGATAAACTCCCGGCATTGATCCCAAGGCCCGTGCAAGCTCCACAACATACTTAACCTACTCAGCACAGAAACAAAGACAGGCAGAAAGACTTCAGTTACCCCACATGATCAGATAGATGTCATCAAATTTAAAAGATGTCATCAAATTTAAAAGATGTCATCAAATTTAAGAGTGGATCCAGTGTCGTATCACACAATCAGAAACGGAAAAAATTAACAGATTCTTAACACGAAAAATAAAAATAAATAAATAAAAAAAAGGAAAACAATTACAGAAGTACTACCTGACCACCGGTATCAGAATCACGCCCCAGCTCCATATTCTCCCCACGTATGAGGCCATGAATGCTGCACATAAACACGTAGTTAACTTCAAGAATAACAAAACAAAATCACACATGAGAGATAAGAAAGAGAGATCCACATAATAAAAACAATTATAATAACATCAATCATGAGCGGCATAGCTTAATCTACTTTCGCATTCAAATACATCCAAAACAGAATGAAAAAGTAAAATAACGCAAAAACAACAAATGATATAGAATTACACATACCAAAGTTAAATAAACCATGATACCTAATGAGAACAATGTAGAGCTTCTTTCCTTTCTGACTATTCGCCCAAGTCTCCATAGCATCAGCAGAACTGATCCTAGGCAATCTGGATTTAACCGAATCACCACCGTGAGCAGAAACATCACCACCATGCGCAGAAACATCACTCACCGGATCTCCTCTCTCTCCTTCAGACAAATCCTCAGACATATCAGCAGTAGCTTCTCTTCTCCCTCTTTCCCGTTCAAGTCTTCGTTTGTTCACTCTCTGTACCGCTTCACTCTCAAGCTATAACCAAATCCAATAAAACCACAACACAACATCACAATCATCATCATCACCATCATCACCACCATCACCATCATCATCATCATCATCAACTAAAATTTAAAAAAAATTTAAAAAAAACGAAAATCAAACCTGCTTCTTCTGACGAGCGAGGTTCCAAATCCTCCAACACATATTTTCCAATCGAGTATTCCTCTCTTGAGGACTCCTTGATGAAGAAGCCTAATAGTAATAATAACAATAACAAAAACAAATCAAATAAACAAAATCAGTTAAATCATGGATAGTAGAGAGAGAGTGAGAGTACTACATACCCGAACCCAAGAGCGATAGAGATCGGTCTCATCGAAACCGATAACTTCTTCAACAAAGTAGCGAGTTGGACTAAACCTACCTCTCTCTCTAAGAAGAAGAGAGGATTTAGCATCATCAAGACCAGGACCAACGTCCAGAATCGCTTCTAGATAACTATTCAACCAATCATTTCCTGCCATTTTTCACTGCAACTACTGCTTTAAGATAATTGCGCTTATAAAGATGAAGAAGATGAGTGAAGAGAATTTAATTAGAAAAAATAAAAGAGAAAATAATAAAAGAGAATATTCGTTAGAACTCTGGAAATGGACTATGGAGTGACAGAGAATTGTGTTTGAAGGAGCGTATGGCCTTTAAGCGGTTAAATGTATTTTTATTTTTTATTTATTATTTATAATTTAATAAAAATTGAATTTGTTAAGACTTGAAATTGAAAGAGAATTTGATGAGAGGATCGCTTGACGCTTGTCATCAACCATGATTGTTTTGCTGTGGTTAAGAAACTTTCTGTTATTTAAATTATTTAAATAATTGTTAAAGCTCACATTCTTTTTTTATACTTTTTAGGTTAATTTGCATATGATATCAAATTAAAATAAAAAATTGTCTAATTTAGTCTTTTGATTTATTATTTTTCTAGTGATGATTTTTTTTACATTTTGTAATATTAAAATAATTCTTTTTTAAAGAGGAATGTTGATATATTAATATTATTTTATTTGATAAAAATATTATTTTGAAATTAAATATTAAGATAATCATATTTTTAATTTATTTATTAAAATAACCACTTAAGAGGAATAGACGGGACAAATGGCACATGTATGTAAGGTTTGAAACAAGGCATCAATGGTGGTGGCGACTGCATTCAACACATGCCACTACAAGGAACGCATGCATGCATCCATTAAGAGCATGCGCCATTGCATATGGCTATTCTTTTATTTTATTTTTATTTTTTTCATTTTTTAAGTTATAATTGGAAAAAAAAAATTCATAATAATATGTTATAAAATTCAAATACATAACAATTGACAAGAAAATTAATGACCTGCCCGATCGAAGCGTCCCTCTGTTCTACATCCTGGTGCATTAGTCTGCCTTCGAGGTCTCTCACGATTTTCCTGAGGTGTTTGGGGTCTTTGAGTGTTGCCCTGAGGAAAACGTGATTGGTGCGAGGGTCCAGGGGTATTTGGTATATTTGCCATCATTTCTCCCAATAGGTGGGGGTTGCTGCCAACGGCACTGCCGTAATTTAGTTCAGTGCCCATGTTGTCGTAGTTGGGTCGTTGTGGTTAGGTTATGAGTGGACGGTATGGTTGGTTGAATTGGGACATTGAATCATTTCGGAAACGAAGCAATAGTTCTTGTGGTGTAAGAAAGTCATATTATGGTTGGGTGCTTTTGTGGTAGGATGTTTGGGTGTTCATTGGTAAGGGCTATGGTGAGATAGTGTGGAATCGTATGAGTCATTGGGGTTATAGTAAGATGTGGTGGGGGCATGTGGTTGTTGGTGGTATGGTCATGCTCTTGATGTTGTGTTTGGGTGTGTGGCATGTATTGGTTGCGAGGTTGGGTGTATATGGTATGGTCACGTTGAGAGGTGGGACGTTAGATTTATGTGGGTTGACATTGTTCTTGGGTTTGATAATGGTTTGGTGTTGGTTGTTGGGAGGGGGTTTGTTGTTGGGTGTATGATGACGAAGCTCGTTGACATGGATCAATCAAATACCTCGACTCAGAGACAAAATGTGTCGTTGTAACCGACCTGAACTAATTCATATAATGTTGAGTTAGTCTATTACTTTGTATGATTGGTTCGTTTAAGAAGTGTTGACGTCGATTCTTCCAATGACGACACATCTCTTTAGCGAAGTCTCTCCAATCGGAATAACCCCATTGGGCATCGACTCGTTGTTAATGTCAGTATCCTAAACACATCGGAGGGTCTGGAGCCAAACTGCAGTTTGACACGATCACTCTTGTGCATATCCACAGTAGTGAACCTGATGATTGGTGTTTATGTTGTCCAGACTTCGGCATCATCAGGGTTAACCTAATGGTCAAGACTCACATACGACCTCTAGATAAATTGTATAAGAAAAACACATGATTAGAAGATTTGTAATGTGGTAATTTTTTAAACCAAGTTTAGTGGTTTAGTTGTAATACATCGTCTGGTATAAGGTAGTCTAAACGATTGTGATAGACTACTATAGAGTGTTTGGGACACCTATTGTAGTCCATCCCCATAACTGACAACCTAAAATTAAAAAAATTGAAAATATATTAGTTACAGTTAGTTGTAGTATAAAGCCTAACAAATTCGAATATTTAAGATAAATTTACTTTGTTGCAAAAGGGAATGTGAATGGTTTGTCGTTGACCGGGATGAGTGACAACATTCTCGGCCAACCCAGTGCTTGTAGCAAAAAAGCGCAAGAATAAAACATACAAGTTTCTTTTTTGCTCACATAAATGGTGAGATATTTGAATGTGAGTTATCCGGTTTTAATTTTCGTAATACAGAAGTTACTCGGTTTAAAATAAATAGACGATCAATTTTTTTACATTTGAAACAAAGAATCCAAAAGAAGTTGCAGTGTAATCGAGTGGCACAAATCTTCTACAAAAATCCGATGTTTTTTTACAGACAACCAAGTTAAGTTTTATCAGCTAAAGATCTGATATGATGAAGATGTTCATAATATGTTTCTCAGTCATAAACATTACGGGTTCAACGATATTGAGTTATATATTTTACAACAACAAAATTAGTTGTCCCGGTTCATTGATCTATCACAAGTGTTTTGTGAAACTGACGATGATGAACAAGATGAAGTCGATGTTGTTGACGAGGAAGAAGAAGAATACGAGATATTGGTTGCTCAGATGGTGGACGATGACATTGTCGACCATGAGCAAGAACCTTTACCAGCTAGTCATGTTTATTGTCCACCTCAACACATGACAAGCTTAAACTTGGGTACAAATGAACCATCGTAAGATATATTTCACAATCCTTATATGCAAACTCAATGATCATTAAAATAGGGAGACAAATTTCGCACAAAAGAAGATTGTGTTAGAGCCATTAAAAAGTATCACATGGAATTATCAACTGATTTTATGGTTGATCGAACTAATGTGATGAGGTACAAGATCTTTTGTCGTAATGAGCACTGCCTGTTCCGGTTGTCAGCATCTTACCGGAAGAGGAGTGACTCTTGGGAGATAGGTTTTATGGGTCCAGCACACACTTGCATAATCACCAACCAGATGCAGGATCATCGCAAACTCAACTCTTAGTGAATCTGTGATGAAATTTTGTCTGTCATTAGCGACAATCCGTCTTTGAAGGTGAGTACAATAATCTCACATATCATACATGAAGGCATGGATAACTATGACTAAGTCAATTGAAATAGTGTACGAAAATTGGGAGAATGTGTACAAAGAACTTCTAAAATACTTTATGGCACTTAAGCATTATGCTTCAGGGACTGTTGTCATTTTGGAAATCTTGTCGGCATATACCCCAGACGGGACTTGTGTTAGTGGAAATGGCATATTCTACCGACTATTTTGGGCGTATGAACCATGAAAGGTTTTGCTTTCTGTAAACCTATTATACAAATTGATGGAACATGGATGTACAAGAAATATAAAGGAACACTACTCAGGGCAGTGGCACAAGATGGCAACAGGAACATTTTTCCAATCTCCTTCACTCTGGTTGAAGGGGAGACTTCTAGTGGATGGAGTTTTTTTCTAAAAAATCTTCGATTACACGTTGCTCTTCAGCCTAACTTATGTTTGATTTCATAGAGACATCCATGAATTAAGAGTTCCTATAAAAACCATGATAACAGCTGGCAGGATCCTCCTTCGACGCATGTTTACTGCATTAGACACATTGCTCAAAATTTCATGTGGGAGATCAAAGATAAGACGCTGCGGAGGAAGGTTGTGAATGCATGGTATGCATTAACAGAACCTTCCTTCAAACATTACCACGGAGACATCAGATTGACAAACGTAAATGCAGTAAGGTGGATCGATAATATTCCATTGGAGAAGTGGATTGGGGCATACGACAACGGTCACATGATAACAAATCTCATGGAATCAATGAACTTTGTCTTCAAAGGCTTCTAAAACCTACCAATAACCACTTTAGTCAGAGTAACCTATTTTAGGTTAGGGCACTGTTTGAGATCAGACGTTCCAAATGGAGTTCAATGTTACAAACAATATAATTGTTTAGTGATGTTTCAATGAAATTCATTAAGGAGGAAGTTTCCAAAGCTAACACACACGTGGTCAAAGTTGACCGTATTAAAGGTTGGTTCAGTGTTGTTGAGTCAATGGATTATAATGAAAGGAGTCTAAGGGGATACTATCGAGTGGAAATAGATAGAGGTTGGTGCGACTGCGAAAAGTTCCAAGACTTTCGTATGCATTGCTCCCATGTCATAGCGGCATGTTCAAAGGCTCGGCATGACCCTTCCAACTTACTATTCGCCGTTTACAAAGTCATAAATTTATGCAATGTTTACAATAATAGTTTTTCGGTGATAGCAAAAGAGGATTATTGGCCTGCATATCAAGGGGACATAGTCTGGAACAATGAAAAAATGAGAAGAAAGAAAAAAGGCAGCAACAGCACGCGTATTTGAGGCGAAATGGATACGACAAACAAAATGGTGAGATTGTGTAGTCATCCCAGACACAATCGTACAAACTGTCCCAATGTTGGACCAAGCACAACAACATAATTTTAAATGTAATTGTCTTGCTTTATATTAAAAATAATTTTCATTTCATAAATATCATAACATTCGGTTACAATAATTTAAAAACAACAACTAAACAATAATTTAAACAACAAAATAAACAAATACAATAATTAAATAATATAATTATGTGATTATAACCATCAGGACAATTTCCTGAGAACTATACATCATCATGTGAACATCTCTGTGAGTTTTAACATTGACCCAGAAACGAACTTCTCCATTTTGGTTGAACGTGGTATCAAGCCTTTGAATTCTTCTGATCTTTTCACCCTCTGCAATGTCTTCTTCTAACCAACGGATCAAGCTCCAGTTAAGATGTTCGAACGTATCTGTATTCTAGAGTCGGATCTTCATCGGAGGCTTTACTGCTGAATAAATTAAATCTACATTTATCTTGTTAATACAAGGATATATATGAAGATATTATGAAGAAAAATGAAAGAAGACTGAAGAAAAATGAAAGGAGATAATAAGAAGATGTGTGAAAAATAATAGAAAAGAATATTGTATTTATAGTGTGCATTTAAAGGATGAGTCATATGCAGTGGCGCATGCACTAAGTAGATGTATGTATGCGTCACATAGAGTGGCGACTTGTACATGCATGTGTCACTAGGATTTGCGATATTATATCATTTTACAATGCATGCGCCATTTGAAATGACAGTTGTTCTTTTGTTTGGAAAATTATTATTTTGATAAATATTTTTAAAAAATATAATCTTAATATTTAATTTAAAAATATTAATTATTTAAAAAAACGGAATTCGGTCATCTTTATTAAAAATTGACAAGGTGAACAATTTTTAGAGTCTAATGGATTGACATGGAGGATAGAGATATGAGTATTTTATGTCGCTTAATTTATTCTTTGGTGCGCTAAAAGGAAAGGATATGCTAATTTTATTAATTCTTTGTCGTTGTAATCTCTAAATGTATGTCGAATTAACAATCTAATAGGATTACACAAACATGATAGTGGGAAGATCTCTAATTTATCATATCATGTTCATGAGATTGATCTTAAGATTTTAGAGGATAATGGGACAATACATCTATTTTGATTGCAAAATTATTAGATATTGTCAATTGTTTCACTTTAAGTTTAAAGCTGGTTATTAGCATCTCCTAAAATAAGATTTTTCTATACATTTGTTAGTTAAACAATACTAAATAAAATCCCGTAGTTAAATCATGATTAAGTTAGATTTTTTTTTAATCTAAGATCTCTAAAAATTTAAGATGTCTTAAAGATATTGGAAATGTTGGAGGAGTCCGGAAAGCGGAAGTGTTAATTGCCTAAATGTTTTTTATTCTAAAAGATTTTGACGTCATATATTTATTAAAAATCTTAAGATATTAGGGGTATGTGTCATTTCTTTTATAAACTCACTATTTTCTTCATTCCTAGTCGACGTGGGACATTAGAACTTTCACACTTGAAACTCAACAATCTCTCTAACATGTGTGAGTCACCCACATCACTAGCATTGATCCATACTAGGATCCACTTTTGTTCCTCCACTGGACCAACCAAGCTCTAATACCATTTGTCGAAGAAGTCCGGAGAGTGAGGCCTGTAAGTGCCAATGGGCTAAACGTTCGGGGTCAAAGAGACTTTAACGTCACATGTCCACTAAAAACCTTAAAGCTATGATGAGTATGAGTCATCTCACTTATAAACTCAATATTTCCTCTATTTCTATTTGATGTGGAACTTTAGCACTTTCACACTTGAAACCCAATAATTTATCG